>NC_080168.1:82812149-83501408 GCF_950295315.1 Erinaceus europaeus | reverse complement strand
TCAAATTTGTTCAGGTAGCTGTTATCTTTTTTTGTTCTCACTGTAGCTTCAGTGCTCTGGGCACTGCTCTTTCAGAGAAAGGGAGAGAGACAGAGAGAGAGAGAGAGAGAGAGAGAAAAGGGAGGAGAGAAACAGCACAGCACTGAAACTTTTCCCCATGTAGCGGAGGCCAGCCTGGAACATGAGTTGCCTGAGTTGCACAAAGCAGGCACCTTTCCAGGTGAGCTGTCCTGCTAACATTTTGATAAAGTAAACATGAAAAGGATATATCCCACATGAACTAGATATAACCCTGCCGGGCTAGCTTTGCGGGTGGGAGAGAGAGACGACCAGGGACTCATGGCTGAGTGTGGTGCGCAGTTCAGTCTTTATTCATGTGGAATGCAGCACAATCTAAGCTATCTCTAATCACAATCCTGTCCTTATATATCCTGATGCAGAAGTGTCAGGTCTGAAGAGGATGTACGTAGGATAGGGGGTGGGGAGAAGGAAAAAGCATGCAAAACAGTGAGGATTAAACCAATGCCATGGAGGTAAGGCAGTGCTTAGTTAACAGTGGGTCTGTAAATAGAATACAGTGTTAAGTAGGGGGGATTAAACCAATGAAACAGAAGGGGTCTTAGAAGCAGAATTCAGAAGCAGACCAACATAACCCTGTCTTTGTTTTTTAAAGAGGTTTTACTTATTTATTAATAAGAAAGATAGGAGGAGAGAGAGAGAGAGAACCAGACATCACTCTGGTACATGGGCTGCTGTGGATTGAACTTGTGACCTCATGCTTGAGAGCCTAATGCTTTATCTACTGTGCCACCTCCCAGACCAAATAATGTCATTGTATTTATTTATTTATAAAATGGAAATAATTGATAAGACCCTCAGATAAGAGGGGCACTACTCCACACAATTCCCACCACCAGAACTCCGAATCCAATCCTCCCCCTTGATAGCTTTCCTATTCCTTATCCCTCTGGGAGTATGGATCCAGGGCCATTATGGGGTACAGAAGATGGGAAGTCTGTCTTCTATAATGCTTCCCTGCTGAACATGGGCATTGGCAGGTGGATCCATACTCCCAGCCTGCCTCTCTTTTTCCTTAGTGGAGTAGGGAACTGGGGAGGTGGGGGCTCCAGGGCACATTGGTGTTCTACCCAGCAAAATCAGGTTGGCATCATGATAGTATCTGGAACCTGTTGGCTGAAAAAGAGTTAAGATATAAGCAGACCAAATTGTTGACTAAGCATGAACCTAAATGTTAGAATATTGCAGATGAAGATATGGGGTCTCCATTTTGGAAAAAGCTGGTAGGTCTATTTTAGGTATATTCCAAGGGGCCAGGACTTTACTAGTTTTTGTCAGAGCCTGACATCTAATATGCAGGTGGCCTAAGTTATTGTCTGGGAGGATGATGTCATAGTTGGAAAAAGGACCAGAAAGCTAGATCAGGGAAGAGAGTAGTTTCCAAGTACGGGAAAAGTATATAAATATTATTGGCTGTAACCACCCATTGGTTTGATCTGGGGCCCATAGTCAGCACAGGAGCCTACATAACCTCTGTATCCTTGTAGGTCTGTATCCATGGTCACAGCTAGGAACATTCCAGGCTGTGCCAATTTCAGAACCCATCAATCTCGGGTGATAGGCAGAGTATGCTATCCAACCTCCCTTTAGAGAATGGAACACTCCCCACCGTTGTTGATCCACACTGAGGGCCAGGGCCTATAGGGGCCCACTGAGGGGTCCATTGTGGTGGCCTAGCTGGAAAGGAATACATCTGCAGCTGAGAAATGCACAGAATTTAGCAGTTAACTGTATTCTCACTTGCAGTTATTTCCTAAATGTTTTATTACTTGACTAACACTTAACCTAATTATTTAAGATCAGCAGACTTCAGCCCATTATCCATTAGCTTGTATTAGTTCTTCATAATTTTTTTCTTCTTTAATAACTGTTTATTAATGATTTTTATTGGTTTACCAGACAATTAAGATTACAGGGATCTTGTTCCACATTGCAGCACTCAACAAAACCACCATAGTTCTCACAAAATCTTAGAGACAGTTTAGCTACTTATTTTTTATAAGTTCCATGTGTTTCAGGTCTTTACATTACACATATGAACAAAACCATCTGGTAGTTGTCTCTCACCTCCTTACTTACTCCACTAAGCATAATGACTGTGAGTTCCTCCATTTTTGTCCCAAAGGACACAGCATCATCTTTTTAAATTAGTGTTATGGTTCCGTTCAGTCCAGTTCACTGTGTGTTGTGACGGGTGCCAAACTGTCAATTAATTTAAAGTATCTAAAAAATATTCCTTACAATGAAAGTACTCTGGCAGTTTTGTTTTGTTATATTGCCTTAAGTGGGAGAGAGCAGGATGCACAGATTATCCTTCTGAGAAGCCTCTGCTACTCTCACAGGACACAGAGAGATTGTGTGTGTATGTGGACGAGTGCCTCTTTTGTGTTCCATGGAAAAGTTTGAGTATTCTCTCCTGAGTCTTTGAAGAGGTACTATCATGGAATAATATAAAATGTTATATTTCAAATTAAATGCCACTAAATACATGGTTCTGAAAATTTACATTGGCTTTTATTTTCTTTATTGTCATTACCTTTTAATTATATTTTTATTTATAAAATGGAAATATTGACAAGACCATAGGATGAGAGGTGTTGGTATGCTTCTAAATCCTGCTTATAAGACCTTCTGTTTTGATCATCACATTAGGTTCGCTTGTATTACTTATGATGTATTCTGTTTACATAGCCACTGTTGACTGAAAACCCCCCTGCCTCCGGGACATTGGTTTAATCCTCACTGGTTTGGCTTTTCCCTTCTCCCCGCCCACTATCCAACGTACTTCCTTGTTCCTGACTCTTTCGCCTCAGGAGAAATGCAGGACAGAATTGTGTTGTGATTAGAAGAGATTAGATTGTTGAACCGCATCCCCGCTCGTCAATAAACAGATACTGCTTCCCTGGTCGTCTATCTCTCCCGCATGCGAAACCAGTCCGGTAGAGAGGGGTACAGTTCCCACCACCAGAATTCTATATCCCACCCCCTCCCTTGATAGCTCTCCTATTTATCCCTCTGGGAATATGGACCCAGGCTCAGTATAGGGTGCAGATGGTGGGAGGTCTGCCTTCTATAATTGATGTCATCACCTTTTTAAACTGTAACTTATATACAGCAAAATAGAGCAATTTCAAGTATGAAACTTGGGTAAGTTTTGACATGTAAAATAGCTTAATAATAGTAAAAAATATATTCACCACAGCGGCTCTTATATCACTTTGCAGTTAATTTCTGTCCCTGTCTTCTGGAAACCCAACTGCTTTCTTTCACAAGTTTTTACCTTTTCTAAAATTTCATTTAATGGGGTCATATATTGTGTAGTATGTATCTGGTTTCATTCATTTAGTATAATTTTTTTTTTTTAAATCATCCTGCAAGGCTGGGGAGATAACATAATGGTTATGCCAAAATTTTTATGCCCAAGGCACCAAAGATCCCAAGTTCAATCTGTAGCACCACCATAAGCCAAAACTAAGCAATGCTCTTGTAAAAATAAATAAATAAATAATAATTAAATTCATCTAACGTTGCATATGTCAGTTTAATTGAGATTTCAGTAAATGAAGAATTGCTAGCCTGTTAACCTTGCTGTGTGATTTTGGAAAAATTTTGTAAGTACCAGAGACCTTTAATTTCCATGCTTGTTTGGACTAACAGAAAAAGGTTATTTTAAGAGTGTTCAATGTGTTTTAGTACATATATACATAGCATACATAGAAAGCTTATTGATAGGTTTTTGTGTTTGAAGCATTAAGTTATTTTAGTTATCTAGAAAATAACCTCTACAAATTATTTGCAGAATTCTTCATAATGTTTATTTATTTTTTTATAGTAAGTTTATTTATTTATTCCCTTTTGTTGCCTTTGTTTTATTGTTGTAGTTATTCTTGTCGTCATTGTTGGATAGGACAGAGATATGGAGAGAGATGGGAAAGAGGGGGAGAGAAAGACACCTGCAGACCTGCTTCACTGCCTGTGAAGCAACTCCCCTGCAGGTGGGGAACTAGGGGCTTAAACCGGGATCCTTACCCCAGTCCTTGTGCTTTGCGCCACGTGCGCTTAACCCACTGTGCTACTGTCTGACTCCCATTTTTTAATTAATTCCCTTTTGTTGCCCTTGTTGTTTTTTATTGTTGTAGTTATTATTGTTGTTGTTATTGATGTCATCGTTGTTCGATAGGACAGAGAGAAATGCTGAGAGGAAGGAAAGACAGACTGGGGAGAGAAAGATAGACACCTGCAGACCTGCTTCATCCCCTGCAGGTGGGGAGCTGATCCTTGCGTTTTGTGCCACGTGAGCTCAACCTGCTGAGCTACCGCTGGACTCCCTGCTGTTATTGTTGCTGTTTGATAGGACAGAGAGAAATTGAGAGAGGAGGGGAAGAGAAAGATAACTGCAGAACTGCTTTGTCACTTTCTAAGTGACCCCCTTGCAGATAGGGAGTCGGGGGATTGAACCGGGATCCTTTTGCTAGTCCCTGCATTTAGCACTATGTGTATTTTACCTGGTGTACTACCTCCTGGCCCTCTAAAAAACATTTTTTTAAAACCTATATGCTTTATTTTATTTATTTTATGTGATACAGAGAGTTTCACATAAAAAAGAGCAACCAGAATACCACGTACTTTTAAGTAACCTTCTAAATTATTACTTTACAATTTATGCTAATCTTAAATGGTTAATGTTAGTTTTGGAATAATTTGGTCTATTACTTAATAATTATGTGTAGTTATACTTTAGAGTTGATTACATTAAAGTCCTGCTTCATATGCTATGGTACCTTATTATAATTTTGGTACTTAACACTTTAATAGTAGAGGTTGAAAAATCTTTAGAGCCTTAAGATGTAACATGCTCTTTTTTTCTTTGTAATTCTCTTTGGAGTTAGTCCCTTCCTTTTTTTTTTTTTTAATCTCATTAATCTGTCTCATATTTTACTCCTTTTGCCATCAATTATCCTGGTGCATTTCTTTTTCTTTTTCTTTTTTTTAAAAGATTTTATTTATTTATTAATGAGAAAGATAGGATAGAGAGAAAGAAAGAACCAGACATCACTCTGATACATGTGCTGTCAGAGATTGAACTCAGGACCTCATGCTTGAGAGTCTAGTGCCTTAGCCACTGTGCATTTCTTAAACTAATATATTAGGCCCCTAACTGGTCTAAATTTCCTTTTATCTGTTATACCATGGTTATAGTTATTCTAAAATAATCAGGTGTATTATTATACTGTTCATATTCTGTATTGCTTCCCATTTTCCACTAAATTCCTCAGTACCCTTCACAACTTGAACCAGTCACCATTTTATACATCCCATTGTTCATTTGGCTATATTTATGGAATTCCTTTTATCATCTAGCACTGTGCTAGGCTCTGTCTGAGAATAAAGTGGTGAGCATAGCCAAACAGGAGCTCTGTCTCCATTTGAGAAGATAAACATTCATAAAATTACCACATCTACAGAGTTAATTGCTATGAGAGCTTGCAATAACGACATACAACTTGTAGTCAAGGAGGTCATAGCAAGCTAAACATCTAAGCAGTGAGTAGAACTTACTATACAAAAAGTGAGAAGGATGATGTTACTAGGCAGAGGAATTGGAATGTATAGTAGTTCTTTCCCCAAAGGCAGACTGTTTTGTGAATAAAGGACTAAAAGAAAATTATTGTGATGAAGTATTTAAAAAAAGAGGGACCACTGTACATAATGCAAATGCAAAAGAAGACTGGGCTTGACCACATATGAGCCTTTGAGGTCATGCTAATTAATGTTGTTAGTAATATCAAAGTACGAGGAAGCCATTCAAGGATTTTATTTGGAAGTAGAAATGGTGAAAAGGGAAACAAGATAGGTGGATGTTGAAAGATGACCAAGGAATTGTTGAATTGGTGTTCAGAAGAAATATCTAAGCAGATATTTTAATTTCATCATTGATTCTAGGGGTATAGGTGGCTTTTGGTAGGTTGAGGACTTAAGGATATCAATTGGAACAGTGCTGAACCTTGAGGTTTATAGCATTTACTGGCTAGTTCCTGGAGGCTGACTCTGGATTGAGGGTTAGGATGAAATATAGAAACACAGATGGAGAGGAGGAACACCCATGAAAATAATCTGTAGTGAAAGACAAAGGAAGGATATCTTTTAAATACTGTTGGGTAACATACATGAATAATCTTTAGTAGTTGTAATAGTTATAACTTCTGTTAGTTATTTCTTTATTATTGTTGTTGTTGTTTTGCCTCCAGGGTTATTGCTGGGGCTTGGTGCCTGCACTACAAATCCACTATTCGTGAAGGCCTTTTTTCCCATTTTGTTGCCCTTGTAGTTGTTACTGTTATTGTTGTCATAGCCGTTGTTGCTGTTGGATAGGACAGAGAGAAATCCAGAGGAGGGGAAGACGGGGAGAGAAAAACGCATGCAGACCTACTTCACTGCTTGTGAAGCAACCTCCTGCAGGTGGGGAACTGGGGACTCAAACTGGGATCCCTACCCTGGTCCCTGTGCTTTGCACTATGTGCGCTTAGCTGTTGTGCTACTGCTCAGCCCCCCTTTATTATTATTTAAATTTTTATCTATAAAAAGGAAACACTGACAAATCTTAGTTATTTCTAACAAACTACCCTAAGTCTGAGTGGCTTAAGACAATACTTGTTTGTTGACAGACATTAGAGCTGTCATATAGTTCTGGAATCAAACCCAGGATCTCTCACATGTATGTAATGCATGCACTTCACCGGGAGCTTATTCCCGAGCTCCTGTTGGTATGCTTCTAATTCTGCTTCTAAAAACCCCTTCTGTTTCATTTGGTTTAATACCCCCTGCTTAACACTGTATTCTATTTACATAACCATTGTTAACTAAGCATCACCCTCCCTCCAGGGCATTGGTGGTTCAGTGGTAGAATTCTCACCTGTTCCGCCCCCTCTCCTTGTCACACCCTGATTTTCACCAATCACTTTTCTCTCCACCCTATCTACATCACATCCTGTTTACACCCTACTTGGCATGTATACATAAGGACAGGTTTGTGAGTTTTCGGTTTAGTTTTAGTTTAGTTTAGCTTGGCTTAGATTGCGCTGCGTTCTGCCTGAATAAAGAGATACTGCGTACAGCTCAGCCATGAGTCCCTGGTCATCTGTCTCCTGCCTGCGAAGCTAAGCCTGAGAAGCTCCCACCAGTCATTTCTTAATTTTCAAGTTCTGTTTGCTTATTTAGCATGGCTGTAAACTTTATGCCTGACATTGGTACTTGTTCATTGTTGCCTGGCTAGTTTTATTTTTGTCGCTGTACTATTTGTCCAGGTGATCTTTTGTCAGTCAGTAGTCTAGTTCATGCTTCTTTTTAAACAGCACTTACTTTAAAGGAGGTAACAATGAAGATGAGAGGACTATTAAAACTTAACCATGGACTGGCAACATAGCCTATCTTGTATAGTGTGCTGTTCCGCCATGTGCACGACCCAGGCTCAAACCTGGCCCTCACTACGTTGAAGGAAGCTTTAGTGCTATGATCTCTTCCATTCTCTGCTTTTCTGCAGAGAGAAAAAATTAGATAGAGAAAACTTTTAGAGCAATTTCTCTACTTAAAGGAATAGAAATGCTAGTAATATAAAACTTAGCCATACAGATACTACCATATCTCAGTGAGTAAAAGACACCATTGATTACTTACTGTGAGCACTGTTTCTGTTAAATTGAAAAGATAACTAGGTAGTGACTAGAAGATGAAAAAATTCCTTATCATTCTGCTGTAATTTCTTTAAATGCATTATTTTTTCACGTTTCCTCTCCTTGAATGCTATTTGTGTCCTTCATATTAAAAAGTTACCCATTTTTACATGTTTGTTGAAATCTTCAGTTTTTTCTCCTTCGTATTTTGTCCCCCAGCAGTTCTGAGTTTAGTTTATATTCCAGTATTTATTGCTTATTGCATTGTATGTTTTTTATAGTGATTTTCACTCTGCATTTGTCCTCCGGTATGCAAATAGATCTAGATTCTCAGTAAACTGTGCATTTTTCAGACTTACTCATGTGCTATTTCCTCTCTGAGCTACCTGGTAGAGGGCACACACTACCCTATATGAAGACTCAGGTACAGCTCTGTGTTCCCACCTGCTGGGGGAGCTTCTCAAGCAGTGGAGCAGTGCTGCTGGTGTCTCTTTTCCCTCTAATCACTTTCACTCTCTATGTGTCTCTGTCTCTATAAGTAAAAAGAAAAGAAAGAAAGATAGATAGATGGCCACAAGGAGTGGTAGAGTTGTGTAGGCAGTAATGCAGATGGCAAAAAAAAAATTCTTCCTTCTTTCACTGTACGTTGGCTTTTTTGTTTGTCTAGTCTGAAAGTTTAAAAACTAAGTAATGGTGTATAATAGCCTAGTTATCTAAGCTTTTATAATAGTTTTTAAAAATATATTCATTTATTAGTGAAAAAGGAAGAGGGAGTGAACAAATCAAAGGACCTTATATTTATTTATTGTTTGTCTTTGCTTTTGTTTTCCCCTTTGATTTTTTTAAAAAAATTATTTTATTTATTTTTTGAGAGAGATGCAGAGAGAGAAAAACACAGAGAAACACTGCTCAGTGCTGGGAAAGCAGCACACAACAACAGCTCAGCTCTGGCTTATGGTGGTGCGGGGGATTTAACCTGGGACTTCGGAGCCTCAGTCATGACAGTCTCTTTGCATAACCACTATGCTGTCTACCCCTACCATCGCCTTTGATTTTTTTTTTATTTATTTATTGGGGAATTAATGTTTTACATTCGACAGTAAATACAGTAGTTTGTACATGCATACAATTTCTCAGTCTTCCATAGAACTATACAACTCCCACTAGTTCCTCTGTCATCCGTCTTGGACCTGTATTCCGCCCCCCCTACACACACACACAGTCTTTTATTTTGGTGCAATATGCCAATTCCAGTTCAGGTTCTACTTTGTTTTCTCTTCTGATCTTGTTTTTCAACTTCTTCCTGAAAGTGAGATCATCCCATATTCATCCTTCTGTTTCTGACTTACTTCACTTAACATGAATTTTTCAAGGTTCATCCAAGATCTGCTGAAAACGGTGAAGTCACCTTTTTTTTTTTTTTCCCTCCAGGGTTATTGCTGGGCTCAGCGCCTGCACCATGAATCCTCCGCTCCTGGAGGCCATTTCCCCCCCTTTTGTTGCCCTTGTTGTTGTAGCCTCGTTGTGGTTATTATTATTGCCATTATTGATGTTGGATAGGACATTGAGAAATGGAGAGAGGAGGGGAAGACAGAGAGGGGGAGAGAAAGATAGACACCTGCAGACCTGCTTCACTGCTTGTGAAGCGACTCCCCTGCAGGTAGGGAGCCGAGGGCTTGAACCGGGATCCTTACGCCGGTCCTTGCGCTTTGCTCCACATGCGCTTAATCCACTGCGCCACCGCCCGACCCCTGAAGTCACCGTTTTTTATAGCTGGGTAGTACTCCATTGTGTATATATACCACAACTTGCTCAGCCACTAGTCTGGTGTTGGACATCTGGGTTGCTTCCAGGTTTTGGCTTCAAATTGTGCTGCTACGAACATATGTGTACACAGATCTTTTTGGATGGGTGTGTTGATACATCCCCAGGAGAGGAACTGCAGGATCATAGGGTAGGCCCATTTCTAGCCTTCTGAGAGTTCTCCAGACTCTTCTCCACAGAGGTTGGACCAACTGACATTCCCACCAACAGTGCAGGAGGGTTCCTTAGACCCCACAACCTCTCCAGCATTTGCTGCTGTTGCCTTTTCTGATGTATGACATTCTCACAGGAGTGAAGTGGTATCTTATTGTTGTCTTTATTTGCATTTCTCTGAAAGTCAAAGACTTGGAGCATTTCTTCATGTATTTCTCTGCCTTTTGGATCTCTTCTGTGGTGAATATTTGTCCATGTCCTCTCCATTTTTGGATGGGGTTGTTTATTTTCTTGTGGTTGAGTTTGGCAAGCTCTTTATATATTTTGGTTATTAGCCTCTTGTCTGATGTATGGCATGTAAAGATCTTCTCCCATTCTGTGAGGGGTCTCTTGGTTTGGGTACTGGTTTTTTTTTGTTGTGCAGAAGCTTTTTAATTTGATGTATTCACATAGGTTTATGCTTGCCTCAGTCTTCTTTGTAATTGGATTCGTTTCATTGAAGATGTCTTTGAAATGTATGTGGAAAAGAGTTCTGCCAATATTTTCCTCTACGTATTTGATAGTTGTGGCCTAACATCCAAGTCCTTGATCCACTTGGAATTTACTTTTGTATTTGGTGAAATATAGTGATTCAGTTTCATTCTTCTGCATGTTTCAACCCATTTTTTCCAACACCATTTGTTGAAGAGACTCTGCTTTCCCCATTGAATAGTCTGGGAACCTTTGTCAAAGATTAGATGTCCATAGGTGTGGGGGCTTACTTCTGGGCTCTTAAATTTTATAATTTGATTCGACTGGTCAGTGTGTCTATTCATGTTCAGATTCATTCTAGTCATGTCTATTCATGACAATGGTCCTATAATACAGTTTGAGATCTGGGAGTGTGATGCCTCCAGTTCCATTCTTTTCAAGAGTGATTTGGCAATTCTAGCTTTTATCTGGTTCCAGATAAACATCTGTAGCATTTGTTCTATTCTCCTAAAAAATGTGGTTGGGATCTTTATGGGAGGACCTTATATTTCTAAGTTCATCACTCTGTAGCCACTGTGCCACCACCCAGGCTGCTATAATACTTTCTTTTAAGGTATGCTAGCTAAAATGTTATTTTAAATCTTGTTTGCTTAGATTGATATCACTTCTGTTAAATCCTGAAATTAAGCCATGTTATGGTAGGCATTAATAGTGAATAAATAATTAAAAGTTAAATTGAGCCTTACTTCAGTCATAAGTGTTGGGACTGAGTTGCGGGCAAATACAAAGCAAATAAAAGGAGGTAAAATTGTACTTTTATAAGTGCACAAAGTTTGAGTATGCTTAATAGTAGACTCTCCCCTGCCTAGGGAGAATTTATAGTTAAGAGGGCAACAAAGTCAGCAAAAAACAGAAGGTAAAATAGAACAGTCCTACTAAATTTAAATTGGAGTTATGTTTCTTAGGAGCAGCAATCAAGGTAATTGCATAAGATAATTATTATGTGATTTTGGTGATAACAAATCATCAATAATGCACCCTTTAAAATAGTAGAAAACCTCGATTGTATTAAAATAAGAACAGCTTTGATGGTTAAAGAAATAAGAAAGAAAGAAAAGAAAACAATACTTTTCTTTGTTACTAGTCCATCAGATTAAAGCTTTGCCTGGTGTAGTCTTATAAAGATCTTGAATATCATGGTTATGGAAAAATTACTGTTATTGATTATAATTTATTGAGTTCTTAAAACTTGCAGTTCTCCTTAGATAGTCGTCACTTGATTATATAGTAAGGGTTGCTTGAATTTGTATCCTGCAAATAGATGTTTCCTGATGTACAAATCTTATAACTTGTTTCTAAAATAGAAGCAATAATAGTACTGGACCAGCAAAATAACTCACTTGCATAGTGTTTTGTTTTGCCATTTGCATAACCTAGGTTCAAATCCTGAACCCTACTGTACTGGAGAAAGCTTTGGTTCTGTAATTGGGTCCTACCCTATTTTTCCCCCCTCCCCTCTGCCTCTGTCTAGAAAAGTCAGCCTGGATTGGTGAAGCCCTGGCAATGGAGGGGGGAACATGTGTCATTGGTTTAGTATTATATGAAAAGCCCATAGAATGTTGGTACATAATAATCAAAATATGCAATTATTTAAAAAATCTTTTTATTACCCATGTATCTAAGAATTGGAAGAAGAAAGCAAGAGTGAGCTTCTTTCCATTGAATAAAAGAATAGAGGAAAATCAGATCTCGGCTTCATTAAAGTTTTAAATTTTTATTTTTACAATAATCTTTACTTATTGGAAGAGATAGTCAGAAATCAAAAGGGAAGGGGGTGACAGAGAAGGGAGAAACAGAGAGACACCTGCAGCCCTGTTTCATCATTTACAAAGCTTTCCCCCTGCAGGTAGGGACTGGGGGCTCATACCCCAGTCCTTGCACATCGTAATGTGTGCTCAACAAGGTGCACCACCCATCCCCAACAGTTTAAAAATTTTATAAGATATACTTATTGTTGTTTGAAATCACCAGTTGATTCTGAAATGGATGACTGTAAACTTTTAAGAAGTGGTTATTTTTAGAATTCAAATTTTTCTGTTTTCATTCAATAGAATTAATTTATTTTAATGTAAATATCTTTAACGATAATTGAGAATGGGGATCATGGTATCTAATGATTGGATAGTATAATGCAGTGTTTAAGAGCATAGAATCAGGGGCTATACTTTTTAATTTTTTTTATTTTTTAACAGAGCACTGCTCAGCTCTGTCTTACGGTGATGCAGAGAATTGAATTTAGGACTTAGGTGACTCAAGCATGAGAGTCTCTTTGCATAACCATTACCATGCTATCTACCCATGTCCAGGGCTATATTTTTTTTTTTGCCTCCAGGGTTATTGCTGGAGCTCAGTGCCTGTACCACGAATCCACTGCTCCTGGAGGCCATTTTTCCCTTTTCTTACCCTTGTTGTTTTTTTATCGTTGTTGTGGTTAATATTATTGTTGCTATTGATGTCATTGTTTTTGGATAGGACAGAGAGAGGAGGGGAAGACAGAGTGGGAAAGAAAGATTAGACACCTGCAGACCTGCTTCACCGCTTGTGAAACAACTTCCCTGAAGGTGGGGAGCAGGGGCTCAAACCGGGATTCTTACACAGGTCCTTGTGCTTTGCACCACGTGAGCGTAACCCACTGCGCTACCACCCAACCCTCAGGACTATACTTTTTAATATTAATATCTCAGTACTTGATCTTTGAGAGGGGGATTATCATTTCAGTAATAGGTTGTATAATACAATATTTTAGAATATAGAATCAGGGGTCAGACTACTTGAATTAAATTCTCTGTTCCCATCACCTACCTGGCAAGTTATTGAAGGTCTATTTGCCTCTAGCTTTTTTTAAAAAAAATTATTTACATATAAGAACATAATTTATCTCTCGTTTCTTTTGTGGACCAAAGAAGTATATATCCATATGACTTAGAAACTTTGCAACATAGTAATATAGTAACTTAGAAAATTGTTAAGAATTTTTTTTGCATCTGTTTAGACATTTAAAATATGTATGGTTTAAACATTAAAAGTGTTTTGCAACTGCTTCAGGAAACAAGTCCTATAAAACCATTTTCCTACCATATATTTAGACATAAAACTATTAAATATCTTGAAGCCAAAATAATATTTTCGTGTTTTTTGAGGATACAGTTACGTGTAACCATGAAAGTAAAATCATGAAAGGGATATATTGTAGTTAGGAAAGATACCACTAAAAATGAAAGAGGTCACAAAACGAAAC
The DNA here is from genome assembly GCF_950295315.1 of Erinaceus europaeus. Classification (NCBI taxonomy): domain Eukaryota; kingdom Metazoa; phylum Chordata; class Mammalia; order Eulipotyphla; family Erinaceidae; genus Erinaceus; species Erinaceus europaeus. The sequence goes on along the minus strand of NC_080168.1, from coordinate 83,487,914 downwards.
AGTTTATTTGTTTACATCTTTGCTTTGGATTATTTTGCCTATTATTGTGTGGGTATTCAAGCCTATCTACTTGATCCTGCTTTTTTGATTTTCATGCCATTGGTATATTGGAGAAGCCAGCTCAGTTGTCCTGTATAATGTCCCACATTCTGGATTTGATTTGTTGCAACATTTTGTTGATGTTTAACTTGATTTTATATCCTCAGTATATTCTGTAAATTAAAGGCTTGATGTGATCCAGGTTCGGTTTTATTTCTTCCCTTTCTACTACTTTTATCTTTTCCATGTTAGGACTTCTTTTTTTTTTTTTTTGCATCAGAAAGGTAATGACTGCCCCCCCATGCTATGATTCTGTTGTATTCTGTTGCTTTGTTGGTACAAAGGTACTCACTAGAGTGATAAAATTTGCTATTGTGCAAATACTTGGGGAATGCATGTTTTGTTTAAAATGATTCCTATTTATAGTTACTAAGAACTATAGAGATGTCTGAGGATGATGAAGTCTACTAGAAAAAGTACTTAGACCCAGGAGGCCAAGTTATTCATTCTCTTTGAGTACTATGGTTTTGTTGTTGTTGTTGTTGTTTTTGGTTTGTTTGTTTTATTTCCTAGAAGAAGATAATTACTGGGCCAGGTGGTGGTGGTGCACTCGCTTGAGCACACATGTTACAATGGGCAAGGAAGGACCCGGGTTCAGGTCCAGTCTCCACCTGCAGCAGGAAAGCTTCATCATGAGTGATGAAACAGTGCTGCAGGTGTCTGTCTTTCTCTCCTGCCCTCTCGGTTTCTCTTTGTCCTCAATACATAAATAATAAATAAAAGTATTGAAAAGATAATTATCATAAAGTTGTCTAATAAATTACATGAAATGATTTATTTGGAAGTGGCTGGTTGAGTCATAATATGAAAAGTATTGTAGTAATAAGATTTTATGCTATTTTCAGAGTAAAGCTTAAGAACACTGATAATGCAGGTGTTATTTCAACTGTCTGTAAGGTTTTGTTTTTGTGCTTCTTTTTTCATCATAGGCTCATTATGTAAACTTAATATAAGTAATATATGACCTTTTTTTGAGTAAAAATAGTTTGTGATAGTCTTACTGTCTTCTCCCCTACTGCTTTTCAGCTCCATTTACCTCTTAATTCTCCTTTGCCTGGAAGTGAACTGACCAAGGAACCTTTTCGGTGGGATCAGAGACTCTTTGCATTAGTGTTGCGGTTGCCTGGCACCATGTCTGTAGAATCAGAACAGTTGACAGGTGTGCCTTTAGATGATTCTGCAATCACACCAATGTGTGAAGTAACAGGCGGTAAGTTTTTCTAGCAGTGTTTCTTAAAGCAGAACTTGTCTAAATGTTCATTTCAAAAATACAAGTTTGTTTTTATTAAGTTAATATTAAGAATTACACAAGGTTTTAAAACTACATTAATGCTCTTTAATCTGATTTGAATAGTGGTAATGAATTTTTTTTTTTTGCTTACATAGAAATGCTTTTATTTAAAGTTTTAAAGCTTATTATCTTCAAAGATTTCTAGTGGTTTAGAAATTATTTTTTGTGAAAAATCATCTCAATATTGAATCAATGGATCATTACATCTCATTGTGTAATGGGATGTAAGTTAAGTTACACTTTTCCCCAGAGGCAAAGAAGATGCTTAGAAAGTTTGAAGAGAAGATGGTAAGGTCTTTTCCAGCCAGTTCAGGTAGTCACTATGTATCCTAGGAGAAACTCTTCAATCACATCAGACTTAGAACTTGTATAATGTGGAATTAATTACAGTTGGGTTTAATTTTTTGGACTATGCACTTATAGCACTATTCTATGCTTTTAAAATAGTCAAGCCTGGCTGGTCACTGTTTCATAGGTGCTGGGACCTGTGACATACTTTCCACACATAGCTCAGTGCTCTGTTGAGATTCTGTTATAGCCAGCTATAAACATTAGAGGGAAATACAAGATCAAATTAATATTTTAGGATCCTTATTTCTACATTCTTTGGGTTTTAGAAATTTAAGTAATTCACAGACAAAAAATTAAATGCTACAGAAGTATGTAACTACATAAGTCAGAAAGTTATTCACATTATTAAGAATTTCCACTTTAGGGAGTCGAGCGGTAGCGCAGTGAGTTAAGCGCATATGGTGCAAAGTGCAGGGACTGGTGTAAGGATGCCGGTTCCAGCTCCTGGTTCCAGCCCCGGGTTCCAGCCCTCGGCTCCCTACCTGCAGGGGAGTCGCTTCACAGGTGGTTTCACAGGTTTCTGCAGGTGTCTATCTTTCTCTCCCTCTCTCTGTCTTCCCTTCCTCTCTCCATTTCTCTCTGTTCTATCCAACAATGAGGACATCAGTAACAACAACAATAACTACAATAATAAAACAAGGGCAACAAAAGGGAATAAATATTTTTAAGAAGAATTTGCACATTATAGAAGTACTTTTTATAATAACGTCACAATTTAATTTTTAAAGGAAAACATCATTTGCATTTGAATAAATTTGCTGCTAACAGTCCCCTGTGCATGGATAATATTTTTCAGACAGTCCTAATTGTTTTTGTGGGTGTATACACATCTATATTCAGAAGATTTTAGTTTTTAGCTTTAAACTGAACCCACTTACTAAATTTTTTCATTACAGATCAAAAGAGGACTTAATATAAATATCTTTACATGGGACATTCTTTGTTATAAATTACTTAGTTTGAATTTACAATCATAAAGTTATAGTCCCATTTTCTGATGGTACATACAGTACCATTGTCTAAGTTCAAGAATCTTCAGAGTATGGAATGGAGTGGTATAGAGGGTCTGAAAAACCATGAGACATGTTGTAGTTAATACCCTTGCCTTTAGGCAGTAATGTACTAAAGTTATTTTGTTTATTCTTTGAAAGGAACATCTCCAGAGGAGAAGATTCCAAAGTCACCCTTGGTAATATCTTTCAAGGACCCATTTACCTTAGTTGGCCAAAAAATTAGGAAGCTTTCCCCAATTACCCATTATGAATCTCTCTTGATGTAGTTTAGTGGTTTATTTGCTATCAATAATAAAATGCTTAAATGCCACTCATCTTTTTCATATATCTGAATACACTATTTTATTTTGTATTTATTTTTATAATAATGTTCATTAAAGTAAATTGAGGATATTACACCAGAAAGGTAGAATAGGAAAAACAATACTCTTTTTCAAATATGCTAAAATTCCCGTGTATTTTTTAAAAAATTAATGATAACAACATGTATATTTATTATTCCTATAACAGAACAATTGATGTTCACTAAGGAAAAATTAGAAATTTGCCTGTTATTAAGATAATAGGCAAATATTTTGTTATTTTTTGTATACTTTAAAAATAGTTTTTTTTTGTCATTGTAAACATTTTTCTTTCACTATCATGTTAATGAATACCCATTTTATGCTAAATAGTTATCCATGATGCTGGGAAAACAATAGAACAATAAATAGCTGGACTGTTTGATGGATAAAGCTATGTAAAATGAATACATTGTATTTTTATTTTTACTATTTTATATTGCCACTAGGATTTTTGCTGGAGCTCAGTGTCTGTTCCCCACCCCTCTTCCGCCCTTGATAGCACAGAGAAAGTTAAGAGGGTGGCAGAAGTAGATGAGAGAGATACCTACAGCACTGATTCACTGTTGATGAAGCTTCCTCCTTGCAGGTTGGGACCAGGGGCTTGAACCTTGGTCCTTGAGCATGGGAGTAACGTGTGCTCAACCAGGCGTGCTACCACCCGACTCCTAAAATGAATAAATTTTAGAGAGTTCTAATTAATATGAAAACAAAATAGGGCAAGACTGTAAAGAGATATTTGAGACAGAAAAGGAGAAGTCTTCTGAGGAGGTAACATTTGAGTAGCAATCTGAATAATAAAGTAGAACATAAAAAGAATTAACTAGAGGAAGTAGTGAGGGAAGAGAGCACATTCTACTTATTTGGGAGTACATATAGTAAGGGAAGAAACACACTCTGTATATTTAATGAGAGTTACAGGAAGACTGAAAATTGTTGGAGTTTACATAGGGAGAATAGAGAATAGCAGGTGGGTTTAGAGAAGTTAGCAGAAGCCAAATATAGAATAGCCTTTTAGACCATAATGAACATTTTTTTTAATTCTCCGAAGTTTCTTTTAAGAGATAACATTTGATTTTCTGAAAAATAATTTCAGTTGCTAAGAAAGCAAGAAAACTACACTTTCTAGTTTAAATAAATTGAATTTGTAGTCTTGATAAGGACTGTTTATTTATAACTTATATAAGGTCTGTTTATTTTCAACCATTTTATTAGAGGAATAATCTACTACACAGTTACTGTTATACAAGTAAATCCTAGAAACTTTGTGTCTCAGTACAGTGCTGTCTATTCAGAGGTGAATTTAGACAATAAGAGAGATGACATAGAGTATAGACTTACATATAGCTGGCAGAATTTTTCATTTCTCTTTGACTTTCAGAAGAATTAACTGTCAAGTGAATCAAGTTTATTCACTTTTTTCTGCAATTTTCATAAAACATCTTTGTGAGTGATTTTATTTCATACTATGAAGATGGCTTATTAAACTTGTACTTTCATAATCAGTTAATTGATGGACATATGTTAAGGGAGTAGGAAGAATAAATACAATTAGATATTTAAAAACTGGTTTTTAATATCAACTTGGGGTTATGTTTAAATTTTACTAGGTAAAACATTTAAGCTTTTATAGTCTCCTAAATACTTTTTGTCTTAAAATGATCAGCTTTTTATGAATTATGTGTTTAATTCTTTTAAATTTCTAATTCTTTTAAACAAATTCTTTTAAATTTCTTTTAAATTTCTAATTCTTTTAAACAAATGTGACTTCCTGTAGCCATTTTAAAAAAAAATGTTGATTACAAATTAACATGATTTTCAGGAAACAAAATATCCAGATAAAAATTTCTAGTACCCTGTGAGAATTTTGAGTCATGGTTGTACTATTGTAATAAGTTTAATAAAATAGTTAACTTTTCTGTGCTTAAATTTTATTTGTAAAAATAGAGAAGGTAAAATGATTGTTGCCAGAACTAAGTCAATTAAACAAAATTTTATGGTAATATAAATAAGATGTAAGGTGAATAGAGCAGTGCAGATACTCAGTAATTGGTTGAGATTTTTTTTTCCTTTAAATTATAACTCACTATTGTATACAGGTAAGTTGTTATCTAATACTTGTTTTTCTAAGTTATGAGGATTTCAGTCATCACCATCTAGTGTTCTCTTTTCTGAATAGCCTTTATAAAAACATATGTTAAGTATGTTTAAATAACTAACAATGATTTATGATATCAAATATAATGCTGTAGTTATATTTGGAAATAGTTGAACTTGTAAAAGAGTAGAACTTCTCCATATTGAGATAATTGCAAGTAGTAGTCTATGATTCTGGGGTTGGCGGGGATAGGTTTAGGTCCTGGAAAATGATGTCAGAGGAAGACAAGGGGCTTGAACTGTTATGTGGAAAACTTTACATATACAAACTACTGTATTTTATGGTCGACTATAAACCATTAATCCCCTGATAAAGAAAAAAATAATGTTTTGTGATGTTTAACAAGAGATTGCTATTTTAAAATTAGCACATGTAATATTGGGTTTTTGGAAAACTCATGATATATTTTTCTATGCAAAAATGTATCATGAATTTTCCAACAACCCAATAGAAATATAGAAGTTGCATATATATAGTTAAAGTTTATAATAGTCACATTAAAGCAAAAACAATTTAATTCCAACAGTCTCTTTAAATCATTATGTATGATATGCTCCCATATGAAATTACTATCTCTTATATACCTGATTTTTAAGTTTTAAAATCAGGTATATATTTCACATACTGCTACACTTCTCAATTTGGACTAATCTTATTTCAGTAGGTGTATGTATCCTGTGACTAATCTTGGAACACTACAGGCCTAAATATATTTAGTAATAATTCCACTTTGAGAGATTTTTCACTAGCATTTTTTTTTTTCTTTTTAAAGATTCATTTATTCTTATGGGAGAAATCAGAGTACAGTGCTTACCATATTATGGTACTGGGGATTGAAACTGGGATCTCTGGCCTGACAGTTTTATGCTCTAATACTGAGCTATCCCCATAGTCCTAATCTAGTCCTTCCTATCTAGTCCTTTCTCCCCCCTCCATCTCTCTCTCTCTCTCTTTTTTCTCCCCCTTTCTTCCTAGTCTCTTGTTTGCTTGTTTTTTATTTTTTAAATATTTATTTTATTTATTCCCTTTTGTTGCCCTTGTTGTTTTATTGTTGTAGTTATTATTGTTGTTGTCGTTGTTGGATAGGACAGAGAGAAATGGAGAGAGGAGGGGAAGACAGAGAGGAGGAGAGAAAGATAGACACCTGCAGACCTGCTTCACTGCCGGTGAAGCGACTCCCCTGCAGATGGGGAGCCAGGGTTCGAACCGGGATCCTTATGCCGGTCCTTGTGCTTTGTGCCACCTGCGCTTAACCTGCTGCGCTACAGCCCGACTCCCCCCCTAGTCTTAATCTATTTTGTCAGCAATGCTAACCTAGCTTCTGATGGTATTGGTGTTTGAACCTGAAACCACTGGTGCCTCAGGCATGAAGGCCTTTCTGCATAGCTGCTATGCTATGTAACCCCTAGTATTTATTAATCCACTAGCATTTTAATGTTTCTGAACTAAAAATACTGTAAGTTAAAAAATATAAAGGAGGGGGCCAGGTGGTGGCACAGTGGATTAAGTGCACATGGTGCAAAGTCATGGGCCAGCGTAAGAATCCTGGTTCGAGCCCATGGCTCCCCACCTGCAGGGGGTTGCTTAACAAGTAGGTCTGCAGGTGTCTATCTTTCTCTCTCCCTCTCTTGTCTTCCTCATCTCTCTCAATTTCTCTCTATCCTATCCAACAACAACAACAGCAATGTGACAACAATAAATACAACAAGGGTAACAAAAATGGCCTCCAGGAGCAGTGGATTTGTAGTGCAGGCACCAAGCCCCGGCGATAACCCTGGAGGCAAAAAATATATATATAAAGGAATGGGGTCGGCAAGGGGACTTAGCAAAAGGCTACTAGGAAGGTTCTTCACTGTGTATAGGCACGGTGCCTGTTTTGCAAATTGAAGCCCAAGCTTCAATACCCAGCACTACATGTAATTCAGTTTTTATTTTCTCATAGAATAAATAGATCTTTTGTAAAACAGGAAAAATCTCTTAAGGTAATTTCTAGCTATGTAAGCCAAAAATTTAAGTGCCAGTAAAATATACAATATTGCCAATGAGGTCAGTTTAATAATTATTGAATATCTGCTGTGTATATTGCATAGCATTGACTTTAGTGATAATGCATTCACTAAGTAGGATTAGTGTTTTGGTTAGCTGTTGTGTATAACATTATAGGTATGCATGTGATTTTTTTTTTTTTTCCTTTGTGACCAAAATTTCTGTTCTCCTTATTCCTGTGGTTAGAAGAAAAAAAAAGTACATGTTTATAAAATGGAGTTGCTGGTTGATTGGAAATAACTTTTTTTTGTTGTTCATGCTTATGTAAGATGATGAAATAAGTCAAACGTTACCACTGATCTTTCTATAATCAATACTGTCAGATACCTCACTCTAGTTCTTACGAAAGGTAGGAGTTTAGCAACTAATTAGTTCACTCTTTTTTATCCCAGGTCGCTCATATTCAGTATGTTCTCCAAGAATGCTTAACCAGTGTCTAGAGTCATTGGTGCAGAAAGTGCAGAGTGGTGTGGTAATAAACTTTGAAAAAGCAGGACCAGATCCCTCCCCTGTAGAAGGTATTACTAGAACTTTTCTTACAGATATTCTAAACTTTACTCAACTTGACTGAAAATTATGACTGGTCTTAAGATTGACAAAACCAAATATATTAAGGTAAAAAATGATTATTGATAGAGAAGATTAAATATAAAAATAAGAAAAATAATAATGTTTCTGTAGCACTACCCCAAAACATTCACTACAGTCAGTTGGTGGTGCACCTGAGAAGTGAACCAGGTGTGGGGATTCAAACCACCAAGCTCCCTATCTGCAAAGGGAGTGGTGAAGCAGGTCTTTCTCTCTCTAACTTCCCCTTCCAACAATGAATGTCTGTATCCTGTAATTTTATAAGATCTATTTTAGTTATTTACAGATCAGGTGTCTGATTATTTCATTTTAGTATTATATTTCATTTAGTATTATAATGCTGCCTCTCTGTAATTCTGTATTCTCCTGCCATGTTTCTTAATTCACAAAACTATTATACATGGTGTTTATGTAAATTCCTTGGTTACTTTTTTCTTACATCACCAACTAGTTTGTGTGGTTAAAGAAAAACTGGAGCCAGTCTTTACTATGATGCTTGGTTGTTTTTATTCCAAACACCACCTTACTTTATTTAATATCCTATGGTACTAACCTAATTATATTAACCACAAGGAAAGAGGAGTTAAACTAAAACTAGTGTCTACTAGTGTCTACTTGTATCTGGGATAACTGCTGCATTGTATAGGATTGCCAGAAAAGTCATGATGTATTTCTTTTTTTTTTTTTTTATTGTTGTAGTTGTTGTTACTGATGTCCTCGTTGTTGGATAGGGAAGAGAGGAGGGGAAGACGGGGAGAGAAAGATAGACACCTGCAGACCTGCTTCACCACCTGTGAAGTGACTTCTCTGCAGGTGGGGAGCCAGGAGCTTGAACCTGGTTCTTTACGCTAGTCCTTACGTTTCGCGCCATGTGCTCTTAATCTACTGCACTACCGCCCGACTCCCTGTATTTATTTTTCTACGCAAAAATGCATCATGACTTTTCTGACCAAGAATTAGAATGTCACTAATGACACTAACAACCATTTATTTGTTGACTTATAGTTAATTGAAACTTGTGGATTTTATTCTCTAGTGAATTTTAATTTTGATAAAGACAAAGAACTTGAGAGAGAAGGGAAAGATAGAGAAGGAGGGAGAGATCCCTGTAGCACTGCTTCAATGATTGTGAAGCATGTCCCCTGCAGGTGGGGTTTGGTACCTTGAATCAGGGTTCTTGCGCACTGAATGTGTGTGCTCCCAGCCCCCTTAATTTTTTTTTTTAAATTGGATAGAGACATAAAATGAGAGGGATAGAGAAAGTGAGACACTTGCACCACTGCTACTCCACTCATGAAGCTTTCCACTTGTAGTACATAATCCTCAATTATGTATTATTAGTGCTCAACCAGCACCCCAGCTCTTCTAGTGAATTTAAATTTAATTCAAATATTAAGCAGGTATGAATGTTTTAGTGCTTAACAAAAATAGGAACATCTATAATTGAATATATTGGGACATTTTTATTAAGTAATAATAGATGTGATTTTAGTATACTTTTCCCTTTAATGACATATGCTTGATTTTTCTTCCTTTAGATGGACAGCCAGATATATCTAGGCCATTTGGATCACAGCCTTGGCATAGCTGTCACAAACTCATTTATGTCAGACCAAATCCTAAAACTGGGGTTCCTATTGGTCATTGGCCTGTTCCAGAATCATTTTGGCCAGATCAAAATTCTCCAACACTAGTAAGTATCAGAAAGATTGTTACTTTGTAGTAGTAACCATTTAACTCTCTTTAGACTAGTTTTATGAGAAATATATGTTTAGTGTGCTGATAAGCTGTTATCTGTGTTAGTATAGTTTATCATTAGGAATTAGTAGATATTTTATTTACTATATATGATGCTTTGCTGTGTCTTCATAATCACAGATTAATAAGAATTTCTTTTTAAATTTTACATTTCTTTATTACTGGATAGAGATAGAGAAATTGAGAGGGAAGATTGAAATAGAGGAGAGAGACACCTGCAGCACTGCTTTATCACTTGTGAAGCTTTCCCCATGCAGGTGGCAACCAGGGGCTTGCCTGTGTCTCTATGCACTGTAGTGTGTACCCTTAAGCAGGTGCACCGCCACCTAGCCCCTAATAAGAGTTTTTTTGAACTTTAAACATAATGTGGTAAGAGGATTTTTACCTAGGCCAGAACTTAGAATTTAATTGAAGACTTTGAAAATAATTCTAATAGTTTGCCATTAATCTTTTAGGACTTAGTTTTAGATATCCATGCTGTTTTACATGCTTTAGTTGCATTCACTTTTTTCAGTCAGATGGTTTAAGGTAGAAAAGATTGTCTGGTCTTAGATGAAGTATTTTTTTTAAGAATTGAGGCTTATTATATGATCATCCTTAATTATCAGTATTTACTGATAATTGAATCATCAAGTATTCTTGTAATACTAGGATAAATTGCACTTCAGAGATCATTCATCAGTCTTTAGTAATAATGCATTTGTTTGTGGAACAAACTAAAGCTTATTTGAAACCATTTAAACATATAAAATTGAGGATAAATATCACTTTCAGTCTAAAGTTTTATGAAGTGATAGTTCCTTTATTCACTAGGGTATTTTAATTGTATAGACAGAGAAACATTGAGAGAGAAAGGGATGATAGTTGGGGGAGAAAGACTCCTGCAGCACTGCTTCACTGTTTGTGGGGAACTGCTTCCCTCCAACCCCCCTGCTATTGGGACTAGGTACTTGAACCTGGGTTCTTGCACATTGTAGCATGTGCAATCAGTCAGGTGCTCTTTCTCTACTCATTTTCTTCTTAACTTATTGAACAGACAGCATATTTGTATGTAATGCTGACTTGTGGTTTTCCTGTTTACTTAATATCTGCAGGTATGCATGGTACATGTTAGTCTTAATAAAAAGAACCCAACACCAGTATCACCAATTAATATTAACATAATATTAATTAATATCCTGCAAATTACACTGTCAGTGCAAGCTATGGAGAATTTTGAAGTGTATGTAAGAATTCAGTGTGAAACCATAGGATGCAATATTCCAGAAAAAACTTGGGAAAAAGTATTTATAATGCATTTAGAGGAGTGAGAAGTAGCTGAGTATAGGTGCATCCTAGCATGTATATAGTGCATTGAAAATACTCTAAATAAAATTGTTCTTTACTTCAAGTAAAAAATTAATTTGAGTTTCTGTAAAGGTCAAAGTGTATTGAAGACATTTTTAACAGTGTTTTTAGGAAAACTTATTTTATGGTATTTTTGTGCAAAAATTAGAGGATATAAGTTAGGTAGACAGCTTATCTGAGAGGCTGTTACTTATTCATTTAAGAAATGTAAGAGTTTGAATTAAGATATGGAAGAAGGGCTGAAAAATAGCCCACTTGGCGAGTGAGTCAGCTTTGCCACTCACACAGCCCAAGTTTGAGCCAGATCCTCATCAAACTGGAAGAAACTTCAGTACTTTGATTGGGAGGTGTGGTGATGGTGTGTGTCAAAATTTATCATTTTATTTTAAATCAGTGTTTTAAATTTTTTTTTTTTTTTTTTTTTAATGAGAGACACAGAGAAAGATATACATAGAACCAGAGCACTGCTCAGTTCTATCTTATGGTGGTGCTGAGGGTTGAACTTGGGACTTTGGAGCATATGCTGTCTTCCTACCCCCCTCTCTCAAAATTTAACCTGGAACATTGAAGAACTTATAAGACAGAGATAATAATTCTTCTTCTTCTAGCGTTTGCCCTTCTTCTGTAGCCAGTCAACAGCGTCAGGTTGACCCTGATGTAAAGTTTCGAGACCTCCTTTGAATCTGGAGAAGTGGCAGTCGTTGACTATGTGGGTAATAGTCTGTCTGTAGCCGCAGGGGCAGTTCGGGTCGTCTCTGGCTCCCCAGTGATGGAACATAGCGGCGCACCGGCCATAGCCTGTTCGATAGCGATTGAGGAGGGTCCAATCATAACGTGCTAGGTCAAAGCCGGGTTGATGCTTGCAGGGGTCTGTGATGAGGTGTTTGTTCTTTACCTCAGCTGACTGCCAGCTCTGTTTCCAAGAGACTGGAGCAGAGAAGTTCAGTGTAGGCGTAGGGGACCAGATTGGGTGACGAGACGTCAAGCGTTGGACAGGGTGGGCGAAGATATCCGCGTATATTGGCAGGTCCGGTCGAGCGTAGACGTGGGAAATGAACTTAGATGATGCCACATCCTGACGAATATCTGGCGGGGCGATGTTGCTAAGAACTGGCAGCCATGGAACCGGGGTGGAACGGATGGTTCCAGAAATTATCCTCATGGAGGAATTTAATTTGGAATCAACCAAGTGGACATGGGGGCTACAGAACCATACTGGGGCACAGTATTCTGCAGTGGAATAGCATAATGCCAGAGAGGATGATCGTAGTGTGGAAGCACTCGCGCCCCATGAGGAGCTGGCCAGTCTTGCAATGATGTTATTCCTCACGCCCTCCTTTGCTGAAGTTTTTATGAGATGTTTGTGAAATGACAGAGTGCGATCGAGAGTAACGCCAAGATGGACTGGCTGGGCTTCATGCCGGATTCTCGTATCGCCAAGCTGCACATTAAGCTCACACGAGGCCGAGGCATGGATAATAATGGAAATAATGGAAATAATGATAATAATGGAATAAATAATAATGGAAAAGAATAACAGAACTTAGTAACTAAAGGGGGAAAATAAATAATTGTAAAGTATTAATGTTGAAATTAAATGTAGTATATTAGAGCATGGTTCTGAATTTGAAACAGGGATCTCCTACTTATTAAGTATGTGCCGTTGGTTAATTGTTTTTTCTAACCTCTGACTTTCCATCAGATATTTAAGTCTCATAGGGTAGCTTTAGGGATTAAATGAAATAACAAATTAAGGATTTTCTAAATAATTCTCTTTCAACTTTTCTTTTGGGGGTCTCAGTATTTTAATAAAAAAAATTAAGTTATATGTGTAAATTCATTAACTATATGCCTGCACAGAAACACAAGATGAACAACACATAGTGCTTTCTTTCTTGACGTATCATTTCATAGTAGGGCCAGATGCATAGATGTGATAGTGTGATAGTGTAAAGTGTGCTAACTGCAGTAAAAGGGAAGAACAGAGTCCATAGGCAGTTTCGATTTCAAAACCTTTTTTTATTGGCGACTTTTATTTATTTATTTATTTAAATATTGTTTATTCATGAAGAAGATAGTAGAGAGAAAGAACCAGACATCACTCTGATACATGTGCTGCTGGGGATTGGACTCAACCTCAAGCTTGAGAGTCTTATGCTTTATCTACTGTGCTACCTCCTGGACCACTAGGTTTTAAAACTTTTATTTGCAATATGCAAGGGAGAAAGCTAAGCATCAGAGGTAACCTGAAACATAGGGACATGCAAGATGATCTTTTTGGGTGACTGCCAGGTTATTTGATGAGAATGGCAGGGTCTACTGGGAGTGGTGATTGAGAGGCGTATAGGGACAGATCATTAAGGATCTTTGTGTTTCAAGCATGATGTCCCAAGTTCAGTCTCTGGCAGCTTATACCAGAGTGATGTCCGAATCTCTTCTCTGTTCCCTGAATCTCTCTCAGTAATAAATGAAATCTTTTAAAAGAAATTAAAGGAGGGGGCCTGGTGGTAACATAGTGATTAAGTGCCTATGTTGCGAAGAGCAAGGACTTGCAAGGATCCAGGTTCAAGCCCTTGGATCCCCCTGCAGTGGGGTGCCACTTCACAATCGGTGTAGCAGGCCTATAGGTGTTTGTCTTTCCCCCTCTCTGTCTTCCCCATCTCTCTCTGTACTATCTAACAACAACAATAAGAATAATAACAACAACAATAAGAGTAACAAAATGGGGGAAATGGCCTCCAGGAACAGTGGATTTATAGTGCAGGCACTGAGCCCCAGCGATAACCCTGGAGACAAACAAATTAAAGGAGGTTCAAGTTAGGTTCCATAGGCAGTTGAGTACCTAAGAGCAATGAGAAATCTGATGCCACAGCAATAGTTTGGGGACCCACCACTTTGTGATAGTATCAGAGGCTAATAAAAGTCCTCTATGAAAATTCAGATGATTTTTTTCATATTTTCTTCACTATCCTTCAATTGGTGATGGCTAAGAAGGTGTAAATTATTACATTATGTATTATATTGTAAAGTATTTTTCAGATTATTAGTAATAACATTAATAAATTAAACTCTTATTAGGAAAATTAAGGAATTGAGTAGCTTTTGCTAGTGAGGAAACTAGCATTGCATTTGTTTCTGGCATCTTGTGTGGCTATTAATTTGTAACTTTCCCCTCTAGCCACCTCGAACTTCTCATCCTGTAGTGAAGTTTTCCTGTACAGACTGTGAACCAATGGTGATTGACAAATTGCCTTTTGACAAATATGAATTGGAGCCATCACCACTGACTCAATTTATCTTGGAAAGGAAATCTCCTCAAACATGTTGGCAGGTAAGCAGAGCATGATTTAAAATTTTAAGTGGAATGATTCTTAATAAGATAATTTGAATAATTAGTTTACTTAATATTTTGTAAAAGTTATTAAATACAAAGTTTTAACCACTCCCTCTTAACAGGTATATGTGAGCAATAGTGCAAAATACAATGAACTTGGCTATCCCTTTGGTTACTTGAAAGCCAGTACAGCATTGAACTGTGTCAACTTATTTGTGATGCCTTATAATTACCCAGTCCTCCTTCCCCTTTTAGGTAAGTCAGTTTTTACCACATTCTCTGTGGCTCAGAATACATTTATTCTATAAAGAAACTTTGGGAACATCTCTTGGTAATAATTTCTTCACTTCTGGAAATAAATTCTTTTAATATTCAAATACTGAATCTATCTGAGGTTTTATATCAACCTACTCATTTGTGGAAAACAGGAAGTGTTAAAATATCTTTGATTCCACAACCTAATGCAGATATAATATAGAATTTTATGTGACGTACTCTAGTTTCCCTGAAAGTTAGATTTATTACATAGCTTCAGTAATGTAGGCTTTGCATTTGATAAACATTTTGTAGAAAGATACTTATGAGATCTAAATACATTTTCTAGGAATTTGTTACACATCTTTCTCACTTAAAGACTTATTTATTCAGGATGAGAGAGAGAATCAGTATCTCTGGCTTAGCATAGTCAAGGCTTGAACTCTGGACTTCATGCTTGAGAGAGAGTCCACTGTGCCACTTCCTGAGCAACAAATCTTTTTTTGTCAGAGCACTGCTCAGCTCTGGCTTATAAGTGGTAATGGGGATTGAATCTTGGATTTTGGTGCCTCTGGCAAGTCTCTGTATAACTACTGTGCTATCTCCCCAGCCCATTTACACATTTTTTTGGGGAAACATTCACTAAATGAATGAATTTGTTCTACAGTAATGTGATAAAAACCTAAAGATGATTTATAGGCATTATCTGACTATACTTTTTTGATCAAAGAAATTATAGCTGGGCTGGCAAAAGAGCTCACTTGGATAGTGTGCTGATTGCCTTGTTGTGTGGCCCAAGTTCTTGCCAGGCCTTGCCACACTAAAAGATTTAGTGCTGTGATTTATTTCTCTCTCTTTGTCTCTGGAGGTGGGGATAAAATGTCAGTTGGTATATTTTATAGAAAACACTGTGTATACTTTGCTTCTGTTCTCAGTCTGTTTCATGTCTAGTTCTATTTAGAACATAGCTTTTCTTTGTGTGATTTGATCCTACATTTATTACTACATGTAGTTTCAGATTATAAATGCATCCTTATAATTTAAAAAATAGTATTATTAAAAAACAAACTAGAACTAAAATTATACTACTTTTTAAAAGATATTTGATTTTACTCTTGACTAATAAAAAAGCAGACATTAAAAGTGAAATTTATTTGACTTGATGTTTTTGTGTGTGAAAACAATGAGTATTGACAATTTTGTTCCATTAAACATTTATAGATGACTTGTTTAAAGTACATAAAGCAAAACCAACACTGAAATGGAGACAGTCATTCGAAAGTTATTTGAAGACAATGCCACCTTACTATCTTGGGGTAAGAATGTTATTAAAAATAGATCTTGTTAAAAGATGTATATTACACTTACAGTTTATTGATGGTATTACAAACTTTTTACTAATTGCTGTTAGAGATTAAATATCATGTAAATTGTGCTTAGTAATGGCCATTATAGAGTCTGTGTAAATGTAATATTTATTTGCAGAATAATGATATTGAGATATATATGTATACATAGGAATATACATATGTATGTGTGTATAGTACATACCTAACACCAAATGCATACAGGCCTGCATTATGTGTATTAACCTCATTTAGTTTTGTACAGTAATTCTATGAGGTAGAAGTAATTATTGTTTCTTTTTCACAGATAAGGAGACCTAGGCACTAAAAGGCGAATTTGTCCAAGAATCCATAACTAATATATAGAGACTACATAGCTAATAGGGAATTCAGTCCCAACAAAGAGACTTTTAATCCCAATTATCCTTTTAAGTTTCAGTTTCACAGCTTTTTTCTCTTTAAAAGTACAAAATATTTTCTGCTGCATTTTCCCCACAACTTCAGAACATTATTTTATTTCAGTGTTATGAGGGTCTCCTACATGCATGATATCACTACTTCTAGCCTGACCTTTTCATCCTTTTTATTTCAGATAGAGAGGAAGAGATACCACTGCCCCAGAGTTTTCGCCAGAGCCATCATACTTTTATTTTTTAGAGCCAGAGATTTCTGATTACTTAAAACCTAGTGTGCTACAGTGAATAAGACCAACAGTGTATATATTACTAAGTACATTATTTTATTAAAAGCAGCTTCTTAAGCAAAACAAACCATTTTCAAAGATTACTATTTTTAATGAGGGAATATTAGAGCATTTGATTTCTAAGTTATTCCTAATAAGAATTTTAACTCACCCAATAGTATTAGAATCTCTTTTTCCCCTCACATCCTTCCCAGCATTCATCTCCTGAATTGATATATCCTTTCATGATAATTTCCTGAGCTTTGAAAGTCTATTTTCACGTAAAGATTATAAACTGCTTTGTATCTAGAATTATAAGAGTGTGAGAAGAGACAGTTTGACTATTAGCTGGTAAATATGTTAACTTTCATAGCAAACAGGAGAACTTAATCAAAACTATGCAGATAATTAACTGTCAGAGCTGGGATTTGATTCCAGTTTGAAACCAGTGCTCATATAGTTTATAACACATCAATGAAGGATTATTGTCCTTTTTCTAGATTCCTCCCATTAATATGTTAGAAATACCTAGTTTTGGGCTGAGGAGATAGCATTATGGTTATGCTATCTTGACTGAGGTTCTGAGGTTCCAAGTTCAGTCCCCGGCACACCATAAACCAGAGCTGATCAGTGATTATGTCTTTGTGTTGATCTTTTTTTCTCTATATCTTTCTCATTAAAATAAATAAAATATCAAAAAGCCTCTAGTGATATTTCATATTTCACAATGATTTTTCAATTTCTCTCTCCTTATGGTTAAAATTATTTCACCACATTACACTATTTTTGCCTCATATTGTACATCTTTGTTTGACTTTTTCCCATCATAGTAGTAATGATTAATACCTACTGAATTTCTGTGTGCTAGGTGCTTTTATAAGTATTTTACATGCATTAAAACAATTAATCATGAAAATCTTATACAGCAGATGCTATTATTATTTTTTTAAAATATTTTTTATTACTTATTTATTCATTCCCTTTTGTTGCCCTTGCTGTTTTATTGTTGTAGTCATCATTGATGTCGTTGTTGGATAGGACAGAGAGAAATGGAGAGAGAAGGGGAAGACAGAAAGGGGGAGAGAAAGACACCTGCAGACCTGCTTCACAGCTTGTGAAACGACTCCCCTGCAGGTGGGGAGCTGGGGGCTTGAACCGGGATTCTTACACCGGTCCTTGTGCTTTGCGCCACCTGCGCTTAACCTGCTGCGCTACAGCCCTACTCCCTGCTATTATTATTTTACAAACAGTAAGCTAAGACCCTGTGTCACAAAACTTCAGTCAGTGGTTGAGCTACAGCCTACCCTAGGTCAACATCTTTTATTTTTCTATTTACTATCCACATTTTGTCAGATATACTTCTGCAATGTGTCTCCTGCTCATATATTTATCTTAGTGATTTGACATTTACAGTATTATAAAGATTTTAGGAACAAGTTTATACAATATTATGTGTATACAACTCTCCATACCACCACTTAAGTTCTTTTGCCATCATACTCATTGAACATTTGACTTACACTCCCACCATTCTCTGAGTCAGCTTGGTTATTATTACAAGTTCATTTTTTTAGGTATCTATACTCCACATAAGTGAAATCATTAGTATTGTTCTCATTCTTTCTCTCTCTCTCCCCCTCACCCCTCCCTGCCTCCCTGCCTTGCCCCCACGTTACCACTCCCTGTACAAGAACTACTGAGGAAATACTGACTCTACAAGATTTTTCACAGGATACAGTTTTATATCACCCCATGATAGGTGTCAGCACACCTCACCCATCACCAAGTTGTCATATCTCTCCCTCTTAGGGCACTGGGCCCACGGCTCTATCATATTTCCCCTTTTAAGTCCTTAGATCTGATAAAATAGACCAGGGTTTTAATGTTTCTTCCTCTATTCCTTTTGCTTTTGTTTCTTCAGTCCCATCTAGTGAGATCTGGTATTCATTCTTGTGCTTATTTCATTTAGCATGATTCTCTTCAGTTCTATCCATGCTGTAGTAATAGAGATCTTATCTTTTCATACAGCTGAATAATAAGTAATCCATTGTGATCTGTCATTGGACATTTGGGTTCTTTCCATATTTTGGCTATTATTAAGTAGTGCTACTATGTTCATCTAGGTATACACAGATTTCTTTCTATAGATGCTTTTGTGTTAGTTTGGATAGATAACTTGGAGGAATTGCCAGATTGTATGGCAGGTATATTTTCAACATTCTTAGGAATCTCCAGACTGTTTTCAGACTGGACCAACCATTATTCTCACCCAACAGTATTAGAATCCTTTTTCCCACACATCCTTCCTGGCACTCATTTGTCTCTTGAATGTATGACATTTTCATAGGTGTGAGATGGTATCCCATTGTTTTGATTTGCATCTCTAATTAGTAACTAAGCATCATTTCATATGTCTTTTGGCCATTGAAATCTCTTCAGTGATGAGTGTTCATATCCTTTCTCAGTTTTTAATAGAAATTTACTTGTTTAATTTTTGTTTCATTTTGTTTGGTTTTTCTTTCTAAGTTTTGTGGGCTATCTTACTTGAACTCTGATTCTGTAGTGCCTTTATATTTCAGCCTGAATAACTCCTTTCAAGAAATGCTAACGGGGTTATTCAGGTTTATTACTGGTAATGAATTCCTTCATCTTTTGTCTATCTGGAAATACCTTTAATACCTACTCCTCCTTTTCCTCTTTTTTCTTCTTTCCTCTTTCTTTTTATTCTTTTTATACTTACAATAAAGATAGATCACAATAGTGAAACTACCCTTAGTGCTGTGGCATTCCCATGTGATGCCAGGACTCAAACCCAGGTAGCATGCATAGTAAAGCACACACCCTACCAGGTGAGCTAACTACTCTCTGTCCCTCTTTTTAGGTCTTTAAATATGTTATACTTCTGCTTTTTGGCGTCCATAATATCTCACGAGAAATCAGCTATTAAATTTTTATTTAATTCCTTCTCGCTGCTCAGGTTCTTTCTGTTTTTACAGTCTAAAGTGTATCTTGGTATGGGACTTTGAGAAAATTCTAGTTGGATTTCACTAACTTTCTTAATGTGTGGATTCATCAAATTTTAGAAATTTAGGCTAGTCAGTTCTTTCTTAATAAAATTAAAAAAAGACACAATTGTTTTGTGAGAGACCAGAGGACCACTCCACTCCATACAGTGTGCTAGGGATTAAGTCCAGCACTTTATACTTGCAGGGGATGCCTTCTAGCCATTCAGCCACCTCCCTGGCCATAGTCATTAAATTTATGAAAATGCACTTATTTCCCCTCTCAGTTCTCCTTCTGTAACTCTTATGAAATATAATTTGTCTTATTTCATAATGTCCCATAGATTTCTCGGGTTATACTCATTTTATTCATTATATTTTCTTCTTTTTCTATAGCCTTTGAAGAAAGCTGTCAGAATGATGGGAGCACCTAACCTAATAGCAGACAGTATGGAATATGGACTTAGTTACAGTGTCATTTCATACCTCAAAAAACTGAGTCAACAGGTATGTTAAGCAATACAGTAGGGTGGTGTATTGCACCAAAGTAAAAGATGGGTTGGGGGAGGGTTCAGGTCCTGGGACATGATGGCAGAGGAGGACCTAGTGGGGGGGTGTATTATTATGTGGAAATGTTACACATGTAAAAAATTTGTATTTTGCTGTTGACTGTAAACCATTAATCTCCCAATAAAGAAATTAAAAAAAAAAGAGAGAGAAAAGAAGTAGAGTAGGGTATTAAGCATTTGGAATAATCTTATCTAAGGTGGTTGATAGGTCAGATTTAGTTTTTGATGGTTCTGATGGAATTTCATTATATTAACATTACATTTTAAAAACCCATGATTTGATATAATAACACTGCTTTTATGCTAAGTTTTGAAGTGTTAATCTCTAGTAATAATTTATGTATTCTAAACTTCTTGTATGTGAATATATTCTCTATAATTTTGGGGGGGGAAAGATATGCTACAGAGCTAATATCAATTTCTTTTGCTCTATTAAAAATATTTTTTATGTTTTTACTATTTTTTTTATGGTGCTAGAGATGAAACCCATTGTCTCTTGCATGCTTTTTACTACTGAGTCACCTCCCTGGCCCAATTTTCTTTTATTTTTAAAATGAGACAGACAGGGAGAGCAAACAGTACCATTTTGCCATATATTGGATTACTTTTTGGTACCAGATATTGAACCCAAAGACTCATGCAGTAAAGGAGGGTGCTTTGCTTCTGAACCACCTCCTTGTCTCTCTTTTTTTTTTTTTTTTAATTTTTAAACTTACAGTTTCTTTTCTTCTAGAGTGTCTTGAACAAGTAATTTGTAAAAGAAAAAAAAGAAACACTAAGTGTAATCACTTAGGAACATAAATAATATTGATAAAGGAGTCAACCAGTATATAGTTTGACTGCCAAGTAATTAAAATAAACCATGTTATTTGTGATTAATTTCATGTCTGCTTTTTTAAAGCAAACATTTAATTTATGAAATACCAAAACTATTAATATTTACTAGGTTAGCTTATATTTAATTTTACTTTTTCAGGCCAAAATAGAATCTGATCGAGTCATTGGATCTGTAGGTAAAAAAGTGGTACAGGAAACTGGAATTAAAGTCCGAAGTCGGTCACATGGTTTATCGATGGCATACAGGAAAGATTTTCAGCAGCTGCTCCAGGGAATTACAGAGGATGTCCCTCATAGACTGCTAGACCTTAATATGAAAGAATATACTGGATTCCAAGTTGCTTTGCTCAATAAGGTAATAGTTGAATGAGTTTAGTACTGCTATAGTTATATTATTAAGTAATTTTGTTTTTCCAAACTTTAAGAAATACTGTACCTCTGTAGAGTAATAATTGTATAGTCATTGGATTTTAGAGTTAAATACATTTTGTGCATGACAAATGACTGATAGGGTAAACCGATAAAGAGTAAACCAAATCTGTTCATTTTACAAATAAGAAAACAGAGACTTAGAGATTACTTGACAGAGTTCACTAAGTTTGGCACTTCCTGAATATTCACTACTTAAAAGGGATTCTTCCTAGGAATTTTCTGTCCCCTCCCCTCCTTTTTTTTGTAGAAACAGGCTGATCTTAAAATTTATATGGAAATGTTAAGGTTGCAGAAGAGCTAAAACAATTTTAGAAAAGAATTATCTTTGCAGACATTTATTTATTTAACCAGAGTACTACTCAGATGTGGCTTATGGTGATTGTGGGCATTGAACCTGGGATATCAGAACCTTATGCATGAAAATATTTTTGCATAACCATTATGCTACCTCCTCAATCTGTGTTATCTAATTTTAAAAGTTACTGCAAAGCTACAGTAAGCAACACATTATTTTGTTGTTGTAAGGATAAAACAGATTAATGGAACAGAATACAGTTTATAACAAAAGTGCTGGAACAGTTGGATATCCATATTTAAAATAATTAATTTGACCTTCTGTTAATTGAAGTTACCATGGTTTTAAATGTATGAACTAAAACTATGAATTTCTTGGAGAAAATCTTTATTATGATGTTGGGTCAAGTGTCACCAAATATTTTTCAAATATAATCACAGGGAAAACCTGATATGTTGAACTTTTTAAAAAATTTTATTTATTTAATGAAAGATATACACAGAGGAGGATCCTCGAGAGAGACCGACTGCCCATACAACTGATCAACTGGCTTATGATGGTGCTGGGGATTGAATTTAGGACCTCAGCATCAGGCATGGAAATCTTTTGCATAACCATTAAGCTGTCTCCTCTGCCCTGATAAATTGAACTTTATTAAAAGGAAATCTTTGTCTTCAGAAGAAACCTCAAAACAGTGAACAAACAAGCTGTGGTCAGGTAGAATAGATTTTGATACAACATATATATATAAAGAACTCATACAACTCAGTAATAAGACAATATTCCAGTTTTGAAAAAATGATGAAATATGTGAAGCTACTTTACCTAATAAGATATATAATATCAGATTGGCCATGAAAAGATGCTCAACTTTATTTGCTGTTAGGGAAATGAAAATTGAAAGCAGAATGAGATCTTCACACCAACTACAATGGCTAGCATTTAAAAGCCTGAAAAAGATCAAGTATTGTTAAGGATATAGAGTAATTAAAACTCTGTTATATTTCTGATGGAAAAGAAGGTAGTTAATATGCATTTGCAACAACTCTGCTGCTATAGGTACCTATCCAAAATTAAAGATAGGTTCTTAATGTGATATGTATGCAAATGTTTATAGCAGAAATGTTCAAAATAGTAAAAATAAATAAAAGAATCCAAGTGTTCACCAGCTGGCAAAGGATGTAATAGATCTATATAATAGTATACTACTTACTCTTCAGTGAAATGAGCACACTGCTGATATGTACATCAGAAACACTATACTAAGCAAAAGAGAAAAAGCCTAATGACAAAGATTAATAGTACAAGTTCCCATTTATAAATTAAAATGTAGAGAAGAGAGAGAAAGAAGATCAGTGATTACCAGGACATAGGAATAGGGATTAATTGGCACAAGAGAATTTCTGAAATGGTACCAGTGCTCTAAAACTGCACTGTGGTGAGTTTCACAGCTCTGAATTTACTGAGCCATCATATGTATCAAAAATGGGAACTTTTGTTATATGTAAATTAAACATCCAAATTATTTTTAAAAAGCCCTTTAGTCTTTAAAATTTGGAGATTTGTGGGCTGGGAAGATAGCATAATGGTTATGCCAAAGACTTTTCATGCCTGAAGGCTCCCAGGTTCCAGGTTTATTCCCCAGCACCACCATAAGCCACAGCTGTACAGTGCTCTGATTTCTCTGTATCTCTCTCCCCGCCTCCTTCTCTCCATTAAGATTACCTCGTGTTTTAAGCTAATACCTTATACATCTTATTTTTAAATCTGTGCTGTAAGCTAGAACTTTTACTCTTTTTTTATTTCTGTCTTTGAAGATAAAATTGTTTTTGAATGTATTTTAATAGGATTTAAAGCCACAGACATTTAGAAATGCATATGATATACCAAGACGGAATCTTTTGGATCACTTAACAAGAATGAGATCTAACCTTTTGAAGAGTACTCGTAGAT
Source organism: Erinaceus europaeus (assembly GCF_950295315.1). Classification (NCBI taxonomy): domain Eukaryota; kingdom Metazoa; phylum Chordata; class Mammalia; order Eulipotyphla; family Erinaceidae; genus Erinaceus; species Erinaceus europaeus. The sequence continues at coordinate 83,464,217 of NC_080168.1, read as the reverse complement.
TTCTTAAAGGACAGGATGAAGGTTAGATTATGATTTCAATGTTGTTATTTTTCTGCAATTTTTATACTGAAAAATGATTATAATGTGATTATAATATAAATTTTAAAGAATTATTAATAATTTATATTCTAATTTTAAATTCAAACAAGTGAAGTACAAAAGTAAGTCATATGATTGTGTACATTTCTTTTTATTATCATTACTTCCGCAAACTAATCTACAGGCAACAACCTTTGTTAATAATTTATTGTTTGTTTGTTTGTTTTCCTTCTGTCTTTACACATTCACAAAGATAGAAACATGAAGGCCAGGCGCTGTTGCACTGGGTTAAGCACACATAGTACAAAGTGTAGTAACCTGCATGAGTATCCTGGTTCTAGTCCCTGCCTCCCCCTTTGCAGGGGGAGTGGCTTCACAAGCAGTGAAGCAGGTCTGCAGGTGTCTATCTTTCTCTCTCCCTCTCTATCTTCCCCTCCTTTCTCAGTTTCTCTCTGTCCTATCCAGCAAGAACAATAGCAACAACAAAAAATGGGAAAAATGGCCACCAGGAGCAGAGGATTAATAGTGTAGCTATTGCCCTGGATGCATACAAACAAAACATACATATACATACCTAAAATAATTTTCTTTTTCGGTGGCCAATACATGTCATTCTGGTATTTCCTTGGCAACGAATCAAGTCAGATGAGAATTTAATCTTTAGCTTTTTTTTTTTTTTTTTAACTAAAGCATTGCTTAGCTCTGGTTTATGATGGTTTGGGGGACTGAACCTAGGATTTTGGAGCCTCAGGCATGAGAGTCTCTATGCATAACCATTATGCTATCTACTCCAGCCTCATTTGCCATTTCTGTAAACATTCCAACTATAGCTTTCTATAAAAAGTATAATCTATTCTGGTTTTCCTTTTTTTTTTTTTTTGTAAATTGTGTTATAATTTGATTTCTTTGGAATAGTGTGGAAAAAACCTTTCTTTTTATGGTAAGGTTACATACATTGTTCTGTGTACTGAAATTTGCCACAGGGAGTTGGGTGGTAGTGCAGCGGGTTAAGCGCAGGTAGCGCAAAGCCCAAGGACCGGCGTTAAGTATCCCGGTTTGAGCCCCCGACTCCCCACCTGCAGGGGAGTCGCTTCACAAGCTGTGAAGCAGGTCTGCAGGTGTCTATCTTTCTCTCCCCCTCTCTGTCTTCCCTTTGTCCCTCCATTTCTCTCTGTCCTATCCAACAATGGCATCAATAATAACAATAAAAATAAATAAATACTTATATATAAAAAGAAATTTGCCACAATTTTGTTCAGAAAATAAAATTAGTTTTTAAATTTTTATTTTAAAATTTTCAAATGTTTTATATCACACTATTCATAATAGCAAACTAATTTAGAATATGTGACTAGAGAAGATTGCTTAGAATAGCACCAGGTAGCATTTATATAGACTAAGACATTATCTGTTAACTAGATGGAGTGTAGTTTTAGTGGTTAACTTTTGTCCTTGCTCTGTTCTGTTTTTAAAGATCAAGTGCACAGTGTTCCTATAGCACAAATGGGTAATTACCAGGAATACCTCAAGCAAGTACCTTCTCCACTAAGAGAACTTGATCCTGACCAGCCTCGAAGGTTGCACACATTTGGTAATCCTTTTAAGCTGGATAAAAAGGTAAATTTGAAATGTTCCACTATTTAACTAGTGTTTGGCATTGTGGATTTAATGGTTCTTTAACTATTATGAGACTATTTTCATGGTAGTATATCTGATAAATGTCAACATATTTATAATTTTAGCAGGAATTGGAATTCAGCTTTGTCATTTTAAAACGGTACATCAAAGTGTTTTTTGTTTGTTATAGGGCATGATGATAGATGAAGCAGATGAATTTGTGGCTGGGCCTCAAAATAAACATAAACGACCTGGAGAACCAAACATGCAAGGGATCCCTAAGAGACGGCGCTGTATGTCTCCACTGCTAAGGGGCAGACAGCAAAATCCAGTAGTGAACAATCATATTGGAGGAAAAGGACCACCTGTACCTGTGACCCAAGTCCAGACAGATCTTATTAAACCCCTTCCTCTTCATAAAAGTAAGAGTTTTGACAAGTGCTATTTGATAAGATTTGGTGTTTATGGTAGGTTATAAAAATATTGGTAGATAAAGTCTAAGTGTGTCCAGAGAAGATATTTGTTCTAAATTAATATGTGATCACATTTGTATGTCCATTCAAGAATTTAAAGAGGTGATGGTGACCTGACCTGACTGACATTTTGTAAAGATCAGGCTATTTGTTTTATAAGGAATGTTAACATGAAAGACAAGAATGAATGTAAGGGAAATGTTAATGAGTTAATGTATTCATTCATTACAGTCATATTCAATGGTTTGTGACTTTTTTTGTCATTACTTGATCTTCACTGCTCTGAGTTGACTTTTTCCATATAGAAAGAGATAGGGGGGCCAAGTGGTGGTGCACCTGGTTGAGCACACGTTACAATATGCAAGGACCTGGGTTCAAGCCCCCAGTCCCCATATGCAGGGGGGAAAGCTTCATGAGTGGTGAAGCAGGTCTACAGGTATCTCATGTCTCATTCCCTCTCTATCTCCCCCCTATCCCTCTCAATTTCTGGCTGTCTCTATCCAATAAATAAAGATTAAAAAAAAATTTTTTTTTAAGAGAGAGAGAGAGGAGATAGGGAATGACACCATAGCACTAAAGCTTCCTTCAGTGCTTGAACCTTGCTCACAAAGATGGGAAAGCAGGTGCCCTTTCCAGGTGAGCTGTTTTGCTAGCCCTGGTTTGTGACATCTTAATGAGAAATGAATACTATTCACCTCCTGATGAGATTATACAAAATTAGTTCATGAGTAGTCTTGCCAAAGAAAGATGGTGGTGATGATAGTAGCAATAATAATAGAACACTGCTCTGGCCAGTTCTCTAGATCTAACTACCAACATACACAGCAGGCACCATCGATAAATGCTAAATGACCAAAAGGGATACTGCAAATTGCAGAATCCAGATTGTGGGAAATTATAGGCCATGAATACCTTGTGTATTGTATATATTTGTGCTAGTAAAAGATGAAGGGCTGGAGAGAGAGGTCACTGCAAGAGCCTTGTGTGTGTGGCCTAGGTTTGAACCCTAGTTTCACATGGTAGTGTCATGACACTTAGGGAAATTTTAATGCAGTAGCCCCTGCCTCTGTTTCTGTCTCTCTGTGAATGAAAAAAGCCTATCCAGGAACAGTGAAATCATGTATTGGCAATGCCCCAGCTATAAACTTTTCCTTCCCTACCCACTCTTCTCTCTCCCTTCCCTAACCCCCTCCCCTGCCCTTTAAAAAAGGGTACATGTGGATAGTTAAGATTTAGAAATCAATTGCAAAGTATGACCCTGATTTGAACCTTAAGTCTTATAAAGTCAAACTTTCTATAAACTATATATGATAATCAGACTGTAGACTATTTGGTGCTGTTAACTATTACAGATCTAGTAAGTCGGGAGGTAGCGCAGTGGGTTAAGCACAGGTGGCGCAAAGTGCAAGGATCGGAGTAAGGATCTCTGTTTGAGCCCCAGGCTCCCCACCTGCAGGGGAGTCGCTTCACAGGCAGTGAAGCAGGTCTACAGGTGTCTGTCTTTCTCTCCCTCTCTGTCTTCCCCTCCTCTCTCTGTTTCTCTCTGTCCTATCCAACAACAACAGCTATGACAACAATAACAGTAATAACTACAACAAGGGCAACAAAAATGGAAAAAATAGCCTCCAGGAGCAGTGGATTCATAGTGCAGGCACCAAGCCCCAGCAATAACCTTGGAGGCAAAAAGATATATATATATATATATATATATATATAATAGATGTGCAGGAACCAGTTAAGAAACCTAGAGGAAAGTTCATGGTAATCCAACAAAGAGGTAATGAGAATATATACTTGATATTATTTAGACATAAAGACTTAATGATGACTGATTGGATGATGGAGCAAGGAAGGAGTTGATTTTTGTATTGAGAAATACTGGGTTAGATAATAGTGTCAGGGATAGAATGAAAAAAGAGATGATGGTTGCATTTATTTCATAAAGTGCCAACTTGGCAACCTAAGTTAGAGCATGTCTATTTGAGTTTGAAAATCAGGAGAAGAGGATTGGGCTAGAGAGGCAGTTTAATCAGCATTGGAGTAATGGAAACCTCATCAAAGGAAGCACTTTCAACTATGAAGGATAGGTGGTAGAAGAAGTCATGGGATTGAAGATGGTAATATTTGGTTTGTTTTTAAAGATTGTAGAGATTCGTACATGTTTTTTTTTGTTGTTGTTGATGTTATGGAGCCAACAGATAGGGAAAAATTGGAAATTAGAGAGAGAGAAAATATAAAATCATTGAGAGGGTAGAAGGGAACAGTCCAGAGTCTTGACAAAAAGCTTTGTCTGTTAGCCAGAATATGTTTAATAATGTGAAATAGAAGAAATTTCTATTAAATTGACTGCTTTTCATCCTTCTATGATGAAGGGGGTGGTAGCATACAACCAAGAGGGAAAGTAAGAAATGATTATGTAAAGAAGGCTTGAATGATCTTTATCTGTGGGAGAGAGAAAAATAGTATTGCCAGCAAATGTTAAAAATCTAAGTATTAATGGTGATTGTGGACACTTTGCAGAGCTGGGTTACATTTCATTAGTAGTATTATTCCAAATGCAGGTCTAGAGTAAGTATCTAGGTAGAGTTGTCAGATAGTGTTTTGGGAGGACAAAGATAAAAATTTTTCTGAAATGAGAAAGAATTAGATGGTTGATGATCTGTTGTAGATACTGAAGCCAAGCACTACACCACTTTTCAAATTAATGCATATACAAATCGTCCAGGAGTCTAGTTAAAAATGCAGGTGCTAATTCAGTTGGGGGTAGAGCCTCACTTGAGCATTTCAGACTACACTCTTGAGAGACATGGAATTGGGAGGAAATCTGTGAGCCATGTATCAGAGACATCCATGACTAGAGAGAGATGTGTCCTGAATGATGACAGTGATGAGGAGAAACTAGGTGGAGCATACATCTGAGCCTCAGTTAAAAGGAGTTGTAGAGAGTGTTTATTATTTTTAAAAATCATAAAATAGGATTTAGGAGGGTGTCAGAAAGTTGAGTTTTTTTTGTGGGATGCATTTGCTTTTTTAGTAAAGAATAATGAATTCAGCTGGTGTCTTGGAGGTTTGGTGAGTAACCAGAGAACTTTGAATTCAGCTGTTTTCCGGGGGAAGAAGTTTAATTAATGTTAAATGACAAACTTCTAAGTCAAGTCTGGTAGTTTGATGAGCTGACATGAGCACTGAATAGTTGTGCATTGCTCAAACATAAAGTAGATGAAGCATTACATGAAAAATGTATAACAAAACAAACCTATTTGTTATGATCCCTACAGAATATTGAACAGTTTAAACTCCCTTTGTTTACTTTTGCCTCTAAACAATAAGCAAACCTCCGTGTTTAGTAAATTGCCATAAACTAAAAGTAGAGAACTAAAAATTGTTTGAAATTGTCTTTTTTCCCCCTTCAGGGCAAAATTTGTATAACTTTTATAAATACTGGGAACATTTCACATTTAAATTCACCATATTTTTGGCAAAGGTTTAAGAAGTATGTCACATTATATGTGAATTTGCTTCAGTCAGAGATGAGTTTTGATTTGCTGTGATACTCCTTTGTTGCTTTCTCTCCTGTATTATTTTAAATAATTTTACCCTTGTCTTTTAGTGTCAGAAGCCACTAATGATTCAACAATAGATGATATAGTTGAAAATCATGTTGCAGATCAACTTTCAGCAGAGATTACACCAAATGCTATGGATACTGAGTTTTCAACATCTGCCAATTTACTGGAACGACCAACAAACCATACAGAGGCTCTTGGACATGACCATTTAGGAAACAATGCCCTTACTGTTGGTGGATTTTTAGAAAATCATGAGGAACCAAGAGATAAAGAACAGTGTCCTGAAGAAAATATACCAGCATCTTCACTCAACAAAGGAAAGAAATTGATGCATTGCAGAAGTCATGAAGAGGTCAACACAGAACTAAAAGCACAAATAATGAAAGAGATCCGAAAGCCAGGAAGAAGTATGTATAGGAGCAACCCTCAGTTTTGATTTTTGTGTGTGCTTAAAAAAACAAATGTCAAAATTAACTGAAAATGTAGATAAAATTTTAGGTCATTCCTGAGCAAGCTTGAACTATGTAAGATTTGATTCTTTGTTCAGCCAACAAACACCTATCTGCATATATACTATATCCAAAGGTTCTTTGCTAGGTATAGTAAGCAGAGGGACTTGACACAGAAGAAACACACAGACAAATTATAAGTCTTGGGTGGTGGCACACCTGACTGAGTGTACCCAGTACCATCCACAAGAACCGGGTTCAAACCCCCCCCCCCCGCAGGAGTAGGGGGTCACCACAAGCAATGAAGAAGGCCTGCAGGTGTCTGTCTCTCTTCCTCTCTATCTCCCTCTCCCCCTCTCAATTTCTGTTTTATTAAATAAAGTATAAAAGAAAAACAAAAACAAATTATAACAGTTCTTACCATACCAGGAACCCATAGTCTTAAGAATTATTCAACAACTGGAATTTCACTGTAGCTACAAACCCAAAAAGATGTGATTTAAACTATGAGAATGACTAGAGATGTGTTTAGGCCAAAAAAAAAAAATGGAACAAATAAACACACTAAGGTTCAGGAAACTGTTACGCATACAAACTATGTGAATACAAAAGAGTATTGCACGATAACATCTCAGTATTATTTGGCATTCTTTCAGATGTTGACAGATTAACTGCTATGTTGGTATGACCAGTGGGTGGTCCAGAAAGTGCGGAACATACCTGAGCCCCATTACAACCATGCCAGCTGTAGTTTAAAATTAAAAGATGAATTCTTTTTTAAAGGCCAATTAATTGTTTTGGGGGGTGGGACTACCAGAAACCTGTTTATCCTATCCTTTTTTTTTTTAATACTTTAAAGAATATATTTAATTATTTTTTTTATATTTATTGAGAGGAAGGAGGAGATAGGAAGAGAGAGAAACCTGCAGTATTTCTTGTGAAGTTTTCCTCCTGCAGGTGAGGACTGGGGGATTAAACCTCAGTCCTTGCACGTTGTAATATGTGCTTAACTAGGTTTGCCACCTCCCAGCCTCTAGTTTATTAATTCTTAACATTATGTTTAATATCTTAATAGGAACTCTATCAAAAGCAGTGTTTTATAAGCTATTTTATGGTTGCTAGTATATGGTGAAATATGTGTATTATGAAATTCCTCATGAGCAGTGTCTCTTTTATGTAGTTTTTAGCTTTGTCTTGTATCCCCAGTGTAGTAAATTACAATAGAAACATAAGAATGTAAAGACAAGCCACTTAATTTGTCTTTTTGCTTCTCTTTTAAGAATATGAAAGAATCTTCACTTTACTGAAACATGTGCAAGGCAGTTTGCAAACAAGATTAATATTTTTACAAAATGTCATTAAAGAAGCATCAAGGTAAGTAATCTATGGTATATTATGGACCAATGGTGAAATGAGCTCCCACTTTATAAGATTAGTGATTTTAACATAGCTTATTTCCCACTACTTTGTTATGCATTTAGATAACACACCCACAGTATACAAGTACTACTCTTTTAGATTACTAAAAGGAATTCACTTAGAAAATAACTACATAAACTCTTGGTATAATAAATATTATATAGTAAAAATATATAATATATTAGCACAAGATACACAGAACCCCAGAGCATCACTCTGGCACATGCAGTGTTAGGTATGGGACTCCAGACCTCGTGTTTAAAGACCAAAGCCACTATGACCTCCCACCTCCACTCCCTCAGGGCCACCAAACTATCATTTCTTCCCCAGATACTTGCCTAATTTTCATTTTATTTTGCTCAACTTTTTTTTTTTTTTGGTGTTCTATATATTTTATAGCCTTTATTTTTTCTCATTTATATATCTGGGATGAAGTTGACATGAATCAGTCATTAAAAATAATCTTGAAAGGTAATTCTCAAATGTAGCTTATTTGTATGTAATGTGGGAAGACATGTAATTAAGGGAACCAGAAGTACACAAATGAGTCTTAATTGTGATTGCTGTAGTAGCCTGGGATTATGTACTTTAGTAAAAGGAATGTGGAAGATTATAAATGGTAACTGTGAAGCACAACTAACAGAAAAGTATAGCTGGTATGAGCTTATAGTGAGCACAGCATTTATTCTTATTTATTTATTTTTAGTTTTCTTCAAGATTTTTGCAGTTTTTGTTACTATAAAAAGAAAGCCCACAAAACTATACATTTCTTTCATCTGACCATTTAAATGCAAATTTACTTATCCCTTTTGTATGACCAGACCCTGGTCAATTTATTCTACACATAAAAGTTATCTTTTATTTTTAAATATAGGTGCAAGGTGCACCTATATTTCACCTATATTTTATTTCACCTATATTTCACCTATATTTTAAATATAGGTGCAAGGTGCACCTATATTCTCTTGCACCTTTGAAGGTGCAAGAGAAGGCTGTAACTTCATTTTATTTTGGGTAGTGAGCCTGTTCTCTTTTTATATAATACTTTGTCAGCTCAGTCTTTAATCATGAGTTTAGCCATGCTCCTCATGGCTGTGCTTATGCCACATTTTAGAGAGTTATGGAAATGCATATTAATTATAAGTACAGATTGGGTAGTGTTTTTTGGATATCTAAAAAAGTGTCACCAGTATTAAGACATGTAGAATTTACTAAGTCTTGTTGAAAACTTTTTCTCTGCCATTTGATCTGTTTGCTATATTCTATATGACAGATATCTAGAGTTGTCCTTGATTTGCTGCTGGCTTTCAGAATGTAATAGCAGAACACCATGGGCTTTAAATGCCATTGTCCAATTTTCACTATATTCACATTTTGTTCACATTCCTTTTAACACTGAAATTTTAAACCTCATATAAGAAGTGATTGGAGTGGTCTGGGAGGTGATGCACTGGACTCTCGAACATGAGGTCCCAAGTTCAATCCCCAGCAGTACATGTCTCCTCCTATCTTTCTCATAAATAATTACATAAAATAAAAGAAGTAATTGGAATTATTGCTTTTGGAGCCTGACTTTTCTCATGAGAGGCTTTTTTGTTTTTGTCTTTGGTTTTTTCTTTGTGGGAAGAATAGCCTCTTTACCATTGTACCTAAGCCTGGATTACTTGCTTTAGGTACAAACTATAAACTGATGAAGTAAACTGCTCATCTTCAATAGGTTTGCTTTGTCATAAAGTTGTTGACTGCTCATTTTCACTTCATTTGAAAAAATATTCCCAAACAGTTTCTCTTTAAAGACAAAACAAAAAAAAAGATGACATACTGGGATAGTTAAATAGCTCACTTGGATAGTGTGCTGCTTTGTTATGTATTTGACCCAGGTTAGAGCCTGGCCCCATGGCATCGAAGGAAGCTTTGGTGCTATGGTCTCTTTCACTCTCTCTGCCTTCTCTGTCTCTATCTTTAAACAAACAAACAAACAAATATACTGAGGCTGATATACAACAATCCATTAAAAATAAATTGAGAGTGCTATTACTTATTTTTTGTACAGGTTTAAAAAACGAATGCTAATAGAACAACTGGAAAACTTCTTGGATGAAATTCATCGAAGAGCCAATCAGATCAACCATATTAATAGCAATTAAAGAGAACAGAAAGTGGCCACTTATTTCACTATCTTCTCCAAATACAAAGTAAATACAAGACTGTTGTGATCTTGCATTCATTTTTGACATGCATTGTTGGCTATTTGAAATACTAAGAGCAAATCTACAGATCCTTTTCCCATCATTTTACAGTGACCTTTTCTTCATTTTGGTTTATTTTTGTAATGTGAAAAGTATCACTCTAAAAAGCATTTTTATTTAACAAACTAAAAATATTCCTCCAAATCTCTTGCTTGTCATTGACTCTTGTGTGTCAATTTCCCTCAGGTTCTATTTTCTTAAACCAACCTTTAAAACTGTCACCTCTGTTAAGGTTGAACTTTGCCAAAAAAAAAAAAATAATAACTATTATTATTATTATAAATAAAAAAGAAATTACTTTGTAATTTTTGGGGAAAAAGCACATACATTAAAACTAGGTAATGTTTTGTATATACAGTTATTTTGGATATATTATTGTAAGTTGTACAAATGTATTTTGAAGAATATTTAAGAAAAGCACTTTTGTTATTCCATCAATAAATACTCTATTTTACTCTTGTGTGGTTTAGGAAATAATCAAATTTAAAGTAATCATTTAAGACCACTTTAAGATAATGAACTTTTAATTGCCTTGCTTTTTATAGCACTGGAAAAATACATCACTTGACGTTTCTTATTTGTTGAATCTACCTGTAATTAAGTGTTAACATAATCTTCATTGTCTTTACACTATATGTTCTTAGTTTTTGTTGGCTATACCAACATTCTCTCATTTCTGCCGAGATAGATGAAACCATTCTGTGGCAGGTCAACATTTTTAAAATTGTAGAAACTAGACACCTACACCTTCAGATATTGCTGGTTCCCTTACTTCCCTTCAGCCTCTTTCCTTTTCTCACTAAGACTAGGGATGACACTAAGTTGAAGTTGTTAGAATTGAAAGTTTGGGATGCATCATATATTCTATAATGTCTAGCCTTTGACAGTTTGATTCCATACTTATAAAAAATCCACAACAAGTTGAGAAGTCAAAGTGAATCTCTTTACTCTGTTTTCCTCATCTTTAGGCCCTCCATTTTATTTAAATAGGGGAGAAAAATGCATATAAAATGACTTGGCTCATTTTGTATCCTCTATACATTACCAGCATAAGAAAAAGCCACAACCATTAATTCTCTACTCTCAGTTCAAAATGGCTTCCTTATGTCCTTGCAGAGGATGTGACTGTATGACCTGATTTACCACCATTCATAGATCACTTCTGTGCCTTGTAGTGTTTTTAGGGGTATTCAGTAGAAAAAAGTTAAAATACATGAAGATTCAGAGAGCAAAATAAATTTATAAAATTATAATAAAATTGAAGTATTTTTAAATTCATATAATATTTGAAAATCACATACCCTTATCTCTTTATGATTTAGCAAAAAATTTTAAAACTTTTTAAGGGTATAGCAAGACAAAATAACATTTTATGAAGAAAAGTATAGATAGCTGAGAATCTGCTTGATAATTTAATGCAGGGGATTTGAAACTCTCCCAATACTGAAGATAAACCCTGTCAAGAAAAAGAAGCATTTAATGAAATTTTATATAGTACTTTCACATGCAATTATTTTTTTTAACCTTTACCAAATATCTTTAAAAATCAGATAATTATTTATTGGTGAAATTGTTAAGAATTATCTACAGTCACATTGATATATTCACCAAAAGCTACACAAAATCCAGAGTATATTGTCAGATATATATATTCTGAGAAAACCAGAAGTTAATACAAGTCATGAAAATTCATACATATAAAATGAGATAGCACAGTACAAAGCTCTACTGCTCACAAAGCTTTCTTTTTGCATGGTGCTCCCATGTAGTGGCCAGAGTTTCCAACCTGGGTCTTCACACATAGTGAAGTGTGTGCTCTACCAGGTGAGTTATCTCCAGGCCCGTGCAGAAAGCCCTCATTTCCACTTCAAGATTACTCACTGGGTAATAATTTTCTTTTAGGCCCTTGACCATAATACATTATTTGTGATGAACCCTAAAAGGTTCAGAAGTAGTAGTTTGTTCAGTTTCCTCTCTGTATTTAACTGCTCTGCACCTTACCCTACACTAAACCTAGTAAGAATGTTTGGAGATCACTGAAACTCAATCCACCTTTCCCAATTTTTTTACATTAAAACTGACATGTTACTGAAATACTTAACTGTAGCATTCTTCTTGTAAGCCAAGGGAAGGGGGACATTTGAGGAGAGAATATATCTTTCATACAGTTTAGACTGGACATATACTCTCCATCAGTTTAGTTTTGAGGTTAAGATGGCTTTTCTTAATATTCTTGTATGTTTCCCATTTGTCATCTTATTGGGTCATTATTTCCCTTTATTAGTAAGAATTGTCAATTTGATGTGCTGAAGACTGAGATTCATTTCAATGTCTTTAAAATATCATTAGAAGAGTAGTCACTTTGTTTGGTGTAGGCAAGTACTTTCCAGAAAGAGGTTAAAAAAAAAATCATAAGGACAGTGTTTAGCTTATAGAGCAGATTATGGAATTGGCTTTGGACTAGTTACTCTGTTTAGGCAGTTCTGAAAATAAACTAACACTGAAGTAGCAATGTATGCTTTACTAATTCAGATTTTATGCAGTTAAATTAAAAAAAAAACTTTCAGCTGTTATTAGCCTTAATTAGCTATCAGCTTTTGGTCATGGCCTTTCTACTAAGTTTAGCCCTATCTGCTTTTTGAGAAAGTAGAACCTGTCATGTGTGGGTTTTTGTTTATTTTTTCATCTTTCAGTTTTTGACATGTATCCTTTCTATAAGAGGGCTCTTTGCTGTTGATAAGTTCTGTTCTAAGTGATAAGTGACATTTTTGTGTCATAAATAATAGGTTGGGAAGGTTGTGGTGAAATACAAGGAGGGTATATTCTCTTGGTGGATTTTTTTTTTCTCACTCAAACCCCAAATAGGTTTATTTCCTAATGATATATTATCTTCATCCTTTTGGCCACAGAAGTGTTCTTTTTATTTCTAGCACAAGTTATAGCAGTATGCAGATGATTCTCAGATAAAATGTTGTTGACAGTATTTCCTTAATAATTTGTGTAAAACCAGTGCATAGTTTTAATTATTCTCACTTTGGATTTTTTTCTTTCTCCATAAATAAAAATAATGCCTGATGTTTAGTTAAAGTAGATCCACTTTTGCTTGATTTTATTAGTCTTGTTCCATCCTTTTTTTTTTTTTTTTTAACACATTTAGCCTTGCCAACAACTCTTTACTGAGAATCTCTTTTCCTAGACTGATTAGTCGAAGGGGGAAAGGAAAGCTGAAAAGAAATGACTACTTTGTTAATGTTGACACTAAAGGGGCTTCTGCTTATCCATTTGTGCTAAGGTTTTGCCTTTTTCATAATACCTTTGAATTAAGATGAGGTTATATAGAGGGACTTGAAAATACTAGTAAAAACATTTGATTTTTGTATAATATCAGCAGTCTTGAGAAAAGTGAATAGAAAAACTACAAGCATCTAGGTGCATTCATTAGAATACTAAGGTTGCTAAGAGAGGACTCACTCAGAAGATAGACAGGAAAGCTAGGCAATCACTAGAAAAGAAGTCAAGACTTGTCATTTACTATTTTTCATAAGTCTCTCCAGAAGTAGAAACATGAATTTGAAAAAAGTCTGTATTAGCTACAAATTAGTTGAATGGTAGACAAAAAAAAATATGAAGATTAGTTGCCTTTATAGTTATAAAATAGTCACCTTTCTTGGGCATACATGACATAGCAACCGGAAAGCATCTGAAGCATCACAGGAACTAGAAGGAATGCTTGTTTTAAATTACAGTGGATAGATGACCCATTGTTGCTAGGGAGACACTGACAGTTAATATATCTGAATTCTGTTAAAGATACTATAATACCTGTGTTGCTTTCTCTCAGGAAAAAGATGAATGGTCGGTCTGCTTTAAAAATAGGGATTCGAGACCTTTTCTGTAACAACAGAACTGCAGGAAAGATAAAAATAGAATCATGCTGCCTTTTCTATTTAAGAATTCTTAAACATTAAAATGGGGGTAAGGTCAGTTTTACCTCTTGAAATTCATTTTTTACCTTTTATTTTATTAGAGCTGCTTGGCTCTGGCTTGTGATGTGTGGAACTGAACCTGGGAGTCATAGGCATGAAAGTCTTTTTGTATAACCACTATCCCATCTCCTCTAGCTTCATTATCTCTTGAGTTTCAAAGGAGTGAAAGCATCCAATACAATTGTTTAGTGTTATGATGAGGTGCAAATGGGAGCATAAAAGAGAAAAGATGCCACTTGCCTTCCTCTTTTCAAAATGTTCCATGAAGTTCTTTAGTGAAGGCAATTTTCAGAACTATTATTATGGGAATGGTACTAAAAATGGTCATCTCTTCCAACATTTTTTCAAAAATTTTCTCTTACCATTTTTTCTTTTTTACTTTTGAAAAAAAATTTTACTTAAGATAGAGAAGATTGAAAGGGAAGAGGGAGAGAAATAGACAACTGCAGCACTGTTTCACTGTGAAGCTTCCTCCCATAGGTGAGGACTGGGGGGTTTGAACCTAGTTCCTTGCACATGGTAATGTGTGCACTCTACCGGTCCTCCCACCCCTTTTTAAAAAATGTTATACCACATCTGAGTGTGAGGTTTTAAGTGGGAAAACTTAACAAAGGGGGAAAATGAACTGGATAAATTTAACAAAGGTAGATACAGGCAAACAGTGTGACCATGTATTGCTGACATACCTGTGGCTCCAGATGCCTTGGTTCCTTCCTCTAACACCTCAACCTTTGCTCTGTGGATTGCTTCAGAAACATAAAAGCTATCTTGGCCTAATCCTGGAAAATGATAAAATGTGAATTGCTTTTCTGCACATTTTTTATGTGTTTAAAGATTTGAGTTCATTTTAAAGTAGTTAGCTTCGGTCTCTGTACACTACTTAATGTGCAACCAGGTAGAAAGTTTGGAAAAGTCTTAAGGGTCCAAATTTCTAAACTTTAATTTTGTATGTTCAACTAAGTGGTCCATTACAGGTTAATTAGAGTTGTGGTCCATTTTTTTTCAGTAGTTCATTTTCAAAACTTATTTCTAGGATTTACATCTGCAGTGAATATTTAATATTTATGCGGTCATATTGCCAGAGTCTGTGTTAAAATGTAGGCCTAGAACTCAGGAATCTTTTTTTCAACAAGCTAATGTGTTTCTCTCTCTCTCTCTCTCTCTCTCTTTCTCTCTCTGTCTTTCTCTATTTTGGGTTACAATATTTTAAGATTACAATGTATAGTTCCATGTCACACCCACCTAAGTGCTGTGTCCCCACCCTCCCATCTCCCAAAGATAACCACAATTCTCAAATTGTGGACCTCTTTGCTTATATGTCTTTGTTTTGGTTTTCTTGTTTGTTTTTAGAAGTTCATGTGTATCACAGATGAGTGGAACCATCCTGTAGTTCTCTTTCCTGTCTCTACTTATTTTGCTAAGCACAATCTCTTCCACAATCTCGATCCACTTTGTCCCAAAGAACACAGTATCATCTTTTTGATTGTAGAGTAGTATTTCATGGAATACATACCCCATAACTTCTTTACAGTCATCTGTTGATGGGCATTCACTCTATAGTGAATAATGCAGCTATGAGCATAGGGGTGCATATGTCTAGTTTATGTTTGAGTATTGTTTAAGTAAATGCCCAAGAGTGGTATTGCTGGGTCATAGGGTAATTCCATTTTTATTTAAGGACTCTCCAGTTAGTCTTTCAAAGGGGCTGCACCAGCTTGCGTTCCCACCAGCAGTGTAGCAGAATTTTTCTACACAATCTTGTCTACACTTATCATTTCCTATTATGTTGATGTAGACCATTCTCACAGGTGTAATATGGAATCTCAGTGTAGTTTTAATTTGCATTTCTCTGAAGTTAAAGTGCAGTGGAATACTTCTTCATATAACATGTTCTCTATTAAATGGCTTGAACTTTTAAAAGCCACTTTTTTTTAGCCACTTTTAAAAAACCAAGTCATAGTTTGTACAGTGGACTTTAAAAGACATGATTCAGGATATTAGATATGTGTCTAAGGGAAATAGTAATGTGAATGATAAGAAAGGATTTAGAATATTTTAAAAATATTTTTTAGTCAATGGTCCTTAAACAGCTCTGCAGTTGAATTACATTTAGGGGAACAGTGAAGAATTAAAATAAGAACCTTTAAAACTAGGAGGAAAAACTATAAGCAATTCAGTTCAGTCTTTTTCACTGGAATCATCTGAGGTTACACACTTAAAAAGGAGAGTTTGAAATTAGAAAAAATTTTTTTGACAGTTCAGTATCATTCTATTGTTCCACACAAACACTATCTTTCAGAAAAGTGGAATGAGAGCTGTGGCATGATTATTAAAATATTTTGATGTATGTGTGTTCTGAGGAAAGCTTTTTTTTAATAAAAATTTTAATAAAAATGGAGACATAATGAAAGGGTAGGGGAGATTGAGAAAAAGACACCTGCAGCACTGCTTCACTGCTCACGAAGCTCCCCCCCTGCAGAAGGGGCTGAAGACTTTATGTCACTTTACACTAATAGTTAAATTGTCTTTGCATTAACCATGCACATACATGGAGGTGGCAGATGACTAATGTGAGAGTAAAACCAACCCAGAGTTTAGAATAAGTAGTCTTTCATGTACTGCGTAAGATACACACAGACATTGCACTAGCTGGACTGACTAAGAAGTTTATTTTGAGGGTTTGAGTGAAGAACCCTACACAAGAGCCAGAGGATGGAAATAAAAGTGGAAACATTTACCTGATGTCACTTGTCCTAAAGCAAGCTTTTAGGATGGATTTTATTTTAGCAGGTAGTCATTTTCTGCAGGACATTTTAAAAATGAGTTTCTCTATACTAACTAGCCCCTCTTACTCAGCACACTGATATGCAGTGCCAAAATTAGAAGGGCTTTTGTGAATAAAGAACAAATCTGGTGATCATGATATTCTACTAATCTGTAACTTTATTACTATTTAGTACTAAGTCTGGACATTTTAAGTGTTGTTGGGAATGTTCACTATGAAACTTCTTTCAGTCAAAAATGTATCTGTTAAGAGACTAGGCACTTTGGCCTTGTGTGAGAAATGGGACAAATTGATAACGAGTGGCTCTGTGGACGTCAGTTACTCCACTTTCTTGAAACTGCAGCTGGAGAGTTTCTCTGAAGTAGCTTTTCTCCTCAAACTATAGGAGTGTTCCAATAATTGACATTTACATGATCACACAGTACAAACCAAGCTTATTGTGGCCCAGTACCTCCATCTCTTAAATTTTATCTCTGTAAGAGTTGACATTTTAGAAGACTGACATCTGTGATTAAAAGAATTCAGGTGTGACCTGTGGGTTTTGTATTTTTCTTCTCGCTTGATCTTGTATTACAGATCCCTATTTGCATACTCTACTAAGTATCCAATAGCTATTGAAATGTGATGCAACTAATAAAACCAAGACCTAGTACCAAGAGATTCTCCTGGCTTTGAGCTTATCCTCTTCTGCAGTGTTACCAGCTGCATAATGTTGCTCAGGGTTGTACAACCTGTTTCCCCAAATATTGCCCCCCAGGTTGCTCATAGATGATGTTCTATATAAAGAGTTCCATGATCAATTGAAATGGGAAGTGCTGGTTGAATAATTTTGTGCTTTTGGTTTTGTAGTAGAGTTCTTAGAATTGCTAATGTTCATAGTCTCTATAGGAGGTTAGACTACATAGTGTTTAACTATGAACCCATCAACACCAAATTTACCAGGTTAGCTTTCTGGGGAACATTCTTGGGTAAAATTGTAGCCCACCATAAATCCATTTGTTCCTATATTACTTTGTGATATTCAAAGCAAAGGGGTAAGATTCTTCCTACCTTCTCTTTGACATACTCTCCATCTTCAAGTGTTTATATATCATGTCAACCTTCCTAGGACACAGACACTCTCTTACTCATTTTTAAGTATTATTCATTCATTGTATTTTTTACTTAACTAGAATAATGGCTGAGCACATATATGCATTCAGTAAATGGATGAGTGAATAATAGACACATCTCACACTGTCTTTCCCCATAAGATAGTTGACTCTTCATAGTCAGTCTTTAATTTCACTTGTACAGAAGTGTAGTTGGTATCTGTAGAACCACAGCATCACCACACAAAATGACTTTGGCAGATCTCATCGAAATGATTGTTTCTGTACTTCCTTCCCTTTTTATGGTGGAGACCATCCATACTTTGTATGCTACTGATATCTGTAAGATGTATATCAGTGTCCCTATGTTAGATCCTCAGCTTCTCACAAAAAAGGATAAACATTTTACTTGCTATGTCTTCAGTCTTTCCAATTAGTTTTGGTGAGGCTAGTGACTTAAAGATTAATCACCAGATTTTATGACTAATTACTCTTTCTCAACTTTTTATGACTTGTAAAAGATGGAGATTGTATCACCAAAACAACCCAGTCCAGGGTATATAGAAAGGTGAAAAAAAAAGAAAAAAAAAGGTTGGAGCTGTGTTGTGTCTAGTTGCTTTTCCCTTCTCTTCCAGTCCACGCCTCACACCTTTTCTGTTTAGCTCTAGCTTAGGTAATACACAATTGACACATAACATTGTGTCAATTTAAGATCTAAGTGTGATTATTTGATGTATATATTAGGAAATGATTACCACAATAAGATTGCTTAATATATCTGTTACCTAACATGATTACAGTTTTTCGTGTATTGAGATACTTTGGGATGTACTCTCAGCTACTTTCTAATATACAATACAGTACTGTTAACTATAGTCACCAGGCTATTTATTATATCCCCAGAACTTATAACTGGAAAGTTTGTATCTTTAAACCACCTTCATCTCAGGCTCCCAGTCTATCCTATTTCTAGAAATCTAGTTTCCTAAAATTTCACATAAGAAGTTATCTTGCTCTAACTTACTTCACTTAGCATAATGTTTTTAAAAGTATTTCCATGTCAGAATGTAACATCAAATACTATTCCATTGACATATATGTTACATTTTCTTCCATTTATTCATTGATGGAGACCTAGGTTTTTCCCCATATCTTGGCTATTATAAATGATGCTGCAGTGAACATGGGGGTACTGATATTTCTTAGAGTTACTGATTCTGTTGAATATATACCCAGAAGTGGAATTGTTGATCATTTGCTAGTTTTCTGTTTTCTTCTTTTTTAAACCAGAGCACTGCTTGGCTTTGGCTTATAGTGGTACAGGGGATTGAATCTGGGACTTTGGAGCCTCAGGCACAAGGGTCTCTTCACATAACCATTATGCTATCTATCCCCACCCACTAGTTTTACTTTAAAATTTTAAGGAACTTTCATATTGTTTATATTGTTTTTCATGTTGGTTACCTAAATTTATTTACCAACAGGTTGCAAGGATTCCTTTTTCTCTACATTTTAACCAACATTATTACTATTAATTCTTCTTTCTCCTCTACTTGTAATAATAGTTATCCTAATGGGTCTGAGGTATCCTAATGGCTTTGAGTCACATTTCTTTGATGATTAGTGCTGTTAGGCATCTTTTCACATGTTTGTTGGCTATCTATGTCTTCTTGGGGAGATGTCAATTTAGACCCTCTGTTTTCTAACTGGATGATGATGGTAGTGGTTTGCTGTTGAGCTGTATGAGTTCCTTTTACATTTTGGATATGAACATCTTAGCAGTTAAGTGGTTTACAAATATTTCTCCCATTAAAGAAGTTTAATGCAGACCTACCTGTTTATTTTTACTTTTTTTCTTATGCTTTGGTGGCCATGTCTAAAAATGTATTGCAAAGGCCAATGTCAATGTACTTTTCTCTCTGTTCCCTACTAGTTTTGTGACTTTGGACATTTAAGTCTTTAACCCTTTGTGTGTGTGTGTGTGTGTGTGTGTGTGTGTGTACCTAAGTTTAGTTCTTCCTGTGAGTGAATATCTAGTTTTCCTGACACCATTTAGAGATTTTCTTTTCCTCACTAAGTGAATATTCTTGACTCTGATCAAGTACTAGATAACTGAATATATATGAGTTTTTTTCTTGTGTCCTAGTTCTATTTATTGGTTTATATGCATAGTTTTTATAGTCAACCAGTATATCATAGTTTTATAATACAGGTTGAAATTGGAATAGTTTGAGGTTATGGTGCCTCCATTTTTGTTCTTTTCTTCTTCAAGGTTGCCTTAATTACTCAGGATCCTTGATGGACCACATGAATTTCAAACTACTTTTTTTTTTCTTTTTCTATTCCTGATAGAAAAATAGTATCTTAGAATCCTGGTAGGAAGAATATTGGCTTTATGAAGAGTTTGGACAGTATGGACATTTAAAAAAAACATTAAATAATGAGCAAGATATCTTTCCATTACTTCTATTTTTGTCATTCTCTTTTGTTAGTGCCATAGTTTTCAGTGAATGGGTACTCCAGTCCCTTGGCTAAACTTACTCCTGAGTACTTTACTGTATTTGATTATATAGTATATGATATTTTTGTTAGTGTGCATAAGCAACTGGTATCTGTATATTGCTTTTATCTTTTAACTTTACTAAATTTGTCAGGTAGTTCTAAATAATTATATACCACCATTACAATATTTTAGAATGTGATTTTGACTATAGTCATGTGCTGTATAATGACATTTTGGTCAAGGGATGGAAAATGTATATCTCCACTAGGTGTATAGCAAGCTGTACCTTCCATGTTTGTGTAAGTATACTCTATGACATTCACATAGTGACAAAATCACTTGATGCATTTCTCAGAACGTATCCCCATTATTAAATGACACAATTGTACTTAACACAAACCTAGGTGGTATAACTTACTACTTACTATATATCTAGGCTATGTAGAGACCACTTTTATATGCAATCTAATATCCAAAATGTTATTAGCAGCACATGACTGTGTACTTTTGGTGTTCACAGCTGAAATGCCTAGTGATGCATTTCTCAGACTGTGTCTTCCTAAGTGACACATATCTGTATATATTTAGCAGTACTAGTGATTTTTACACATTCATTGATTCTTACACAGTTAATTAGCATCCTCTTACTTTCAGCTTGAGGAATTCAAACATTCACTAGACAGGTCTAGTGGATAAATTCCCTCAAAATTTGTTACTTTATGAAAGTCTTACTTTTGAAAAACAACTTTGCCAAAGTATAGTATTCTTCGAAAGGTTTTCCCCTCCTCCACTAGTTAATCATTTCACTCTCTCCTCAATTCAAAGTTTCTGTTGAGAAATCTATTGGTAGTCTTATGGAGCGTTCCTTGTATGTAACCAGTTTACTTGTTCTCTTGCTCTTTTCAAAATCCTCTGTCTTTGACTTTTAATAACAATTATGTCTCAGTGTAACCCTTTTCAGGCTCAACCTATTTGAGAATTCTCTCAGGTTTCACGAATTTGCATGTCCATTTTTCTCCTCAAGTTTATGAATTTTTCAGCCATTATATTCACTTTTTCAGTCTCTGACTAGAAATATTTAAATAGTCTATTCATTGAGTTTGTCTTCTACTTGTTGAGCCTGCCATTGAAGCTCTCTTAAACTGTTAAGTGCCATCATTGTATCTGCAGCTTTAAAATTTGTTTTTTCTCTGTTATGTTTCTTTGTTGAATCTCTTATTTTATTCATGCCTTGTTTTCCTAATTTTATTTTGTTGTCTGATCTTACCATTTACTGAGCTTCTTTAAGATTATTCTGAATTCTTTGACAGATATTTCATATTCCATTTCTTTTTTAATAATCTTTATTTACTTATTGGATAGAGACAGCCAGAAATTGAGAGGGAAGGAGGTGGCGGGGAGGGGGGGAGGAGTGTGTGTGTGTGCTGAAGAGACACCTGCAGCACTACTTCACCAGTTGTTAAGTTTTTCCCCTGCAGGCGGGAGCTCGGGCTCAAACCTGGGTCCTTGGGCATTGTAGCATATGCACTCAACCATGTGTGCCACCATCCAGCCCTTCATATTCCATTTCTTTAGGGATATTTTGTGTTTAATTTATTTTGTTTATTTGTGTTATGCTTACTGATTCTTCATAACCTTTGATTTATTGCATTGGTATCTATCAGTATATTTAAGCCAGTAGTCCTTTTCTAGACTATATAGGTTTGCCTGGGAAAGATGTTTGCCGGTCAGCTGGTAGTATGGATAGGTAGGGTATAACTATTTTGTTCGCCTCTTAACCAAAACTACTGAATATGTTCTGATATTTCAGGGGTGCTGCTGGTAGGTTTATAAGGTTGAGTGGGCCTATTAGCTGAATTTACATTTAAGCAAGACCACTGGATGTGTTCCCTGCTTGGGTAGACTTTCTGACTATTCCCCAGTCTGATGGGGCCATTAGCTGGGTTCTGCATTAAATTCTGGTTGGGCAAAGTTAGAGGCTACTGAATGGTGCCACTGGTTGGACTCCACAATTGGAAGAGATAGGGGCTGAGCTCCACAGTTCTTAATCAAATGGGTCTTAAGGCTCTGCTTCTCGGTGCTCTTTGACTAGATTCTGTGTTTAGGTGGGGCTATAGGTTGTTCCCTAAAGTTGATTCAGGCTAAAGTGCGATTCTAATCTAGTGGTAGGTACCACAGGCCAAAATTGAGCTCTGGTCAGTTATGGCACTGGCTTGGCTCAGGTAGTCATTGCTATTTGCTGGGTCTCAGGTATTATTGCAATATATATCTCCAAGATTTGAGCACTGGTTGCTTTTCAAGTCTCATTTCCCTTCTCCATCTTTGATTCCTCATAAATTCCTCCAGTGAGTCCTGTGAGGTGAGATTCAGCAGATTTGCTGGGAAGTGTCCTATAACAATGGGTAAGCTGAATGCCTACCCTGAGTTCTCTTCCCTCATTGGAGAGATTGGAGGACTAGGGGCTGGGGACTGGAGATTCTCTTGGTGCAATACTGTGCCAGCCATAGAGAAGGGTGGTGTGGTCAGTGTACAGCCTTTTTTTTTTTTATCTCTTTCTTTCATTCATTTATTTATAAAATGAAAGTATTGATGAGACCATAGGATAGGAGGGGTACAATTCCACAGACTTTATAATGCTGCCATTCTTGGTCTCTGTGGTTCAGGGTAGTATTTCAACTTAGTTGCTGGCATTTTTACAGTGCTGAGTTATCCATGGATAGGTGCTAATTGATTTTGAGAGGAAGAGTGAAGTTCAGAGCCACCTATGCTGCCATCTTGATGACCTTCTGCAGTTCTGAAAATATCTGGTGTAGACATATATTAACTTCAGCACACAAACAACTATATGGGGGGGGGGTGTCTCACTGAGTCACAGTAATAGGGAGCTTTTTTTTTTAACTGCTTATGTATGTTTGGTCTTTCATTCTACAGTTTGTCCTCATCTCTAAATTTAACACCTTTCTTCCCCTAGCCTTTTTAGTGAGATTGAGTCATACATTTGTAATATAGCTAACTTGCTTTGTCATATTCTGCATTCCATTGTGGGATTCTCCAACCTTTGAAGTCATTTTTAAAGATTTGCATATAATAAGATTCAAACTTTGCCCTATACGTTTCTATGAATTTTAACAAATGCACAGTATCGTGCATTTATTACTGTGATAGTATACAAAATAGTTTCAGAGCCTTTATTTTTTAAATTTTTTAAAATTTATTTTCCCTTTTTTTGCCCTTGTTGTTGTTTTTATTATTGTTGCTGTTGATGTTGTTGGATAGGATAGAGAGAAATGGGGAGAGGAGGGGCATAAAGGGGGGGGGAAGATAGACACTTGGCAGACCTGCTTCACCACTTGTGAAGTGACTCCCTGCAAGTGGGGAGCAGCCAGAGGCTTGAACCGGGATGCTTACGCCAGTCGTTGCGCTTCGCACCACGTGTGCTTAAACCACTGTGCTACCGCCCGACGCCCATTTCAGTGCCTTTTTAATCTCCTATAATTCACCTATTTATCATTTCTCCTTTGTCCTCAACCACTTGGAAGCAACTTTCTTTTTTTTTTTCATTTAAGTCACAGTAATAGAGCTTGTATTTCATAATGAGCAGAGGGTGGAAAGTAATTACCTACATATAAAGAATAAGATAATATCTTTAAAGCTTGGACTATGTGAAGAGTATTCCTTGGATTAGGAAACCCAGGTTTGTCTCAAAGTCAGCTGATCCTATAGGAAGTGAGATTACTGCCTGGCCTCTTCAGTGTAAGTGGAACTGGAATTCATCTCAAAATTTTTGTGACATGTATTGTCTAGGATATCTGAGGTCAGGGGTTGAAATGATGTTGAGTAAGGTCTGTAGGCAGTAAAAAGGGATTTGATGCCATAGAGGAAGAAATGGATAAATTTTAAATGAGGAAAGAGCCCTTGAATAAAATGATTCTGAGATTTGGAACCAAAAGAAAGAAAAGATCAAATGTTCCCTGTGGTTATTGAGCTTCCATTCATAAATAAGAGCTTCCTGGTTACTCTTGCTAAGTGCAAGAAGGGAGGCCAGATTTTTTTCCTTACTCTCCTGAAAGTTCTCTGCTGATGCCATGCTCTATGTTAAGAGTTTTGTTTCCACAGTTAGATGTGAGGTGGGTGTTGACTTCCAATTTCAGGAATGATGAAACATTCATTGACCATGTCTCTAGAATTAAGCCCATTTGGGCACAGAAATAAGTAGCCTCCTAATTCTGTTTAAAGATGGGCATTGGAAAACAATACTTTCTGTATTCAGCAAACTTTATTTATAAAAGGCCAAATAGTAAGTATTATTTTAGTCAGTGGGAGCCATATGGTACCTGTCATAACTTAATCCTACATTGTTACAGGAAAGCAGCCTCAGATAAATTGCAAATGATGGGGAGTAAGTGTGTTTCAGTGAGATTTTATTTATAAAGTTAAGTGGCAGACCATCATTTCATGATCCTGCTTTAGAGGAACAAAACTTTGTGGGAAAATATTGTAAATCTGGTATGCTCCATCAGTTGGAAATAACACAAGTTTTAGGCTTGGCATCTGATAACTGCTCTATAGTTAATAAGTCCTACCAATGAACTCATTTCCTTATTGTATAAATACAAGTACATTTGAATTGCATTTGATAGAACAAGTTAGGTATAGAAAAGATTTCAAAAAAGGCTGCTTATCAGAGTTGCTGATGGCCCTTAAAGTCATTACCACCAGATAGCTGCAAGGTGTGGGCCAAGCCCAGTCCTTTTTGAGGACAAAGGATTGCTGGCCTGTTAAGCTATATTTCTGGGACATAAAGGGAAAGAAATTTAAGAGCTCTGACAGGAAGATCAGTAAGTCATAGTAATTAATTGAACAAAGTGGTGTGTGGGAGAAAAGGTCAAGAATGGCTCTAAAGGTCTGTAATAGGATGATAACAAGAAGTTATAGTACTGTTATTAACAACAAGGAGGCAGGACCAAATGCCAGAGCTGAATAAGACTCTGATTGGCTTGTGCATGTGACTAGAGGTCAGGTGCACTCAAATTCTTTATCAACCCTCTTTCCTGGCCCTCTGATCTTTTCACTCTGGCATTTCTTTTCCCTGCAGTGCCTGTGTCCCTAGGGAAAATTTCTGGTTAAGTCATTCAACCAAATTAACAACATTTACTGGATATTTACTATCTGCCTGGCAGTGTGTGTGTGTATATTTGAGGGGGATACTGTACCCACACTTGCTTTGCTTACCTCTGCATGTTTAAACAGTGAATTGAGAACTGATGGATCTAGACATACTAGAATATATATCCCTTTTCCAATGTGACTTGATAAATTGCTTTGCCATTTAGTCTACCTGGTCACATCTAAAGCTCAAACTAAGACTTCTGTTTTGGCCCAAACTCTCATCTTTAAATATCAAGACCAATGAATATATCAGTGACAATGTCATATTCATAAAGATAGCTTACTATTATTGTCCAGAGCAGAAATGAACCTGAGCCTGTTGAAACAAATCTGTTAGATTTATCAACAGGTAGCCAACAATCTCCTGAGGACTCAGAAACTGAATGCTCTGGTACCCCACTCTCTTTTTAATAAGTGTTGCAAGTTCTCTGTAGGTCACAGGCAAACACAGCTCTTATTGGTGGGTAGTAGCATGTCTAGTAGCATGAACAAGGAAATTTAATATGGAGGCTAGAAGGAGAAATGTTTGGGGCCAGGTTATGGACACGAGGGTGATTTGAGAAAAGGAAGTTGGACGGATACAGTAAAGTTTCAAGTTCATCTCCTTAGAAAAAAAACGGGAAGAAGAGAGGGAGGGGGAGAGGGGGAGGGAAAGGAAGAGAGAGAATGAGAGAAGAGGGAGAAGGGAGAAACAAAAAGTGTTGCAAGGCTGGACAATAACATGAAACCTTAAGGAAAAGCCTAGTTGTGCACTAATGCCTCTGGCCAGCTCCTAGTCATTGTGGATAGCAATGGGAGGTGGTGGTGCAGTGGGGTGGTCTGTGTTGTGTTCTCAGGCCACTGACCTGAAGTTGGTGCTGAAAACTTAAAGCTCTGAGCACTGTGCTTGAAAGATCTCAAGTAAACACAAAGGCCAACTCAATTCCAACAGCGTCAAAAGCATCATACTCATATAAAGCAAAACATTTTCTTTATTCTTGAAAGTAGTAACTTTGGCTGTTACTACTTTGACCACCGATAACTCAGTAAAAGCAATGAAAAGCTCCTAATAAAAGTAGAATAAAATGACTCATACACAATGCCAAGATACATGGAAGAACTATGATAGTTACCTGACATCCCTTTCAAGTTAGCTTTACGTGGATCAAAGAGATCGATGACTCCCCAAGAACATAACATGCTTTTTAAGTTGAAATGATTTTGGATCCTGAATCTATAAAACAAAAACAATCCATCAACTTTCATTTAAAATTTTTTTCCTTGGCATTCTTTCATATGACATCCAAACTCCCTCACTTGAAGTCAGCTCAAATCCAGCTTTCTCTTTCACTGCTCCTTCCCACAAGCCCTCCCAACCAACTGGCCTGACCACACAAGGCTCTCCCTCATGCTGCCTTTGCGTCTGCTCTTCCCATCTCTGCCTCTGAGTCATCCTTCTCTCCAGGTGCAATGCAGTTAAGATCCTCTCCTTTCTCTTCCTCTTCAGCTGTTTTATGAACTTTTGTTCTTAAGGATCCCCTAACACTTCCTTATACTTTCTGGATGTCTAGAAAATCCTGTTTCTGTTTCTTACGACTCCCCTTTGGGATACTGTAAACTACCTATGAAGAAAGACTACCCCAGCCAATTTTAATTTCATAATTATGTGATTTAATGAGTATCTACCATGTGCTAAGCGCTACAACAAGCATTTTTAGGTGGAGGAGCTAATTTCATCTTTACATAACTATGCTATTATTCTCATTCCACAGATAAGAAAACTGAAGCCTAAAGAGTTGAAGAAACTTTCCCAAGAGGATGTAATGAGTGCATGGTGGTGGTCAACCAAACCAAGGCCTGTGAAAGCAGAGCCAATGGCCTTGTTGCCTACACTTCGCATCTCATGTGGTCTCACACAAGTAGGTGCAGAAAAGCAATTGTTGACTGACAGCTAATAATTTCTTTTTTAATGTTTGTATGTGGTATATATCTTTTTTCCTCCTCTCACTTCCTTTTCTTTCCTTCTTTCTTTTCCTTTTCTTCCTCCTTTCTTCTTCTTTCTTCTTCCTTCCTCCCTTTCTTTTCCTTTCTTTTTTCACGCTTTCCTTCTTTCTTTCTTTCTTTCTTTCTTTCTTCCTTCCTTCCTTCCTTCCTTCCTTCCTTCCTTTCTTTCTTTCTCTCTTTCTTTCTTCCTTCCTTCCTTCCTTCCTTTCTTTCTTTCTTTCTTTCTCTCTTTCTCTCTTTCTCTCTTTCTCTCTTTTTCTCTCTTTCTTCCTCAGAGCACAGCTCAGTTCTGGTTTATAGTGTTGCCAGGGATTGAGCTTGGGACCACCATGCCTCAGATGTGAAAGTCTTTTTACACAATGCTATCTCCTTAGCTTGATAAGACATATTTTTTATTCTTCTGTGTGCAGTGTGTCTTTGAAGCACAGCAGGGAAAGAATGCAAATTAAAGCTTGAGTTTTCCTTGAAGTTCTGGCGGAAAAATAATAGCACACTGGATTTATGGCTATTTTCCTCAAGGAAAGACATTTAAATTTTCACTGCTGTAGACAGGAGATGGTTTAGTGAGAAGCACACATGTTTTGCATTTGTGAGACCCCAGGTTTGATCCCCAACATAGCATGTGACTGAGAAATATCCAGGTGTCTCCTTTTCTTTTTAATGAAATAAATATTTCTTAAAATAAGTTTTTACTATTGAAAGTTTCTTTAAAATGACTGTGGACATTATTTTATTTTTGTTTGAAAGTAAAAAAGATAAAAATGTAATTCAGATGGCCATTCTTTATAAACAACACAGAACTTTTAGGAGACTTAAAATAACAGAAAAGACTCCTTAATACTGTAGCCCAGATGACAGCGCAGTGGATAAGTTAGAGACAGAGAAGTAGAGAGGCCCTGCATTCAATCCCTGACATCACATGTGCCAGAGTGATGCTTTGGTCCTCTCTTTCTCTCTCGTCCTCTTTCATAAATAAATCTCAAAAAAATAAAACAAAACAAAAAAAAACCCACCATGTGCATGATCCAGGTTTGAATCTGGCCCCTACTACCATTAAAGGAAGTTTTGGTGCTGTGGTCTTTCTTTCCTCATTGCCTTCACTGTCTCTAGCTGAAGAAAAAAAAAAAAAAAAAAAGGAGCGCAGTGGGTTAAGCACAGGTGGTGCAAAGCACAAGGACCAATGTAAGGATCCCAGTTTGAGCCCCCTGCTCCCCACCTGCAGAGGAGTTGCTTCACAGGCAATGAAGCAGGTCTGCAGGTCCCTATCTTTCTCTCCTCTCTGTCTTTCCCTCCTCTCTCCATTTCTATCTGTCCTATCCAACAGCAATAGTAACTACAACAAGGGCAATGAAAATGAATAAATAAATACTTAAAATAAAATAAAAAGTAAAAAAAAAAAGGCTAGTGGCTGTGCTGTGGCACACCTCACAGAGCACACACATTACAGTGTTCAAGGACCTGGGTTCCAGTCTCTGAAAAAAATATATATACCAAACATCTTCATTACTAATAAAGACAATGTTTAGCAAAATTTCTTATAATGTATCATCTTTATTTTATTTATCAAGTGAGAGAGCTGGAGCATCACTGGCACATGCGGTGCAAGTCCAGCACACCACTCACTGTTGTATCACCTCCCAGGTGATATATATATATATATTTATATATATATTATTGAAATATATATATTTATTGTATTCATGGGCTGGGACCCATAATATTCTAGAAGACTATATCCCCCAAATTGATCTACAGGATCTACACAGTTCTTATAAAAAGCCCCAGATGACTTTGGACAAAAACTGATAAGCTAATCCTAACATTCATAAGGAAATGTATAGGATACATGACAACATCAAAAAAGGACAATGTTGATAGGCTCACACTACCTGATTCCTGAACTTCCTAAAAAGCTACAGTAATCAAGACAATGTATTATTAGTAAAAGCATAGGCACTTATGCCACAGAACAGAATTGCAAGCTGAGAAATACTGTCAAACACTTGTGACCAACAGATTTCAACAAGATTTACAAGAAAATGCAGTGGGAGAAAGATTAATGTTTTTCAGTAAATGCCAGACCACTGGAGAGCCACACACAAAGAATGAAGTACCTTCTACCATATACAAAATTTAGCTCAAATTTGATCAAAGATTAAGTATAAGAGCTAAGACTATAAGACTCAGAAGAAACACAGATGTAGATCTTCATGACCTTGGCAAACAATATTTTGTATAGCTAAACTATCAAAAATGGCATAAGAAACCAAAGGAAAAAAAACAGATTAATTAAATGGCTATACCATCTACTATGTGAGAACCTATCCATTGAGCTAACTCTATGGCCCTGTTAGTCTTTCCTGGGGGAGGCACTACATCATTATGGACTTAAATTATCCCTGTTAATACTTACGGTTGGGTTTCTTGATTATTCTTTTGGTATGCCAATATCCCTGGTCCAGAATAAGAGTCCCTATGCATTTTACTTTATTTCTCTATAGTTAAAAGGTTACTTTAGAAACTAGACATTGTAATTTATCCTGAATCTGCTAATGCAATTATTTGGTGATATTCAACTTAAAGTCACACCTCATCTCCTCAACAATTTTTGCATTACTGCCTCTAGCACAGAAAAGTTTCTGTTCTTGTAAAAAAAAAAAAAAAGTAGACTGACAGGGACCAGGCAGTGGCATACTCGACTGAACTCACACATTACAATGTGCAAAGTTCAAACTCTGGGTTTCCTGCAGGGAGGAAAGCTTCCTGAGTAGTGAAGGAGTGCTGCAGGTGTCATTCTCTCTCCCTATTTCTCCTTTCCCCTCTCAATTTCTCTCTGTCCTATCAAGTAACAAGAAGAAGCGGGGGGGGGGGGGAGGAGAAATTGCCCACTGGGAGTAGTGGATTAATCAAGCAGGCACCAAGCTTCAACAATAATCCTGGTGACAATAGAAAGAATAAAAAAAAAAAAGCTCTGGGGGATCAGGCAGTAGTGCACCAGGGTAAGCACACATAGTGTGAAATGCAAGGATCCTGGTTCGAGCCCCTCATCCCCCACCTGTACGGAGGTCACTTTGCAAGTGGTGAAGCAGGTCTGCAGGTGTCTTTCTCTCCCTGCTCTGTCTTCCCTCCTCTCTCAACTTCTCTCTGTCCTATCCAACAACAATATCAATAATAAAAACAACAACAACAACAAGAGCAACAAAATGGGAAAAATGGCCTCCAGCAGCAGTGGATTCATTGTGCAGGCACTGAGCCCCAGTAAATAACCCTGGAGGCAAAAAAAAAAAAGTTCTAAAAAAGTGTAGACATGGAGTAAGTTATACTAAATGATGAATGAGTGATTTATAGAATTGGAGGTAGAGTCTTACTCAAAAGTTGACCTGTGCCTACTATGGTCCAAAAATTCATACCAAAATTTAGATGTAAACTAGTTTTTTGGTTTTTTTTTTTTTTACTTTTTTCTCTAGCTGTTCTTTATGAGTAAAGCTAGTGTTTTTATTTGGTAAGTTTTTATTGTAAAATAGTCTGATTTTCTATTGAAGGTCTTAGAAGAAAACTATCAAGATCAAGTGCTAGCTAATAACTTGTGTTACCATGATCCCTGTCCTCCTGTGTTTTAGGATCATTCCTCAGTGGTTTGCAAGTTCTAAAGGCAAATCCAACCATAATGGAGCACTTACAGTAGAGTTGGGCATATGTCTCCTCTGATACCAGCTGCTCCAGGATGAAGTCAGAATTCTGTCTCCTAAATACATAAAGGTGGTGGCAGACTCCTGCACCAGGTTAATTTTCACTCAACTTTCAACTCCAAAAGCTCTTTTTCCTTCCCTGAGCTCAAGTAGAAAGGAAGATTATGGTTCTGTTCCATGCCAGAGAAAGCTGTTGAAATGTCCAGATTTTGTTCTTTGATAAGGGATCTAAATATTTGGTATGAACAGATAGACTATATCATAGAGTTCAGTTCATTTTCTGCCCTGGTTCAGACACATTTCATTTTAAACCTTGGCCCAAGGTTACTGGGCCTGTCTTTGTGTGTTTTTATTGCAGTGCTTGGGACTTATTATTATTTTACCTCATCAAGGAAGCAAGCACTTCAAAAACCTCTGCCACAGTGCTACTGAGAACCTGCTCAGAGGAGGCGGCCAGCCAAAGGGAAGGAGCACTGAGGATCCACCAGCTGAAAATGAGTCCTGGACCTACCCTTCTAACTCAAAGATAACCTCCAAACTAATTATAAGTTTCATGTAATTTCAAATGTACTGGAGAAACTAATCATTTTAAGCATGCTCTATGAAGAATCCTTTACAAATTAGTAAATTTGGTAAATATATTTTGGTTTGGAAAAACATTTAACTTTTTGACAATTTGTATTTGGTCTTATTGCTTTTAAAAATTATTATCTTATAAAACAGAGAAATCGAAAGAGGAAGGAGAGATAAAGAGGGAGAGATAATGCAAGACACCTATAGCTCTGTTCCAATGCTGATGAAGCTTCCTCTCGACAGGTGGGGACTTAGGGATTGAATCTAGCTCGAGCTTGGTAACGTGTGCTCAACTGTACACCAGTGCTCACTCCTTACCCTACTGGGCTTTCCTAAGGGCTTGGCTCTATTTTGAAAGAATGAGCACCTTCAGGGAGGGCTGGGTGGTGTTGTACACAGTACAATTCATGAGTTGCCATGTGTAAGGACTCAGGTTCAAGTTCCTGGTCCCCACCTGCAAAGGAGAAGTTTCACAAGCATTGTGATAGTGCTGCAGGTTTCTCATACACATTTTTTCTCTCTCTTCCTTCCCTCTCAATTTATCTCCTATCAAAAGGAAGAACTGAAAAGAAAAGAACAGAAAAGGAAAAGGAAAAGAGAAGAAAGAGAAAAGGCTGCCAGGAGCCATGAATCAGCTAAGCTCCAGTGATAACCCTGGTGGGAGGGGGCCCTTCAGAACACTTTAGATACCATTTTAAAATTTTGAATTTTCATGCCTATTTTTGCCTTGTGATCAGAATTATATCTACATTTGCTCAATTCCAAAGCTCTCTTGTCTCCTTGATTTTGGAAAGATGACAGTGGCAGCCTTGGGGGTGGTGTGATGTGGGGTGCAATCCTCCCAGGGAAACTGCATTGCCCTTCTATCCCAGCCTGGAGACTCACTGTGTGTGGTAAGACATGAAGTGGGGCTAGGGGAGACAATCTAGCAGCTGGGGGCAGTGTCATCTCTAAGAGCTCAGGAAATGGTCCTTTTCAGTCTGTCATCAGCCAGTTGGTGACTTCCCTTGACCTGGCCTGGAGGGTACATTAGACAAGCGTGGCCACTAGTTAAGGACAGATGCTAGCCTGGACTCAAGCCCGACTGACTGAATCAGGTGCAGAGCCGTTGGCCACTCACCTGGGCAGGAACACATCCATCCTGGCCCGTGTCAGGCTGGAGGTCCAGGTGTGGAGGATGCTGGCAGTGAGGTATGGCTCTACATGGCCCAGCGCGGTGTCCTTATCTCGGGGCATTAGCAGGAGCAGACTGGCTGTACTTCTCAAGTAAGGCAGCTCCAGTACCCCCACTTGAAGGCCTGTGGGGCCTAGGAACTCACCTGGGGGTTCAGTGAGGATGGATTAGCCTGGGAAGGGATGGCTCAGGGCATGGGAAACAGCACATCTCATTAGCAAGTCTCTGTACTGCATCCCTTGGAAACAGTGTGAGTCAAAGATTGTCAGTACAATCAGTACTGCAAATGTTTTAAGTAATATATATATGTATATATATTATTTTAATGAGAAACATACACACACACACACACACACACACACACACCAGAACACTGTTCAGCTCCTAGTTTATGGTGGGGCTGGAGAATGAACTTGAGGCTTCAGGCACAAAGTCTTGCAGAATAATTAAGCTGTCTTCCCTACCCCCAAACCTCGAATCTTTAAGATGCCATTACTGGGCTGTGGTGAAGACCATGTCAAGTGGGAGAACTGGACATCCTGTCTGAGAAGCATTGCCCACCCTGCCCCAGCCTGTGGGGATGAGGGCCTCCCAGGCAGGGTGGACAGCAGAGTGCTGGGCGCTTCAGTCCCACTGGCCCTGGCTGTGGTCAAGCTCCCCAGTACCTTTTCCACAGCCCTCCACCCCTTTCAGCACCTGTTGGGGCCATTTCATCCCAGGGGCCCAATGCTTTGGGGTTCACACTTGGAAGGTGGAGTCCTCGCCTCCTCTTATGCCTCCCTGTCCTCTTGGAGGCCCTATGGGTTTCTCCCTGCACAGAAGGTGCTGCCAGGCCCACGCTGCTCCCGCCTTCCTCTGAGGGATTGATTGGCTCACCGTAGTTGACCTCGGCCATTTGGTGTATCATGGGTACCTGGACGATGTGGCCCTGGGCGCAGGTGAAAGGCAGGAGCTGTGTGTTTGTGGACGAGAAGCTCTGTAACCAAGCGCTTTGGAAGGTCGCGGTGCTCACAAGGGCCAGCTGAGCAGAAGCCTCACCGAGCTCCCACCTGGGAGCCCCGGGGCTTTCACCTGCAAACGAGAGCCACCTGTGCATGTGCTCGCCTGCAAATTACAGACTTCTGTGCCTGCACTCTGCCAGTGTGAGCCGCGTGCGCATGCACTAGCCTGTAATTGAGAGACACGTGCGCACCTGCTAACAAGAGCCACCTGCGCACGCGCTCACCTGATTCAAGAGTCACCTGCGCATGTGTTTGGAGCGCCTGGCACAGCCCCAAACTGGGTTTGTACTCTTTTCAGTAACTACTAGTTGTGGGACCCTAGTGTTTGCTACTGGCTGTTGCTAACGACTTTGCTTATCTTTTCTGAATAGCCAGGATGCTTGCTGGTTATATCCGGGGTTGTTTCTGAAAATATATTAGGTGCACACTTCTTGTACAGACCCTTGGGGGGCTGTGATGGGAGACACCACTTGGTGGTGGGCCCTCACCCCACATTAGTGTTCCAGCTGCTGGTTGTCTGAAAAAAAACTTTCAGGGATGTCTTTGAGAGGTATATCTATCTCTCAGCAGTCATTGAGAAGTCTCTCACCACAAGGGACAGTTTTAGGAAACAGCACTTTGTACTTAAATTCTTGAACAAATCTTCAGGGAACCCCTCCACCTGTTTTATTGTTCTCAATTTTATTAGATGAACAGTGGGGTTTGGGCAGGTGGTCCAAAGTCACATACTTGTGACCACTGTCCACCCAGGTGCTCCAGATAGAAACCTTGCCTATGAATCCAAATAGCCCGGCTCCTGATGTTGACTCTTTAGGACTAAACTAACTGCTATCTTACCTGGAGGACAAGGAGCAGAGACAAGGACTTACACACTTCTAAGTAAATTGGAAAGATATACATAATATTGGAGAACATTGAAAGGAGGCTCCCTCTTTGTTATTAAATGTCTGTTTTGTTATTTTGGGTTAGAGACAGAGAGAAATTGAGAGGGGAGGAAGAGACAGGGAGAGAGAAAGACATCTGCAGAGCTGTAGCTCCTGTAGTTTCCCTACTCCCCCTCTCCCTGCACATGCAGAGACTGAAGGGCCTTAAACCTGGGTCCTTGGGCATGGAAATGTGTGTGCCCAGCTGGGTACACCACAGCCCAGCACCCTGTTAGTAAAGATCTTAATGTTTGTGTTTCAGTCTGTGATCTGTCTACACACAGAGCGTCATCTCTTTATTCATCAAACACTTAAACTTCCAAGTATGCTTTTTTTAACTTTTAAGAAATATATTTATTTGTTTTTAATTAGTGATTTAATAATGAGTTACAGAATTATAAGATGATAGGGGTATGATTCCACACCTTTCCCACCACCAGAATTCTGTGTGCCCATTTCCTCTACTGGAAACTGCAGTAATTCTCCCAAGGTCACATGTATGGGTTGACTATTATTTCTATAACTATCTATTTATATTCATATATATTTGCCCAATCTTTGTTTCTTTGTTGTTTTTTTCCCCTTTTGTTGTCCTTTTTTTATTGTTGTGGTTATTATTATTGTTGTTATTGATGTTGTTGTTGGATAGGACAGAGAGAACTGGAGAGAGGAGGGGAAGACAGAGGGGGAGAGAAAGATAGACACCTACAGGTCTGCTTCACCGCTTGTGAAGTGACAGCCCTGCAGGTGGGGAGCAGGTGGCGGGGGGGCTTGAATGGGATCCTTCAGCCGGTCCTTAAGCTTCACGTCATGTGTGCTTAACCCACTGCGCTACCACCTGACCCCCTGCCCACTCTTTCTATGGTCCTGCATTCTCTTCCTTTCTAAGTCACCCCTGTTTCTTCTGAGTATCCTCCTGGGACTGAGACATTTTTCTTATTTTTGGAATGCCAGTCATTATCAGGGCCACAGATATTACTAGCCAGGCTTCCTGGGAGAGACTCCTGCCTGTGGACCCCGGACTGGTGGTTCAACTCTTGTGTCTCAGTGCCTCCATTTGTGCAGTGGGGCTGCCTACAGCACCTACTTCCTAGGGTTAGTGTGAGGGTGAACTGCTAATGAACACAGACCACTTAAAATTTTGAGTACTAAATACATACATTAAGCACTCTCAGTGTTGACACTTTTTTTTTTTTGCCAGTTTTGATATTAAATACAGCTCTCACAGTATATAGTTGCTACAACTCACAGACTCATCTAATTTCTAGACAGTTTGCTTGTAGGCATTTTTCCTGGCTAGCACTGGGCTAAACATCCTACTATATATAAGTTTATCTTACCTCAAATCTTTCTTTTACTCAGTATATTTATAATTATTTTTGTATTTTATTTATTTATTATATAGAGACAGAGAAATGAAGAGAGGGAAGGGAGAGGTAGAGAGGGAGAGAGACACCTGCTGCACTACTTTACCACTTGTGAAGCTCCCCCCCCTGCAGGTGGGGACCAGGTGCTTGAACCTGGGTCCTTGTGCATTGTAGCATGTGCTCTCAACCTGGTGTGCCACCAATCAGTCCCTCAAATCATTTCTTTAAATTCCCAAGAACCTACTTTTTGGCCACTGCTGTATTTTGTTACCCCATGGGGTTAGTTATAGACTGAAAGGGAGTTCAGTAATGGGCATTCCTGGGTGATAGTTGCATGGGACCAAGCCTGGCAGAGCACTCCTGGAGGTGGGAGACTTCAGAAGAGTGCTCTGTGTGTAGGGGGCTGGGAGGAGAGATCAGTGGAGATGAGGGTGAAGGCCAGCAAAGATAGCTCACTTGAGGGAGTGCCTGTTTTGTCATGTACTCAATGCACTGAGGAAACTTTGATACTATGGTGTCTCTCCCCACTCCCCCTTTCTTACTTCTTCCTCTTCCTCTCCTTCTCCTTCTCCTTCTCCTCCTTCTTTCTTCTCCTTCTCCTCCTTCTTTCTTCTCCTTCTCCTCCTTCTTTCTTCTCCTTCTCCTCCTCCTCCCCCTCCTCCTCCTCCCCCTCCTCCTCCTCCCCCTCCCCCTTCTCCTCCCCCTCCTCCTCCTCCTTCTTCTCCTTCTCCTTATTTTGTCATCACTGGGGCTTCACCACTCCAGGCTGACTTTTTATATATTGATAGAAAGAAAAGGGGCCAGGTGGTAACTTACCTGCCAGAGCACACATTACCATTTGAAAGGACCCAAGTTCAAGCCTTTGTGTGTGTATGTGTGTGGGGATGCTTCTCAAGTGTGGAGCAGTGTTAGAGGTGTCTCTATGTCTCTGTTTCCTTCCCTCTATATTTCTCTCTATCAAAAAAGAAAGTTTTTTTCTTTAATTTCTTTCTTTCTTTTTTTTTTTAAGGAGTGGGGAAAATGGCCACCAGGAGTGGTAGAATCATGTAGACATCAAGTCCTAGGGATAACCCTGGTGACTAAATAAATAAATAAAAATTAAATAAAGACACCCCAGCACCAAGACCAACATCAGTGTAGTGGGGGCCAGACTCAAACCTGGACCATGCCCATGACAAAGCAAGTGCATTATCCAAGTGAGCTATTTTGCCCACGCTAGCTCTCTCTCTCTCTCTCTCTCTCTCTCTCTGAAAAAGTAGGCTAAACTGATGATCTCCCCCCACTCCCCCCATGGTGAAAAAAAGAATGAAAGAGCTGAAAAGCTGAGGAGACAAGGGCCAAAGATCAGCACTGCTTGCCTCATGGAGTGTGTCACTCTAGGTTGGGTGTCCCAGGAGGGAGCATAAGCATGAGGACCTGCCTGCTTGGCTCTGATGGGAAGGCTCCCCTTTACCTGTGGCCTGCCCCGAGGCCTGCTCGCTGGTCTGGCTGGCAGTGTCACTGGGCTCACTGAGATTGGCTGGCTTCAGGCTGCTGTGGGCCCACTGGGAGACCTGTTCCACGAAGCAGGGGGACAGCGGCATTCCTGCTGGCACCAACAATGTGCAGGCCAGCTCCATCCTGGCGCTGTGGCTGCTGTTGGGTAGCATGAAGTAAAGAGACTGGAGGACATCTCGGACCCTTTGGTCTGTGAAGAAAGCATTGGGATGAGTTGACAGTGGAAAATGTGGGAAGCAATAGCATTCAGAGGCACACGGTAGCCCCACTCTTATTTCCTAAAGGCCCAACCACTATGCCCATCTATTTGGAAAAGTCGTAACTGTTCTGCTCAGGAATTAGCTTGGAACCCTAGATTGAAAATTGGGGAAAGCATGATTTGAAAGAAAAATTGGGAGTCGGGCGGTAGCACAGCAGGTTAAGCGCAGGTGGCGCTAAGCACAAGGACCAGTGTAAGGATCCTGGTTCGAGCCCCCGGCTCCCCACCTGCAGGGGAATCGCTTCACAAGCGGTGAAACAGGACTGCAGGTGTCTATCTTTCTCTCCCCTTCTTTGTCTTCCCCTCCTCTCTCCATTTCTCTCTGTCCTATCCAACAACGACGAGATCAACAACAACTACAACAATAAAACAACAAGGGCAACAAAAGGGAATAAATAAATAAATTTTTTAAAAAAATTAACTGTGATTAAATCCAACAGAAAAACAGTCCCCTGACTCCCAAGGCAAGTCTGCCCTGACTTCTTGACTCAGAAATGGTGACAGGTGCTAGAGCAGAGAGTGGTACTGGGGGAACTGCAGGGTGGTGGGGCTTCAAAGTTGGGGTCAGGCAATGATGCACATGGTAGAGCACACACACTACTGTGCACCATGACCTGGGTTTCTGTCACTGG
Source organism: Erinaceus europaeus (assembly GCF_950295315.1). NCBI lineage: Eukaryota > Metazoa > Chordata > Mammalia > Eulipotyphla > Erinaceidae > Erinaceus > Erinaceus europaeus. Next base: position 83,425,770 of record NC_080168.1, on the reverse strand, counting down.
CAGGGCAGAAGCATTGTGAGTGGTGGAGCAATGCTGCAGGTGTCTCTTTCTCTTCCTCTCTATCTCCCCTTCCCTCTCAATTTCTATCTCTATTAAAAATTAAAAAAAGAGGGACCAGGTGGTGGCATACCTGGTTGAGCACATATGTTACAACATGCAAGGACCCAGGAGCAAGCCCCTGGTCCCCATCTGCAGGAGGAAAGTTTCCCAAGTGTGAAGCAGTGTTGCACGTGTCTCTCTGTCTCTCTCCCTCTCTATACCCCTTCTATATTCCTCTCTAGTTCTGGATGTCTCTGTCACATAAATAAAGATGATTAAAAAAAATTTTAAAGGAAAATAGTCACTAGGTGCTGTGGATTTGTCATGTAGGCACCAAATCCCAGTCATAGCCCTGGTGGCAATAAAAAAAATATTTACAAAATCAACTAAGTTAGGGGTACTATCATAAATATCAAGGAGGATGGCCAGGGTTTTGAGTACTCAGTACATCAAATTGTCAATGCAGTGAATTGTATGGGCTTCATATCCATTTCAAGACATAGCCTAGGTTCCACTTGAATGCAGCCATATTTAGAAGTCTGCCAACACTTTGAAAAATACAGAGAGAAAACAAGAACCCCTCCCACCTCTCATTTCTCTCTAAAATCCAGGAGATAGCTCATCGTATTTTTTAATGTCAACGAGAACCTGCAGGCATGTTAGGGAATGATAAGTATATGAAAGTCAATAGTTCCTATTGGCATTTATTCGCCACTTCCATAGGAGAGTGTTAACTTCTTTTCATAGTTGATTGTAAGTTTCTTTTCTCTTTCTTTCTTTTGTTACTTTTTTTTTTTCCTCCAGGGTTATTGCTGGGCTCGGTGCCTGCACCATGAATCCACCGCTCCTGGAGGCCATTTTTCCCCTTTTTGTTGCCCTAGTTGTTGCAGTCTCGTTGCGGTCATTATTGCTGTTGTTGACGTTGCTTTGTTGTTGGATAGGACAGAGAGAAATGGAGAGAGGAGGGAAAGACAGAGAGAGAGGGGAGAGAAAGATAGACACCTGCAGACCTGCTTCACCGCCCGTTAAGCGACTCCCCTGCAGGTAGGGAGCCGGGGGCTCGAACCGGGATCCTTACGCTGGTCCCTGCGCTTTGCGCCACGTGCGCTTGCTCAACCCACTGCGCCACCGCCCAACTCCCTTTTGTTACTTTTTTTTAGTATTCCCCTTCTTTATTTCTTTTCTCCCTTCCCCCCTCCCTTTCTTTTTTAAATTTATAAATGTTTAATTTATTTACTATGAGTAGAGACAGAAAAATTGAGAGGGAAGGACACACACACACACACACACTCTCTCTCTCTCTCTTTCCCTTCCTTTCTTCTTCCTTTCCTTCCTTTCTTCCTGATACAGAGAGGGAGGGAGAGAGAGGGAGGGAAGGAGGGAGGGAGGGAGGGAGGGAGGGAGGGAGAAAGAGAGAAAGAGAGAGAGACCATAGCACCAGATCTTCCTTTGATGTGGTAAGGATAGGGCTTAAACCTGGGTCACATACCAGTAGTGGTTTGTTTTTTGTTTTGTTTTGTTTTTTGCCTCCAAGGTTATCGTTGGGACTTGGTGCTCCTGGAGGACATTTTTTTCCCATTTTGTTGCCCTTGTTGTCGTCCTTATTATTGCCATTGATGTTGTTGTTGGATAGGACAGAGAGAAACCGAGGAGGGAGACAGCGATGGGGAGAGAAAAATAGACACCTGCAGACCTGCTTCGCCACTTGTGAAGCAACCCCCCCTTCAGATGGGGAGCCCGGGGCTTGAACTGGGACCCTTATGCCAGTCCTTGCGCTTCTCGCCCTGTGCGCTTAACCTGCTGCGCTACCACCTGACCCCCAGTAGTGGTTTTTTTATGCACACTGATTCACAACTGCAGCTTCTATGCTCCCTTAGGTGTCTATAACTGGAGCAAGGGCACAGCTGGCACCCCAAGCTTTGCTTTCCTGTGCATATGACCTGGAGATATAGCCTTTCTTTGTTCTCACTTCCTTCCTCTTGGGCACAGCCCTGTGGCTGAATCTCCCCAAGGAGACAGGGGCTTGGCACCCCTTTCTACACCACCCTCTTCATCTGATCTCCCAGGACACCTTTTCAGATCTCTGGGTTGAGGTCAGTTCACTCTATGACTCTTTTAACACCCTTATGTCCCAGGAGGCAGTAATAAGCCACTGACTTTCTTGAGCAAAGGGATTTGGCTGGGCACCAGAGTGTCTCTTGGCCAGGGCCACAGCCAGCAGGCTGCAGATGACGATGTGGGGAGGTTCCACTCACCCACAAAACTTTCATGATGAAAGCTGCTTCCTGGAATCTATGCCTATAATGTTCATACATGAGCTGTGTAGTTCATGAATTAGCACTTAACACGAGCGATCACATTTTATTTGAATGAGACAAAGCTTATGAAAAACTAACTTATGATGAGCTTTTCCCCTCTCAAGGAAGGTCATGTGTCTTTGTAGACTCATGTTCCCACAGGCCGCTGAGTGTCTGTAGGGCTCTGGAGGTGAGAACTAGCCCTGGCCCACAGTGAATGCAGTGTGACTCAGTGAGTAGTCCCGGAGCTCTGCTGCCTGGGACCAGTGGTCTTGCTATCAGACACTTGAAAGTCCCAGAGTCAATTAACTGGGAAATCTCTCTCCACCTGGTTTGTCACTGCCCATTTACACACAGCAGGAACTTTTCTAGATGCTGCTGGAATAATAGAAAAAGAGCTGCCTCTGGGGTGCAGACAAGTTAAAGTCACTGAACATCACTTGGGTGCAGAGGGGTGGAGGATAGGTGGGCTGGGAAAGCTCTGCTCAGAGAGCCTGGTCCTGCTCTTGAAAGTGAAATAAGGGAGTCGGGCGGTAGCGCAGCAGGTTAAGCGCAGGTGGCGCAAAGCTCAAGGACCGGTCTAAGGATCCCGGTTCGAGCCCCCGGCTCCCCACCTGCAGGGGAGTCACTTCACAAGTGGTGAAGCAGGTCTGCAGGTGTCTGTCTTTCCCCCTCTCTGTCTTCCCCTCCTCTCCATTTCTCTCTGTTCTATCCAACAATGACGACATCAATAACTACAACAATGAAAAACAACAAGGGCAACAAAAGGGAAAATAAATAAATAAATATAATTAAAAAAAAAAAGAAAGTGAAATAAATGTGGGGCCAGGAAGCACCAAGCTCCCTGCTTTGATGTGTTGTCCTGGGCCTCTCTAGATCCTTGTCCATGATTGGGTAAATGGACTGCGATGAGAGATGACAGATGTCTCCCATGCAGCCCTGGAAAGATGATTCTGTCACGACTGGTTTAATTCCTCTAGATCCCCCCCTTCTGAAAAATAGACATGTCAGATGAGAGGAATCAGAAGGAAAGAAATCAAGGGTGGGGGCATCACAGGAGGTCAGGAATGTAGAAGGGATATATGGAAGCTTTGAGGAGAGGCTCCTGGGATAGGCACAGAGTGGGAGGAAAATGCTAGAAGATCTGATTTGCTCATGAGTCTTACTGCAACCATTTAACTCATTTGAGAGATCAATTTGGAGAGTGTCTCCTTTTTATTTATTTTAATGTTTTTTATTTGATAGGACTCTGTATTTATCTTTATAAATTGAGAGGGAAAGGAAAGCTAGAGAGGTAGAGAGAGACACCTGCAGACCTGCTTCTCCGCTTGTGAAGTGTACTCCCTGCAGGTGGAGGCCATGAGCAGACACCTGGTAATTGTGTGTGTGGTTTCCATGAGGCTAAATTATCTTTATGTCAGTAAAAGTGAAACCCATGCATGTCATCAAACAGAATTCTTCCCCAGGTCAGTTTGCCTTCATTCCTGTAGCCTCTACTGCTAGTGATGTTCTTGAAGTGGGTAGAAAGCTATAGTCTTTTTTTTTTTTTTTCTGTCCAGATCTGAGCACTGCACTTTACTGCACTGCTTAATGGACCTTGGAAGTCTCAGGCATAAAAGTCTTTTTGCATAACTGGTATACTATCTTCCCAGCCCTAAAGTGCACTTTATTAATTCACTTTGGAAAAACAATGAAAGTATGTATTTCATGTGGAGAAAGCAGGAGTCCTCTTTGGGGATGGCCCAAGTGTCAGTTCAAATTCTCACACTGTGTCATGTGACTAGGGCTGGGAATTCTGGCAAAGCTCCTAGGCCTCAGGTGCTGGCTGGATACAGTGAGACGATCAGGCCAGTGTGTTCAGTGCAAATCTGAATTTGTCTGTTGACTGAGTAACACCAACACCCCAGGACTCTGGCTTGTGCTTTGATGCTGCATTTTAAACATTTTCTACTGGCCTGTATTGATGTTTTAAAGTATTTTAAAAACTTTAAAATGAGATGCTGAGAAGACAGAGAAGCGAGAGAGTGAGAAAGACCACAGCACTGAAGCTTCTGCTAATGCCACGTGAGTGGAGTTTGAACCTGGGCCATGTATTGACTTTCAAAAGAAAGACTAGGCCAGGGTAGGTGGTGGGCACTGCAAGTTGTTTTAAAAAGACTTTCTGCTTTATCTGGAGTAAACCAAAGTACAGGGGAATTCTGTGAGCTAATACTACGTGAGTGGCACCTTCCATGTCATAACTAATCATGACTGCATACAACAAAGAAGCAGTTTCAGAGGGGGAATAAGGTGAGATTATGCTACATAGGGATTGAATAGTGATCATTCTTGACAGTGGATAATTCTGGAATGGGCTCTATGGAGTCTGTTAATCACCATATTTGGTTAAGCAGGTACCATGGCTATACCTGCCAGCAGAAGACATACTATCATCAGATGCTTTTCTCTGTGGGATGCCCATGCTTGCCCTCTGTCCTGCCTTCTGTGGGACTCATTGCAGGCAGAAATGCCTGCTCCTTCTTCATACTACTGCTTATTCTTCACAGCCCAGCCTAGAGGTCATATCTTTGGGGGAATCTTTCCGATGTGCCGGTGGAATAAAGCCTCCCCTTCCCCTGTACTGACTTATTTCCAACAAATATGTGCACTGCACTGTGCTCCTGTGTATTTCTCTGTGCAGCATCCCCCAAGACTGAGCTGCTGAGTTTAGAGTTCTCCTGATTTCTCTGGAGGCTCAGGCACCCTGTAGCAGGCATTCTGGAGTGCTAAGTGAATTGCACTGCATGGGATCCAGTGTGCCTGGAAATCCATTTCTGTGATATACTTGCTGAGGAAAATTAAGTCGAGGTGGGGGGGGTAGGCGGGTGGTGGCTCACTTGGTTGAGCGCACATGTTATAATGTACAAGGACTCAGGTTTGAGCCCTTGGCCCCCACCTGCAGGGGAAGGCTTCACAAGTCGTGACACAGTGCTGCACAGTGCTGTCTCTCTGTCTCTCTCCCTCTCTATCACACCCTTCCCTCTTGATATCTGGCTATCTCTATCCAACAAATAAATAAAGATAAAAAACCCTACATGGCAAGAATAAATTAAAAAAAATTAAGTCCAGGCCTGGGGAGGCAGCATAATGGTTATGCAAAATACTGCCTGAGGCTCAGGTATCTGGTTTAGTCCCCAACACCACCATAAGCCAGACCTGAGTAGAACATTGGCATCTCTCTCTCTCTCTCTCTTGCTCTCTCTCTCTCTCTCTCAAATAAATAGAGTTTTTTTTTTTTTTAAAGGAAGGAAGAAAGAAAGATTAAGCTCAATAACTTATGTCAGACTTTGGTGATCCCCGGAGGGAAAGCACTTTGGAGGACCGGGAGAATTGTTTTGGGTGGGAGCTGGGGGCAGGCAGGGAAGGGCAGGAGGCCGAGAGCACCTTGTGGCCTGACATCTTGAGTGCTAACCTTGGCTTGCCCAGGTCCCAGCTAAAAGGAAGCAGCTTGGTTTAGAACATGGGCTTTGGTTCCAGAGAGTGTCATCTGGAGTCCCAATGCTGTCACTTACCACCTGTGTGATTTTGAGAAAGTTGTTTGGATTCTGTGCCTACAGGCTCATCTTAAAAGTAGGAAAGATATCACCTCCCTAATAGGATTGTTATGTCAATTAAATAAGTTAATATTTGTAAGGTGTTTGAAACATTGCCTGGCACTTAGCTCTATAAAAGGACTTATGACATGAAATTGAGGGGTGGGGCTAGGTGATGGTACACCCAGTTGAGCACACAAGTTACCACGCTCAAGGTCCTGGGCTCAAGCCCCTGGTCCTTACCTGTAGGGGGAAGCTTCATGAGCAGTGAAGCAGTGTGGCAGGTGTTTCTTTTCCTCTTTCTCTACCTCCCCTTCCCCTCTCAATTTTTCTGTCTCTATCAAAAAGAAAAAGAAGAGAGAGGAGTTGGGCGGTAGTGCAGCAGGTTAAATGCACGTGGCATGAAGCACAAGGACTGGCTGAAGGACCCTGGTTCGAACCCCTGGCTCCCCACCTGCAGGGGGGTCGGTTTACGGGTGGTAAAGCAGGTCTGCAGGTGTCTGTATTTCTCTCCCCCTCTCTGTCTTCCCCTCCTCTCTCGGTTTCTCTCTGTCCTATCTAACAATGACATCAATAACAACAACAATAATAGCTACAACAACAATAAAAATAACAAGGGCAACAAAAGGGAAAGTAAATATAAAAGAAAAAAGGAAAAAAATAAATTAAAAAACCATCATGATGTCACCTGTGAGTTGGTACAATAACATATTGAACCCTCAAGCATAAAGTCCTGAGTTCTATCCCTGGCAAAGTATGTGCCGGATTGACACTCTGGTTCCCTCTACCACTTTATTCCTTTCTTTCTTTCTTTCTTTCTTTCTTTCTTTCTTTCTTTCTTTCTTTCTTTCTTTCTTTCTTCTTTCCTTCCTTCCTTCTTTCCTTTTTTATTTTTTAAATTAATTTTATTAGCAACTTAATGTTGATTTTAAAAACTATAAGATAACAAGGGTATAATTCCACACCTTTTCCACCACCAGAGTTCTGTGTCCTCATTCCCTCCATCAGAAATTGCATTAGTTTTGTGTTCTGGGAGGTGGCACAATAGATAAAGCACTGAACTTTAAGCAGGAGATGCAAGCAGGAGATGCTAAGTTCAATCCCTGGCAGCACATGCACCAGAATGATGTCTGGTTCTTTCTTTCTCTCCTCCTTTCTCATTGATTAATAAAATATTAAAAAAAAGAAATTGCATTAGTTTTTCCAATATCACAGATATGAGTTGACTGTTATTTTTATAACTATCTATCTATATTTATATATTGTCTATACTTTATTTTTATACTCTTATTTATTTTTTCCTATGGTCCTCCCTTGTCACAGCTACTACTTCTGTGTGTGGTTTCCCCCTACCCCCTTCTCTCTTTGGATCCTGATGGAACTGGAATTCAGAGCCCTCTGGCCATCTTCCCCTAACATTTATCCCTCTGGGAGGTTTTTTTTTTTTTCTCTCTCCAGGGTTATTGCTGGGGCTTAGTGCCTGCACTATGAATCCACTGCTCCTGGAGGCCATTTTTTTTCACATTTTGTTGCCCTTGTTGTTGTGCTTATTGTTATTTTTGCCATTGATGTTGTTGTTATTGGATGGGACAGAGAGAAATTGAGAGGAGGGGAGACAGAAAGGGCGAGAGAAAGATAGACACCTGCAGACCTGCTTCACCACCTATGAAGCGACTCCCCTGCAGGTGTGGAGCCAGGGGCTCAAACGGATCCTTACGCAGGTCCTTGCGCTTTGCGCCATGTGCGCTTAACCCACTGTGCTACTGCCCAACCCCCGGCCCAAAATTTTTTATGGGGTGCAGAAGATAGAAGGTCTACTTTTGTAATTGCTTCTCCTCTGGACATGGACATTGGCAAGTTGCTCCTTTCCCCAGCCTGTTTTTATCTTTCCCTGGTAGGGTAGGGTTTCTTTCTTCTTAATAGATTAATAAATCTTAATCCAGTGACATAGTTCACTTGGATAGTGCACTGCTTTGCCATGCACATGACCCAGGTTCAAGCCCAGCCACCCTCACTGCATGGAAGGAAGCTTCAGTGCTGTGGTCTCTTACACACACACTTTCTGCCTCTGTCTCTATTTAACACAAACCATCAGAGAAACAAACACAAACTAGATAAGTAAATCTTAAAAAGAAAAAGACCCCCACCTCCACAGGGGGAAGCAGTATTGCAGATATCTCCCCTGTCTTCCCCTTTCCCTGCAATTTCTCAAAATAAATAAATAAAACTTTTAAAAAATTAAGAAAAACTCTGGAACCTGAGATAAGAAAGGAAACTAAACACCTCAAGGGTTACCTGACTGCTTCTTGCCAAGTAGTCACATCCTCTTTAGCCATCACAGTAGCTAGGAACTTTCCCACCTTCCCAGGCAGTCTGAGTGTGACTGAGCAGGAGAGTGAGCACCAGTGTGAATGTGAGCGTGGGCCTCCTACCTTGGACGGTATAGCCTAGGGCCTGTGCCAGCTGCAGGCCAGTGTTCCCCTGGGCTCCAAATTGTAGGATCTCTAGAGGGATGGACACACCAGCTGGGGCGATGACAAAATTAGTTCCATTTCTATCAGCTGCCGCACTCTGGTAGAGGCGAAGTGCAAACTCAGTCTTCAACAAGGTCAGGTTCTCTCGGAGGTCCCCATCTCCTCTGGGGAGGCAGGCATGGAGGAGGAAGAGCATGAGCAGGAAGGGCTGCATAGTGGCAGGGAGGGCTCCTGCAGAGCAGGGATGGGGCAGTCAAGGCCTGCAGTGGACTTACCTGGACACCCCTGCTCCATCTCCAGGGCTAGAAGAGGCCACAGTCTCTTGGGCACACCCAGTCTGACCCTGCACCTGGCTTCTTGACTACACTGTGTCAGCACTAAGAATAGTCCCTGGGGCTGAGCAGTAGGGTACCAGGTAGGGCACACACATTACCATGTTTAAGCCCCCAGTCCCCACCTGCAGTAGGGAAAATTTCATGAGTGGTAAAGCAGGTCTGCAGATGTTTCTCTTTCTCTTTCTCCATTATCTACCCGCTCCCTCTTAATTTCTTTTGTCATGTCGAACAAAAAAGAGAAGGAGAAAGAAGGAAAGAAAGAGAAAGGAAGAGAGAAAGGAAAGAATAAAGGAAGAAAGAAAGGGAAAAGACATAGTCCCTAAGAATATAGACCTCAAGTTGGAAGACTGGGTTTTAAGCCATCTTACTAGATATGCTGCTTACTAGATATGCGACTTGTGGGGAAGGCCTTGGCCAGGTCAGAAGCAAACTGTTAAGTCAGAAAAGAAGTGTAAGGAGTCCATCCTACTGGTTTTTCTCAGTATTTGGCTATCTTATAGCTGTGCTATATTTACCAATAGTCATAACAACAACAGTATTACATTATATACTATGTCAAAAATGATTTTGTACTTTCTCAGCTAATCACTAGAATAATATTTCAAATGTTGAGATAAGGATGGTCAGAGAGCTCAGTTATAAGCAGCATACAAGTAAAACTCATGACTCAAATCCTGCTATTTTTAAAGTTTCTTTTTTATATATTATTTATTTAGTTTTGGTAGAGACAAAAACCAGGAATGGAGAAGTAGAGTGGGAGAGAGAGATACCTGCAGCACTGCTTCACTGCTCATGAAATTTCCCCTGCAGGTGGGAACTGGGGGCTTGAACCTAGGTCCTTGTGCATGGTAACATGTGCATTCAACCAGTTGTGCCACCACCCACCCCCAAAGTTCTGCTTTTCTAAGAATGGTATAAGGTATCTAGAATATATATATATTATATATATTAATTATAATATATATTAATTATATATATTAATTATATATAATATATAATATATAATATATAATATATAATATATAATATATAATATATAATATATAATATATAATATATAATAAATATATAATATATAATATATAATATATAATATATAATATATAATATATAATATATAATATATAATATATAATATATAATATATAATATATAATATATAATATATATAAGCTAATTGTAGTTTCAATGTGAATTATTCTCATAAAAGAATAATTTTTACAGAGAGCAAAATTATAAAAAATTATAAAAATGTATCTACTGTCATGGATTGTACTCCTCCTAGGAAGAGAGAGTTTGGATGGAAATTAATAAAAGGAAGGGAAGGGCTAAGCAAAAAGTGTTTTCAATAACTTTGTCACACATGTAGTCTGCTATGACTTTTGGTAAACTCTTTAATTTCTTGGTACCAGACAGAATTAATACAAGAATGACCCAGTCCAAAGTTGCTTTTTATGGCAACATTGAGAGACCACCAGGTTCAATGGTGTTCACTTCAGATTAGAGCTCTAGATAGGAAAGACAGCCTTCCTTCCTGCAGTCAGGCACAGAGGCAGTGCTTGGCTGGTTGGATTGAGTTGGAGTCATAGGGGTAGGTGTGACTTGTATATGGGACCAGCATGATAGACCACCTGGGTAGTGTACCTGCTTTGCCATGTGCATGGCCCAAGTTCAAGCCCGATCCTAAAGCATTGGAAAAAGCTCTGGTACTGTGATGTCTTTCTCTCTGTGTCTCTATTTCTATTTGAAAATGTCAGCCTGAACACTGAAGCCCTGGTAGCATAAGAAGAAAGAGGGAATGAAAGGAAGGATGGGAGGAAGGGGAAGAGAAAAGAAAGTGTAATTGTGTTTGGAGATAATGAAATGACCAAGTTTCGGACTCCCATTGCTCCTATTACTTCCCCTAGGATGTTCAGGCCCAGGTTCCCAGAGACCACATCCCACCTTGGTACCTCCCGGATGAGTGCCTACTCACAAGTTCTTGTATAGGAGGACTGTGGTGTTTGTTTCCTTGCCTGACTCTGCTCCTCTGGGTATCCAGCATGAACGCACTCTCCTTTTAAAACGGTGGAGCTGAATCTGCTTTGAATCACAAGACAGCACAGGGAGGAAGCTGGCAGTTGCCGGCGATGTCTCTACCACTCAGTCCAAATTCCTGGAGCCTGAGGTCCTGCGGAGGGCCAGAAGCAACACAGCCCCAGCCAGCAAAGCCCAGAGCTGAAGCGGCCCTGGGGAGGGAGCCAGCCATGCCCAGCAAGCCAGCTTAGGCTTGTGACCTGGTTGTACCAGCAAGAAACCCCTCACCTAGCCCTTTGTCACTTTGAGGAATTTCATGGGTAACTCTGTTGTTAAGGCTTGTGCTGGGTACCAGGTACCCAATGCTTCTACCCTCCTCTGGTGAAGGAAACAATAAGTCAGTCATTGGGCACTTGAAGCTGTTAGCAAATGAAATTCTGCAAAGGGGGAAAGGGAACAGTGGAAGCTAAGGCATAGTCAGAACAGGGTGACTTTCCTTATATATTACAACAGGGAATGCACTTGTCTATTTATGGAAGGACTGTTAATAACTTCTGCTCTTCCCAGACCCCACTAACCCCAGACTGTATTGGATACAACAAATGACACTCAATGCTTTATCAACTGGGAATAAGTCAAAGCTCACCATGTAAAGAAAGGACTACAGAAGTTGGATAAGGGCAAGAGACCCAGGCCACCCATCATCTGGGGCTCTCCCACATAGATATGATGAGCCTAGACTCTAGACTACTTTTTTTTTTTTTTTTTGCCTCCAGGGTTATTGCTGGGGCTCGGTGCCTGCACCACAAATCCACTGCTCATGGAGGCCATTTTTTCCCTTTTGTTACCCTGTTTTGTTTTGTTTTTATCATTGTTGTGGTTATTATCATTGCTATTGATGTCATTGTTTTTTGGATAGGAAAGAAAGAAATGGAGAGAGTAGGGGAAGACAGAGAGGGGGAGAGAAAGATAGACACCTTCAGACCTGCTTCACCACCTGTGAAGCGACTCCCCTGAAGGTGGGGAGCCGGGGGCTCGAACCGGGATCCTTACGCCGGTCCTTGCACCAATCCTTGCGCTTTGCGCCACATGCGCTTAACCCACTGCGCTACAACCCAACCCCCAATTCTAGACTTCTAACAGAGCTCTCCATCATCACTGGTCACTTCCAACAGGAAGACTATCATAATTGCTCTTGTGGGCTTCTCCAGGACCTTGCCATCTCTATAAAGTAGCAATGGTAGGGACTGCTCCACTCTCCGAAGGGAGGTTTGGTCATTCTAGTCTGACACTTGAGGAAGACTGGTTCTGAAATGAGTGCAGCCTAGAATGTTCCCAGTTGTAGCCATGGACTGTGAGCTCAAACCAACAGAAGTTACACAGGCTCCTGTGCTAAATATGAATATATATGGACCCTAGGTCAAATCAATAGGGTAGACATGGTATTTACACAGTTAGTGACATTTGTATACTTCCTCATGTTCAGGAGCTACTCACTTCCCTAATGCAGCTTTCTAGCCCTACTCTCACCTCTGACAACATCCCCCTAGACAGTATTTTAAGTCTACCTGCATGTTAGCTATCAGACACAGGCAAAAACTACTAAAGACATATGCCCCATGGAACATATAGAATATATAATAGACTTCCTAGCTTCTTCCCACCCGAAGAGCCCCATTTTAATCTACTGTATTCTTACCTTTTGGATCCTGTTTATTAAACAATTTGTCCTGATTTATATCTTACCACCTTTCAGCCACCAAGTTGCAAATGCTACTATGATTCCATTCTGACTTCCCTGGGCAAATGACTTTACCAAAATATCCTGGAACCTCAACTCCCCAGAGCCCTACCCCACTAGGGAAAGAGAGGAACAGTCTGGGGGTATGGATCCACCTGCCAACGTCCATGTCCTGCAGAGAAGCAACTACAGAAGCTAGGCCTTCCACCTTCTGCACCCCATAAGAATTTGGGTCCATTCTCCCAGAGGGATAAAGAGCAGGGAAGTTTCTAATGGAGGGGGTGAGGTAGAGAACTCAGGTAGTGGGAACTGTATGGAGTTATATCCCTACTATTTTAAAATCTTGTAAATCATTATTAATTCACTAAAAAACAAACAAACAAACAAAAAAACAACTACATGGAGTCGGGCAGTAGCACAATGGGTTAAGCACACATAGCGCAAAGCACGAGGACCAGTGTAAGGATCCAAGTTCGAACCCCTGGCTCCCCACCTGCAGGGGAGTCGCTTCACAGGCGATGAAGCAGGTCTGTAGGTGTCTTTCTCTCTGCCCTCTGTCTTCCTCTCTTCTCTCCATTTCTCTCTGTCCTATCCAACAACATCGACATCAATAACAACAACAATAATAAAAAAACAAGGGCAACAATAGGGAAAATAAATATAATAATAATAATAATAAAACAACTACAAATGGTGAGGTGGTATTGCCAGGAAGGTAGTGTAGCAGGTAGAGAATAGGAGCTATCTGTGTGCAGACAGGCTCAGTCCCTGGCACTGGTGTGCTGGGCTGGCTGGAATGGTGCTCTGGAATCAGTCTCTCTTTCTTAAAAATAAATAAATGTTTACAAGAGAAAGAGAGAGAGAGAGAGAAAAGCTCTTCTCATATACAACAACTAATGAATCCAAGGTTTACTTTGACAAACTGACCCTATTGTCCATAAGTAAGTGCAGATTCAGGGAAAGTACAAAAGGATTCTGTTAAAAGTCTGTCTTTTTTTTTCTTTATTGGGGAATTAATGTTTTACATTCAACAGTAAATACAATAGTTTTTACATGCATAACATTCCCCAGTTTCCCATTTAACAATAAAACCCCCACTATGTTACCTATCATCCTTCATGGACCTGTATTCTCCCCATCCACCCACCCCAGAGTCTTTTACTTTGATGCAATATGCCAGTTACATTTCAGGTTCTACTTGTGTTTTCGTTTCTGATCTTGTTTTTCAACTTCTGCCTGAGAGTGAGATCATCCCATATTCATCCTTCTGATTCTGACTTATTTCACTTAACATGAATTTTTCAAGGTTCATCCAAGATCGTCTGAAAACGATGAAGTCACCATTTTTTACAGCTGAGTAGTATTCCATTGTGTATATATAACACAACTTGCTCAGCCACTCATCTGTTGTTGGACACCTGGGTTGCTTCCAGGTTTTGGTTATTACAAATTGTGCTGCCAAGAACATATGTGTACACAGATCTTTTTGGATGGATGTGTTGGGTTCCTTAGGCTATATCCCCAGGAGAGGAATTGCAGAGTCATAGGGTAGGTCCATTTCTAGCCTTCTGAGAGTTCTCCAGACTGTTCTCCACAGAGGCTGGACTAATTGACATTCCCACCAGCAGTGTAGGAGGGTTCCTTTGACCCCACAGCCTCTCCAGCATTTGCTACTGTTACCTTTTCTGATTTTTGACATTCTCACAGGAGTGAAGTGGTATCTCATTGTTGTCTTTATTTGCATTTCTCTGACAATGAGAGACTTGGAGCATTTTTTCATGTGTTTCTCAGCCTTTTGGATCTCTTCTGTGGTGAATATTCTGTCCATGTCCTCCCCCCATTTTTGGATGGGGTTATTTGTTTTCTTGTTGTTGATTTTGGCAAGCTCTTTATATATGTTGGTTATTAAACTCTTATCTGATGTATGGCATGTAAAGATCTTCTTCCATTCTGTGAGGGGTCTCTTGGTTTGGGTAGTGGTTTCTTTTGCTGTGTAGAAGCTTTTTAATTTGATGAAATCCCATAGGTTAATACTTGCCTCAGTCTTCTTTGTAATTGGATTCATTTCATTGAAGATGTCTTTGAAATTTATGCGGAAAAGAGTTCTGCCAATATTTTCCTCTCAGTATCTGATAGTTTCTGGTCTAACATCCAAGTCCTTGATCCACTTGGAATTTACTTTTGTATTTGGTGAAATACAGTGATTCAGTTTCATTCTTCTGCATGTTTCAACCCATTGTTTCCAACACCATTTGTTGAAGAGACTCTGCTTTCCCCATTGAATAGTCTGGGCACCTTTGTCAAAGATTAGATGTCCATAGGTGTGGGGCCTCATTTCTGGGCTCTCAATTCTATTCCACTGGTCAGTGTGTCTATTCATGTTCCAGTACCAAGCAGTTTTGATGACAATGGCCCTATAATACAGTTTGAAATCTGGGAGTGTGATGCCTCCGGTTCTGTTCTTTTTTCTCAAGATTGTTTTGGCAATTCTAGGTCTTTTCTGGTTCCAGATAAACATTTGTAGCATTTTTTCTATTCTCCTAAAAAATGTGCTTGGGATCTTGATGGGGATAGCATTAAATTTGCAGATAGCTCTGGGAAAAGTCTGTCTTTAAGACTCATTCTGAATTGGATTATTAAGGTTAAAATAGATGACAGCTTAAGTGCTATTAACAATGAAGGAAAATAAAGTATTTGGGAGTGGACGCACCACTTAGTAATTATTTCTCAGGCACCTGCTAGTGTTACTGTTTGAAAATGAATAAGGGGGCAGGCAGTGGTGTATCCAGTTAAGCACATGTTACCATGCACAAGGGCTTAGGTTCAAGCACATGATCACCAGCAACAGGGGAGAAGCTTCACGAGCTGTGAAATAATTCTGCATCTCTCTCCCCCTCTTTCTCTCCCTCCACTTACTCTCCTCTCTATCTCCTCCCTTTCTTCTCTATTTTTCTTATCAAGTAAAGGGAAAACAAACAAACAAAAAAACCCCGACAAATGGCCACCAGGAATAACTGATTTGTTTATGTAGGCACAAAGCCCTGGTGACAACCGTGATGACAATTCTTCTTCTTCTAGCGTTTGCCCTTCTTCCGTAGCCAGTCAACAGCGTCAGGTTGAGCCTGATGTCTGCTTGTTGCTGGCTTTGAAAGTGACTGGGATCCATGTGGATTCAGTCAGCTAGGAAGGATCGTCAGTTTCCCCAATAAATGGGTACTCACGGGATGCACCACGAGAAGGTCGATCCAATGCATCCCATGATGACAATAAAAATAAAAAAAGAAAGGAAATGAAACTGTTTTTCATCTGACTACTATTCATATGTCTATAATTAGTAGGTAATTTACTTTAAAGTGATATTTTATTTGATGGCACTCAAACCAGGGAGAGTGTATGGCTCTTATGATAGTTATAGTTCTTTTTTTTTTTTTTTGCCTCCAGGGTTATTGCTGGGACTCAGTGCCAGCACTACAAATCCACTGCTCCTGTAGGCTATTTTTCCCATTTTGTTGCCCTTGTTGTGGTTGTTATTGTTGTTATAGCTGTTGTTGTTGTTGTTGGGTAGGACAGAGAAATGGAGAGACTAGAGGAAGACAGAGAGGGGGAGAGAAAGATAAGACACCTGCAGACCTGCTTTACCACTTGCAAAGTGTCCCTCCTGCAAGTGGGGAGCTGGGACCTCGAACCAGGATTCTTACACCAGTCCTTGCACTTTGAGCCATGTGCGCTTAAGTTGCTGTTCCACTTCCCAGTCTCCCCTTTTTTTTTTTTACCAAAGCACTATGGGGGACTGAACCTGGGACCTCAGAACCTCAGGCATGAAAGTCTCTTTGCATAACCATTACACTATCTCCCTCACCTAGATAGTTGTAACTCCATAATTGTTTCACATGCAAACTTCCTGAATCTTAAATTTAGATACAAGTGTATTATTGCATGCTTTGGATTTATTATAATGAGGGAATACTATATAATTTATTCTGTAGCACCTAAAGAGAGCATTCCATCTCCCTGTCCGTCTGTCCGTCCGTCCATCCATCCATCCATCCATCCATCCATCCATCCATTCTTGGTTCTGAGGCATTGTACTATATCTTACAAATGTGTCAGTGAACTATTATCTGGGCTCAGTTTCATGGGACATAGAGTCTTGTCTACTGTGTGCAGAAAGTTAATGTTGGTGTTGATGGTTTTAAGTAAATTATGAACAGGACTGCAGATACTTACATGTAAGGTGGAGGGTCATCTCCCAAATGCTGTGAACTCACTGTGGCTGCAATTGTCTGAGCAACAACTGACTAATAATTTGCCAGTGGTGGGATTGGTAAAATGCTTATAAAACGAATCTTCAAATTGAAGGAAGGTTGGGCTGTATGACTTCTATAAATCTTCCTTATTAACTTTAAGAATGTATCACTCTTAAGTAGCTTTAAAAGGCTTTCTCAAAGAAAAATTCTTGAGAAATGTAACATAAATATATCTTTGCTGTTGGTTAAACATTTTAGTGTGGATGAATGAAAGATGAACTTTAACAGATTTTTCTTTTGTGTGTTCAGCTATGAATCTGAGTAAGTTACTGTTCTCTGGCCTCCTAACACCCTTCCTTCCTTTCTTCCTTCCTTCCTTTCTTTCTTTCATGCTTTCTTTCTTTCTTTTCCTTCCTTCCTTCCGTCCTTCCTTCCTTCCTTCCTTCCTTCCTTCCTTCCTTCCTTCCTTTCTTTAAAAATTTCAACCATAGTATTGTTCAGCTCTGGCTTAGGGTGGTGCTGGGAATTGAACCTGGGAGCTCAGAGCCTCAGATTTGAAAGTCGCTTGCATAACCATATGCTGTCTCCTCAGCCCTCTCTGACTGTGTCTTAGGAGGGATGTATTATTATTTTCATGTTGCAACTTCATTCCAAGTTCTACTTGTGTTTTCTCTTCTGATCTTGTTTTTCAGCTTCTACCTGTGAGTGAGATTATTCCATATTCATTCTTTTGTTTATGATTTATTTCATTTAACATGATTTCTTCTAGCTCCACCTAAGATGGGCTGAAAACAGTGAAATCACCATTTTTAACAGCTGAGTAGTATTCCATTGTGTATATATAACACAACTTGCTCAACCACTCATCTGTTTTTGGATACCTGGGTTGCTTCCAGGTTTTGGTTATTACAAATTGTGCTGCTATGAACATAGGAATACACAAATCTTTTTGGATGGTTGTGTATGGTTCCCCAGGAGAGGAATTGCAGGGTCACAGTGTAGGTCCATTTCAGCTTTCTGAGAGTTCTCCAGACTGCTCTCCACAGGGGTTGGACCAATTTATATTCTCACCAGCAGTGCAGGAGGGTTCCCTTGACTCCACACCCTCTCCAGCATTTGCTGCTGTTATCTTTTCTGATGCATGACATTCTCACAGGAGTGAAGCAGTATCTCATTGTTGTCTTTATTTGCATTTCTCCGGCAATCAAAGACTTGGAGCAGTTTTTCATGTGTTTCTCAGCCTTTTGGATCACTTCTGTGGTGAATATTCTGTTCATGTCCTCTCCCCATTTTTGGATGGGGTTATTTGTTTTCTTGTTGTTGATTTTGGCAAGCTCTTTATATATTTCTTGGTTATTAGCCTCTTGTCCACTGTATGGCATGTAAAGATCTTCTTCCATTCTGTGAGGGGTCTCTTGGTTTTGGTACTAGTTTCTTTTGCTGTGCAGAAGCCTTTTAATTTGATGTAGTCGCATATGTTTATGCTTGCCTTAAGTCTTCTTTGTGGTTTCATTTCACTGAAGATGTCTTTGAAATTTATGCGGAAAAGAGTTCTGCCAATATTTTCCTCTAAGTATCTGATAGTTTCTGGTCTAACATCCAAGTCCTTGATCCACTTGGAATTTACTTTTGTATTTGGTGAAATATAGTGGTTCAGGTTCATTTGTCTGCATGCTTCAACCCATTTTTTCCAACACCATTTGTTGAAGAGACTCTGCTTTCCCCATTGAATAGTCTGGGCACCTTTGTCAAAGATTAGATGTCCATAGGTGTGGGGGCTGACTTCTGGGCTGTCAATTCTATTCCACTGGTCAGTGTGTCTATTCATGTTCCAATGCCAATCAGTTTTGATTACAACAGCCCTATAATACAATTTGAGATCTGGGAGTGTGATGCCTCCAGTCTGATCTTTCTTCTCAAGATTGATTTGGCAATTCTAGGTTTTTTTCTGGTTCCAGATAAACATTTGTAGCATTTTTTCTATTCTCCTAAAAAATGTGGTTGGGATCTTGATGAAGATAGCATTAAATTTGTATATGGCTCTGGGTAGTATATTCATTTTGATGATGTTAATTCTGCCAGCCCATGAACATGGAATATCTTTCCACTTCTTTGTGTCTTTTTTAATTTCCTTGAGTAATGACTCATGATTTTCAGTATACAAGTCTTTCACTTCTTTGGTTAGGTTTATTGCTAGATATTTTATTGTTTTTGTTGCTATAGTAATATTTTTGTTGAATTTATTTCTGGATTTCATTTTCTTCTTAGTGTTTGCATAGAGGAATGCCACTGACTTTTGAATGTTAATTTTGTAGCCTGACACCTTACTGTATTACCTAATGATTTCCAAAAACTTCTTGCTGTATTCCTTAGGTTTTTCTATGTATACTGTCATGTCATCTGCAAATAGGGAGAGTTTGACTTCTTTTCTTCCAATGTATATCCCTTTAATTCCTTGCTCCTACCTGATTGCTATGGCAAGAACTTCCAACACTATGTTGAATAGTAATGGTGATAGTGGGCAGCCCTGTCTAGTACCTGCTCTGAGGGGAAATGCTTCCAGTTTTTCACCATTGAGTATGATGTTGGCTGTAGGTTTGCTATGTATAGATTCCACTATCTTGAGCAATTTTCTATCTATTCCCATTTTTTGTAGTGTTTTGATCATAAAGGGATGTTGTATTTTGTCAAAGGCTTCTGAAAGCCTTTTAATGAGTGCAGCAGCTTTTACTCTTAGGCCATTTTTTTCTTGTTACACTCACTTCTTCTTCTAGCGTTTGCCCTTCTTCCGTAGCCAGTCAACAGCGTCAGGAGCTGCTTGTCGCTGGCTTTGAAAGTGACTGGGATCCATGTGGATTCAGTCAGCTAGGAAGGATCGTCAGTCTCCCCAATGAATGGGGATCCAATGCATCCCATTACACTCACTGTCATAATTGTTGTCACTATGTACTTCCTCATGGGATCTCTTTTTACTGTCCCCAGGTAATATTTGTGCATGTTCAACATAGCCAGTAAGTCCTCAAATTACCAATGTAATTGAAAACAAAAAGGATGAATAGTTTCAGTCTGGTCTAGAACTTCCCACTTTACAGTCAGCCCCGGCTTGTCCTGTACTTTGTCATTCAGCAGACTTGACTTTGCCTCTGCCAGTAGTGGGTAACAGGATTGTAAGATTACAGGGAATAGTTTCACACTGAACCCACCACCAAAGTTCTATGTCCCCACCTCCTCTCCTCCCAAAGATAATCAGTAAGATTCTCACAAAATCACTTTATTGTCTCACAAGTGACAAAAACAGTTTGTTTGCTTCTTGATATGTGTGTGTATGTGTGTGTGTGTGCGTGTGTGTGTGTGCGTGTGTGTGTGCGTGTGCGTGTGTGTGTGTATTTTTTCTTCTGGAAGTGCACGTATATCATCTTTAGATTCCACATATGAGCGAAATTATCTGGTAGTTGTCTTTCATCTCTTATTTAGTTAAGCATAACCACCTCCAGTTCCATCCATTTTGCCCCAAAGGGCACAAAATCACCCTTTTAAATTAAAGTAGCTTTCCATTGAATATATGTCCCATAACTTCTCTATCCAGTCATGTGTTGATTGACATTTAGGCTGCTTCCACTCTTTGGCAACTGTGAATTTAGGATACATATGCTCCTTGAATTAGTGTTTTCATGTCATTTCCATATATGCCAAAAAATTGTATTGCAGAATCACTCTCCAGACTATTTTCCAAAGGGGCTGACCCAGTTTGTATTCACACCAACAGTATAACAGAGTTCTTTTTTCTTTACATCCTCACTAACACTTGACTGCATACTCTTTTCAAGAAAGAAAGGCTTAAGTTTCTGGGAAAATTGAGTGCAAAGCACAGAACATTCCCATAGCTCCCTCTCACTAGACATCCCCCAACAAAATTACCGAGTTATTAATATGTTGCATTGATCTGACACGTTTGCTGTAGTTGAGATTATTAACTGAAGTTCCACAGTTTATATTAAGGCTCACTTTTTGGGGCTGGACAGTGGCACACCTGGTTAAGTACACATAGTATGAAATGCAAGGACCTGGGTTTGAGCCCCTGCTCCCCACCTGCAAAGGGGATGCCTCACAAGCAGCAAAGCAGATCTGGAGGGGTCTATCTTTCTCTCTCCTTCTTTATCTCCCCCTTACTCTCAATTTCTCTCTCTCCTATCCAATGAAATGGAAAAAATGACCACCAGGAGCAGTAGATTCATAGTGTTGGCACCAAGCCCCAGCAATAACACTGGAGGCAAAAAAAAAAAAAAAAAAAAAGCTCACTCTGTGTTGTGTTATTCTACGGCTTTTGTCAAATATATGATGCTGTGTATTCACTACAGAAATAACCTAGACAATAGTTTCATTGCTCTTCCATATCCTCTGTGCTCTGCCTGCTCATCACCCACTCACCTGCCATAGGATTTTTTCCCCCTGCTGTTACTATAGTTTTCCTTTTCCATAATATAAATAGCTGGAAGAATTATATAGTATTTAACCTTTTCAGACTGACTTTAAAAAAATTTTTTTTTAGCAATATACTCTTTGGTTTCTTATATGTCTATGTCTGTGTCTTGGTATTTCATTTCTTTTTTCTTTTTATTTATTTTTTTATATTAAAATGCAACATTTTCCTATAAGACTTGATAGCAGGTGACTTGCTAAAGCAACATAGTGGTGTTACATTAGTGTAATATATGGAATTTTTTGGGATCGGGTGGTTGCACACTGGGTTAAGCGCACATGGCATGAAGCACAAGGATTGGTGTAAGCATCCCGGTTTGAGCCCCCGGATCCCCACCTGCAGGGGGATCACTTCATACTATACTGTGTTGCTCAGTAATATCTAGGAGTTTTCTACTGGACTCCTTCGGGTTTTGCATATATACAGTCATATTGTCTGCAAATAGAACAGATTAGCTTCTTCTCTTCCGATTTGAATCCCTTTGATTTCTTTCTCTAATCTGATTGCTATGGATAGGACTTCCAAGGCAATGTTGAATAATAGTGGTGATAAGTGACAGCTCTGTCTTGTATCTTACTGAAGAGGAAAAACTTTCAATTTCTCATCATCTATTATGATGTTGGCTGTTGGTTTGCTTTATATCAATTCAACTAGTTTGAGGAATTTTCCATCTATCCTCATTAAAAAAATTTGGGGGGGAGTTGGGCAGTAGTGCAGTGGGTTAAGTACACAAAGACACAGTGGGTTAAGTGCACAAAGAGAGCAAAGCACAAGGACCAGCTCAAGGATCCCTGTTCAAGCTCCCAGCTCCCCACCTGCAGGGTGGTCACTTCAGAAGCAGTGAAGCAGGTCTGCAGGTGTCTATCTTTCTCTTCCCCTCTCTGTCTTCCCCTCCTGTCTCCATTTCTCTCTGTTCTATTCAACAATGACATCAATAACAACAACAGTAATAACTACAAGGGCAACAAAAGGAAATAAATAATAAATATTAAAAAATTTTTGATAATAAAAAATCATGTTGGACCTTGTCAAAGGCTTTCTCTACATATATTGAAATAATCATGTGATTTTTGGTTTTACATTTGTTGATGTGGTGGATCATATTTATTTATTTATATATATTGAGCTGTCTTGCATCTCTGGGATGAAACCTACTTGATCTTGGTGCATAATTTTTTTTCCTTTATTGGGGGATTAATTCCCATATCATCATGATGTCTACAGAACTCTCATCTGCAACTTAGGTCCTTTTCCACTATTATGCACCAAGGACCCAAAGTCCTTCCCCACACACTTCTTCCTGTCCTTCTTCCCCTGAGTCCTTTGCTTTAGTGCAATACACCACACCTGGTTCAAGTTCTGCTTTGTATTTCTGCTTTCTGTTCTTATTTCTCAATTTCTGCCTTTGAGTTAGAGCATCCCATATTCATCCTTCTCATTCTGACATCTCATTTAACATGATTCCTTCAAGCTCCATTCAAGAGGAGATGAAGGTGAATTCATTATTCTTAATAGTTAAGTAGTATTCCATTGTGTATATATACACCAAAACTTACTTACTTTCTCCCTCCCTCCCTCCCCCCCACTCCTCCTCCCCTTCTCCTCCTCCTCTTTCTCCTTCTTTTTCTCTCCAGGATTATTGGTGGGGTTTGGTGCCGACTTTATAAATCCACCACTCCTGGCAGCCATTTTCCTTTGTTTCCCCCTTTATTTTCTTTTTTCCCGATAGGACTGAGAGAAATTAAGAGAGGAGGGGAGAGAGATAAAGATAGACACCTGCAGACTTGCTTAACTGTTTTTCAAGTGTCCCTTCCCACCTCAGGTGGGGACCGGGGGCTCAAACCCAGGTCCTTGCACATAGTGCTATGTGTACCTAACTAACTGGGTTCAGTACCATCTGACCCCCTTATATCATAACTTTCTTAGACACTCATCTGTTGTTGGACACCTGGGTTGCTAAGATAAACACTTTAAATCTTTGTCCTCAGGTTCCCTGGTGAATCCACTGCAATATGGGCTTCCTGTTTCCTACCAGGCTCTGCAGCCAGGTGGGGTAAATGAGTCACTGCCAAAGTTGGTCTCTTGTCCTGCTCAGCTCTGGAACTCTATGTCACAGTCACACCTGGTATAGTGAACATGTTACCATACACAAGGACTCAGGTTCAATCCCCCAGTCCCCACCTGCAGGGGGAAGCTTCACAAGTGGTAAAGCAGTGCTGTCTTTCTCTCTCACCCTTCTCTATCGATTTCTGTATCTATCTTTCTAGATATAGATCTATATCTCTAAGAAAGTACTGACATCCTCCAAGGCAGGGATAGTGGGGTCATAAAAAATACTCAGTCAGCCAATGTTTCCCATTGATTGAATCCTGATCAAGTTTCAGGCACTGAGTTGAAAAATCTTAGCCATGCTACATTGAACCTCAATCTACTGAGCACAGTCTATGCACTAGGCACATGTACATTTTGAGCTCCATTTTACTTTATATTTATTTTTTTCTGCATGTCAAGAGATCATGTACTAGTAAAGGGTAAGAAGGAAGTTTATTATAAAATAGTACAGTTCTATGAAATGGAGGATGGACAGTTTCAGAACAGAAATGCGTTTAGTCCCATTTTATAGACCAGAGACAGAGGTGTAATTATTTGTGTTAAGATACTTCTAGGAAGTTCCAGGGCTCAGATTGGAGCCTGGATGTACTGGCTCTGAGTCTTCAAAGTTCCACTGCCTTCCAGGGGCCCATCAGTAGTGCACTGGGTTAAGCACACATAGCACGAAGAACAAGGGCACACTCAAGGATCCCAGTTTGAGTCCCCCTGGTCGGGGGGGGGGAGGGACAATAACCACGGAGGCAAGAAAAAAAATTTCTATGTGTAGGGTAATAAATAAGACGTGTAGGGTCCATTGAAAATCTGGTTTTGCCAGCAGTCTGCTGGAATTTCTCTCCAAGAGGGGCCCCAGCCAGGAAAGCATTGTCCCCTAATAAAAGGAAAGAGGGTATCTGTCACTGCTGATGGACTTTTGCTCTTTTGGGAATAGATGAGAGGCTTTTGAAGGCACATATGGTAACTAGCAGCCTGTGTTCATTTGCCTACAGTGTGCTTCTTGGGTTTTGTGTGGTTTTTTGTTTTGTTTTTTAAAAGATTTTATTTATTTATTTATTAATGAGAAAGATAGGAGAGAGAAAGAACCAGACATCACTCTGGCACATGTGCTGCCTGGGATTGAATTCAGGACCTCCTGCTTGAGAGTCCAAAGCTTTATCACTCCGCCATCTCCCGGACCACGGGTTTTGTGGTTTTAGGTAACTGTGTCCAAGAAGGGTGAATTTTAGAAGCTGTCTTCTTTTGAGGGTTGAGTGAACATCAAGCTTGTGACTCTGAGCTGTGTGGCCAATAGCACTGGGTAGCTTCTGTGGGTCTGTCTCTTGCCTCATCCCAGCCAACAAGCCAAAAAGCACAGCCAGAATCACAAATGGCTTCTGGGGCTGGCTGTTAAGCAAACAGTCATTTGTAGGAAGTTTTGTAAATTTGGGAGAGGAGTTGTGAAGTACTTGTGCTCCAGTCAGCAAAGTGAACTCCAAACATAGATGCTGTACTTGGCAAAGTCTTGGTTTCCTCAATCAGTCAAATGAGGGTAATGATATTGCCTTCCCACACTCCCAGGAGGGCAGGTAAAATACATGGAGGACTACACAGGTCATGTATATCTTGTTCCTGGCACACAGAAAGTGTTTGGTAAGGGTTATAAAAACAATTGCTATGGGGGACAGCAGCCTTTCCTGGCTCACCCAAGAAAGCACACACATCACTATCCCAAGGACCAGGATTCAAGCCCCAGGTCACCACATGGGAAAGTCTGCAGGGACAGGGAGGAAGGGTGGGGGAGCTTTATAAGTGGTGAAGCAGTGCTGTGGTGTCTCTTCTCTGTCTCTCTCCTTTTATTTTGAGTAGAGGTGGGGAATGTCTGACCCACAGGTTGTATACAGGCCCACAGAATTATTTTTAATTGGTTTATTATTTTTTTAAAAATGAGAGCTACAGATACAGAGCAACCAGAGCACTGCTCAGTTCTGGCTTATGGTAGTGCTGGGGACTGAACCTGGGACTTGGGAGCCTCAGGCATGAAAATCTTTTTACAGAACCATTATTTTACCTCGCCTTCCCCCACCCCCACCATTGAATCATTTGATCTGCCCACAAGGCAGCTGGACGTTTTCCATAGTAACAATAAGTGGTGTTTTTTGTTTGGTTTTGGTTTTGTTTTAGATAGAGACAGAGAAGGAAAGAGAGAAAGAGAGTGAAAGAAAGCACAGCACCAAAGCTCCCTTCAATACAGTGGACTCTGGGCTCCAGCTGGGCTGCACACATAGGAAACAGCACACTACACAAGTGAGATATCTTGATGGTCTTTAAGTACTAATTTTAAGTTGATAGTTTTGTGGTGTGTACGCTTAACCTGTTGTGCCACCGCCTGGCCCCTTAAGTTAATAATTTTTTATGGCCTGTGAATATTGTTTTAAATATCCAAAGGGCTGTTGGCAGGAAAATGGTTCCTTACCCTTGATTTAGAGGGAAGATAAAAAAAAAAAAAAATGAGTGCCTGGAACAGCAGAGTCACACAGGCACTGAGTCCTAGCAATAACCCTAGTGGCAACAAACAACAAGAAAAACAACAAATGCTGGGAGTTGGGCAGTAGTGCAGCAGGTTAAGCACATGTGGCGCAAAGCTTAAGGATCTCAGTTTGAGCCCCCAGGTCTCCACCTTCAGGGAAGTCGCTTCACAGGTAGTGAAGCAGGTCTGCAGGTGTCTTTCTCTCTCCCTGTCTGTCTCCCCCTCCTCTCTCCATTTCTCTTTGTCCTATCCAACATCAACAACAATAATAATAGCCACAACAATGTTAAACAACAAGGGCATAAAAGGGAAAATAAATATAAAAAACAAATGCTATCATTCTGACAACTCATGAACTCACTCCCCCTCCATGTGTTCGGTCAAAAGAGTCATGCCCTCACCCCTACTGCACTTATTTCCTAGGCTGGTGTCACAAACTACCACAAACTAGGAAGCTCAGAACAATGGAAATATATTGTTTCCTGGTTCTGGGGACAGAAGTTGGGAAACGGGCTGGCAGGACTCGTTTTTCTTTTTTTCTTTCTCTCTTTCTCTCTCTCTCTTTTTTTTTTTTTTGCTTCACCATAGTTTTCTTCTCTTTTATTTTTTTAAAAAAATTTTATTTATAAAAAGGAAACATTGACAAAAGTATATGATAAGAGGGGTATAGCTTCGCACAGTTCCCACCACCAGACCTCTGTATACCAACCCCTCCCCTGACAGCTTTTCTACTCTTTAACCCTCTGGGAGTATGGACCCAAGATCATTGTGGGATGCAGAAGGTGGAAGGTCTGGCTTCTGTAATTGCTTCCCTGCTGAACATGGGCATTGACAGGTCGATCCATACTCCCATCCTGTCTCTCTATTTCCCTAGTGGAGAAGGGCACTGGGGAAGCAGAGCTCCAGGACACATTGGTGGGGTTGTCTGTCCAGGGAAGTCTGGTCGCATCCTGCTAGCATCTGGAACCTGGTGGCTGAAAAGAGAGTTAATATACAAAGCCAAACAAACTGTTGGACAATTATGGACCAAAGGCTGGAATAGTGCCAGTGAGGCATTGGGGGCGGGGGGGTCGTCCATTTTGTAGATAGCTAGTAGACATATTTTAGTTGTATTTCAAAGGGCCTGTAGCTATGCTAGTGTTTGTTTGTTTGTTTGAGTTTTTTTTTTTTTTGCCTGAGCCTGAAATCTGATATGTAGGTGAATCCTAATTATTGTCTGGGGAGATGATGTCATGGCTGGGAAAAGGACCAGAAACCTGGATCAGGGAAGAGAGTAGCTCCCTAATATGGGAAAGGGGTGTAAATATTACTGTAAACCCCATCAATTTGATGTGATCTGGGGCCCATATTCAGCTTAGGAGCCTGTGTGTCCTTTGCATCCCTGTAGATCTGAGCTCATGTGGTCATGAGTAGGAACGTTCCAAGCTGCCCCAATATCAGGACCCATCTTCCTCAGGTGTACCATAGAGTCTGTTGTCCAGCCTCCCTTCAGAGGATGGAACATTCTCTACTGTTGTTGATCCAAGTTGAGGGCAAGGTTCCTGATAGAGATGACAGGAAACAATGGAGAGAGAGGCATTTATTCGAGTTCTAGGTCCATCAAGTCTGTTTGGGAGACTCAGGACTCCCCGATTAGGGCCCCAGCTGGTAGAATGGCCTGATAGTGACTAAAGAGTCATCGTTAAATTATGCCAGTCTCTTCCCCTTATTCAGCTTTTGCAGTCCTTGCTTTGTTAAGGTTAGCTTTGGAGTGAGTGAGAGAACTGTAATAGGAAGTAGGTGAGGAGGGTATCTAAGTTTTTTTTTTTTTAATAAATATTTATTTTATTTATTTATTCCCTTTTGTTGCCCTTGTTGTTTTATTGTTGTAGTTATTATTGTTGTTGTCGTTGTTGGATAGGAGAAATGGAGAGAGGAGGGGAAGACAGAGAGGAGGAGAGAAAGATAGACACCTGCAGACCTGCTTCACCGCCTGTGAAGCGACTCCCCTGCAGGTGGGGAGCCGGGGTTCGAACCAGGATCCTTCTGCCGGTCCTTGTGCTTTGCGCCACCTGCGCTTAACCCGCTGTGCTACAGCCCGACTCCCAGTAAGTCTTAGTCTAAGTCTTAAGTGAACACTATTTCATTATGAACTTGATACTGACTCACTACAGACTATTGTGTATTTTTGCTTTCAGGTATATATTTTGCCCTAATTTATAGATACATGTGAATATGTGCTCTATCTTACGGGACATGGCCTATATCTAGGTTTTGGGATTTTGTTAGGAAGTGAACCTCTTGGAATGGAATTAGAGACTGCCATGAAAGGAAAGGTCTCACCCGAGTGATGAGGGTGAAGGGTTGGCAGTCCGTGCCTGATGTCTCTGTACACAGTCTGAGGTGAAGCATGCTGAGATGGTACTCATTGCATTGATTAGGTTGGAATCAGCGGATGCATTATCATTTGGCCTGACTTGAGAGAAGCATGCAGGGAAGTGAGCCCCACCCCAGAGGTTCCAGGATTGGGAGAAACATAGGCTCTATAGATGAAGCTGGAGATTCCTGTTGTCTTAGGGTTTAAGAAGACAATAGATAGTTATTGCAATAATCACATTGTTTGGCAATTGGGTTAACTTTGAAGAATCCCTTTGTTAGGATTTGCTGTATCATACACACCCTCACCATATATCATGTCCTTTGACATTGTTTGCATATAGCTATGCCACCAGTTGCTTTTGTTCTCCCTGGACTAAGCTTTTAAGAGAGTCAACATATCAAACACTCAGCCTATATATTAAAAAGACTTTAAAAAGTTTGAGATATTCAATCAATTTTCCCCTCTCATATTAATTAAATAGTGATTTATATGTCTGCAAATTGATAGGAGTGTGCATAAACACCATTCCCACCAACCAAAGACTGTGTCCCATCCCCTCCCCCCACCCCATGAAACTGAACATTCACCCTCACACTCCACCCAGGGTTTTTTCTTTGGTGCCCTACTCTAAATTCAGTCAACTCCTGCTTTGAATTTCCCTTTTTGTTCTTCTTTCTCAACTTCTGTTGATGAGTGGGATCATCCCATACTCGTCTTTATCTTTCTGACTTAGCTCACTTAACATAATTTCTTCTAGCTCCACCCAAGATGGGTCAGAGAAGGTGGGTTCATTGTTCTCAATAGCTGCATAGTATTCCATTGTGTATATATACCACAACTTTCTCAGCCACTCATCTGTTGTTGGGCACCTGGGTTGCTTCCAGGTTTTAGCTATTAGGAATTGTGCTGCTATGAACACAGGTGTGCACATATCTTTTTGGTTGGGTGTTAGGGAGTCCTTGGGGTATATCCCCAGGAGAGGAATTACTGGGTCATATGGAAGGTCCATGTCTAGCCTTGTGAGAGTGAGTTCTCCAGACTGCTCTCCACAGAGGCTGGACCAATTTACATTCCCATCAGCAGTGCAGAAGGGTTCCTCTGTCCCCACAGCCTCTCCAGCATTTGTTGCTGCTGTCCTTTTTGATGTATGCCATTCTCACAGGAGTGAGGTGGTATCTCAATGTTGTCTTAGTTTGCATTTCTCTGACAATCAGCGACCTAGAGCAATTTTTCATATGTTTGTTAGCCTTTTGGATCTCCTCTGAAGTGAATGTTTTATTCATTTCATCTGCCCATTTTTGAATGGGGTCATTTGCTTTTTTGTTGCTAAGTTTGCTGAGCTCTTTGTATATTTTAGTGATTAGTCTCTGTCTGATGTATGGCATGTGAAGATCTCCCATTCTGTAAGGGGTCTCTTTGTTTGTATGATAGTTTCTTTGGCTGTGCAGAAGCTTTTCAATTTG
The DNA here is from genome assembly GCF_950295315.1 of Erinaceus europaeus. NCBI lineage: Eukaryota > Metazoa > Chordata > Mammalia > Eulipotyphla > Erinaceidae > Erinaceus > Erinaceus europaeus. The sequence continues at coordinate 83,396,132 of NC_080168.1, read as the reverse complement.
ATGTAGTCCCACTGGTTTGTTTCTGCCTTAGTCTTCCTTGCAGTTGGGTTTGTTTCATCAAAGATATTCTTGAGGTTTAGGTGGGAAAGTGTTCCACCAATGTTTTCCTCTAAGTATTTGATAGTTTCTGGTCTAACATCCAAGTCCTTGATCCATTTGGAGTTGATTTTTGTTTCTGGTGAGATAAGGTGGTTCAGTTTCATTTTTCTGCATGTTTCAACCCAGTTTCCCCAGCACCATTTATTGAAGAGAGCCTCCTTCCTCCATTTTATACTTTGGGCCCCCTTATCAAAGATTAGTTGTCCATAGGTGTGGGGGTAGGACTTGTTTTTCAAAAGACCCTGAGCAGAGATGTGCGCTTCTCTATTGGGTGCTAGGATCAGCAGTTGGGGCCTGCTTGTACTGTGCTTAAGTCACTTTGGTTTCTGTCTCTGCCAGCACTGGGCCCTTGTGTAAAGATACTAGTCACTATGAATGTAGGGCATGCCCTAATAGAATATGGTTTCATTTTTTTAAATTTAACTTAATTTGTTATTGGGTTGAGGCAGAGAAAAATTGAGAGGGGAGGGGGAGATAGGGAGATAGGGGCTGAGCGATGGCACATGTGGCAAAGTGCACATAGTATGAAGAGCAAGAACCTGCCCAAGGATACAGGTTTGAGCCCCTGCTTCCCACCTGCAGGGGGGGGACGCTTCACAATTAGTGAAGCAGGTCTGCAGGTGTCTATCTTTCTCTTTCCCTATCTTCCCCTTCCCTCTCAATTTCACTCTGTCCTATCCAATAAAATGGAAAAAATGGCAGCTAGGAGTAGTGAATTCATAGTGCAGGCACTGAGCCCCAGTGATAACCCTGGAGACCAAAAAAAAAAAAAAAAAAAAAAAAGAGAGAGAGAGAGAGAGACACCTCCAGCTTAACCAGGTGTTCTACTGCCTGGACCCATAATTTTACACCTTTTTGTTTGTTTTTGTAATCAGGGTTATTGCTGGAGCTTGATGTTTATACAGTGACCCACACTGAGTGAATTTTCCCCCAGGAACTTGCCTTTTTTTTTTCTTTTTTTGCCTCCAGGGTTATTGCTGGGGCTTGGTGCCTACGCTATGAATCCACTGCTTCTGTGGCCATTCCATTGTTGTTGCTGCTGCTATTACTGTTGTTGGATAGGACAGAGAGAAATAGAGAGAGGAGGGGAAGACAGAAAGGAGGAGAGAAAGATAGTCACCTGAAGACCTGCTTCACCACTTGTGAAGTGACCCCTCTGCAGATGGGGACCCGGGGGCTCGATCCTGGATCCTTGTGCCAGACCTTGCTCTTCGTACTATGTAAGCTTAATCCGGTGTGCCTTGTCCCAGAACTTGCCTTTCTATGTATATAATCCCTGAAAACTCTTCTTCTTTTTAAAAAAGATTTTATTAATTTATTTATTAATGAGAAACATAGGAGGAGAGAGAAAGAGCCAGACATCACTGTGGTCATGTGCTGCTGGGGACTGAACTCAGGACCTCATGCTAGAGAGTCCTATGCTTTATCCACTGTACCACCTCCCAGACCACATCCCTGAAACCTGTTCTTAGGCTTCCACTCTTCTCTCTCTTTTTTCTTTCTCTTTTATTTGATGGGACAGAGAGAAACTGAGAGGGTAGGTGGAGTTAGAAAGAGAAAAAGAGAGATGTCTGCAGCACTGCTTCACCACTTGTGAAGCTTTCCTCCTGCTAGCATATGCAAACTGAGTTCTGGATGTGGCTGGGAGGAATCTCTGGTCTCAGGCACATACCATGCTGTTTTCCTGGGGCATCTGTGCACTTTCCATCGAGGAGAGGCCAGGTTTGGGATGCAGATTTACGCAAAATAGCAGGTGGGCCCATGGATGAGTCCTGGCAGACCAGCACTGCTCTGATTCAGCCTAGCAGCAAGTCCTCCAATGACAACACTGCTCTGACCCCATCATCATCACCAGGTCTTGCTTCTGGTGCTCCTCAGTGGGTCTGGGTAGAACTACTCACTTCCATGAAGGTAGGTAGCTAGGTTGTGCAAAAGTGGAGGGATAACCCAGTGGCTGTCTCTGTCAGGGCTCCCTGCTGGTAAGTGCCGCACTGGCCTGGCAGGGCACAGAGAGACAGGTGGAATGCCTGTTGGATGCCACCAGGCCGTGTGCTGGGTTATAGCCCCTGCCGAGAGAAGCTCAAAGTTGAGGGGCAGACAGATGCACACATATTCTTGTTACGGTCCATGATGGTGCTGTGTGTGAATGTTACAAACTGAGAAGCAAAAACTATTGAATCAGGGGGTTAGGTGGTGGTGCACCTGGCTGAGGACACACATTACAGTGTACAATGATCCCAGTCCCCACCTGCAGTGGGGAACCATTGAGAGTGGTGAAGCAACGCTGGATCTCTCTCTCTCTCTCTCTCTCTCTTTCTCCCCCCCCACATCTTCCTTCTCTTCTTCTTCCTCCTTCTCTTCCTCCTCCTTTTTCTCTACTTCCCTCTCAATTTCTTTCTGTCTAACTGGAAGAAAAAGAAATAATCATTAGGATCACCCTGGATGATTGGGTATTGCTGGCTTTTTTTTTTTTTTGTACAGATGAAGAAACTGAGGTTAGAGAAATTACTTTCCTTCCAGGGGTTGGGTGATGGTGCACCCAGTTAAGCACACATTGTACTAAGAGTAAGGACCTAGGTTCAAGCCCCCAGCTCTCCACCTTCAGGGGGGATGCTTTACAAACCATGAAGTAGATCTGCAGGTGATTGTCTTTCTCTCTTCCTCTCTATCTCCCCCTCCTCTATCAGTGTCTCTCTCCTATCCAATAACATGGAAAAATGGCCACCAGGAGCAGTGGATTCTCTTTGAAGTGCAGGCACCAAGCCCCAGCAATAACCCTGGAGGTGAAATTAACTTAAGAAAAAAGAGAAATTACTTTCCTTCCTTCCTTCTTTCTTTTTTAAAAAAAATATTTATTTATTTATTTATTCATTCCCTTTTGTTGTCCTTGTTGTTTTTTATTGTTGTAGTTATTATTGTTGTCATGCAGAGTGAGAAGTGAAATACAGGTAAGAATTCCATCCTGTGGGTTTAGTTAACCTACAGACAGCACCACAAGCCATGGAATCACTGCTCAGGTTGGAGAATAAAGGCCACAGAAGAGCATTCACTAGGGGCTTCTCCCAGGCTGGGTGTCGACCAGGGCCTCAGGGCAGGTGAAAACAGATACCCTTTGCCTGGCAGCTAAGTTGTGAGCTGGTACCTGCAGAGGCCATGGTTTCCCAGCCCTGTTGACATGACTTTAGGAACAGCTCCTTGACAGACAGCAGCTGCATGGGCTGCTTATAACTGCGTTTATCCTGCGGGCTCCAGAGCCAGGTGCTGTCCTCAAACACACAGCCCCTCAGTGCATACAAGTGGGAAATGAACTTAATTAGGATGCTGTCTCTGAGCCCTCAAACTTAGAATTTCTGTGCAGAAGAGGGACCTGGAGTTAATTAACCATAATCAAAATGTGAATCCACTCAATTGGTAATTAATTTATCTAAGATATTGTCTTGTAAGCATTAGTTTTAGGTGAAGGCACGAGTCTAGGAGTTGGAGATTGAAAAGAAGATCAAGATGAGAGCTGTTCCTTTGAAGCCTGAGTGTGAGGGAGACACAGGGCTAGGTGTTCTAGCCATGTAGGTGCACAGGGCCTGCGCAGTGTCAGCAGGACAGGCTGGGGGCTCTCGCTTCCTCCCATCCCTCAGGGGCAACAGTGAGTGGCCTGGTGAGACCCTGCTGGAGGTGGAGGCCACAGGAGCAGCAGAGGATGCATTTGCAAGGACTCTGGAATTTGTAGGAGCCCACATGGGGGGCTGGCGAGGGTAGGTACATCAGGAAGGTGCTGTGGGAAGGCAGGAGGGATGGGGTCAGCCTTCATGCAAGAGTTTTGGGTTGGGGGGAGGCTTGGTATTGGAGGTACACCAGACAGAGGGAAGTCTACCCATGAACCACGGTACAGACATGCACTTGATCTTGATTTCCCTCTCCCCTGCCAGCCAGCAGAGGGCTTGGGTAGCTGTGGTGCCCTCTTCCTGCCCGCCCAGCACCTAGGGCTGAGACCCTGGAAGTCAGGTGTAGCCCATGTGACACAGTATCCTGCTCAAGCACTTGGTCACGGGTGAAAAACATCAGATCCATGCTGGCCTACCAGTATCTCTCTGGAGGTCAGGCTGAGACACGTGAAGTTGGGGTGCAGGGGTCTACTTAGCAGAACATCAGAGTGAAGTGGCCAAGCCTCTAGTTCTGGGCCTCAGTTGTCACGATGATTCTTTTCCCTTAGCCTGGCCTGCTACCTCTTCTTAGCCTTCCCTGAGGCTGTCCTTCCCCCAAATTCCCTTTTGCCCCTGAAGTGCATTTTTCTTATTTATAACCACAACACTATTAGGTCCAAGTGCATTTACAAAGTGAAAATAATGTCTTTCTCAAAACCAATTTCTGATACCTTTGGGGAGGACCTTGCCTAAGAATTGAAGTAAGATAGGCTGGGGAGATAGCATAGTGGTTATACAAAGGATTTTTAAGCCTGCGGCTCTGAAGTCCTAGGTTCAATCTCCTGCACCACCATAAGTTAGAGCTGAAGAGTGCTCTGGGGTCTCTCTCTCTCTCTCTCTCTCATTAAATAAAATAAAAATTGAATTGGGCAACTTATGTGTAAATTACCTAGTCTGGTAAAATGTGTAGTTCTTCCAAGATCACCTGCTAAATTCATCTTGGACATGGAGAAAGCTTCTAGCATGGGTGTGATGGAAACAGTCAGAGCTCTCTGTCCCCACCTGTTTTGATGGGGTCTCAGGGTCTGACCATTCCTCAACAATAGTGACCTCAATCTGAGTGTGCTGTAAGCTCAGGCATGATCACCAAGGCCCAGCTGCACACTTGTCTCTCTAGCCCTGTTTTCAGAATGCTCTGGTCAGTGGCAGTGATGGCCTTTCCCCCCAATTCAGCAGGAAGCTGGGACAGCTTGCATGCTGGGCGCATTCTCAATTTAATTAACATGCCTGAGAATATTCCAATTGTCTTCTCCTATAAATGAACCCACTTAATTTCTAATCTGTTTCTATAGTTTCTGTCCTCTGTTCAGATCCATTAATTAGCTTGTCAGTTCATTATGGATGTTGGTGTTTTTTCTTCCCCTTCAAATTTGTGCCCATATTAATTTAGTTTTGTTTTGAACTGTGTTTAAAAATAGAGCAGAACTATTTTGACTCACGTATAGTCATTTAAGGAATTTGTCATAGTCATCTAGATTTATATTACCTCTCCCACTCCCCCCCTCCAAGATGAGATCCTCTGCCCTACTTGGCAGCAAGAAGAGGCAGCCTGTCTGCTCTGTCAGACTCAGTTTTCCATAAGAGCTGAGTTCTGTTGTGCCTGGCAACTGCATGCTCTGAAAATCCTCAAGAAACTCCTAAGGTAAAGGACAAGGCAAAAACAGGAAGTCAGAAAACAGGAAGATGGGACCAGGCATTGGTACACCTGGTAGAGCACACATGTTACGACACTCAACAACCAGGGTTCAAGTCCCTGGTCCCCACTTGCAGGGGGGATTCTTCAAGAGTGGTGAAGCAGGTCTGCAGGTATCTCTCTCCCTCTATCTCCCTCCCTTTTGACTTCTGCCTTTATCTAATAAATAAATGTTACAAAAAAAATAGGAAGACCTCAGATATGACTCCTGAGCTTATGTATTATTTATTTATTTATTTGGATAGAGATAGAATTTGAGAGGGAAAGGAAGAGAGAGAGAGAGAGAAAGAGAGAGAGAGAGAGAGTCACCTGTAGCACTGCTTCACTACTTGTTTCCCCCTATATGTGGGGACTGAGGGCTTGAACCCTGTGTATGGTAACATGTGCATTCTACCAGATGGATCACCAACCAGTTCCTTTTTTTTTTTTTTTTTTTTTACCATTCATGAAATGCCCCACCTCCCATTCCCAGATGAGGAACAGTGGCTTGAACCCAGCAGGCCCTTGTAACATGTGCCCTCTATCAGGTGTGCCACCACCTCATTCTCCACCCCCCTGCTTTTTTAAGGGTCTTCTGTTAGGTACCAGAAGCATCACACTATCTGCATACACTGTTGGCATCATTCTCACAAGAACTTCTGAGGAGGGCACTCTGTTCCCTGCCCAGAAGAGGCCTGGAGACACCAAGGTTGAAGCATTTGCTTAGACCACACAGCTAAGCAGAGACAGAATCAATTCTGGTTTTCTTACTTAACTCTTTCGTTTTCATTTACCACTCAAAGTTGCTTTTAAGTCCTATCCTCTGTTTTTTTTTAAATTTTTTTTAAATTTATTTTATTTTTTATTTTTTTGTTGCCCTTGTTTTAACATTGTTGTAGTTATTAATGTCGTTGTTGTTGGATAGGACAGAGAGAAATGGAGAGAGGAGGGGAAGACAGAGAGGAGGAGAGAAAGACAGACACCTGCAGACCTGCTTTACAGCTTGTGAAGCGACTCCCCTGCAGGTGGGGAGCCGGGGGCTCGAACTGGGATCCTTATGCAGGTCCTGGCGATTTGCGCCACGTGCGCTTAACCCACTGCGCCACCGCCTGACTCCCTCTATCCTCTGTTTTTTTTAAGATAAAGACAGGGAGAGAGTGAAAAAGACCACAGCACTGAAGCTTCCTTCAGTGTAGTTGGGTCTGGACTCAAACCTGGGCCATGCACATGGCAAAGCAGTGTACTATCTGAGTAAGCTGTTTTGCCTGTCATAATTTCTCTCTCTCTCTCTTTTCCTTTTCCTTTCTCTCTGTCTCTCTGTCTCTGTCTCTCTCTCTCTTTTTTACCAGAGCACTGTTTAGCTTTGACTCACTGTAGTGTGGGGGATTGAATCTGGAGCTTTGGAGCCTCAGGCATGAGAGTCTCTTTGCATAGCTATTATGCTATCTACCCCCAACCTGTCCTAATGTTCAAAGTTCTTAGACTACTTCCACCCCTAAGCTATAAAACGCTATAAAGTCACTGTTTGGAGGGCAGGAGTCAAGCATCATATGTTTTTGAAACTGCCACTGTGCCAGGAGTAACTGATAAATAACTGTTGATTGGTCCCCACTAAGAGGCTCGACAGCAGACAGCTGACCAAGCTTGTGATTGACCTTTCTCCTGGAGAACCTTCAGAGCCCTGCATTGGCTCCAGGACAAAGGGACAAAAGCAACTATGTTTGCCGACAGAAGCAGGCATCAAGTCTATAACCCTGGAAACTTGCTTTGCCCATAAGAATAAGCATGAGGCAGCTTCATGGTTAAGGCTCTGAATACTCTGACCTATGTCCTGTATAGAGTCAGGTAATCAGGATGAAAGGGGCTAAGGTTAACACCCCAACTTTCCACATCCAGTCACTGCATGGAAGTGGGCCACCAGGCACTGGACATTAACTGGACTGGATTATCTGCCTGGGAAGTTTAGCTGACCCAAATTGGAGCAGCCGTATGCACCTCAGCTCAGGGGAGTGAATTGCAGGTGAGGGCCATAGAAATCTGGGCATGGTAGAGGTCTGTAGATGGTTCTGTTCTACCTGGGGCCCTGAGGGGTTATTTGCACAGATGAACCTAACATAGTGCTATTGATGGGTATTTAGAAGACAGGACTCTGGGGCTGGGTGGTGGCACACCCAGTGGAGCACACACATCACAGTGTGGAAGGATCTGGGCTCAAGCCCCCGGTCTTTACCTGCAGGGGTGGAGCTTCATAAGCAGTGAAGCAGAGATGCAAGTGTCTCTCTTTCTCTTTCCTTCTATCATATCAATTTCTCTCTGTCTTACCTTATACAATAAATAAATTAATAATTTTAAAAGGGCAGGGGGGCAGGTGGTAGTGCACCGGGTTAAGCACACATAGTGCAAAGCACAAGGACTGGTTTGAGATCTCAAGGATCCCAGTTTGAGTTCCCAGCTTCCCACAGCAGAGGGCTCATTTCACAAGTGGTGAAGCAGGTCTGCAGGTGTCTATCTTTTTCTGCCCTTCTCTGTCTTCCCCTTTTCTCTCAATTCCTCTCTGCCCTATCCAACAACAACAGCAGCAGCAGCAGCAGCAACAACAATAATAGCAGCAACAAAAATGGAAAAATGGCTGCCAGGAGCAGTGGATTCATAGTGCAAGCACTGAGTCTCAGTGATAACTCTGGAGGGGGGACAAAAAAAAAAGACAAAGACAAGACAATGGGACATTCAGGAGTGATGGACTTATTATATGGGCACAAGCCCCTGTGATATTTCTAGTGGCAAAAAAAATAGACAGGATTATTTCCTTTTAAAAATATTTTAATCTATTATTGAAGAGACAGAGGTAAATTGAGAGGTGAGGGGGAGATGGAGAGGGAGAGAGATAGAGACACCTGCTGCCTTACTTAAGCAATTGTGAAGCTTTCCCCCTGCAGGTGGGGACCAGGGGCTTGAACCCAGGTCCTTGCACATTGTAATGTGAATGCTCAACCAGGTGTTCCACCTGCTCGCCCCAACAGGATTATTTCCTCAGGATCTCAGAGGCTCACAACCTGAGAGCAAGGTGTGAAGATTTCTTTAAAGGCTTCTCCTAGTGTCTGCATGAGGTGAGGTGTTCCCTCTGTGCTGATCCTGAGTCTACATTCCCTCTTCTGATTTAGGGCACATACCCACCACCCCCTCTAAACTCAGGCCCCTTTTTGATGACTGCCCCAGAATAATCCTGTGGGGGTGGGGGTTGTCAGGCCTGTGCCATGTGCAAATTGAGGGACATAGTTTGGCTCCTAATAGTGTGATCATTGATATGGCTACCAGATCAGCTTGTCACAGAGTTGCCCAGCAGTCTGTCATGTCTGCTGTTGTAAAAGGAGATTGTTCCCTTTTCTAGCTCATGGGGCTGTAAGACAATAGCCCCTCAATGAACCTGGGCTTTTGGCCCCACCCAAAATCACAATCATGCTCCAAGACATTATAAATAGAATGATTTTTTTCCTCAAGGGTTATTACTTAGGCTCAGTGCCAGCACTACAAATCTACTGCTCCTGAAGGCTATTTTTCCTATGTATTTTTTACTGCCCTTGTTGTTGTTATAGTTATTGTTGTAACTGGATAGGACAGAGAGAAATCGAGACAGGAGGGGAAGACAGAGGGGGAGAGAAAGATAGACACCTGCAGAACTGCTTCACCATCTGTGAAACTGCCACCCTGCAGGTGGGGAGATGGGGGCTCGAACCGCCAGTCCTTGCACTCTGTACCATGTGTGCCTAACCCACTGTGCTACCACCCAGCCCCCAGTAGAAAGAGTCTTAACTTCCAAATCTAAAAGTTTTTTATTTTTCATTATTATTATTATTATTATTTATTTTTGATAGTGAAACTGAGAGGGAAGCAGGGGATTGGAAGGGAGAGAAAGACACAACACTGCTTCACTGCTCATGAAGCTTGCTTCTTCCTGTAGGTGGGGACCAAGGATTTGAACCCAGGTCCTTGTATGTTGTCAACTGTGTACTATTACCACAGGTACACAGATACCACCTTACCCCATCAAAAACCTTTCTTTTTTAAAGGAAAGAACTGTAAATACTCATATGAGGTCAACCTGTACAGGCTAGTATTGTCTAGCAAAATGGAACAATTAGTGATATTAATGAAGTTCTCATACTTTCCTGCTCTCCCAAATCTTACATTGAGTTATATCAGCATGCCACTTGTATTTGTTTGTTACAGGATGGGTCACCATATGTTTAGCCCTATCAGGGTGCTTGGAGCTGTGCTTCACTCAAAGGACAGATAAATGTGACTGCCTATGGCTCACTAGGGAGAGGAGCCTGTGACTTGACAATGGGGCCATTGGGCCTCATAAAAAGTCGCCAGTGGGACTGGTGAAGTAGCTCATTTGGATAGTGTGCTGGCTTGCTGTACAACCAGCTCAGGCTTGAGTCAGCCTCCCACTGTGCTTTGTGGTCTCTTTCACTTTTTTTCTGCCTCTTGGTCTCCATCTAAAAAAAAAAAAAAAAACACCTGTAGCTTCCCTCTCCCCTCTACCTCTTCTCCTGCTTCCACACTGGCCTGCATTGCTATAGGTGGAGCTGGGGTCTCAAGGTGAAGGCAATTAGGAGTGATTCTCAGAAACTCAGGCTCCTTGAACTTCCCAAGAGCCCCTGGTGCAGGCTCCACCTCAGCATCAGACTACCAGTGTGAGTTTCCCCCACTTCTTCCTCTTGAGGTAGGCTGCCAGTTTTCAGGCCCCTTGTTAGATGCAGTAGTTTTAAAAGTTTTAAGTATAGTTTCTTTTCTGCTTATAGTGTGAGATTCGAAATTCCCTGCCCTTTCCCCTTAAAACAGGATCTAATCAGTAAGCCACCAGTTGTTTACCAAGAATCAGTAAGCCACTGGTTGTTTACCAAGAATCAGTAAGCCACCGGTTGTTTACCAAGACCCTGCATACAGGCAAGGCTTATCAGGACCTTTGCACAAGGAAACCGTTTTCCAGGAGGGGGCAGCTGATGGCAGTGGTGACCCTACCTGGCTAGATTCTATTGGTTGTGTGATTTTGCAATGTTTAAAACTAGTCCGTGCTTTGTTTTGAGTAGATTACGCCTTTTGCTAGGTTTGAAATGATTGGATTTCGCGTTTTCTATAGCATGTTATTGGATATAGGTTGATAAGGTGATGTGTTCCCCCTTCCCTGAGTGTAGTCTGAATTCCTATAAATTGTGTGGTTTGAGCCTTGTTCAGGGTCAAGCTGGTGGACTGCTTTCAGTCACCACTCGGCCTGGATTCGAATTCGTGAATAAACATCTTTTGCTTCCTTACAGTGGATGGTGGGTTGATTTCGCTCGCTAACATTTGGAGGCCCCAGCGAGATCTCCTCGAACGGTCGGGGATTCCTGAGGACACCCCATCCTGGGTCCGGACCCTAGGAAGCCTTGGAAGCTTTTGCCCAGCGCTGGTAAGTCAGGCCTGATTTTTGTTTTGTTTTGTGCACGGTACCATTTGTGTGTCCCCGCGGGGCTTGGGGGTCTGTGGATTGCGGGATGCGGCGTTGAAATCCCAGACCACAGCATTGGGAAGTGATGACTTCCAGGCTGCTTGGGTCCAGGATCTGAAACAGGGTCCTGATGAGGATCTGAAACAGGGTCCGAAAGCCAGGGTCTGAAATAGGGCCCTGAAGAATGTGTATAGCTGGGTGAGGCCCAGGACTGAGGCTTGATGGACTGTAGGGCCGCAGACTGACAGGTCAGGCACCAGCACCTAACCAGGACAGGCAGGAGGACTGAGGTCCTCGCTCAGTCAGGGGTCTGAGGTCAGGCACCGGTTTGACGGTATTGCAGCCGCCAACAAGGGCTGCAACGGGGAACCACACCACCCAAGGGGCCTAGGGCTTTTTGTGGCAGGATTAGCTCCTAGTGTCTGGCTCTGCTGCTGGCAGCGACCCCGGGGGGGAGGGGAGCCTGTCGTGGCAGGACCAGCTCCTCCTCACTGTGTCTGTGTCTCTCTACTGTTTGTTTTTGGTCTCTGTTCTTCTCTTTACTTTGGTGATTTGTGAAAAGGTTGACCTTGTTAGTGCAACTGATGGAGTCTGGCCGGAGCTACTCTCCGGTGACCCCCAAAGGCCTGACTTGTAACACCTTAGTAGCTGCGGCTGGTCAGGTAATCACCCCCTCTTGACTGAATGAATGGTCTATTGTGAACATTTGCATGCGTGTTGTGTGCCTCATGGTCAATAGACTACGGGGCTTGATTGGGCTCTAACCTGCGTGTCCGTGGAGTCGTTTCAGCTCAGTGGAGATTCTCAATTTATTGAGACCGGGGCTGGGGATCATACGGCTACTCCTAAGCTAAGACTCCTTAAGGCTCCGCGAGGGGCCCAGCCAGGCGAGCATAGCTGATTGCCTGTCCCCCATAGGGGGGCAGTTCTTTTTCCAATTTCTAATAAATTTTCTTTTTAATATTTATTTTATTTATTTATTCCCTTTTGTTGCCCTTGTTGTTTTATTGTTGTAGTTATTATTGTTGTTGTCGTTGTTGGATAGGACAGAGAGAAATGGAGAGAGGAGGGGAAGACAGAGAGGAGGAGAGAAAGATAGACACCTGCAGACCTGCTTCACCGCCTGTGAAGCGACTCCCCTGCAGGTGGGGAGCTGGGGTTCGAACCAGGATCCTTATGCTGGTCCTTGTGCTTTGCGCCACCTGCGCTTAACCCGCTGAGCTACTGCCCGACTCCCAATAAATTTTTTTTGAATCTGTGTTTGTGTGTCCGTGTAGTTAAGCATCAGGCAATCTGGAGTCCTCATTGACTGAGGCTCTGTGCAACCAGTAAAGGAGAAGGTCCTAAGTGGACACCCTTTGGGTTAGTTGGGGAAGTGTGGGAGAGTGAGAGGGATTGTGAAAGTGTTTGGTGCGCCGGACGGTGGGTAAGGACAAGAGTGAAAGGGACCCTGGGGTTGATTGCTGGAGTCATTGTTGTACTGTTCGTCTTTCTTCTGTTTCATTTTGATGAAAAGATGGGGCAGAGTCAGTCCAAGAACTGCCAACTCACCCCCCTTGAATGTTTAACTAAGAATTTTTCAGATTTCTTGAAGAGAGCTGCTGGGTTCAGGGCCCGGGTGGATGCCTTCACACTGAAGAAGTTCTGTGAAAGGAAGTGGCCAACCTTTGAGGTCGGCCTGGGACGGGGAGTCTTGACCTGGGAAAGTGCGCGGCAGTGCACGGTGTGATCTTTGGGGACCCTGGGCACCCTGACCAGATGCCATACATTGAGATCTGGATGGGTATTGTTCAGGACCAGCCAAAGTACTTGCGGGAGTGCCGGGGTGGCCCCAGAGGGAAGGAGAAGGCTAAGAGCAGACCAAGAGTGTTTGTGGCCGAGAGTAAGCAAAGAGGCAGGCTTCCCAGGAGACCTACCATTCCCATCCTCCCTGAAGCCCCCGAATCCCCTCCGTGACTAAGGAAGTGGAGGAACGAGACCCCTCCTCCTTATGCCAGCTCCCCAAGGGCCACCGCCCCTGAGGGGACCCTCCAGGTGCCTGATTCCACCTCTGGGTCCCCATCAGGAGTTCTGAGCCCACCTCATACTAGAGCAGGGACTGCTTTTGGATCAGGGCCTGCGCCGGTCGGGACTTTTCCTTTGCGGGAAGTAGGGGAATTAGATGTAGGAGGACAGCCACTGAGGACTTACATCCCCTTTAGCACTTCTGATTTGTATAATTGGAAGAACCAGAACCCTCCTTTTTCTGTAGACCCAGAGGGGGTGGCAACCCTACTCAAGTCAGTTTTTTATACTCTTCAACCCACTTGGGATGATTGTCAGCAACTGCTGAATACCCTATTCACCCTAGAGGAAAGGGAGAGAATCAAATTAGAGGGAAAGAAGCAGGTCCGGGATTACCGGGGGGAACCTGCCACTGACCAGGACGTGGTGGAGGAGGTCTTCCCCCAATCCCGACCAAAGTGGGACCCCAACACGAGTGTGGGATATGAGGCCCTCACCAGGTACCACCAGACTCTATTAAAGAGTATCTGAGCTGCGGCCCGGAAACCCACTAATTTATCTAAGGTGACCGAGTGTAGGCAGGGCACAGATGAGAGTCCAACTGCCTTTTTGGAGAGGTTATGCCAGGTGTATCGGACCTGGACGCCCATAGATCCCAGGACCCCCGAGAATGCACAGGAAGTCACCCTCCAGTTTGTGGCCCAATCAGCCCCAGACATTAAAAAGAAGTTACAGAAGTTAGAAGGCTTTGAGGGGAAGTCTCTCTCTGAATTGTTGGCAGTAGCCCAGAAAGTTTTTGAAAATAGGGAAGACCCGGCGAAAGCCACTTTAAAATTGAACAAGAAGATGGCAGAGGTCCTCATGGCCAGAGAAACAGGATGTAGGGAGTACAGAAGAGGATCCAAGAGAGAGAGAGGGCAGATAAAAGGCAGGGGTAAGCCCCTAGGAGGGCTTGGAAAGAATCAGTGTGCACTGTGTAAGGAAGAGGGGCACTGGAAGAAGGAATGCCCAAAGCTGAGGGAAGAAGAAAGAAGAAAGAAGGAAGAAGCACCTCTGCTGCTTAAATTAGATTGAAAAAGTTGAGGCTCCTCCAACCCCTGGGAGCCAAGGGTAAAACTCTCAGTAGGGAGAAAATTAATTGACTTTTTGGTAGATACCGGGGCCACCCATTCAGTACTTCAGCAACCAATTGGACCCACTGGGAAAGATAAGGTTAAAATTATAGGGGCCACCAGGGAAGCAAAGAGTTATCCAAAGTCTATAAGACAAGTCGCTGGCCCCGGTCTAGAGACCATTACCCACTCCTTCCTGGTAATTCCCAAATGTCCTAAGCCACTGCTGGGGAGAGATCTCCTACAGAAACTGCAGGCCACCATTTCCTTTGATGCCAACGATGGACCAACAGTACAAGCAGGCAGGCAGATCTTGCTTACCATGCCAGCAAAGAAAGAATACCGCCTCTATGAAACCCCAAAGAATGCAGGTAATCAGGACTTGCTAGCACTGTGGAAGCAGAAAATCCCGAGAGTATGGGCCAAGACCAACCCCCCAGGGCTGGCCAAGCATGTGACTCCCATAGTAGTCCAACTAATCAGTTCAGCTACCCCGGTCTGCGTCTGACAGTACCCCATGAGCCGGGAGGCCCAGTATGGTATCAGGAGTCATATTCGACGCCTGAGGGAGGCTGGCATCTTGGTACCCTGCAAATCAGCATGGAACACACCCCTCCTTCTGGTTCGAAAGCCTGGGACGAATGACTTCAGACCAGTGCAGGATCTGCGTGAGGTAAACAGGAGGGCAGAGACTATTCATCCTACAGTCCCCAACCCCTACACTCTCCTCAGTCTCCTGCCTCCCGATCGAACATGGTACAGTGTCTTGGATTTGAAGGATGCTTTCTTCAGTCTTCCCCTAGCCCCACAAAGTCAGCCTATCTTTGCCTTTGAATGGACAGACCCCAAAGAAGGTGAGTCAGGACAGTTAACTTGGACCCAACTTCCCCAAGGTTTTAAGAACTCTCCCACCTTGTTCGATGAAGCTCTTAGCAAAGACTTGCTGACATTCCAAGGCGAACACCCCGAGTGCAGTCTTCTGCAGTACGTGGATGACTTGCTCATTGTTGCCCCCTCTAGGAAAGACTGCGAAACAGCAACCAGGGACCTGCTCGAGGTACTGGGAAACTTGGGGTACAGGGTATCCACCAAAAAGGCTCAGTTGTGTACTCAGGCAGTAACCTACCTGGGCTATCAGATCAAGAAGGGGCAATGAGCCCTGTCTGAGGGAAGGATCCAGGCCATCTTGAAGATCCTGACCCCCACTTCAAAGAGATTGGTCCAAGAGTTCTTGGGAGTGGTGGGCTACTGTAGGCTATGGATCCCAGGGTTCGCTGAGCTAGAAAAACCCCTCTACACTGCCACCGGCGGAGGTGATACACCTTTGAGATGGACTGAGACAGAGGAAAGGGCTTTCCAGGCACTGAAGAAATCTCTGGTGAGTGCCCCCACCTTGAGTCTCCCTGATCTCAACAAACCTTTCCAGCTATTTGTAGCAGAAAGTGCCGGTGTGGCTAAGGGGGTACTCACTCAAACTCTGGGACCCTGGAAGAGGCCTGTTGCCTACCTGTCTAAACAATTGGACCCAGTAGCAGCAGATTGGCCGGGGTGCTTGAGGACAGTGGCAGCAGCTGCCCTACTGGTGAAAGAAACTACCAAGCTGACTTTTGGGCAGACCCTAGAAATTGCCATGGCCCACAACCTGGCCAGCCTACTTCACTCCCCTCCGGACCGGTGAATGACCAACTCTCGGGTCACCCATTATCAGGTACTGTTGCTGGACCCACTTCGCATTACTTTTAAGCAGACTGTAGCTTGAAATCCAGCCACCCTGCTCCCCAACCCAAAAGAAGATGTCACCCATGATTGTGGAGAAATCTTGGAAACCCTGACCTCATTGAGAGCTGACCTGATGGATGTCCCACTGCCGGATGCACAGGAAACCCTCTACACAGATGGAAGCAGCTTTGTGGAGCACAGTGTACGGTACGCGGGCGCCGTGGTAGTCACGAGCCGGGAGGTCCTGTGGGCTGAATCTTTGCCACAAGGGACATCAGCCTAAAAGGTGGAGCTGATCGCCCTCACTCAAGCACTCAAGTGGGGAGCAGGGAAGAAGGTGAATATATATACCGACAGCAGGTATGTCTTTGCACTGTCCATGTTCATGGGGCTCTGTACCAAGAGAGAGGATTGCTGACGGCTGGAGGAAGAGCTATCAAGCATGCCCAAGAAATACTGGCCCTGCTAGCGGCTGTTTGGGGGCCGGAGAAAGTTGCTGTCACCCACTGTAAGGGACACCAGAAAGATGACTCAGAAGTCTCGCGAGGCAACCGGTTGGCAGACCAGACAGCCCGAGAGACGGCCCAAAGACTAGTGGGGACCCAGGCCCAGTTGGTGGTGGCCACACCAGAAGAAATTACTAAAGAGAAGAGACCTGAGTACTCCGAACAAGAAGAAAAGCTGAGCCAGAAGCTTGAGAGAAAAGATAAATCCAACGAGGAAAGATAGATCATCCTCCTGGATTAGAAAATTCTACTGCCCCAGTCACTGGGAAGACAGGTGGTCACTCGGACACACCAAGGTACCCACTTGGGGGGAAACAAATTAACTGAGTTGATCAGTAAATTACATCTGATAGTTGGTTTGCGTAGAATCTCCCAGAGTGTGGCAGGCCGCTGTGTTACATGTGCCAGAGTCAACGCTAATCCCATGCAAGTGAAAGAACCCGAAACCTGGTGGCGAGGAGAGGAACCTAGAAAACACTGAGAACTAGACTTCACTGAGGTGCCTGGAACTCGAGGAAGATATAAGTATCTCTTAGTCATGATAGATACCTTTTCAGGATGGGCTGAAGTTTTCCCAACTAAGAAAGAGACTTCCCAGGTAGTGGTGAAACAATTGGTCTTTGAAATTATCCCCAGGTTTGGGCTCCGTTATTCACTGTGGTCTGATAACGGCCTGGCATTCATTGCCAAGGTCACCCAACAATTGACTGAAACTTTAAAAATTAAGTAGAAATTACATTGCGTTTACCGCCCCCAGAGTTCGAGACAAGTAAAAAAAATGAATAGGACTATTAAAGAAAGTTTAACCAAATTAAAAATAGAGACTGGCAGGGACTAGATTCCTCTTTTACCCTTTGTTTTGCTTGAAAGTAGGAATACCCCATATGTGTCTGGATTCACCCCTTTTAAAATTATGTATGACAAGCAGCCAACCCTGGTAACCCAGGTTGAGGCTGTGAAATTGGCTGAGGTGTCGCATGGCAGTCTCCTTAAGTCTTTACAGGCCTTACAGGTGGTGTGAGGAAAGGCCAGAGCCACTGTCCAGGATGCAAAGCCTGAAACCCGGATAGAGGAGAGCCGAGACCGAGCCCCCGTTTGAGCCTGGTGACTCTATACTGGTAAAGAAGCTGCATCCCAACAACCTTGAGGCCCGGTGGGAAGGACCATACACCTTGATCCTGAGTACACCGACTGTTGCAAAGGTCGCCGGGAAGCGCCACTGGATTCATCACACTCGCCTGAAGAGATCCATTGCTGACCCACTGGGAGCAGAGGACCTAAGAGGATGGCGTGCCGTGCCCACCAGAGACCCAGTGAAGGTCCGGCTGGTCTCCTGTTGACTCTTGCACTTTTGCTCTGCTCCGGCTTGACCTCTCATGCCACTCATCCCCACTGATCATGTGGGAACTATCAAATAAAAAAGGGAAAGTGATTTCCAACCAGCCAACCGCTGGGCAGCTTATATTCTCTTTTGATTTGTGTGATTTGTTTGGTGCGAACTGGTCCAGTGCAAACTGGTCCAGCCAGGTTTCTTCGGATGGAGGGTGTGGCTCCTATGCCCTAGAGAGTCGCCTTTGGGACAGACCCTACTACGTCTGCCCCAGGGAAGGCCGCCCCAGTGAGTGCAGAGGAAAGACATACTTTTTCTGTGGACTATGGGGGAAATGCTTGACAGCATCTCCGCTGAGATACAGAGATAAACATTTGAAGTTTTCAAGAGTACTTCGCCCAGGCGCCCCAACTGAACCGGGTACCTGCAACGTAGGAGACTGTAACCCTATAAAAGTGAAGGTTAAGACTTGGCATGAAACTGACTCCTGGGTGAACGGGAGGATGTGGGGCATCCGGATAACATTCACGGAGAAAGACCCTGGTGCGCTATTCACTATCCGACTGCGGATGCTGCCATGGACTCAAAATCCTATTGGGCCGTTGAGACCAATCATCTTAAGTAAGGACCCCCGACCAACATCCTCCCTGTTCTCAGGGACAGAGAGGAGGAATGGAACTGATACTAATAGAACTGACACTAAACCCAATGGCACTAAGCCAACTGACACCGAGCCCCTGCATCCCAGAGTGAAGCCACTAGTAGAGACTGTGGAATTAATGTATCATCTACTGAATGAGTCTACCCCCAACATAACTAGAGACTGCTGGCTGTGTTTACACCCTGAGCCTCCTTATTATATAGGTGTGGCTGCTTCTGCTTGGATAGGTAGCCAGAAGGGGGACATCAGGAAACTGACTCTGGAAACTCTAAAGGCCCGAAGTGTAAGTGGGGAGTGCAGCCTCACTTGACCCTGGGAGATATTCAGAGAAAAGGAACTTGTATTGCCACAGCCAGTTATAAACTGGACTCCTCCCCGTATAGGGGCAATTGCAACCAGACCGTTAGAGTTAGTAAAAGCCAGGAATGGGCCGTTCTCCTCAAGTCCCCTGAGGGAACTTGGTGGGCTTGCACTTCAGGCATGTCTCCCTGTATTACCCCTTATGAAATGAGTAAGGAGGACCTCTGTGTTTTGGCCCACATTCTGCCACATGTGTACTATTCCCACGGTAAGGCAGGGTGGGCGCATCTTGAACGGCAAGGAAAAGAACACCTTGGACCAATAAGAAGGAAGTGCACCCCGGTCCCTCTACTTGTGGGGGCAGGAATAGCGGGGTCAATGGCAATAGGCGTTACGGCCTTAACCAAAGAGACCACTCTAGTACAATTAGACATTCAGATCAATCAGGATATGGTGACACTAGAGAGCACCATCGAATCCTTTGAAGGATCGCTGTCATCCTTGGCCGAGGTGGTCCTACAGAACCGTAGGGGGATTGATTTGCTGTTCATGAAACAGGGAGGATTATGTGTGGCCCTAAATGAGGCTTGTTGCTTTTATCCTAACCACTTGGAGATGATAAGAAAGACTTTAAGTAAAGTGAAAAAAAAATAGAAGACAGGGCGACCGCCTGAAGGAGCTGAGCAACTGGGGCAACTGGTTTACAAACTTATTCTCCTGGCCCCCTTGGTTGACAACACTGGCCAGCTCCTTGGCAGGGCCCCTGATCACTTTACTCCTAATCTTTACCCTAGGACCCTGTCTATTAAGATCATTGATCTCCCTGATCAAGAGACAATCTGAAAAGATAATGGTCCTTAGGACAGAGTATATAGAAGCTTATACAGAAAAAGAAAAAAAGATGAATCAAAGATTTGATTCTTAGCTAAGACTAGTGGGGAATGTTAGATGCAGTAGTTTAAAAAGTTTTAAGTATAGTTGCTTTTCTGCTTCTTCTTCTTCTAGTGTTTTCCCTTCTTCCGTAGCCAGTCAACAGCGTCAGGTTGAGCCTGATGTAAAGTTTTTTTTTAAAATATTTATTTTATTTATTGATTCCCTTTTGTTGCCCTTGTTGTTTTATTGTTGTAGTTATTATTGTTGTTGTCGTCATTGTTGGATAGGACAGAGAGAAATGGAGAGAGGGAGGGGAAGACAGAGAGGAGGAGAGAAAGATAGACACCTGCAGACCTGCTTCACCGCCTGTGAAGCGACTCCCCTGCAGGTGGGGAGCCGGGGTTTGAACCGGGATCCTTATGCCCGTCCTTGTGCTTTGCGCCACCTGCGCTTAGCCCGCTGCACTACAGCCCGACTCCCCTGATGTAAAGTTTTGAGACCTCCTTTGAATCTGGAGAGGTGGCATTCGTTGACTATATGGGTCATAGTCTGTCTGTAGCCGCAGGGGCAGTTCGGGTCATCTCTGGCTCCCCAGCGATGGAACATAGTGGCGCACCGGCCAGTGTGAGATGGAAAATTCCTTGCCCTTTCCCCTTAAAACAGGATCTAATCAGTAAGCCACCAGTTGTTTACCAAGAATCAGTAAGCCACCGGTTGTTTACCAAGAATCAGTAAGCCACCGGTTGTTTACCAAGACCCTGCATACAGGCAAGGCTTATCAGGACCTTTGCACAAGGAAACCGTTTTCCAGGAGGGGGCAGCTGATGGCAGTGGTGACCCTACCTGGCTAGATTCTATTGGTTGTGTGATTTTGCAATGTTTAAAACTAGCCCATGCTTTGCTTTGAGTAGATCATGCCTTTTGCTAAGTTTGAAATTATTAGATTTCACGTTATCTATAACATGTTATTAGATATAGGTTGATAAGGTGATGTGTTCCCCCTTCCCTGAGTGTAGTCTGAATTCCTATAAATTGTGTGGTTTGAGCCTTGTTCAGGGTCGAGCTGGTGGACTGCTGTCAGTCTCCACTCGGCCCAGATTCGAATTCGTGAATAAACATCTTTTGCTTCCTTACAGTAGATGGTGGGTTGATTTTGCTTGCTAACACCCCTGAGCACCCAGCACCTAAAGCTGCCCAAAGGCACAGATGACAGGGAACAGCTTGGGGCTTCAACTTGGCTGCAGGTCTCCACACACCGCTTCTGGAGGGCCCTCCCATATGGAGCTTTGGGGGACATGCCCAGACACCAGCGAAGGTTTGTTTTTCTAGTGTTTGCTGGAATTCCCTATTCAGGGTAGAGCAGCAGGTGTGATCCAGGGTAGACTCCACACCCCCATGCAACCCAAGGGTAATGCAGCTGAACCTCAGACCACCCAGGTGTGGACTGGGTAGGTCCACGTGTACATGGAATATTTTTCCAGGCAGGTTCTGTAGTCATAGATTCATTCCACCTGTAGGGAGGGCCTTGCATCCAGAGTTACAGGTGGCTTTTCAGTTTTAGGGGTGAGCAGGCACTCCTGTTATTCCAGGGTCAGCTGGATATTCTTCACCTCTGTCCCTGGCATGGAGTAGCTCAGACCCGAAACCCCAGGTGCCCTAGGCACTGTAAGTGAAGCTGTTTTCTCCCCAAGTCCTGAGGCTTTTGTCATCTCCTGTCTCCAGACCTTTGCTGGGGCTGCAGGGAGTGAGTGGGAGCACAGAGCCATGAAGGACACAGGAAGAGTCTCTTGACCCTGGCAGCACCCCAGGACTGTTGGGGCCTTTACCCCCCTCATCTCTGTGTCCTTGTGATGTTCCCAGTCTCAACCTTCTGGACCCTCACCTGGAAAATTCTCAACAACAAAGCCTGAAACTGTAAATTGAATGATAACAGGCATTGGGTCACCCCAGGAAAGAACTGAAGAAGTGAATGGTCTAAGTGAATGGTTTTAGGTCTACCTCTAAGCACAGCTTCTTTTAACTTGGGTATTTGAAGTAAGAGAGGCTTCTGTTTTGCCAAGGATGGTGCTGTGTGGTTCTGGAATTTCACCCAGTCAGAAGGAACAGTATGGTTTGGGGTGGGGGTGGGGTGGGGCGGGGTTGAGTCTGCTTGGTTACTGCATAGTAGACAGATGTTTGTAACAAGTGTAGTTTTTGCCTGAATTGACCTGCTCTGATCTTAATCGGTGTTTCTCACTCCCGGCTTTACCTTAGAACAACCTGAGAGGGATTTTTAACTGTAGCCATTGTGTCCCTAGAGTGTTCCTGGAATCTTAATCTCTGGGGTGAGAGCCTAGGGTGTCTTGTTTGCAAAGCAGAGAACCAGTTTTGTAAACAAGAGCAAGATTGCTGAGAACTGAGTGTTAGCTACTTTAGGAAAATTCAGGAGTAATAGTGTTACTTCTCTCAGGCTTTGCTTATGGATACTTGCTGGTGCCTTAGAACATTTTTAAAGATTTATTATTATTATTATTAATATTAAGTTACAAGGTTGTAAGATTACAATATAGCTCCACACCACACCCACCACCAAAGTTCTGTATCCCCACCCTCCCAGCTCACAGAGATAACCACCATAGTTCTCACAAATCATACAGTTTGCTGGCATCTGTTTTGTTTGGATTTTTTTTTTGGCAAGTTAATGTAAATCAGATCTTGATATTCCACATAACTGAAACCATCTGGTAGTTGTCTTTTAGCTCTTTACTTATTTCACTAAGCATAATCACCTCCAGCTTCATCCATTTTGTCCCAAAAGGCACAATATTACCTTTTCTGATTGTAGAGTAGTATTCCATAGAATATATCTCCCATGACTTCTTTAGCCAGTCATCTGCTGATGGGCATTTAGGCTGCTTCCACTCTTTGGCTATTGTGTAATGCAACTATGAACATTGGGGTGCATATGTCCTTTCTAATTAGTGTTTGAGTGTCCAGTGGATAAATACCTAAGAGTAGTATTTCTGAATCATAAGATAATTCCACTTTTATTTAGAACAACATTTCTTTAAATGGGGTCCCAGGGCCAGGAACCTCAGTGTCACCTGGTCACCTGTTGGAGGTGCAAGTCTCCTCTCCCATCCCAGACCTGCAGAAGCTGAAACTGAATGACACCCAGCAATCTTATTTCACAATCCCTCCAGGTGATCACATAGCAAATTCACCTTCAAGAACCACTGACTTAGGATGATGGGCACTGCCCTGGCACCAGGGGAAGTTCTGCCTCTGAGTGTCTGCTCCCCTCCACCGCTGATAGTGTCTCTGGGTTCATTACTAGGCAGACAGAAAGCACCCATGCCACTGATGGGGACAGAGCCTCTCCTTAGGCTGGCTATCCTCCTCGGCTCTGGAGAGGTAATTGTGAGCAAACCAGGCAGGCCCTGTCCTTTGGGGCCCAGTCTACTGGGGGAGGACAGCTACTGTTTTAGATTACAGCCCAGTATATCATAAATACTGGACATGTAGTCCAGCAAAGGAGGCTGGGGTGGAGGCTGACCCCTCTGAGAGAGAAGACTTCAAGTCACATGTAAGCTGTGATTTTAAGGACTGGCACAAGTTAGTAGGAGAAAAATTATGGAGAAAAGTTGCAACATGGGATGGGCATGCTCCCACCATGCAGGGGTGGGAGAAAACAGGACATTCAAGGTGCCAGGGAGCAGAGGCAGGTGGGCAGTGGCAGGGGCCAGCTATTGTAGTAGATACTGGGGCTGTGCTGTGTACTTACATAATACACATGCCCAGATATATGTACACCCTGCATGTACACTAGTGTATGTGTGTAGGTTACTGTACAGAGTGGTTCTGGTACTTAGATGGTGTGTATGTTACTGTGGGTGTTAATATACCAGTCTGTATTGTGGCCATAGTGGGTGGCCACTGTTGAAGAGGCATGTTTCTCCTCTGATCACAGTCTCACCGTGCCAGAGCAGTGATTTTGCCTTACTGCTAACCACAGTCTTGGAGCTTTTCAACTACCAAGTTCACCTACTTTGCAGTAATGACAGCCCCCAGGAAAGGCACAGATTGGATTAGCACGCATCCCTGTTATTTCAGCTCCCTGGGGAGTCACAACTGTGAGCCATAGCTGTGAAAAGCTGCCTCAGCCCCACTCACTTTCTCTGAATCAGCAATGACCTAAACAAATTAACCCCAATGCCAGAATATTAGCTAGAGATGGTGCTCTGAGAACTGCAAGGCATCAGGCAAGAATGGCAAAGTCTTCTGACTCTCAAAACCAAAGCTGAAGGCTAGATTTTGATGGTCTGTGTAGTCCCTAGAGTTCAACATTCTCATAGAAATGGCCATTCTGTTTATTTAAATAGGAGAAGGGAGTTTGGGGAGGTGTTTCACTTGGTAGAAAATGCACTTTGTTATTCTGGAGGACTTGGGTTCAAGCCCCTGGCCACTACATGGGAGCATCATGCAAAAGATATGCTTCACAAGCAGTAGAGTGCTGCTATGGTATCTCTCTCTGTGTGTCTTTCTCACTATCTAGAAAAAGGAGAAAAGACTGCAGGGATCAGTGGAATTATTCCAGGGTGAAGCTCCCATAAAGCTCTGGTGGGGGTCAGGGAGAAGGATTTTCAAAATGTAAATACTATAGTATTCCAGGATGTCACTTTGCCAAGAGTTCAGGGTTTTTTGTTGTTGTTGTTGTTGTTTGTTTGTTTTTAAATCTGTTCTCATTTAACAGTTGATCAGTGTGTTGATTTGATGTATTTTCTGAGCTGCTAAGAGGAGTGGGGTATATAATTGCTGAGGAATCCCTTGAGGAAGTCACCAGTCCCCAGGAGACTATGGAGGCACTCCAAGAAGCTGCTGATTTAAGGGTGATATCATGGGCTTGGCAGTGGGGGAATCATTCCTGATATGTGTGTGTGTGTGTGTGTGTGTGTGTGTGTGTGTGTGTGTGTGTGTGTGTGTAGGGAACTAATAAAGCATCAGTTTCTTCTGGCTAGAAAAATGAATCCATCTTCAAATGCTTTATTTTTTCATTGGTTTGGGTTGTTTTGTTTAGTTTTGTCTTTTGCTCCCAAGGTTATTGCTGGGGCTTGGTACCTGTACTACAAATCCACTGCTCCTGGAGGCCATTTTTCCATTTTGTTGCCCTTGTTGTTGTTGTTGCAGTTACTGTTGTTGGATAGGACAGAGAGAAATTGAGAGAGGAGGGGAAGACAGGGGGAGAGAAAAGATAGACACCTGCAGACCTGCTTCACTGTTCGTGCAGACCTGGGGCTCCTACTGGCATCTTTAAACAGGTCCTTGTGCTTCATGCCATGTGCACTTAACTCGCTGGGCTACTACCAGACCCTAGGTTGGTCTTTTTAAAAACAACTTTGAAAGAGAAAGAGGATAACTCTCCTAAAAGCTCACATTTGCTTTTGTAAATTGAGACAAATGTTAATGTTTGCAAAAACAAAACCTAGTGGGACGAAGTTACATAAAGATGTTGCAACAGGGCCAGCAAGACAGATCACCTGGAAGGGGCCTGCATTGTTGTGTGGTTAACCCAGGCTGGAGGCCCTGGTATACCACATGGGAGTACTGTAAGTCGGGGAAGCTTCTCTGCCTCTTTCTTTTTTGCATTTGGTAAAAGAGCTGTGAAGCATTAGCATGGATGACAACAACAAAGATGTTAAAAAGCTGGGGAGGAGAGAAGCAGTTTGGTTTGTAAGGCCTTCTCTATGAAAAACAAGATTTAAGACAAGTGAGTGAAAACATTGGCTGACACTAGTTTAAAATAATACAGTGGCCAAAGTGGTGAACTTACAAACATGATTATCACCTTTTTTTTTTTTTCTTCCCAGACAATGTTAGTTTTATTTTACCAGAAGAGTGGTTCAGCAATGTTTTGCTGCTGAGCATTTCAGTCAGTTTTCTAGAACACTGAAGGTATCTAATCCTTTAAAACTATATTTTGTTTTTATATTATCTTAAAGCATTTGTAATTTTTTACTAGTCAGTGTTTTGATGTATTAACATTTTGTGTTTCATAATTAGTGATTTTTTAACTTGGCAAAAAATTAAAACTATTGCTTCTAATCACTTTTTTTTTTTTTTTACTGCGTATTAAGCCCCTGAATGTTTATTTATTTAGTTTCTTTTTACTGCCATAGGTTATCACTGGGGCTCTGTGTCTGCACAGCGAATCCACTACTCCTACTATTCCACTACTGTTTGATAGAACAATACTATTGTTGATAGAATCCACTACTGTTTGTTTGATAGAACAGATAGAAATTGAGAGGAGAGTGGGAGATAGAAAGGGAGACAGCTACAGCACTGTTTCACTGCTCATGAAGCTTCCTGCATGCAGGTGGGGCCCAGAGACTTGAAACTAGGCCCTTGTGCATGGTAATGAGTGTATTAAATCAGATGTATTACAGCCTGACCCCAAATATTATAAAAGCAATTTTGTTCATTTTCTAAATTGTCAATATCTTAAATTCAATTTTCACTAATTTTTAAAATTATCTTTGTTTACTACATAGAGACAGTCAGAAATCACAAGGAAAGGGGGAGATAGAGAAGAAAGAGAGACAGAAAGACACCTGTACAAGTTCTTTCTTTGCAGTTGGGGACCAGGGGCTCAAACCTAGGTCCTTGTGCATTGTAACGTGTGTTCAACCAGGTGTGCCACCACCCAGACCCTCACTTTTCATTTTTAATTAAAAAGTGACAGCCATCTCAGTTGTCTAGAACTTAGGGGCCTCCAGGACATAGGCTTTGAATGTTAAAGTAGACTGTTCCTGGCAAACAGATGGCAGTCAGCCTTGGCTTTCTCTTGAATATTCATCTTCTTTTGTTCTACTGCTGTATTTTTCCTCTGCCTCCCTTGCATCTTGGTCTGGTCATGTGACTGGTTCTCCCTGATGGCTACAAGATGAGCAGAGAAGCTGCAGTAATAGGCAATTCTTTTCTTGCTTCTGCTATCTGGATATTGACACCAAGGCAACCATGCATTAAAGACAGTAGCGCCACCATCTACCAGTTAAAAAATTCACTGCATGTGGCCAAGAACCCAACCATCTGCCTTACCATTACTGCCATGAGCTTTAATCAAGCAAAATCTGGCTTCTATTTGATTTAGTTAGTGAGATTAATTAACCAGGGAGGTCCCAGGACTTGGTACTAATTAGTGTAACTATCCTCCCTTTTTTTTTCACTCCAGGGTTAATGCTGAGGCTCAGTGCCTACACAGCAAATCCACAGCTTCCAGTGGTCACTTTTTTCCCCCTTTTTCCTTCATAGGATAGAGAGAAATTGAGAGCAGAGGGAGTGAGAAGGAGAGACACCTGCAGCACTGCTTCACTG
Source organism: Erinaceus europaeus (assembly GCF_950295315.1). Taxonomy (NCBI): domain Eukaryota; kingdom Metazoa; phylum Chordata; class Mammalia; order Eulipotyphla; family Erinaceidae; genus Erinaceus; species Erinaceus europaeus. The sequence goes on along the minus strand of NC_080168.1, from coordinate 83,369,314 downwards.
CTCATGAAGCTTGCCCCTGCAGGTGGGGGTCGGAGGCTTGAACCTAGGTCCTTGTGCATGGTAACTTGTGTGCTCAACTAGTGTGCCACCATTTGGCCCTAATATCCAACAGTTTAAGATTATCTGTGTAGATACAGAGTGTCTATCTAATATTAGTAAGCCATTTTGACTGTCTTTTCTTTACCCTTCCCTCCCCATCCCTCCCCTCCCCTCCCCTCCCCTTCTCTTTTCTTTTCTTTTCTTTTCTTTTCTTTTCTTTTCTTTTCTTTTCTTTTCTTTTCTTTTCTTTTCTTTTCTTTTCTTGCCTTTTCTTTTTCTTGCCACCTGGGTTATCTCTGGGGCTCAGTGCCTGCTCTACAAATCTGCTGCTCCTAGAGGCCATTTTTTTAAAGTGAATAGGACAGAAAGAAATTGAGTGAGGAGGGCACAGAGAGGAAAAGTGAAAGATAGACAACTGCAGACCTGCTTTACCACTTGTGAAGCAACCCCCTGCAGGTGGGGAGTTGGGATCCAGCTGGGATCCTTGCATGGGTCCTTACACTTCATGCCATGTGTGCTTAACCCAGTGTGCTACTGCCCAGCCCCCAATTGTATACACTTTTCAAACTCAAAAGTCTAGAAAGTTTTAGCAATTCTTTGAAAATACAATTTTAAGTGATTTAATAATGGCTTGTAAGATTACAAGATCACAGGGGCATGGTTCCATATCACATCCAACACCAAAATTCCATGTCTTCCTCCCCTCATCCCCCATAACCACCATAGTTTCATAAATCCTTACAGACAGTTTGGTTACTCCTTTTATTGCAAATTCATGTGTTTTAATCCTTTATATTCCGTATATGGATGAAACAACCAGTAGTTGTCTTTCACCTCCCTTTTTATTTTTTAACTTTCTTTATTGGGGGCACTAATGATTTACAGTCAACAGTAAAATACAGTAGTTTGTACAGTGAAATATTTCTCAGTTTTCCACATAGCAATTCAACCCCCTCTAGATCCTCCTTTGCCATAATGTTCCAAGACCTGAACCCTCCCCTAGAGTCTTCTACTTGGGTGCAATACACCAAACCCGGTTCAAGTTCTCCTTTGTGTTTTCTTATTTTTCAGATTATTATTATTAGTGATTCAGTAATGATAAACAAAATTGTGGGGGTAAGAGGGGTATAATTCATAGAATTCCTACCACCAGAGTGCCATATCCCATCCCCTCCATTGGAAGCTTCCCTATTCTTTATTCCTCTGGGAATATGAATCCAGGATCTTTATGGGTGCAGCAGAAGGGAGGTCTGGTGTCTGTAATTACTTCTCCACAGGACATGGGTATTGACAGGTTGATTCACACCCTCAGTCTGTTTGAACCTTTTCCTAGTGGAGTAGGGCTCTGGGGAAGTTTCACCATTTTATTTTATTTTATTTTATTTTATTTTATTTTATTTTATTTTATTTTATTTTATTATTTAGCAGAATTACTTGGAGTTCCATCCATTTTGACTTGAAAGATACAATGGCACTTTTTAAATCTGCACAGTAGTGCTTCACTGAATATGTGTCCCATGACCATTGCATTGATAGTGTATAGGCACTATTGGGTAAGACTTTCACTGTAAGATTTGAAGACTGAGGCCTCACCAAGTAGATGTGGTTTCAGTCTGAACATCAGTAGAGAATTTTTAGAACAAGAGTGGTGGGTATATCAGTGAGAGGGGAGCAAGTTCAGAAGACAGCACAATGGTTCTGCAAAAAGATTCTCCTGCCAGAGGATCTGAGGTCTCTGGTTTAGTCCCTGGTATGACCAGTAGCCAAAGCTGAATAAGGATCTGGTCTCTCTGCATCTTTCTCTCATTAAAATAAATAAAATATTAAGTGAAGAATAGGAAAAAGAGAAGCCTGCTGGCAGATCTTTTGCTGAGTTGACTGGGGTGAAGGAAAAATCTGAGACTGGTTCCATTCAGTCTACTTTGTACTTACTACCTTTACCCAAGGCTTGTGAAAACCCGGGAGTTCTGTAAACACTAAGGACAACTACTTGTATTCCAGTGCCATGCTGTTTTGATTATTATGGCCTTTTAGTATAAACTGAAGTCGAGGAGTGTGATGGCCTCCATGTTTTTTTCTTTTTTTCTTTCTTCAGTAGTGCTTTGGCAATTCATGACCTTTTGTAGCTCCACACAAATTTTTGGTTAAGTTGTTCTATTTGTTTGAAAAATGTTATTGGAATTTTGATAGGGATTGTATTGAAATTGTAGATTGCTTTTAGTAGAATGGCCATTTTAATAATGTTTATTCTTCCAATCCAGGAACAAGGAATGTTTTCCACTTCTTTGTGCCCTCCTATATTTCTGTTAGCAATGTCTTATAGTTTTTGTTGTAAAGGTTGTTCATCCTGGTGACTTTTCCTTCCTTCCCTTTCTTTCTACCTTTCTTAGTATAACAGTCTTGAGAAGCAGACACTGAGTAGATTTTAGATGTGCAGGAGACTCACTGGGAATGAAGAATAAAGGGGAGCGAGGCTGGGCCACTGCATACCCTATAGAGCTCATACATTACCACACACAAGGACATGGGTTCAAGCCCCAGAAGCTCACCTGTAAGGGGAACCATCACAAGTGGTGGAGCAGTGCTGTAGCTCACTCTCTCTCTTCTCCCTTCCTAATTCTGTCTCTTATTGAGAGAGAGAGAGAAAGAGAGATAGAGAGATAGAGATAGAGACAAAAAATATGGCTACAGGGAATGGTGGAATCTTGTAGGCACTGAACCCAAATGATAGCCCTGGTGCCCCCCCCCCCCGAAAAAAAGAAGTAAAAAAGAGTTAGCCTTCAGAGTCTGGTGTGACAGCTAGGAGAGTAGGTGGAGAAGAAGGGTGAAGATGAGGAGCTTGAGTGTCTAATGCAGACTTGGTAATAACAGCCCCAGCACAGAGAATACCCAGGAGAGCCCTGTAGTAGGAGGCAGGTGTGACTGGCACTCCCCCTGTGCCCAGACTCTGTCTGGGAGCAGCCAGGTGGGAGAGCAGGGCCTCAGCTGAGCTGCTTTGCCTCCTGAAGGTGCAGCAGTTGACCAGTAGGTATTTAGCATCAGGTAGCCTCTCTCTCTGAATGGTCCCTCCTCAGTGTCTTCCCCAAAGGTTTATCAAAGATCTTAGGTTATTATCAAAACCTAAACTCCAATAGCTAGAGAAACAAGCTGGCAAATAGTGCTGAGGAAGATAGGATTCTGCCTAGTAGCCAGTATATGGAAAAAGCCTCACAAGTAAGAAAGCTCAGAGGAGCACAATAGTTTGGGATGTAGGGGCTGCCAGGCACAAGCTGCGCCCACATCAAATCTGTGGATACAGCCACAGCATGTGTCACTCCTCAGAGGCTGTATCCCCCAGAGAAGTCTTGTACTTAAGTCTTTGCATCTGTATGTGAAATGAGAAGCACACTGAGACCCCCCGCCCCCCGTGTTTGGGAGAATGCTTACAACTGGAGGGTTAGCAGACTGAGAGGAGGAATTTTTCTTGGAGGGGTCTAGTGTTGTCTGTGAGGGAAGAGACAAAGGATTTCAAAGAGGAGCTTTGCTTCTAGGGTTTCCACTGGCTCAGGTCCCCCAGCTGATCTGGAAGTGTCTAATCTTCACTGTGAAAAAGGAGAGTTATACTGTACTGAAAATGTTTTAAAATTTTTTGGTAATAAAATGAATACTCCAAATAAGGAAAGAAATCATGAAAGTTACAAATTAGAATTTGACAGTACAAAATCCAGAAAATTTACCCAAGTTCTTGATAAATAACTAAAAATATCTTTAAAAATAGAGCTGGCCTCCATGTGTTTCAGGCACTTGGCACCTCTGTACTACCTATGTTCCCCACTCCAAGTGGAGCTGCTGTATAGTGTGACCCTTCAAATCGAACATGGGATACAGAGATCTTTTTTGAGAGTGATTTGTTTCCTATAAGTATGTGCCCAGAAATGGGATTGTTAGACTGCACATTAGCTCTACTTTTAATGTTCTGAGGAGTCACCAATTGTTTTTAGAGTGACTGTACCAATTTAGATTCCTGTTAACAGTACACCAAGGTTCTATTTTCTCCATATCTTTGCCAGCACTCACTTCCACTAACTATCATTGTGGCTTAAATTTGCATTCTCTGATGGTTAGTGATACTAAGCAACTTTTCACATACCTGCTGCCCATTTGTACGTCTTTTGTGAAGCATCTCTGTTCACATCCTTTTCACATTAATATATATGGCTGTGGAGTTGCATGGGTTCCTTGGATATTTTGAGCATTAACCATTTTCCTCCCATCTAGTAAGGCTGTATTTTCATTTTTGATGGTTTATTTTAAAGTGCAGAAGCTTTGGTGTAGTTGTTTATTTTTGACTTTTCAATCTTGTTTTTGAGTCAAATCCAGAAAAAGTATTGCCAAAAATCATTATCGAGAAGGTTCTTGGAGTTTCTCACAGTTTCAAGGCTTACATTTAAGTCTCTGATGCACTTTAAGTGCAGCCATTTGTACTTTTGTTGTTGTTTCCTGTGTCTGTTTTAATTTTGCCTGTGACCATCCAGTTTTCTCCAACATTATTTATTGTATATTCTTGGTTCCATTGTTTTAAATTAACTGACTATATATGCACAAGTTTACTTCTGGTCTGTTTTGTTGCTCTATGTTGTCTGCTTTATGCCAATAGCATGTGAGACTGAAAACTCCAACTTTGAAATATATTTTGAAATTAGGAAGCTTGATGATTCTAGCATTGTTCTTAGGGTTTTTTCTTTTTTTTGCCTCCAAGTTTATTGTTGGGGCTCAGTGCCTGGACCACAAATCCACAGCTCCTGGAGGATTTTTTCCCCCTTTTTGTTGCCCTCGTTTTATCATTGTTGTGGTTATTATTGTTGTTGTTATTGATGTCATCATTGTTGGATAGGACAGAGAGAATAGAGGAGGGGAAGACAGAGGAGAGAAAGACACCTGCAGACTTGCTTTACCACCTGTGAAGCGACTCCCCTGCAGGTGGGGAGTGGGGGGCTCGAACCGGATTCCTTATTCTGGTCCTTGGGCTTTGCGCCATGTGCACTTAACCCACTGTGCTACCGCCTGGCCCCCTTCTAGCATTGTTCTTAAGAGAATACAGGGAGTCAGGCTGTAGTGCAGCGGGCTAAGCGCAGGTAGAGCAAAGCACAAGGACCGGCATAAGGATCCCGGTTCGAACCCCGGCTCCCCACCTGCAGGGGAGTCGCTTCACAGGCGGTGAAGCAGGTCTGCAGGTGTCTGTCTTTCTCTCCTCCTCTCTGTCTTCCCCTCCCTCTCTCCATTTCTCTCTGTCCTATCCAACAATGACAACAACAATAATAACTACAACAATAAAACAACAAGGGCAACAAAAGGGAATAAATAAATAAAATAAATATAAAAAAATTAATAAAAAAGAGAATACAATCTTTATTTACTTCTACTTTGGGGCTTAGTTGATTTTCTAACTTCTTGAGGTGTATAGTTAGGTTGCTTTTTACCTCTTTTTTTTTTTTCTTAATATAGAGGTTCATTACTAGGTGGGGAGATAGCATAATGGTTATGCAAATTCTCATGCCTGAGGCTCTCAAGTCCCAGGTTCGGTCTCCCACAGTACCTGTAAGCCAGAGCTGACCAGTGCTCTGGAGAAAAAAAAAAAAAACCAAAAACCCCAAGATGTTCATTACTATGAACTTCTGTTATAACTGACAATTTTTTTTGCATCACAAAAGAGTTAGTATGCTGCATTCCCATTTTCATTTGTTTTAAGGTGTTTTGTTTTTCATAGGTCCATTGGTAGTTTAGTAACATGTTCTTCACATGAAAATTTTTCAATTTTCTTTTTGTGCTTGGTTTCTACTTCACACTTTTAATTGTCTTAGTTTATTATGACTTGGTTCATGGTCTAGTATGCTATCTAACTTGAAGAATGTTTTATGGGAGCTTGAGAAAATGCACATTTTGCTGGTGTTGGATGGAATGTTTAACATATGTGTGAATCCCATCAACTTTAGTATGTAGTTTAAATCCAATCTCTACTGATTTTTGTGTCTGGATAATCTAGTCATGGTTGAATGTGTGGTACTAAATTCTGTTATTGTCTAGCTATTTTCCCCATACAGGCTTGTTAATATTTGCTTCTTTAGGTGCTCCTATAGTGGGTTCAATACAACTTACAAATGTTATGTTCTTGTTGGACTGTCTCCTTTATCATTATATAATGGCCATGTGTCTCTTATTATAGTCTTTTTCATAAAGTCTGCTTTAGCTGATACTAATTATCTCCCTCTTTTCTTTTGATTTTTATTGAACATCTTTTTAAAAAATTATCTTTATTGGATAGAGACAGTTAGAAATTGAGAGGGTAGGGGAAGATAGAGAGGGCGAGAGAAAGAGAAACACCTGCAGCTCTGCTTCACCACTTGCAAAGCTTTCCTCCTGCAGGTGTGGACCAGTTCACATTGTGAGTCATCAAGGTACTTGTAAAATGAAGGATGAAGTGGATTGGTTACATTCCACGCCCAGCCCAATCCAGGCTGCCAAGGTACAGGTGAATACAAAATGAAAGATACAATTTGGTTGGCTACGTTCCAGGAAACAAAAAGATTATTGGTTACACTCCTAGTCGCCTAGGTTTGCCAAAATGCAGACAAGGTGGACCCACCTGTCTGTCCATTGTGGGATTGGGCAACATTTTATTTCAAAGACACCTGCAACTCCTCACCAGAGGGCAGGTGAGAAGGCCTGGCTTGGTCCTGTGCAGATGGGCAGAGGGAGGAGAACACTGGTTTTAGGGGGCTCCAGGCAGTCAGCTGCCTTTGTGAAGTCCTTTAAAGTAGATTGTATGGTAGTGAAACTGGAGTTCAGGGCTAAACTTCTGAGGGGTGGTTTGTAGTCTTGGTCATACCTGGCACTTGATTGCATGTGCTATTGTTTGACATAAATAGACTGCGGATCAGGGCTGATTTTTATTTATTTATTTTTTTGTCTCCAGGGTTATTTCTGGGGCTTGGTGCCTGCACTATGAATCCACTGCTCCTGGGGGCTTTTTTTCCCCTTTTGTTGCCCTTGTTAATCGTTATTGCTGTCGTTGTTGCTGGATAGGACAGAAATCAAGAGAGGAAGGGAAGAGGGGGAGAGAAAGATAGACATCTGCAGACCTGCTTCACCACCTGTGAAGTGACCTCCTGCAGGTGGGGAGCCAGGGTCTCAAACCGAGATCATTATGCCAGTCCTTGGTCCTTGCGCTTTGCGCCACATGTGCTAACCTGCTGTGCTACTGCCCGACTCCCAATACTTGGTGAATCTTATTGTGATTGTTTTTGTGGGAAAGACTGTTCATGGCAGTGCTTTGAACTTACCTTCCTTTTGTCATCTCAATATCTCTGTCATTTCTTAGGCTTTCCAGTGACTTGTGCACTTGGATTTTTCTTTGTCTTGTATCTCACAGCTTTGGGGTGTGTGGGGGAGGGACCCCTGAGTCATACATGGAGAGAAATAACAGTAGGTTGTCAGACATGATTATCCCAGGCTGCTGAGTTTGCCTTTGATCTCCATGAGCCTCCAGGATGCTAGATGGTTCATTAATTGCTCATTTAAATTTTGGGGTCCATGTGACACTTACTAAAAATAGAAGAAAAGACAACTTTATTGTTCTTTCCTGTGGGCCTGCCAGAGCACAGAAAGGTACACAATCCCAACTGTTTTTTTTTTTTTAAAGATAGAGACAGAGTGAAAGAGACCACAGGCCTTCACTATGGGTGGGTGGGCTCAAACCTTTGTACCTGGCAAAGCAGCACGTTATCCAGGTGAGCTATTTCATTGACCCCCCCCAATTGTAGCTTCTTAGGCAAATTTTAAGAGTTGATATTTATTAAAACGACAGAGGAATGTTATCTTTTATCAGGATCTGAATCCTTGCTGTGGGGATATTGGCTGCCCTCGGTCTTTCTTCCACAGTGCCTTTTGTGGGAAGGTTTAGATGCAGAAGGTGGACTGTCTTTCTAGATAAAATAAAATACTCTGGATGTGTCACTGGAGTGCTGAGCTTCAGCATTTACAAAGTGCAATTACATGTAATACCTCATAGAGACCCTTTAAGTGGAGGGACTCTGTCCTTCCAGGGAGTATTAATTCCCATTAATATGTATGTGGAGTGTGTGCCTGTGGTATTTGCATAATGATTTGTAATTTCCAAAACACTCTTGACAAAGATATGCTCTCAAGAAGAGGAAACTACTAAGCACTTCTGCTCCCTTGGGTATTAATAAATATTAAATTGGACTTAGCAGCACCAGGATTGCTCCCTCTGCTAAATTAGATTCTGTACTTAAAACCTCAAATGCCAGTACTCTTGCAGCTTCACTGAGGACCACGGACTTGTGTCCAGAAGGACTGCATTATCCTGCTGTTGGGAGAAGACTCTGTTCTTTTGGTTTCCCCTTGCCCTGCACACATTCATGCTTTCCTGCAGCTCAAAGAATGGAAAATAAAGCAACTATTCCTTAGGAAGCAGTCAATGCTCTGCCTGGGTTTCCTGCTTAAATTGCTTTCCCTACTTTTTAGTAAAAGATTTCCTTTCCCCCCTTAAACTGGGTGGGGAGGCACACAGGTATGGCTTTTTAATTTTTAATTGTGATTTTAATATTGGTTTACAAAATTACAAGATAGCAGGGGTACAATTCCATACTGTCCCCACTACCAGAGTTCTGTGTCCCCATCCTGTTCATTGGAAACTGCATTGGTTCTCCTAAGGTCACAGATATGGGTTGACTATTATTTCTATAACAATCTGTCTATATATATTTTTTGCTCATTTTTTTCTATGGTTCTGCCTTTTCTTCCTTTCTATGACACACCTACGTTGGTATGCTTCATATTGGTTTAGTCTCACTCCCCCCCCCCCCCCGGAGATTGTGGTTTAGCTTTTGTCTTTTCACGCTTCTCCCTTCTCCCCGCCCCCTACCGTATGTACTTCCTGAGTTCCTGCCGCGGCCGCTGGAGGAGAAAGATGGAGGACGACATGGTGTGGTGATTAGATTAGACTAGTTTTTGAATCGTTGCTCCTGAATAAAGAAATACAGCTTCTCTGCTCAGCGTGTGTCCCCCAAGTCTCTGTCTACCACCGCGAAGCTAGCCTGGCCTACTGGCGCCCTGCACTCTGATGACATATGGCGCCCAACGTGGGGCCTAACCTGCGCAACCCCCAGATAAGTGAATCCATTATGGGCTGCTTTTCTGACTGTGAAGAGGTTTCCAAAGGCCTCTGCCCTTTCTTCATGAGACTGTTTTTCTGTTTCTGGAACATTTCTTTCTGGGCCACACACTGCTTTCCGCCTGCCGCCCGCCCACATGAACCAGCTCGCCGCTGTGTGGTGCGGGGCATTGGGCGCGGGCTCCCTCCACACTGCTTGGCCACTGGGAGCAGGGAAGCAGGCATGGCGGGCAGGGCTGCAGCCTATCCTGGCCGCCACCCCGGGGCACCTCGGCCCGCGCCTTCTGCACGGCCAGTCCACCTGCCCTCCTGCTATGAAGTCTGGGCAGATCCCATACCACCTGGAGACCGCGGACTCCCTGCCGGTACTGGGCTCCCTGGCCGAGATTCCCAGCTTGGTTCTGAAGGCAGAGGAGCTAGAATACACAGAGATTCATCCAGAGATTGCAACCTACAATTCCTGGAGCTGAAGTTGTGCAAGAAGCCACCGCTGGACAACGCACCCCCGAACAACTAGACAGTACAGATCTAAATTCGTGTTTAAAATGACATGCCTTCATAACAAAAGTTTTTCTCCTTGTGTATTTGAAAACCATGTTTATGTGTGTGTTCAAATATGGGCGGGGTAGCTAGCACAATGGTTATGCTAATGATTCTCATGCCTGAAGCTTTCTTTTTTTTCCATGGTTCTTTGTTTACCTTTCCACATTTTATTGTTTAAACTTTAAACAACCTTAAAATCATACTAAAAAAGGCTTCCAATTGTAATAGAGTTATCAGTTGTGGTAAACTTCTAATCTGCTACAAGTTTTGTTTCATAGTAAGTTAATTGCAGCAGTCAACTTCTCTACAAAAAAGTGGAATTCCAACGGCTGACCTTCCTCATGCAACAATTCACCCCCCCCCCGGCAATTCTTTGGTGGACATCTGCTTTAAACTGGCACTTCTATTGGACTTACTGGTACACAACCTTACAGTAGCTTCCCTTTATGCTGCTGGGTTTCTCAAAGACTGACTACAGCCTTGGGACTCTAGGCCATACCTTCCCTCCATGCTAGGTAATGCCCACAGAGGCAAAAAATGCCCACTGAGGCAAGTAACGCCCCGCAGAGGCAAGAGAAGCCCCAGAGGCAGGAAAGGTCCTTTAACTTGATAAAGCCTTGCCCACAGAGACAAAAAACACCCCCCCAGGCCTTCCCTTGGCAGCACACTGGTTCTTGTTGCTCGCTTACTTGTTCCTCCATGTTTGTGCCAGTTTCTTTTTTGAAAATGCCTGTATGATATAGGTTTCTGTTCACCCCACACTCCTGATACTATGGTCAATTAGTTAAAAAGAAAAGGGGGAATTATTGGTATGCTTCATATTGGTTTGGTCTCATTCCCCCCCCCCCCCCGGAGATTGTGGTTTAGTCTTTGTCTTTTCATGCTTCTCCCTTCTCCCCGCCCCCTACTGTACATACTTCCTGAGTTCCTGCCGCGGCTGCCAGAGGAGAAAGATGGAGGACGACATGGTGTGGTGATTAGATTAGACTAGTTTTTGAATTGTTGCTCCTGAATAAAGAAATATAGCTTCTCTGCTCAGCCATGTGTCTTCGAGTCTCTGTCTACCGCCGCGAAGCTAGCCCGGCCTACTGGCACCCCAAACTCTGACAACACACCTACACCTGTAACTACTTCTGAATGTCTTTCCTTTTTTCCTCTTCTCTCTCTGTCCTGAGAGTTTCAGAGTCCACTAGTCATCTTCCCCTAAGAGTTCTCCGTCTATGGGGATATGGGCCAAAATTGTTTCTAGGATGCAGAAGGTGGGAGTTCTTCTCCCACTTCTATAATTGCTTCTCAGCTGGACATGGACATTGGCAGGTGGAGATATATATATATCCAGCCTGTGTCTACCTTTCCCTAGTGGGCTCTGGAGAGGCAAGGTTCCAGGATACATTGGTAATGTTGTCTACCCAGGGAAGTCAGGATGGAATCATAGTAGCATCTGCAACTTAGTGTCTGTAGTTTTTGTCAGTTTCTGAAGAAATTCTGGTTGTATTTTATTGAATTTTTCAGGTGGTTTTTCATAGTTTTGAAGGAGAGTGGTCTGAAACATCTCTTACTCCATAGCCATGCCTCCAAGAAATCAATATATATATTAGGGAAGAAAGAGAGTGCAGGGATAGTGCACCTGGTTGAGTGCATGTGTTACAATGCACAAGGACCCAGGTTCAAGCCCCCAGTTCCCACCTGCAGGGGAAAGCTTTGTGAATGGTGAAGCAGTGCTGCAGGTCTCTACACTATTGATTTCTGGCTGTCTATACCCAAAATAAAGACAGTAAAATTTTTTTAAAAAGAGAGACTGAAAAAATAAAAAGAAATTGAGTGGGAAGGGTGAGATAGGGAGAGAGAAAGAAAGATACCTATAGTTCTGCTCCATTGCTCATGAATCTTCCCTCCCTGCAGGTGGGAACCAGGGTCTTAAACCCAGGTCCTTGCACATGGTAATGTGTATGCTCAGATGTGTATGCCACTACCTGACTGATTTGTTTTAAAGAGCTGAGGTGGAAAAGCCACAGCACTGCTCACCTCTGGCCTATGCTGCACTGGGACTGGAATCAAGACCTAATGCACACATACCCAGACCCATCCTGAACTGTTTCCCAGGCCGCTGTCTGCTTTTTTTTTTTAAGAAAAATTATTATAAAATGGAAATATTGACAAGATTGTAGGTTACGAGGGGTATGATTCCACAAAGTTCCCACCGCCAGAACTCTGTATCCCGTTCCCTCCCTTGAAGGCTTTCCTATTCTCTATAGATCTGGGAGTATAGACCCAGGATCATTATGGGGGTGCAGAAGGTGGAAGGTCTGGCTTCTGTAATTGCTTCTCTGCTGAACATGGGCATCAACAGGTCGTTTCATATCCCCAGCCTAACTCTTTCACTAGTGGGGTGGGGCTCTGGTTAGGTGGGGCACCAAGACACATGGTGGGGTCATCTGCCCAGGGAAGTCAGGTTGGCATCATGGTAACATCTGGAACTTGGTGGCAGAATAATGAAGCTGGAGGGCTGACATTCCACACCTGACATCTCTGGTCACAATCTGAAGTGAAACATGCTGAGATGATAATGGTTGCATTGATTAGGTTAAGATCAGCAGATGCAGTATCAATTGGTATGAGTTGAGAGAAGCATGCAGGAAAGAGTTCCATCCCATAGGTTCTAGAACTGAGAGAAATATGTGTTATACAGAGCATGGGGAAGGTTCCTGCTGTCTTAGGGCTTAAGATAGTTATTGTTATAAACAAATTATTTGGAAATTGGGATGACTGTGAAAACCCATTGTTAGGATTTGCTATATCATACAAAACCTCTCCATGATTTATGTCCTTCAGTGCTATTTAGATATAGCTGTATCTTATAAAGTGACACCACCAGTTGCTTCTGTTCTCCCTAGTCTAAGATTATAGGTGATTTAATATTTCAAAGAACAAGTCATTATTAGAAATGTATTAACAATTTTAGCTCACTGTTAAAATTCAATCAGATTACCAATTTGAGTGCTTAGATTGAAGGAACCAATACTCAGAACTATGGTTTGTGCATCAAAAATTTTGAGACATTCAATCCATTTTTCCTCTCTCATGCTGATTAAATAGGAACAAGGCCATTTATTCACCAGTGAGTACTTAGGTGTCAGAGATGGAGGGGTATATCTGTCATGGGCTTGCTTATACCCACAGATGCTATTTCTGAGGTCAGTTTTGCCTTGGAAATTCCATTTCTGTATCTATAAGTCTTGTCTCCTCCTAGTATTTCTTATTCTCTCAGGTGCCAGGCTTGCTGACATTCCAGCCCCTCTCCTGCATGTCAGACCTCTCCTCCTAGTATTTCTTCCTCTCAGACACCAGGCTTGCTCACATTCCAACCCCTCTCCTGCATGTCAGGGCTTCCCACCCCACACCAGATGCTGTTTCTCTGGTCAGTTGCTCTATATCCAGAGGCTGGTTCAATCTGGGTGTCACCAAGTCAGGAATAATAGTGATTATCCAATGAACTAGGTGTTTCAAGTATCTACCTCTCAGTGTTCACACCACCTGCCTAACTTAAAAATAAATGGTGAAGGGGGGCCAGGCGGTAGTGCAGAGGATTAAGCACACATGGCGCGAAGCTCAAGGACCTGCTCAAGGATCCCAGTTTGAGCCCCTTGGCTCCCCATCTGCAAGAGGGTCGCTTCACAGGTGGTGAAGCAGGTCTGTCTTCCCCTCATATCTTGATATCTCATATCTTGATTTCTCTCTGTCCTTTCCAACAAATAACAGCAGCAATGGCAACAATAACAAACACAATGGGAAAAAATGGCTTCCAGGAGCATTTGTGGTGCAGGCAGTGAATTCCAGCCATAATCCCAGCCTGGAGGGCAAAAAAAAAAAAAAAAGATGAAGCTTAAGGGAATCTTGTGTCCAAACTCAAATGTGTTAAAGTATCCTATAGATAGTTGTTTGTTTTTGGTTGCTTCCTATGGAACCTTGCACATGTGCAATTTCACTGCTTCTGGCAAACTTTTTCAGAGAGAGAGAGAGAGAGAGAGAGGAAGAGAGGAAGAAAGAGACCACAGCACTTGAGTTTCCCAGATGCTGTGCCACTCCCATGTGATGTGTGATGCTGGGGTTGGATCTTGGTTTTCATATATGGCAAGGCAGTCACCCTGCCTTCTTCTTCTAGCGTTTGCCCTTCTTCCGTAGCCAGTCAACAGCCTAGTAAGGTGTCTCTCAATTCTTACTATGGATAGTATAAATTTTCCCCTAGAATATCCATATCTATCTTTGTTTTTTTCTCTTGCTTTAGTAGTGGTTTAACAGTTTTACAAAACTATAAGGTTCCAGGGGTATAATTTCATCATGTATATAATGAATATACATGGTCAGTGTAAGTCAGCCTGTGGATTGTTTTATTTATTTAGTTTTAATTATTATTACTTAAAATCTTTTCTTTTCATACCTCTCTACCTTTTATTTTGATTTTAGAAATCAAAGGTGTAACTTTTTTTTATTCCCTTCAGGATTATTCCTGGGGTTCTGTGTCTGCACTAAGAATCCACTACTCATGGAGGCCATTTATTCCATTTTTATAGGAGTGAACATAAGAAAGAGATAGCAAAAAAGACATATCAGAGCACTGCTCAGCTCTGGTTTATGGTAGTGTTAGGAATTTCAATCCCCGGCACCTCAGAGGCACAGGCATAAAAGTCTTTTTGCATAACCATTATGCTGTCTCCCTAGTCCTCTGGATTGATTTAAGACAAAATGGCTCCTGGCTTTTATTTTGCATTCTTTGAGTAACAGAAGGTACTTAGTTCTCAATTATAAACTACAATTCCCAGCCTCCATTGCAGTTATCTGTTGTCATGTGACTACGTTTAAGCCAACTGGACTTGAATGGGAATGTTCACAACCTCTGTGCTGCTACTTTCCTGTGTTTTCTCTGGCTTCCTTTCCTCTCCCTACTGGTTGGGAGAAGACCCACTGCAGGTGTCTTGCTGGTCACATGCAGTGGTCAACAGGGCTGACCCAGTGCTCCAGACCACTTACTTCTGCACTGGAGCACAGCACTGAATCTGTTCTTTAATAAGCATGTTAACAATGAGCACACCTACCAAGAGAATACAGTGCATTTCAGTAAAAACTATGTGAAGGTGGAGGTTATATAAATATGACCAGTGGCTGTCCTCTACACATATTCTCTCCAGTCTCTAATCTGCTCCCCAGAGAGGTGTCTGAGGTCACCTTGCTTCTAAAAATCTTCAATTCTTCTGTTAGCTCCCTAGGAATACAGAATCCCAAATCCTTAGCATAAAGTACATTATACCGGGATTTGTCTTGCTTAAAATAATAGAATGCCAGACATCAGATAATTTTTTAAAATAATTATTTATTTCCTTTTGTTGCCCTTGTTGTTTTATTGTTGTAGTTGCTATTGCTGTTGTTATTGATGTCGTCATTGTTGGATAGGACAGAAAGAAATGGAGAGAGGAGGGGAAGACAGAGGGGGAGAGAAAGAGACACCTGCAGACCTGCTTCACTGCTTGTGAAGCAACTCCCCTGCAGGTGGGGAGCTGGGGGCTCAAACCAGGATCCTTACGCTGGTCCCTGTGCTTTGCGCCATGTGCGCTTAACCTGCTGTGCTACTGCCCAACTCCCTGACTTCAAATAATTTAAGCATTAAGGCCTTGGTCTTTCCTCATAATAGAAAATCTGGAGAGAAGTGTTTCCAGGATTGGTGTAGCAGCTCAAAGATGTCAGGACTATGGGTTACCTTTGCTGTAGGTCCCTTGGCTTTTCCCCCATAGTTATAAGATGGCTTCAGGGGCTCCAAGCTTCATATCTTCTTAAATGTTCAAATGTCAGGGGCTGGGTGGTGGCACACCTGGTTGAATGCACATGTTATAATGCACAAGGACCCAGGCTTGAGCCCCCGGTCCCCACCTGCAGGGGGAAAGATTTGGGAGTGGTGAAGCAGGGCTATGGGTATCTCTGTCTCTCTCCCTCTCTATCTCTCTTCCCTCTCGATTTCTGACTGTCTCTAGCCAATAAATAAAGATAATTAAAAAAAAAAAGAAAAATGGAATATAAGTTCAAATGCAAGGAATGAGGAGCACTCACCCCCACCGCACCCCCTGCTGAGGCTTTAAACATGCATAATTTCATCAATATAGGCCCACATTTTCATTCAGAGACAGACAGATACAGGTGGAGAGGGAGAAATAACTACAGCACTTGAGCTTCCTCCAGTGTTATGGTAGCACTCCTTGTGAGGCCTGCCAGGTGTGGAATCTAGATCTTGCATATGGTAAGACAAGCACCCTGCTAGGAAGCTACTTTTCTAACTTATTCTTCTGCTTTTTATCAGAGGAAAGCCTGGAGCTCCCCAGCAGATTCCTCTGGTGCCTTTGGCCAGACTGAATCACATGCCTAAGGCTTAGCTGCAGTTGCTAGGGAATAGCAAGTCTACCAGGAAGGGAAACTCTCCTTGGGACACACCAGGAAGCAGGCCTGCACAGCTGCAGAGCAGTGTGTTCCCCAAGCAGAAAGCTTGTCTGCAAGTCTAAGTATGAAACACCTAAGTTCTAGAGTTCTGGGAGTCAGGCGGTAGCAGCGGGTTAAGCGCACTTGGTGCAAACGCAAGGACCAGCGTGAGGATACCGGATGGAGCCCCAGCTCCCCACCTGCAGGGGAGTTGCTTCACAGGTGGTGAGGCAGGTCTGCAGGTGTCTATCTTTCTTTCCCTCTCTGTCTCCCCTCCTCTCTTGATTTCTCTCTGTCCTATCCACGACAACTGCCGGTCCCAGTTCGGGGCGCCAGTTGCCGTCTAGCTTCATGAGCGGAAGAGAGACGACCAGGGAGGGACTCATGGCTGAGCTTGGAAGCAGTATCTCTTTTATTAATCAGATACGTCACCTTTTATGCATCTCTTCACCGGAAGTGGCAAGGGAAAGGAAATGACTAGGAGAGGGGGCGGAGCAAAAAAAGAGCAGGAACAGATTAAACCAATACCCTGCAGGCAGGGTGGGACCCAGGTAAAACAGTGATTATGTAAATAGACCACATCATAAGTAATACAAGCGGACCTAATGTGATGATCAAAACAGAAGGTCTTAAAAGCAGAATTTAGAAGCATACCAACAGACAACAACAATAATAATAACCACAACAATGATAAAACAACAAGGGCAACAAAAGGGGAAAAATGGTCTCCAAGAGCAGTGAATTTGTGGTGCAGGCACCAAGCCCTGGGGAAAAAAAAAACACAAGTTCTGTGACCATAAGACCTATCACAAACATGTCTTTAGAATCATTTTTGTTAGTTGAATACAGCTAACCAAAACCATAAAAACATTTTCCCCTCTAGAGAAACCTCTCTATTTTTTATTTTGGCTTTAGAAATAAAAGGTGTAACTTTATTTTTCTTTCTCCAGGGTTATTTTTGGGGCTCTGTGCTTGCACTAGGAATCCACTGCTCATGGAGGCCATTTTTTCCATTTTAATTGGAGTAAACAGAGAGAAATTTAGAAGCAAAGGGGAGATAGAGAGGGAGAGAGAAAGATACCTAAAAACCTGCTTCATCATTTGTGAAGCATCCCCCTTGAAGGTGGAGAGTGGGGTCTTGAACCCTGGTCCTTGTGCAGGTTCTTGCACTTTGTACTATGTGTGCTTAACTGGGTGCACTACTGCCTGGTCCCCAAAGGTATAACTTTTGACATATGGCATGAAACAAATTGGTCTCATTGGTAATATATTTCTTTTTGCTTCCAGGGTTATTACTGGGTCTTGGTGCCTGCAAGTTTTGGAGGTCTCAAAACTTTACATAAGGCTCAACCTGACGCTGTTGACTGGCTACGGAAGAAGGGCAAACGCTAGAAGAAGAAGGTGCCTGCACTATGAATCCAGTGCTCATGGAGGTCATTTTTCTCCTTATTTATTTATTTATTCATTAATTCATTCATTCATTTTTGCCTCTAGGGTTATCACTGGGGCTCAGTGATTGCACTACAAATCCACTGCTCCTGGAGGCTATTTTTTCCCTTTTGTTGTCCTTGTTGCTTATCATTGGTGTTATTGTTGTCATTATTGTTGGATAGGACAAAGAGAAATCGAGAAAGGAAGGGAAGACGGGGAGAGAAAGACACCTGCACATCTGCTTTACTGCATGTGAAGCAACCCCCCTGCAGGTGGGGAGCTGAGGGGCTTGAACTGAGATCCTTATGCTGGTCCTTGCACTCCGAGCCTTGTGTGCTTAACCTACGGCATTACTGCCTGCCTCCTCCCCCATTTTTTACATTTTTATTGGATTGGACAGAGAGAGGGGAGAGGGAGATAGAAAGGGAGAGAAAGACACCTTGTGAAGGGCACCCCTGCAGGTGGGGAACCAGGG
Organism: Erinaceus europaeus; assembly: GCF_950295315.1. NCBI lineage: Eukaryota > Metazoa > Chordata > Mammalia > Eulipotyphla > Erinaceidae > Erinaceus > Erinaceus europaeus. The sequence goes on along the minus strand of NC_080168.1, from coordinate 83,351,192 downwards.
GCTCAAACCAGGATCCTTGTACTTCATACTATGTGTGCTTAATCGGGTGCACTACCACCCATCCCCCGGTAATATATTTCTTTTTTTAAATTTCTTTATTTGGGGATAAATGGTTTACAGTCAGAAGTAAAATACAATAGTTGTACATGCATAACATTTCCCAGTTTTCCATATAACAACACAACCCCCACTAGGTCCTCCTCTCTATGTATTTCTTTCTTTTTTTTTTTTTTTAATTATCTTTATTTATTGGATAGGGACAGCCAGAAACTGAGAGGGAAGGGGGGGAGATAGAGAGAGGGAGAGAGACAGAGAGACACCTGCAGCCCTGCTTCACCACTTTGTGAAGCTTTCCCCCTGCAGGTGGAGACCAGAGGCTCGAACCTGGGTCCTTGCGCACTGTAACCTGTGCACTCAACCAGGTGTGCCACCACCCAGCCCCCCCCATATGTATTTCTTAATGCTGTTAAATACACACAGAAGACTATTCTTTCTTACTGGACTGAGCTAGGGTTTAGCTTTGATTGTATTCTAATTTTCATGTTTGTAGATGTATTGAATAACCCTGTACACACACACACACATTGATGGAAATGACAGGCATTGTGTAACTGCAAGTTCATTTGGTTCTTTGGGGTCCTTCTGAGATATGTGCTGAAATCCACATGATGATCTGGAATAAAGATTAAATGTAAGGTTTGAGATGAGAGAGGAATTCCTTTTTCTTATGCAACATCAGAAGGGCAGGTAGAAATAGGACCTTTAGATCACTTCTGCCAAAGGGAGCCCAGTTACTGGGAGAACTGGAGTTGAAACTTGATATACTGCAAACAGCCCCACTCATTGTTCTCTTAGAATATCTTTGGACATCTGCCTTGGTGAGGCAGATGCTCCCAGTAAAAGGCCACCAATTTTGAGAATAAAATGACATGATGTCCAGAAAAGCCCTTTGTGTGCTATAAAGAATGCTGCAAGTGACAATAGTGCTTCCTACTGCACACGGCCCCTCCCCCAGTTATGACTGCAACCTACAAAGAAGGAAAGAAAAAACAGACTCTGGGGATTTCATGAACTTCCTAAGTTCTGAGTGCTGCCCTCTGTTAGACAAACCATCTCCCCACCAGGGTCCCCAAGAAGGTGCCCCAGTAGCAGGGCAGAATAAGGACACTATGCTGATAGCAGTAAATGACTGAAAAGTTACTAGGGCCAAGCAGTGGCTCCCTCCTATCCTGCCCCCCAGCCTTTTTCTAGCCCTGAATTTGTGTGGGTATAGCCTGGTAAGCAGGGCAAAGCTGAGTTTTGTCCCTTATCTAGCAGGCTGGGTCTCCCTGCCTGGCCTGGAGGCAGACTCAGCATGGCCTTGGGGTGGGAAATGGAAGGTGGGAAGGGCAGGCGGGATGGGGAGTGGGAGGCAGAGGCTGACTCCTCCCTGCCCAGCTTGTTCTACCTCAAGAAGTGGATTCTGCAAAGTGGTGGGACCAACCTCCCTCCCTACTTAGGCTGTTTCTAAGGATGAGCAGCAGCTGCACAGAGAATTAGTCCTTCAGAGCAGAATCCTCTAATGCAGCTAATTGTTTTTATAATAGGACTTTCACAGGAAGAAGAGAAACCTCTCTCATAAAAGTAAATGGATTCTCTGCTCAGAATGCACATCTTCTGCCCAGCAGGGACCACCCTGCAGATGGTGCTTCTGCATTCCCAACTGGGTCTTCAATACAGGAGGAAGGGTCCCTGCCCCCTCCCCGCCCTACCTCTCCCTCCCCACCACCAGCACTCAGGGTGCACTGCCTCTGCTCTCTGGGATTTATGCTGAGGGTGACAGTTCTGTTTTCAACAAAAGTGAAAGGTCTATCTGGCAACAAAGTACAACAGCGATGGTCACAACCCAGGACTCTTGCTTTTTGCTGTTGAGCTCTGTGAATTGAAATCGTGTGTCCACACAATTGTCTGCTCACCTTTTCTGTGAACCTAAAACTCTAGCAAATGAGATTTATTTATTTTGCTGTTTATTCCTCTCCAGGGCTTCACCATGCTGGGCTGGATTTTTTTTTTTTTTTTTTAAGATATAAAGAGAGAGGGAGAGAAAGAGTGACAGACAGACAGACAAAGACCACAGCACCTAAGCTTTCTTCAGTGTGGTGATGAGACCAGGCTTGAATCTGGGTCACACATGGCAAAATGGCCATTATTCAAGTGAGCTATTTTTGCCCCTAACACTCTCTCTCTTTTTTTTAAGTACTGGGTCAGGGAGTTGGGTGGTAGTGCAGTGGGTTAAGCGCAGGTGCACAGCGCAAGGACTGGTGTAAGGATCCTGGTTCGAGCCCCTGGCTCCCCATCTACAGGGGAGTTGCTTCATAGGTGATGAAGCAGGTCTACAGGTGTCTGTCTTTCTCTCCCCCTCTCTGTCTTCCCCTCCTCTCTCTATTTCTCTCTGTCCTATGCAACAATAACAATAATAACTACAACAATAAAACCAGGGCAACAAAAGGGAATAAATAAATAAATATATTTTAAAACATAAAGTACTGGGTCAGTTGAGCTTATCCCATTTCATTAGCAAGATAATAGCTTCCATCAAAACCCCTTCCAGCAGACTTACACATCATTGGCCAAAACAGGATTATAGAACCCCCTCCAAGCTGTAAGGAAGACTTTCATTTCCATGGGGGTTGGGGGACACATTCTCCCCAGTTTTATCATTACACAGTTAATGACTTGGCATACAGTGCTGCAAAAGGCTTGTCATGGGGGCTGGCAAGATAGCTCACCTGGGAGGGTGCTTGCCATGTGTCATGAACAGGACCCAGATTAGAGCTGGGAGAAGCTTCAATATGTGATGTTTTTCCCTCTCTCCCTCCCTCTGTCCTTTATTCTGTCACTTTCTATCTGAAAAGATTGGCCTTTGTGGTAAAGCCCTGGCAACAAATGATCACTATGAAAAGTATAGTTAGCAAGATAGAGGATAGAGGATAGAGACAAAGAGAACTTGAGAGGGGAGAGGGAGATATCTGCAGTTCTACTACACCATTTGTGAAACTTTCCCCTCCTATAGGTGGGGACCAAGGACTTGAAAAAGATCCTTGTACATGATAACATGTGCACTCTACCTGGTGTGCTGCTGTGTGACCTCTCTAGTCTCTCTTACAATGAAAGAGATAATGAGAACTTTCATAGCTTATTTTCTAACTCTCAGTAGACCAGACAATCATGATGTTTATACATTTGTATCCCCAGTAACTGATTATCTCTTATTTTAAATTACTGATTCAATATTGATTTACAAAATTGTAAGATAATAGTGGCATAAATGCATAACACTCCCAATAACACTTTGCATCCTCATCCCCTCCATTGGAGGTGCAATAGTTCTCCCAAGGTCACAGAAAATGGGCTGACTTCATAACTATAATATGTATATCCCCCCCCCCCAGGTCCTGTCATCCCTTCCTCTCTAAGTCATATCTATACCTAGTAGTACTACCAAGTGTCCTTTCCACACCCTCCCCTTTGGTAAGGGAAACAGTGTCTGACTTCCTCTGGTGTTTTCCAGATTTGCTTCCCTTTCTGTGATGGTCAAAAAAAAAAAAAAAAAAAAAAGATATCCGGTGACAAATGCTTCGAGTTCTGTTGGAATTGCAATTCAGATCCCTCTGATCTTTTCCCCCTATCATCTGTTCCTCTGGGATTATGGCCAAAGTTCTTTATGGGGAGCAGAAAGTGGGAGTTCTGGCTTCTGTAGTTTCTTCTCCACTGGACATGGGCATTGGCAGGTTGAGCCATACCCTCAGCCTGTTTCTATCTTTCCTAGTTGGGTAGGGCTCTGGGGAGGTGAGGTTCTGGGAGACATTGGTGAGGTTATCTGCAACCTCAAGGAAGTCAAGATGGAATCATGATGGCATCTGCAACTTGGTGGCTAAGGCTACAGTGCTTCTGCAGATGTCTCAGTTGTAGTTTAATGAGGCTTGTAAGTCTGATAGTTGTCCATCTTTATTGTTTTGGGAGAGAGTATGCCCTCAGCTGTTACTCCATAGTCATGCCTACTGGAAGCCCCAGTACTTAATTTAAAGCTGAAAATTCATGTCTTTTGTCTACCTTCAATTTCTCCCAACCCCCTCCCACCTCTGGTAATCAAAAGTCTGATCTATGAGATTTTTTTTTTCATTCCACATTTAAGTGACATTCTGTGGTGTTTGTCTTTCTCTGACTTATTGCACTTAATGTAATAGCCTCAAGTTTTAGCTATTTATGCAGATGGAAGGGGTTTCCTTCTTTTGTTGTCATCAGGTCTTCACTGCTCTGGGATGACTTTTTAGATGGAAAGAGACAGAGGGAGAGAGTGAAAGACACCACAGCACTAAAGCTCCTTCTAATGCAGTGCTGGCTGGGCTTGAATTTGGGTCCTATGCATGGCAAGGAGTCACCTGTGCTGGTGAGTTATCTTGCTACCAAGATTTCCTTTTTAAGAGGTGAACAGTTTATTTTATTCATAGATTTTCTTTAAGTTTTGGAGCTACTCTCTGCCCTAATCCAACTTTCTAGCCCTATCCTCAACTCTGAAACCATCTTCCCAGATAATATTTTTGCCCACCTTCAGGTGAGTTGTCAAACTCAAGCAAAAACTATGAATCATGGGCCTCTAGGAACATACCTAAAACAGAATTTCTTGCTTCTTTCTACCCTAAGATCTCTATTCTTTTTTTTTTTTTTTAATTTAAGAAAGGATTAGTGAACAAAAGCATAAGGTAGGAGGGGTACAACTCCACACAATTCCCAACACCCAATCCCCATAACCCACCCCCTCCCATGGTAGCTTTCCCATTCTCTATCCCTCTGGGAGCATGGACCCAGGGTCGTTGAGGGTTGCAGAAGGTAGAAGGTCTGGCTTCTGTAATTGCTTCCCCGCTGAACATGGGCGTTGACTGGTCGGTCCATACCCCCAGTCTGCCTCTCTCTTTCCCTAGTAGGGTGTGACTCTGGGGAAGCTGAGCTCCAGGACACATTGGTGGGGTCTTCAATCCAGGGAAGCCTAGCCAGCATCCTGGTGGCATCTGGAACCTGGTGATTGAAAAGAGAGTTAACATATGAAGCCAAACAATTTGTTGAGCAATCATGGATCCCAAGCTTGGAATAGTGGAGAGGAAGTGTTAGGGAGGTACTCACTGCAAACTCTAGTGTAGTCCTGCTTTCAGGTATATATTTTGCAGTAGTTTATGGATACGTGTGCACATAAGCTCTCTCTCAAGATCTCTATTCTTGTCTGCTCCATTACTACTTGTTGGTTCTTGCTCATTAATCATTTTGTCTTGCTTTATATCTTACCGCCTTTCAGCCACCAAGTGGCAGATGTTATTATGATTATATCCTGACTTCCCTGGGCAGATGACCTCACCAATGTGTACCCAGACCTCACCTCTCCAGGGAAAAGCAGAAACAGAATAGGGTTCCATAGTTTGACCTGCTAACTTCCATGTGCAGCAGGGAAGCAATTACAGAAGCCAGACACTCACCATCTGCACTCTAAAAAGAATTTTGATCCATACTCCCAGAGGGGGAGAAATGTTAGGGAAAGTTGAGCAGGGGGCTCTGAACTCTAACTCCATCAGGACCTGGAGAGAGAAGAGGAAAAAAGGGAGGACATTCCGAAGTAGTGATAGGTGTAGCTTTGACTTACTAAGAGAAGGCACAGCCATAGGGAAAAAAGGACAACTATATATAAATATAGACAGATAATTACAGAAATAATAGTTAACCCATATCTGTGATCTTGGAAGAACTACAGTAGCTTCCAATGAAGGGAATCAGGACACAGAACTCTGGTGGTGGGAACGGTGCAGAATTATGCCCCTTTTATCTTATAATTTTGTAAATATTAAGTCATTAATAAAATTTTTAAAAGATTTCTTTTTTAAAATAAATGCCTTAGCTATTTTAAAATATGTATTAATTTTTTAGGGAGAGACAGCTAGTGTATTTCTCTGGTACATGTGGTGCTAAGGATCAAACCCAGAACCTCATGCTTATATGTCCAGTGTTTCAACCACTGTACCAATCCTGTTAGACATTCATTTTTAATGGTAAATAGTATTCCAACTTGCTTTAAATTTTCTTTATCCAATCTCCTGTCAGTGGGTGCTCAGGTCATTTCCAAGTCTTGACTGTTGTGTCTAATGCTTTAGTGGATGCAGGTTTGTAGATAGTTCAACAGAATGCTCTCATTTCCTTTGGGTGTATCCCAGTAATGGAATTATTGGTTCATGTGGTATTTCTATTTTCAGCTGTTTCAGGAACTGCTGGACTGTTTTCCATAGTGACTGTGTCATCACAAACCATCAGAAGTACACAAGGGCTTCATTTTCTCCACATCCTCACTCACATTTGCTGTTCTTTTGATCCTACCATTCTAACAGGCTATTTTGATTGATATATTCCTATTAATTAGTGGTGTTGCTCACTTGGCCATTTGAATATCTTTGAAAGTATATCTATTGAGGTTTTTTGTCAATTTTAAAATTGGGGTAATTGGGATTATTATTATTTTGCTACTGAGTTGTATGAGGTTTCTTTAGTTTTTAATTGCCATCAGGGCTATTGCTGGGGGCTTGGTGCTTGTACAACAAATTCACTGCTCCTAGCAGTGATTTTTCCTCTTTTTCCACACACACACACACACACACACACACACACACACACACACACACACACACACACGGGGAGAGAGAGAGAAAGAGAGAGAGAGGGAGTCCTACAGCACTGCTTCACTGTTTCACTGCTTGTGAAGGGACTAGGGGCTTGCACTTGGGTCCTTGTGCATGGTAACATGTAGGATCAAGCAGGTGTACCACCACCCAGCCTCTAGATATATTAGTTCTTTATATATATATATTTGTATTAATTTTTTTAGTAGATATATAATTTTTTTCTCCCATTCTTGGATTGCCTACTCATCTTGATTTTTTTTCTTGCTGTGCTAAAGTCTGATGTAGTCAGACTTGCTTTGAATTTGCTACTTCTGTTTTAGGTGTCATTTTAAAAAATCATTGCCAACATAATGTCATGGATTGTAGGGCAGGAGAGACAGCTCAGTGTTATAGCATAGGATTTGCATACCTGAGCACCCAGGTTTGAACCAGTACTGACAGATGCCAGAGTGGAGTGATGTTCTGGGTCTCTGTCTCTATCTTGTGTATATAAATAATTGGAAGATGCTTCTTTTAAATATAGGGATGGGGCCAGGGGGAGAGAGAGAGAGACCACAGCATCAAAGCTTCCATCAATGCAAGGTGGTGGCTGGGCTCAAGCCTAGATCATGTACATGATAAAGTAGTGCACTGAGTGAGCTATTTCAATAGCCCTAATATATATTTGCCTCCAGGGTTATTGCTGAGGCTCAGTGCCTGCACTACAAATCCACTGCTCCTGGAGGCCATTTTTTTCCTTTGCCCATGTTATTTATCATTGTTGTTGTTGCTGTCGTTGTTGTTGGATAGGACAGAGAGGAAGGGAAGACAGAGGGGAAGAGAGAGATAGACACCTGCAGACCTGCTTCACCACCCATGAATCGACCCCTTTGCAGGTGGGGAGCCAGGGCTCCTTACCCTGTCCTTGGCTTTGCGCCATGTGCACTTAACCCGCTGCACTACCACCCAGTCCCTAGCCCTAATATATATATTGTGCGCTTAACCCACTGCACCACCACCCGGCCCCTAGCCCTAATACATATCTATATAATTTTTTTTTTTGCCTCCAGGGTTATCACTGGGTCTCAGTGCCAGCACTATGAATCCACTGCTCTTGGAGACTATTTTTCCCATTTTGTTTCCCTTGTTATGGTTGTTATTGTTATAGCTGATGTTGTTGTTGGATAAGGCAGAGGAAAAATCGAGAGAGGAGGGGAAGACACACAGGATGAGAGAAAGATAGACACCTGCAGACCTGCTTCTCCGCTTGCGAAGCGACTGCCCTGCCGATGGGGAGCGGGGGGATTGAACCAGGATCCTTAATCCGATCCTTGTGCTTTGGGCATCTGTTCTTAACCCACTGCACACTTCCCAGCTCCCACCCTAATTTTTTTAAAGGAGTTTGCTTCTTGTGTTTTCTTTCAGTAGTTTTATGGCTTCAAGTTTTACATTTAAGTTGTTAATCCATTTCTTGTTTTTTTTTTTTTTGTCTCCAGGGTTATTGCTGGGGCTTGGTGCCTGCACTACAAATCTTCTGCTCCTGGAGGCTATTTCTTTCCCTTTTGTTGCCCTTGTTGTTTATCATTGTTGTAGTTATTATTATTGTTGTTATTGCTGTCATTGTTGGAAAGGACAGAGAGAAATTGAGAGAGGCTGGGAAGACGAAGAGAGAAAGATAGACACCTGTAGACCTGCTTCACTGCCCATGAAGCGACCCCTCTGCAGGTGGGGAGCCAGGGCTCGAATTGGGATCCTTACCCCATCCTGGGCTTTGCAGCATGTGCACTTAACCTGCTGCGCTACCACCGACCCCCCTTAGTCCATTTCTAATTTGGTTTTGTCAGTGATGTAAGCTAGCAGTGTAACCATCTAATTTTCCCTGTGCTATTTTTTGGAAAAGCACTGCCTTTTCACTGCTGAGTGCTTTTTTTACTCCATAGAATGGGCAGTGGAAAGATATTCTGAATTACAGGTCACAACTTCTATCAGTTACAGATTATCAGATTGACTTTGATCCCCAGGTTAGCCAATTAGTAAGCCATCCCTCTACTTAAAACATTGCTTTCTGTTAGATGCAGTCTCTCTGGGAAAGTAGCACATAAGCCTTGTTGATCTTTTCTACCTCCAATGTGACTAAAATTATTACATATTTTCAGTTTTCCATAACCTCCAAATTGGCTCAGAATCCCCCTCACCCACCACCTGGAGTTGGGGGACCCTGGGACTCCATGTAGGGACTGTAACCTCCTAGTCGGGAGACTCAAAGCCAAGTCCTGTGTCACTGTGTCCCAAACTGTACCCGAGGCCAGCTGGCACCGTGTCTCTGCCATGAACATTTGTTCTGACTGTGGCCACTAAGATTCTTGGGAATATTCTTACATCTGTCTACTTCCAGGGGGACAAGGCAGAACTTGTGTGCCTTGTCTCTCCAGCAAGCAGGGCACATGCTTGTGACAGAGGGGTGCACTTACATCAGAGCCGTGTGAGGAGGGTCCCACTTGTAGAATCATTTTCTGGAAGAGATACATCTGGTCATGGGGACAGCCCTGCAGTCTGAGGGGGACTGTGAGTGGCAGCAGTGGCAGAGGGGATGTAGAAGCTACCCTAGGCTGGAGTCTGGGTATGTCTTTCCTTTGTGCAAAACTCCCCTCCTGACCTGTCAGGAGATTCAGTGAGACACATGATTTCCTCCACACATTATGGATGTTTGGACAAACTGGAGTTGTTAATTGTTGTTTACTGTCCATAAGCCTACCCAGAGTCATCATGTAGCCTGTCCTCCTTAGGGTACTCTCTAAACATGGGTTTTTTTTCTCCCCATCACCATGGTTATTGCTAGGGCTTGGTGCCTGTACAATGAATCTGCTGCTCCCAGTGGTCATTTTTTTTTTTTTTTTACCTTTTACTTGATAGGACAGAGAAAAACTGAGAGAGGAGGAGAGACAGGGAGAGAAAGAGACAGTGAAGTGTTGGTATGCTTCTAATTCTGCTTCTAAAACCCCTTCTGTTTCGTTGGTTTAATCCCCCCTGCTTAACACTGTATTCTATTTACATAACCACTGTTAACTAAGCACCACCCTGCCTTGGCATTGGTTTAATCCCCACTGGTTCATGATGTCTTTTTGCTCCACCCCCTCTCCTAGTACACCCTGATTTCCACCAGTCTTTTTTCGCTCCACCCTCTCTATGTCACATCCTGTTTCCACCCTACTTGGTGAGTATATATAAGGACAGGATTGTGAGTAGAGATAGCTTAGCTTAGATTGCACAGCATTCTACATGAATAAAGACTGAACTGCATACCACTCAGCCATGAGTCTCTGGTGGTCTGTCTCCTGCCCGCGAAGTTAGCCCGGCAGTGAAGCATGGCTTCCCCACTTGTGAAGCTTCCCCCCTGCAGATAGGGACCAGGGGCTAGAACCCAGGTCTTCCTAGGTCTCTGTGCACTGGGTGAAGCACCACCTGCCCTGACTCTGACATTTTGATGCCTGTGCTCATCATGGTGCTATTAATATAAAAGCTATAATAAATATTAATATAAAACTATGTGTTTCCTTCCCCTCACCACCTGCCTTCTGTGAGCCCTGACGGAACTCCACTTCTGAGTGCATGCTTGCACCCGTGGGCCCTCCACCCTGCTGGGACTCTCAGGCCCTGCCATTCCCCAAACAGGGGATGCTGCCACCCTTTCCTGCCTCCCATGCCTAGGCCAGTATGGACAGAAGGCTGGAATGCCACCCTCCTCTTCAACTGCCGGGATAGCCTGAGGGTACTTCCTCCCGAGCTAATGCTCTCTGGGTTGGAGAGAACTCAACTGGAGCCGATCTAGGCTGCTGCATGGGAGAGGGATCAGGAACTCGTGCCGCACTAACTTCCGCAGGAGATACACTCTGGAACTCTCGGAGCCGGAAAGCAATTTCCAGGTGTCTTTAATCAGAAGAGCAGCTATTTTTATACTCTCCAAGTAGGGTGGAAACAGGATGTGATATAGAGAGGGTGGAGAGAAAAGTGACTGGTGAAAATCAGAGTGTGACAAGGAGGGGGTGGAACAGACGAGAATCCTATTACTGAACCACCAATGCCCTGGAGTGCTTTATGTAAAAGTGATTTATGTAAATAGACCAAAGCTTTGGATCAGTAAATCCCTATATAGGCATATGGTTAAGCAGAAGCCAGGGGGAGGTGGCATACTACCCAACATCCAACCTTTGTATAAGTTATATAAATTTATCTGGGCCTTTTAAGTTCAAATTATCTGGTCACGTCTTTTGTTTCATCATGCCTCACTGCCCAGCTCACAGACTGCCTGTAACTCTCTCATGGCTTCCATGGGTGCTGACCACTTACCTATCCAGTTAAATCCATTTTCCAAGGGCCAGCCTTCAGGCTTTACTGCTAACAGAGGACAGCATTGAATGCTATATGCTGTGTGTAGTAGGTCCTCAGTAAACACTTATGGGGGCTGGACAGTGGCTCACTCAGTTGAACACATGTCACCATGTTCAAGGACCTGGGTTCAAGCCCCCATTCCTCACTTTCAAAGGTGAAGCTTCATGAGTGATGAAGCAAACTGCAGGCCTCTATCTCTCTCCTCTTTTCTCCATTCTCTCTCAATTTATCTCTGACTCTATCAAAATATATAAATAAAATAAATACTTATATTGCTATAGGAAATCTAAATAATTTGTTCATTTATTTCCCCAGTAGACATTTTTTCTTTTTTCTGGGGACTTCACACCTACAAGATTCCATAGATTTTTGTAGACTCTTAAAAAAACTTAAGCTAATGGGTGAGAGACAGAAGAAAAGGAGAGATACCACATCAGAGCTCTGCCATTCATGAAGCTCCCTCATTTTATAGTGCTCCCATGAGGTGGCTGGGGCTTGAACCTGGGTTCTTGCTACTGGTAAAGTGTGCACTCTACTGGATGAGCTATCTTCCAGGCCCCTGGCTAAAATCTTTTTTGTTCACTCTTTCCTTGTTTTGATTGCTTCTTCTCATAAAAATGCCCCTGAATACACTTACCAAATTCCTGTCCAACTAGGTGTGACCCTCTGATGGAAAGTCTGCTCCCACTGGCTCTGTGTGGGCAGTCAAATTGTGGAAAAACTGGTGTCCTGTTGAGTGTAACCTATATCAGTGATAGGTCAAAGCAGCCATGGTCTCTGCTAAACTATCACAGAGCACTTGGACTTTGTTCTCATATCTCTGGTCCTTGCAGAGGTTCTGGGATCCATTTAGTTTCCTGTAGCAAATTTCATTCTAGAATCAAGTAGGAGACTGGATTCTATTTGTGTTAAGAGCTACTCCCAGCCAGGTAGCAAGGAAGGCAGTACAGCCTTCAGGGTGGAAGAGATAGCATAATGGTTAAGAGTCTGGTCTTTGGAATCCAAGCAGACCTGGGGTGGAAACTTGACCCAGCTGTTAAGGAACTGTCTGTCTTTGTATAGTTTACTTATCTCCTTTCAGGTTTTAGTTCTTGTATTGATAAAAGAAATAAAACCAAAACCATTGGAGTGTTCAGAGGATCAAAGAGAATATTTTGAAAGCATTTAGCACAATGTCTGGCACCTCTTTGACAATAGATGAAAGGGAAGCTGTGTTTATGTAGCATGTGTATATTCCCTCTTTAACCTGTTAGATCATTTAGAACTGTTTCCTGCCATAAGATCTAAAATTGATGATTAGAAAAGGCTGGGGGGGTTACAGCTCTTCCTGCCTCCTGTTGAAGCCATTTCCCATGTGTCCTGTTCATGGGACGTCAGACATGCTCAAGAAATCAGCAGTGGGGTCAAGTGCTGTCTCTCCAGTGAGGTGTGTGATATTCCTACATGGGACTTTGGCTTCATCGTGGGCTCTAGTTAGCCTATAGTGACCCTGAAAGTGGTAATTTGGATGATACTGGGGTGAAAGAATAAAATCCATCAGTTTTAGCCATGACTTTGGCAAGGCGTTAGCAAAGCTTTGATTCCACATGCTAAAGCAACAGCTTCTCTCGAGTTCATCTCTTTGTTTCTCTGTCACATATTTTCCCTTTGTGTTTAAATCTTTCATCTTGGTCTCTCACTCCATTTGGTGCAGATATCCTCTTGGGTTATTTCTAGTTCAACTGTTTGGAGCATGCAGATTTATGGTGCTTTGCTAGAGATGTGGCAGAGAGGGGGCTGCCAAACCCAAGGGAAGATACCTGCAATGTGACAGCATGGTTTTAACAGTCTTTGTGTTGTAATGGTAAAAGGATGCAGGAAGGCATCTTAGGGTAGTGCAATTAAAACAAGGCAAACCCTCGACAGGAGGGGAGTTGCTTTGAAGACACTGTATTTGTCATACAAAAATCAAATACAGGGTGGGAGAGATAGCATAATGGTTATGTAAAGAGACTCTCATGCCTGAGGCTCCAAGGTTCCAGGTTCAGTCCCCTGCACCACCATAAACCAGAGCTGAGCAGTGCTCTGGAGAAACAAAACAAGTCAAATACATTCCAGAATTGATTGCATGTAGGTGGGGGAAAGCTAGACATGTTCCAGTGACCTGAAAGGCCTCTGACAAGCTCTGACTGTACAAACGGCCCTCATTCAAGAGTGAACCCCACTGTTGTGCTGGGACACTCATTCTCAGTCTGTTTCTTTTGTGGATCCCTGGGTCCAATCTCACACCTCTCCCACCCCCAGCCCTCTACTGTTACCCCCAACCCCAAGTAGCATTAGAACTCCTCAAGTGCAGCTTGTTGTTTTGTTTTGAAAAATTCCTAACTTCCTTTACCCTAATCGCAATGTCACAGACCTGAAATGTCTGACGTCATTAACTCATTCCTGAGTCAAGTGCCCTCATTTGTGATGAAAGTTTGGAGATGTCTGCCCTTCCTGGTTTCCCAGACAGAATGCCATGGAGATAGAAGACCCCACTCCGACTTTAAACTAGTGAGGGTGCAAAGTGCTTTTGTGGTGTGGAAGGCACAGGGCTGAACACTAAGTCTCTTTCTCACCCTTCCACCCTCCCACCCCCAGAGGCCTCACCCCATTCTCTGGGGTCCACAGCAATAAAGGGCTCTGTGGGAGCTTTTGATTTCTTCCATTTTTCTTTCTATTGTCGCCTTTTCTTCTCTTCCTCTTCCTCTTCCTCCACATAGTAAAGCAGTGGGAAGAATTTAGCTTCTGATTGGGTTTGGAGGGGAGGTAAGATTCTCCCCACCAGGTTGCAGAGGGAAAAGCTCTTTCCTTGTAAAATAAGAAGTATGACAAAGAATTTCTGTGACACTCATGCACTGATAAACCTTAGGTGGACCCCACTTTTTGTGTATGTGGCTTTCAGAAAGCTAGATATTCATGCTATATATGGAGGCTCCCAACAGCCTCCTAATAGCAGAGTCAGATTCTTAACTGGGCACCTGCCTGCTCCCACCTAACACAGCAGTTAGTTCTGGTAGTAACCACAATTAAGTCAGAGAGATAGACATTTATATATTTGTTTGTTTATTGTCACTGCTGATGATTCACCACTCTAGGATGACTTTTAATATAAATAGAAAGAGGCAGAGACAGTGAAAGAGACCACAGCACCAAGGCTTTCTTCAGTGAGGGAGGGCTGGACTTGAACTTGGGTCATGCACATGGGAATGCAGCACATGGTCCAAGTGAGCTACTTTTCTGGCTCCAGGGAACAGAATTTTAACTGAATCTGTTTATAACTTCTGAAACCTAAATTTGGTTCCAAAGTACTGTGTGTTATTCATTCCTACTAGATTTTACTATTAGACTCATTTAAGTGAAACATCTGAGAACAGTGCTGTGAATTGTGTTTGCCATTAAACCTATGAATAAGGAAACAAATACATTAATATTTTATTAACAAAATAATAGATGATGGTAAAATAATGTGTCATACTGGAAATTGCTGGTTGAATTATTCATGTTTTGGGGAAAACATATTCCAGCTCAGAAGGACTTCTCACATTCTGTTTACAGTGCTGTACTCCTCTTCCAAACCAGGCTCAGTTGTCACTTATTTTCCCAGGAGTGCCCACCCTCTTCTCTGTAAGAAAAGTATTCCTATCATTTGTCACTCCTCTCTCCTTCCTTCTAGACAATGTATGGTTTGCTTCACCTGCTGTAACAGAAAGTTTTTAGAGGATAGTGCTTATCATATACAACTTCATGCATTCTGCTGTTAAGTTAGAACTATCTACTTAAAAGAGGGGTGGAGGCTAGAAGATAGCTCAGATACAGTACACACTTTATTGTACACAAGACCCTGAGTGCAATCCCATGGACAGCCTTAAAGGGGGCTCCATAGATGGTAGAGCAGTGCTGTGGTGTGTGTCTCTCTCTCTCTTTCTCCTTGATGTCTGTCTTTCCCCTCTCTCTGACTATATGATAAAAATTGGGACTGAGGAAGCTGTTTGGGACGATCATGCATGTGTCAGATGTGTGGTTCATTTCCTGGTCCTACATAACAATGAATGAATGAATGAGTGAATGATGAGTCTACTCTTAGTTAGTTATACGAAGATTAGAGCAGTTTCTCCTTATCTTGGTGCTTATTTCCTCATTAGTAAAATGACAAAAACTACAAGCTCATGAATTTGAGGTTAAAGGAGATCTTGTGTGTAAATTACTTAGATATCATTAACATATATATAGTTACCAGAGTTGTTGCTGGGGCTTGGTGCCTGCACAGTGAATTGATGGTTCCTGGTGGCCATTTTTTTTTTTTAACTTTCTTTTTCTCTTTATCAGACACAACAGAGAAATTGAGAGGAAAGGGTGGATGATACAGGTAGAGAGAAAGAGAGACACCTGTAGCCCTGATTCACTGTGAAATTTCCCCCCTGCAGGTGGGAATGGGGGCTTGGACCCAGGTCCTTGCACATGCTGACATGTATGCTGTACCAGGTGTACCACTACTTGGCCCCACGAAATATAGTTTTCATAGATATCCTAGGCAGGGGGATTTTTCTTTGTGGACCAAAGTCATAGTAGCAAACGAAGGACAGATAGGATCAGTAGTAGCTCATAAGAGCAAAGTAAGAACAATAAAGCGAGAATAATTCCAACAGGTAAAATGTTTCAAGCTCAAGCTATAATAATGGACACATTTCCAGAAGGGCTGATGTACTCTCAACTTAACACAACCCCCCCCAACTCAGCAGCATCATATATGTAATCTACAGCTGAGATAAGTCACATCCATCGTTAATGCACACATGCTGTGCTGGTCTCCCTGTGCTGCCACCTGCTTTGGGGAGTTCACTTTTTAAAAGGACTCTCCAAGGAGGGTTAAATCAGTGCTTTGTTTCTCTGTGTTCATTTTCAAATAGTAAACAGAGACCCCTCACAGACATTGTGTGACTTGGGTTACAACCACTATTAGTCAACATCTAATGGCAGTGATGTTCAGGCAATTTGTTTCACTACAAGTTCTTTTCTTTTCACTAGCTTTATCACTGAGGCTTGTTGGCTGCAGGACACCACCACTCCTGGTGGCCATTTATTTTGGTAGAGACAGGAAGAGAGAGAAAAAACACTTGCAGTACTGATACACTGCTTGTGAAGCATCCCCCCCACCTGCAGGGACTGGGGTCCCTAGGTCTTCATGTATGCTAATGTGTGTGTTCTACCCAGGCCCCAAGATTCCCTTTTACAGGGCAAGAATTGTCCCCAGCATTTCTCCTGTTCACACACTCAAACCTTTCTGATTTCACCTAAGCTGCTGTCTATCCTTCTTCTCAGGTATCGTGAACTTTCATTCATCTCCCTGCACTAAGCAGGAGTCTGGGCTTCTCCAGAAAACTTCCTAGTTTCTGAGCAAGAGTTGATGGTCCCTGTTTCTATGACCTTACAGGACTAGAGTGTGCAATTGGGTTGTGCTGGTGGGCTGTGAATGCCTAGAAGGCATGGATCTAGTCTTGGTCATTTGTCTCTACACTGTTAACTGGAAGGCTGGGGCCAGGGGGTGACAGTTCCAAGACCTTTGAGTCTGCATGGGCCACAGTACCTTTACCTTGAGACCGGAGTTCTCTACCAGGGACAGTGGCAGCCGAGCTGCTCCATGGCTGCCCAGGTCCACACAAGCCCGTGTTCTATGAGAGCACAGGAGGACAGCAGGCACCCCAATGAAGGCTGGGGGGGGCATCAGGGGATCCTTCAGGAGATGCTCTCTGAGCATCAGAAACCCAAACATCTGACAGACTCCATCCTTCCTTGTAGATAAATGAGATAAATGCTTGGCATCCATTCCTTTAAGAAGCATTTACTGAGAGCCTGCCTCGTGCTTGACTCCAGAGGACAGTGACAGCCTCTGCTCATCAAGAAGGGGTTCTTGTTCTGTGTCCCATGACCAGTTAAGGTACAGACACTTAATACATTAATGGTGATGGGTATCATGCAGGCTGAGATGGAGAGTAAAAGGAGTGAAGAACAGTCTGGGAGGTGGTGCAATGGATTAAGTGTTGGACCTTTGAGGTCTGGAATTCTATCCCCAGCATCATATGTCAGAGGGATACTGATTCCTCTCTTCTAAATAATCTAAAAATTATTTTTAAAAAAGAAAGAAAAGGGGGCCAGGTGGTTCCACATCCAGTTAAGAGCACATATTACCAAGTGCAAGGACCTGAGTTCAAGCCCCTGCTCCCCACCTGCAGTAAGAGGAGGGGGTGGGAATGCTTCATTAGCGGTGAAGCAGGTCTGCAGGTGTCTTTCTCTCCCTCTATCTCCTCATCCTCTTTCAATTTCTCTGTGTCCTACCTAATAAAAATTAGAAAAAAGGTGGAAAAAGAAAGAAAAAAATGGCCACTGAGAGTGGTAGATTCCTGGTGTTGGTACTGAGTCCCAACGATGGCCCTGGAGACAATAAAATAATAATAATAAATGAAAGAAAGAAGTGGGGCTCAGTGGTGGTGCAATTGGCTAAGTGTATACATTACAGTGTACAAGGACCTGGGTTCAAGTCCCTGGTCCCCATCTACAGGGGGAAAGCTTCTTGAGTGAAGCAGGGCTGCACATGTCTCTCTGTCACTCTCTATCTTCCTGCTCCTCTCTCACTTTCTCTCCATATCTATCCAATAATAAATAAAATATTTAAAAAAATTAAAAGGAGGGGAGTAAGGGGGGGTGTATGTCTGAGGGTACACAGATAGTCAAGGAAGGCCTTTCCAAAAAGGTGGCATTTAAACTGAGATTGAAAGGATAGAGATGTGGAACAAAGAGGAGGGAGGAGGAAGAGTGGGCTGGGGATGGGACTGAATGTGTAAGGCTGGCAGGTGACAGACCACCTGAGCAGGAGTGGAGGTGGGGATGCGGAGAGCTTGAGTTTAAAGGGCCAGGTCAGGGTAGCCTCTGGGGGGGGCCAGGGGACTGGTGACCCCAAGTTCCAGTGTGAGCACAACTGGGAAGTGTGGGGTGGTGGAGTGGTGGGTGCAGCTCAGAGGCATCTCTGCCCCTTTATCATCTCTCCTCACAGGGTTGTGAGCATCTCTTGCTGTGAAGGTTTCTCCCCTGCTGCCCTCGGGTGGCCTTACAGCCAGCTGTGTAGAGACAGCAGCTCTGGCATCTCCCTTCCCTGTCATCCTGTGCCCTCCATGGCTGGGTGTTTATACCCCACTTCCCAGTATTCTAGGACTGCTGGGTCCTCTAGATGCTCACTTGGCTTGTGAAATAAATAAATGATGGTCGGCACAGCAGAGGTGGGGTGAGACCTCAGCTACAGGCAGTGGGTAAACGTAGAGATTCCCCACCTTGAACAGCCCATCTCCCTGGGGAGCCCCTATGCTGTTTGGGTTCGGCTCTAGCTCTGGAGGTGCAGAAGGCCACACCTTAGGGCAATGAAGGTGGTTTTTCACCTGAGGCCAGAAAACAGGTCAAATCCCTGGACCTCAGGCTGCAATTCTAACCTGACAAACACTACAGGGAGCAGATAAGTGTGCTCACACCCTCTCCATGTCCTTTCTGAACATGCGGAGGGGAGTCAGAGTTTGGGGCCCTCAGTCTGTGTGGTCATCAGGAGCCTGGGAACATGCAGACAAAATAGCCATGAATGCTCAGATGTGTGCAGAGAGATGGGAACAACTCCAGGCTGGGAAAGACCCTCAGTGCTTAGTCCCCCAAGTTTTCAAAGACAGACATTCTAGAGATCAGACAGCACCTGCCTTTTAGTCTAGTTCCAAACCAGGGCAACTCTGGATGTGGTGGTGGGTGGAAAGACTGAGAAATACACAATGGAGAGGTGGGGGATTAAAGATGCAAAGATGATCACTGAATTTTAAAAACAGGAGGAAGGGACCAGGGAGAGTTGCATGGGATGTGAACAGGCTAGAAGTGTCAGGATTCTGCAGTTGGGAAATAGGACAGCAGAGAATGATCCAAACCCAAAGTGGCCAGGCTGTGGCACACCCATCACATGTTACTGTGTGTGAGGACCTGGGTTCAAGCCCTCATCCCCACCTGCAGGAGGGAAGTTTCCTGAGCAGTGGGACAGTAATACTTGAGTATCTGTCCTTCTGTCCCTTCCCCCCACCCCCTCACTTCTATAAAATTTTTTTACATATAAATTTTTTGAACTTTTAAAACAAATTTTATTATCTTTATCAGACAGAAGCAGCCAGAAATCAAGGGGGGTGAGACAGAGGGAGAGAGACTGAAACACCTGCAGTTCAGATTTACCACTGGTGAAGTTTGCTCCTGCAGGTGGGGGCTGGGGGCTCGAACGCAGGTCCTTGTGCACTGTAACTTGTGTGCTCAACAAGGAGCAACCCCACCCAGCCCCCTAAAATTTTTTTTTTTTAAGGGGAAAAAAAGAAAGAAAATGAAAACACTGCTGGAAAGGGTGGTGGACTTGTACAGGCACCCAGCCCCAGTGATAACCCCAAAGAGAGTAAGGCTCAACACTGTGGCCTGGCCAGGCAGTGGGTGAGTTTGCCTCCCTGCACACTATCCCTTCCCACAACGCTCAGGGCTGAGTGATCTTGAAGTGAGCAGCTGTGGGGGTCAGCAGCCTTGATTTATCTTAAAGGCTCCCTGGAAAGGCCAGCGGAGCAGCTGTAAACGCTCATTCTCACCCTGTCAGGAGGTGCTTTGGGTTAAGGACTGGATGGTGATCTGCCGGGTAGATGGGGGAGGCTCAATCTGAAAGCTAGAGAAGTCCTGGGAGGGTTTTGAGCAGAAGGGTGGTTTGTAAAGTACTTTGCAATTTTTGGTATAAAATTTTTGGTATCTGTGAAAGCATTACCATAACCAGGAGAGTGAAAATACCTATCCCCATCACCATTTTCTCAATCCTGCCACATTCCCTCTCCCCCCCTTCTCCCCTGCTTGCTCTCTCACTGAGTACAATCATTTTTAGATGTATGTGTGTGTTCTGCACATATCGGTTGTTTTCATCGCTGCTATTGTATGGGTCTATCACAGTTGGTTTATCCATTAATCTGTTGATTAAAATTGATATAAAATTTTCAGGGGGCAGGTGGTGGCATTCTCTTTTTGCTTTGGTTTCTCAGAAATTCATTCACAGCAGTTCTTTTTTGTTCATAGTTGGCATAGTCAGGCATTCTTTCCTTAGCCCCAATTTTCTGTTACTCTTTGCACTGTCTTATGTCAATTTCAGTTGTTTAGTTTCTAGAAATAAAATAACTGCAGACCAGTAAGCAGAAATGATGGCCATCCAGGTGTTTAGAGGGCAGCTGGTGACCTTCTGGGCACAGTGGCCACCAGGTGGCACCAAAGCCTCCCCACTGCTGCCATTTGGCCTAAAAACACTTCTGTTCAGTCATTTCTTAACCTATGCCCCACACTTTGAGTAGCTCCAATCCACAATGCTCTGAATTTAGTTCTAGAGACTGGGCAATGGCTGGCCGGAGAGAGTTTGGTGATTCAGATGAGGTGGGGCACCTACCACCCTGACCAGCCATCTGGGAGGACTACTGAACCCACAGAAACAGCTGGAGATGAGATTTTTGTGACAAATGGAGAGTTTAGGGAGGGTGCTACATGGGCACAGAGAGGGGCCCACATACCCTCCACATGCCCCGTTGCCTTCTGCCTTGACTGGTCATTTATTCTTAGTAGGATCCTCCACTAGAAAGTAGTGACCATTTCTTCTGAAATAGGAGCTGAGTGTTGAAAGGGCTCCAGTGTACATCACCCTTCGTATTTGCCGCCACTTTCAACCACCTTAGCACCTCTCAGCTCTGGCTATGGTGGTGTGGGATCAGATCTGGGAGCCTTAGGCATGATTCTCTTTGCATAACCATTATGCTGCCTGATCTTGATTTTGTTTATTACCAGGGTTATCTCTGTGGCTTAGTGCCTGCACAGTAAATCCACCAGTCCCCATGGCCATTTTTTTCCCTTTTATTTGATAGAACAGAGAAATTGAGGTGTGTTGGGGGGAGAGACCTGCAGACCAGCTTCACTGCTCGTGAAGCTTCCCCCCCTTCAGGTGGGAGCCAGGTGCTTGAACCCCGGTTCTTGTGCATGGCTAATGTGTGTGCTTAGCCAGGTGTACCACTGCCCAGCCTTCAGCATTAGATCAAGCAGTGTTAGGAGACTTGGAGAGTCTTTATTGATAAAGAGGCAGATGGGGTGAGATGTGAACAGACCCTGGACCAGTGTGCTTACTGATATGGCTGTCTGGGGGTGGGGGGGGGGGCACAAGGCAAAGAGAAGACTGGGCTCCATTTAATAAGAAGCAGGGGTTAACATCTATTTCCTCTAGTAGAATCTAATCCAGGACAGAAATAGATACTCTCAATGTTAATTCGGCATATTTATTGAGTTCCTACAGTATGCCAGCATCTCAGAGGAATAATCGAGTCATGAATCCTGGGTGGGAGGGCCAGAAGTGCCCCTGGTGAGAAAAATGCTAGTGCCTCTCTCCCTCCACAAGGAATGAAGGCCAGGGCTCTGTCAGTAATGTCTGAGACTCATTCTCACAGGGATGAATGCTCCTTCCTGAGCACATGTAGTAGGGGCTGTTGTATGCTTTACATTGGGTTGTTCTAGCTCTCCCCCTGCCACGAAAATTGGATCAGTCCTGCTAGTTTTGCGGGCCCGCTTGGCCCTGCCCCAAGGAACCCCGACAGGGTTCCAGAGTTCCAGAGTTCGAGAGTGCTTGGGGCCACTGCGGGGGAAAGAGGCAGCAGAGTTCTGTTTGGTGATTAGTCTGGTTTAGTTTATGAATCATTGTTCTTGAATAAAGAAATACAGCTTCCCTGCCCAGCCATGTGTCTGGTCGTCTCTGTTACCCGCCCGTGAAGCTAGCCTGGCCAGCTGGAGCCTCCGAATTTTAACAACAAGGGGCCATGCCCAGTGCCCATCTGTGGTCTCCAGTGGGTGTCACTGTCCCCTCCCCTGTATTCTGGGAGTGCATTGCACTGGAGGGTATTGGTGACAGTCTTTGGGCCAGACAGACAGACTGGACTGCAGTGGTGGTGGGGCCACTGTGCATTACTCAGTCTCGGAAGCATCCTGGGTACATGTGGATGCACTGTGCTAGGAGGCCCCGAAGGCTCAGATAGGAGGAGTCTCGCTTGACCTTAGTTTGTTTTGGCCACCAGGGTTATCAGTCTGCCTAACACAATTATACTTTCGGTGAACTTTAATTTTAAAGACACATGGCAAGAGACAGAAAGAGAGGATGCAACAGCACTGCACCACTACTCTTGAAGTTTCTGCCATGCAGGTCCTTCCATATGGGGGTTGGGTGCTCAAACCCAGCTTCTTGTGCATAGTGAAGTGTGTGCGCTATCTGGTGAGCCATCTCCAGGCCCCCTCAATGACCTCTTTGTTGTTGCTGTTGCTTCACACCCTGACTCACTTCTTGCGATAGAGATGGGGGTGGGGGGAGAGAAAAAGATAGACAGACAGAATGAACAAACATAGCCCTGAAGCTTCCCTAGGCAGTGGGGGGGGGGGAGCTGGGCTTGAACCTGCGTCACACATTTGGCGAGGTAGGTACCTTACCAGGTGAGCTAGCTTGCTGGCTGGCCTCAGTGACTTGTGCTGTATGTGAATTTACCCCCCCCACACACACACACTCCCTCTTTTTGGAGTCTGCATCATCACCCTTGAATTTATCTCCCCCCACCCCCCAAGGTCTGCATGCTTTCTTCACCACCAGCTACTACTGTGAGTCCCACCTGTGACAGGAGGGGGACAATGACAGGGCAGCTTCTGAGATCCACCTCTGCAGAGAGGAGCCTTGTTGCTGAGCCCTGGGGTCTCATAGCCTTGATGTGACCTGGCACACACCCCCCAGATACAGTGGGGTACAGACTTAGATTCTTATGCTCATAGTGGCTGGGGTTTTGACTCAGCTTCAATCTAGCATGTGATTAGAAAACTATGGCCCTTGGCCAGTAAGATAGCTCACCTGGATAGTGCACTCACTTGGGAATGAGTCAGGTTTGAGCTGGGCCCCACTGCACGTGCTGTGGTGTCTTTCTCTTTTTACCTAGAGGAGTCAGCCCCAGTGATAAGAAGAAAACAAATCTTGGGCCAATTCTGGCCATTATCCTGTTCCTCTAGATATGTTATTTGTTTGATTGTTGTGTTGGGGCCTTGCATGATGCCGCCACTCCTGCGCTTTATTACTAGCATTATTTCATTAAAAATTTTAGAGAGAGACACAGAGAAAGGAAGAGACACCACAGCATTGGAGCTTTCCTAGGTGCTATGGTGCTCCTAGACTGTGCTGGAACTTGAACCTGAGCCCTCTGTATAGTGAGCCGTGTGCCTTGTCAGGTGCACTATCTCCTGGTCCCATCAGCAAGCCTTACTAGAATGCAGCCACTCACATCCATATCTGTATCATCCACAGCTGATTCCATGTTGTAACATGAGCAGTTGCAACAGTGGCTGGCAAAGCCTGAAATGTTTTCCAGAAAAAGTCTTCTCACTCTTAGTCTAGACTTCTGTGAGCACATATTTATGCACTTAAATTGGAAGAGAATATTATAATTCAGAGTCCTAGGATGCCCAGATGTCTGTGGCAGAACCTGAGGTAACTGTATGAGGATGGCAAAGACTTGAGGCTTCAGCTCAAGTGTGGGGACTGGCAGTGGTTGCCAGGAGGCTGAGTGAGAGGTTCTGAGCTGGGTCCTGGAAATGGGCCATGCAGGGCTGAGGTGAGGAGCACCGGAATAGGAAGGCACAGGCAATGCCCTTCTTCCTTGAAGGTCAAGAGAGGCCAGGAACAGCCCGGCACTGGCACTTGGCATTGCCGAGCTTGGGACTGTAAACATACTTCCACTGGAGAGGGAGAGAAGAAGCGTGAATACTTCTCTCATTCATGGAGTAGACAGCAGGTGGGGAAGACAAGGCCAGGCTAGAGGCCCAACTTCAGTGAGGGCTCCTGAGTCCATGGGGCAGGGGCAGCAGCAGGGCACTGAATGATTGTTGCAGTCAAAGAAGTCACTTAAAAATGAAAAGACTGGGTGTATGAAAACAGTAAAAAATGTGACTCCTGTCGTCCATGTAAATGTCTACACAGCCCTTAGAGTGTGGTCTTCAAAAGAGAAGGATTGTACAACTGCCTGCCCACCATATATCATGTTTGATTATTCACTCTGTAGTTCATTCACTGACTCTTCCTCAGAAGTCCAAATAAATACAGGTGGTGGCAGGCTGTCTGTAGACCCACACTTTGTTACAGTGAGCTTGCAGATGAAAGGTGAAGCCAAAACTAGTTTTTGGAACTCAAACCAAGTCTTACTCAGTGCTAAATCCTTATAAAATATTTTAGCAACATTGGGATGAATGCAGACTTCCAGATGGTCGTGGGGTACTGCTGCCCACCGGAAGCAGTGTTGGGGGGGTTAGTGAGGCAGACACGTACTGCTGTGCCCTGAGTGTCTCAGATACTTCACTTAGCATCCTTCCCACGTTCCACATTTTGGCTTTGTTTTTCCTTCACAGCATGAAAAAAATGCCAAATCAGCTCCAGCTGATTAGGTTCTCATTTCATTTCAAATAATTACAAGATGCATTTAAATTGTTTAAGTGCACTAAACTGGATGTTGGATTGAAGTGAATGTTCAAAAAGATATTCCTTAAGTTTGAGAGTTTATTTGCATCAGAATGCCAGTATTCACCCACTGTGTCTCTAGAAACAAGACCAGCTTGCCATGGGAATGGGCACATGGCAGTGGGCCCTGTGCCCATGCCATCAGGGAAGCTGGGGAGACAAGAGCTAAGGTGTTCAGATGTAGAACTCCTCCATGTCACTGTCGCCTGGTTCAGCCGGTACTGTGGGGGGTTGGAGATCTGTGCCCATCTGCATGGCTTTGGAAGCGTCACCCAGGAGCTGCAGGGAGGATTCTATGAGCAAGGAGGTGCCAGAAGCTGGAGGGGCAGGCATGGCCGAGGAGGAGCTGGGGGGCTTGCTGGTGAGGGCAGTGCAGGAGGTCTTTGTGAGTGGCTTGGCTCCAGTATGCAGCTTTGAGGAGAGGCTGCTGCATTGTTCCGAGCGGAGGGGGGCCTCTGTGGTGCTGCAGAACCTACTGGGAGCAGAGTACGCAGAGACCACAGACAGGTCTGAGGAAGACAGCCGCAGGCCTGTGTCCACATCTGTCTCCTGGGTCCCCTCTAAGTCATCGATGGAGAAGAGGGGACTCTGGCCCCACTCTGGTGCCCTGCGTCCTGGGTCCCTTGTGTTTGAAAACCAGTGTGGTCCAGTTGGCGGGGCCAGAGAAGAGTCTCCTGTGGGCAAACAAAACAAGGACTTGCTTCTTCTCTGGAAAGACCAGGGGACACCAGAACGGCTGCTGGCTTGTTGGGCAGAGTCTTGCAGCTGCCCACTGGGTAAGCCTGGTTGGCCTGGCCCCTGATGTGCACTCTCCAGGAGGGACTGCTCGCTGCTGCTGGGCGTTTGGCTTGGTATGGTGGCACTGGGAGATGGTGTGGACTGAAGTTTCTTCTCTGAGGAGTGGTTAGCTCTGCCCGGCTTGGGAACCTTCCTGTGTACCCTCTGTGCCTGCAGGGAAGAGGGCAGGTTAGTCAGTGCAGGCCTGAGTAGCCAGGGGCAGGGAGCCACTGTTCAGTGCACCCTGAAACACACTCTCTGACAACTGAAACTTCCAGCCCTGCTGTGACTATACAGCAGTGCCAGCGATTTCATTCTACCAACTCTAAAGGAGTGCCGGGGCAGCAGAGCTGGGGAGATGGATGCATCAGCCAGCTGAGGAGAGGAGATCGCTCTCAGTCTCTTGTCACCATAGTAAACAATACTTTTCCCAGTACACAAGGTGCTCAACACATTGGCAACAAGAGAGGGCCCAGTCAAGCCTGACAGTGGTGGCAAGAATAACCATCAAATCCAAAAAGAATGCTTGAATGGTTGGCTCCCCTCCAACCTAAACATCATAGTTTGGAGATGCTGTTGATGAGCGGCTGGAAGATCAAGGCAGGGCTGCACGTCTGAGCACCTGGACATACCTCAGCCCATCTCTTCTACTCGCTGTCTACTTTGCCTTTTGAAAACAGTACAGGAAAGGGAGTTGCTAGCTATCGACTGACCCCCAGGAGTCCCAGAGGGCTGGCAAGAGCAATTTTACTGGTCAGTCTTTAGCTCTGCTCTGCTGTCCTTCCTGCCCTCACACACCTCCACCTGGCCTAGTCTCCACTAAGTGTAAGAACAGCTGACTCATGCAACCCTGAGAGGGCACTCTCTGACCTAGGGGGACTATCCCAGCAAGCTGTGAGACATGACCCTCCTCTCTGCTGATCTGTTCCCCACCAGCACAGTTTAGATCCAGGTAACCTACATTACTGTTTCTCTTGCAGATCAGAGAGGGGGAATTACAATGAAGAGGGCTCAGTATTCAACTACACAAAACTGAAGGGGACAAGAAGACAGAGTGCAATGACAGAAAAGATGGAGAGAGCCCAGGCTGGTGAGGCCAGGAAGAGCAGAGACTGACAGGTAAGGAGCTTATGGGGGGAGGCTGCAGGCAATCTGCTTAGAGTCCTGATGCACAATGAGCAGGGACAGAAGGCCAAGGTGGAAGTAGAGCCAGTGATGGAGACCTTGACCACTGGATGAGAAGCCAAGTTATCCTTCTGTTGTGATCACATTCAGTCTCAACTGTGCTTTTCCATAGGAATATTTCTTTCATAGATGTCTGAAATCTTTATTTGCCTGGTTCCTGACACCTCCTAGCCCTACAAATTGACTGACACATTCTTTCAACCAACAGCAACTGAGGATCTTTTCCATTTATTTTTTTAAAAACTGTGAATAGGGATATTACTGGGGCTCAGTGCCTGCACGACAAGTCTGCTGCTCCTGGTGGCTTGCTTTCTTCCCTCCCATCCTTTTAAGTAGGACAGAGAAATTGGGAGGGGAGACACACACAGGGAAAGACAAAGATGGACACCTCCAGACCTACTTCACTGCTGATAGTGTCCCCCCTATACATGGGGAGCGGCGCACTCAAACCTGGGTCCTAGTACATGGTTAATTTATGCATTCAACTGGCTATACCACCAGCCAGCACCCTGAGGATCTTTTATGCAGTTTAACTGGTGTGTCGGATCTCTGAGTGGGTGCTGAGATGGTGTGCTCTTTCACCAGCAAGCAGCCTCTTATACCACATTAGTCTCATTTTTTTTTCATGAAGGGCCAGCCACGGCCACTTGAATAGGTCATGGTCTCAGCCCTTAGCAAGTAGAACACTGAAGAGCAATAAAGTGAGCCCTGATAACAGAGTGAACACCAGTACCCTGGGCATGGTTTGGGGCACAAAGGAGGAAGTGGGTTTTTTTTGGTGGGGGCTGTTGAGGCAGCCTGTGGGAAAGGTGAGAAGGTTTGAGGCAAGGTGGTGGACTACAGTATTCTGAAGGCAGGGTCATTTAAAAGACTCCCAAATAATCTCTGACCTTTTAAGATCTGGAGTAGGGGAGTCGCTTCACAGGCAGTGAAGCAGGTCTACAGGTGTCTGTCTCTCTCCCCCTCTCTGTCTTCTCTAGCAACGATGACATCAATAATAACAATAATAACTACAACAATAAAAAACAAGGGCAACAAAAGGGAAAATAAATATAAAAAAATTTAAAAAAGATCTGGAGTAAATGAGTCACATTTCTGGTTGTTGCCATCAGTGTCTTTTTCTTCTTCTTCTAGCGTTTGCCAGTGTCTTTTTCAGTCATGGATTCAGATCATTCAGGATTCTCTTTAATATAAAAAAATATATATATATTTTAAAATTATCTTTATTTATTGAATAGAAACAGCCAGAAATTGAGGGAGACACCTGCAGCCTTTCTTCACCACTTGTGAAGCTTTTCCCCTGCAGGTGGGGATTGGGGGCTTGAACCTGGTTCCTTGTGCATTGTAACATGCACCACCACCCAGCCCCCTTACAAAATCTTTTTATTATCTTTATTTATTGGATAGAGATGGTCAGAAATTGAGAGGGAAGGGGGTGATAGAGAAGGAGAGAGATACCTGCAGCACTGCTTTACCACTTGCTTGCACACTGAAATGTGTGTGCTCAACCAGGAATGCCATCACCTGGCCCCTCATTCAGGATTCTCTGCCCAACATTCTGGTTCCTTTTCTTAGTTCCCAATCTCCAAGTTCTGTGTATGTATGTAAGTAGGACTTTCTGATTCTTTCAGCCCTCCTATCTCTGAATAGTGTATAGACATTTCCTAATCATTTTGGTAACTGTCTTAAGGCAAAGAGCAATAAGCAAAGTTTATTTCTGATAGTTTGGCACAGGAATCATGTCCTTGGGCTCAAGTATGCCTGAGAGGTAGGAGGTCCACTGGGAAGACAATCCAATTTCTTATTTATTTTCCCACCAGAGTTACTGCTGGGGCTCGGTGTTGGCACTCCACAGTCACTGTTCCCAGCCATCATTTTCCCTTTCATAGCACAGAGGGAAGAAAGACAGACACCTGCAGACCTGCTTCATTACTTGTGAAGCATTGTTTCCTGCAGATGGGGAGCAGAGGCTCAAACGTGGATTGCACACATGGCAAAGCAGTGTACTATCCAAATGAGCAATCTGAACAAACTAATTAAAAAAATTTTTTTAATCCTACCAGTATGACTAAAGAAGAAAAGAAACCGTGAGGTTCTTGAGCATGTCAGGAGTCAACACTTACTCATTGGTGTCTACCTTCTTAGCAAAGGGCAGTTCCTATGGTGCCTCAGGGCAGTGTTCTTTCTTGATGTATGCCCCACCTGTGGCATCTTAGGGAGCCTGTTAGCTGTCAGCATCCGCTGAAGGAAGCAACTGGGATGTTGCTCAAGAGGCACAATGGAAATAAATGCTTGACTGTTTTGCAGACATTTCTGTCAGCGCATGCTGTCTTTAACATAAATGGTCTATGTTGTAATTTTTACTGCATCATGAAGGCAGGAATCCAGACAAGTACTCAATTCTGCTGTGTCTTCTCTAGAGGGTGTCCACCTGCAGCAGGGAGGTGCCAGGTGGGGAGCTAGAGGAGATAGCCTTGGAGGCCCCACACCCCTAGTTCGAAGTTAGGCCCAGGGGCAATGAGTTTGGTGGCGAATCTCCAGCTCTGCCCTGCCAAGAACTCACGCAGGTGTGGTTTTTTCCTGTGCCCTTCCACAAGCACTGTTGTCAGCCTGTTTGACTTGACCAATAAAGCACTAAAGGCTGAGAATCACTGGGAGTTTCAGGAGACTCTTCCCAGTGGGGTTGGGTGGTGGTGCGCCCAGTTAAGCATAGAGGTTACAGTGTGCAAGGAACTGGATTCAAGCCCCCATCTGCAGGTGTCTTTCTCTGCGCAATGAATAAGTCAATAAAATAGAGTAAAATGACATATTGTGTCTCTCCCCATGGAAGTCTCATATCCCTGTGGAGCTTCTCCAAGTGAGAACAGCATCTACTCTGGGGTTCCTTTGGTATAGAAGCAGTGGAAACTAGCTGACTCAATGGAATCTGGTAGTACAGCTCTGCTATTTATGGAGCTTTTTCTAAGAAATAAAAATCATATTCTATGCATGATTCTGATTAAGGCAACCAGTCAGGGAGATCTGGTTATGTTCCTGGAAATTACCACAAACTGAAATGCTGCTCCTGCAGTTGGAGAAGTAAAGAGGTTTGAACACAGTATCTTTTTCAAGAATCTAGCTGCCAACAGGCTCATGGCTCAAATTCCACGTGCCTTGTGATCAAGGAATTCTGTCTCAGTCTATGAAAGGTAACTTCCTCCTGTCTTTGGCAGACACACGATGGTGTGAAGTTGTCTGCTGTGTAATGAGCAATCACTGGATCATTTAAACCAGGGACTTAAAAGGGGTAGTTTCAAGGAAATTGGGCAATTAAGTTCACATGAAAAAAAAAATCTGTGCTCTGAAGAAAATTTTAAAATGTTCTTATTGCAACATAATTGACTTACAACCACTGTAGTAGTCTCAGATATACAATGTACACCGACACTTGCATAAGATCTAGCAGGAAAGATGCTGCGGCACCTTCCCCCAGTGAGGTGGAGGCCAGACTCAAATCTGGGTAGCATATGTAATATGGCAAAGCTGCACTTCATGCAGGGGAGATTTTTTCTGGTACTAGTATAATATGCATCTCTTGTTTCATATGATTTTGAAGGCATTGTAAGTTAGATTTTTCCTTTTTTCAAAGCTACTTTTTGCTTCTTATCAGTGTCTCAGACTTTTCATTAGCAGACCCATGGTGTACTTATTTACTCTTTGGGGGGGGGGTAGTGGATAATCATACAGTTGTTAAAACATAGGTCATCTTTACTAGTGGCTTAATATTTATAAAATGGGTATAATTCTGCAACTTTTCCCACCACCAGAGTTCTGTATCCCCATTCCCTCCATTGGAAGCTATAGTAGTAGTTCGCCCAAAGTCATGATGTGGATTGATTATTATTTCTATAACTGTCTATAATTACCCCCTCTTTCTCTCTAAGCCACACACCTATTACTTCCTTTTTTTTTTTTTTCTTTTCTCTGAGTTCTGATGGAGTAAGTTCTGGCTTCTCCACTGGACATGGGTGTTAACAGGTTGATCCATACCTCTAGTCTGCTTTCCTAGTGGGATAGGGCTCTGGAGAGGTGAGGTCATCTGCCCAGGGGTTAGGATAGAATCATGACAAAATGATTAGAATAGGTGGAAAGAAGTGAGGAAATCTATTTATGTGTGCTCCTAGATGCCCATGTTCAGTGGGGAAGCAATTACAGAAGCCTGACCTTCTGCATCCCATAATGACCCTGGGTCCATACTCCCAGAGGGTTAAAGAATAGGAAAGCTATCAAGAGGGAGGGGATATGGAGCTCTGTTGGTGGGAATTGTACCCCTCTTATCCTATGGTCTTATCAGTGTTTCCCTTTTATAAAGAAATAAATTTTAAAAAAGTGTTTTGCATAACTATTATGCTGTCTCTTAGCCCTAAAGCAACTTATCTTAAATATTTATTGTAGTTATGGCTAGTTTTATTGAGACTGTTTTTAGAGTTTTAAGTGAAAAAGCAGGAACTATTATTTTCATATTATAGAAGCCAACTTTGACCGTATATTTACCAGGGATCGAACTCTATTTAAAAGTATTTGGAGACAGCCTGGGAGTATAGATCGACCTGTCAATGCCCATGTTCAGCGGGGAAGCAATTACAGAAGCCAGACTTTCAACCTTCTGCACCCCATAATGATTTTGGGTCTATACTCCCAGAGGGTTAGCTATCAAGGGAGGAGATGGGATACAGAGTTCTGGTGGTGGGAATTGTGTGAAGCTGTACCCCTCTTATCCTATGGTTTTGTCAGTGTTTCCTTTTTGTAAATAAAAACTTTTTAAAAAGTATTTGGCTTGAAAAAATTTTCATTAAACAGTGGTTTACAGAATTACATGTCTGTGTTTACATAAGTGGGATCTCTTATATGCATATTTTTGCCATGGGATGCTTTTTCACACAGACAGAAGAGCGAACACAGCAACTCTGAGGTGGAGCCAGGGCTGAAGCTGGCAGGTACCCAACCTGGTGAGCTCTCTGACCCTGCCTTTGAACTTCTGACAATTACAGTGCTTCTCAGTAATTATTACTTACATATACTTTCCTTTCTCTTTCTGAAATGACTATAATGTGAATTTTGATTCTATATGCTCAAACCTCTTTAGAAACTATCAAACTATTGTTATTGTCTGTTCAGATGTAATGTCTTATTATGATTTCTGTATTTTCTCTTGAAGTTCAATATCATTTACTTATCTTTTTTTTTTTTTGGTCCTTAACACATTAAAAAATAATTTGGACTGGGGGCTAAGTGCAAAGATGGACAGGTGTAAGGATTCCAGTTTGAGCTCCCAGCTCCCCACCTGCAGGTGTCTATCTTTCTCTCGCACTCTCTATCGTTGTTGCTATTGCTGCCATTGTTGGATAGGACAAACAACAAGGGCAACAAAAGGGAAAAAATGGCCTCCAGGAGCAGTGGATTTGTAGTGCAGGCTGGAGTCCCAGCAATAACCCTGGAGGCAAATAATAATTTGGACAGAAAAATCACTTACCAGCTTCAAGCTCTGGTATCTAGCTAAATACAAAATTGGTCTAGGAGTGGTGAAACTGAATATGTAAAAGGTCCTGGTCAAAAACAAACTCAAAGAATTTTTCTGGCTCCATATAGGCTTGGTTTCTCATATTTCTTCTGTTGAGACAGTTCACTATTCAGCTCAGTTTGTGTTTCTAGATGTGTCTTTGGCCTGATAAAGTCTGAATTTAGACGAAAACTTTTCTAGTTCTGAGGTCAGGGGGTCACTAGCTGAGAATGACCAGACAGGGCTGCTGGCTTGATTCTCTGCCTAATAAGGCTGTGGAAATAAGCACTATACTCAGCAATAGGACAGGCCACAGCCTGCACAGCTCATTGGAGAGTAGAACTGGGCAGAGGAAGCTACATATTGTGTTCTGCTCAAGGAGGACTATTGGATGATCTGGGGAGCTTCCTGTCTGCTGCTACTTCTTAGCGTCTGAATGGGACCAAAGTGTCTGCCCCAGATTTTCTGATAAGGAGTTAATTGACAGGCAGTAGAGCTGTACCAACACATCGGATCTCAGGGGAGTAAAGCTACTGGTGGGAGTAATTCTTGGACTCTGCTTAGTTTGCCAAGACTGGGGAGCTGGTTCTCAAAGCCTCTCTTGCCACATTCAGATTTCTATGTGACCCCTGTAGGGGCAGAGTGGGCAACAAACAGCTGAGATATTTTGTTCATTGTAAAATCTTACTTGGTGATTTAGGAGCTGGGTTGATTGACTTCTAGCACCTGAATCAGATTCGTGCTGATTTTAGTGACAGACCTGGGGGAAATGTGGCCAAAGGTAGTGGCTGAGCTATTTCTTCAACCTAATTACTAGATTTCATTATCACCAATTTTTTTTTCTCCAGGGTTATTGACGGGGCTCAGTGCCTGCACCACAAATCCACTGCTCCTAGAGGATATTTTTTCTCCTTTGTTACCCTGGTTGTTTTACCATTGTTGTGATTATTATTATAGCTGCTATTGATATCGTTGTTGCTGGACAGGACAGACAGAAATGGAGAGAGGAGGAGAGAAAGACACCTGCAGACCTACTTCACTGCCTCTGAAGCGACTCCCCTGCAGGTGGGGGGCCAGGGCTCGAACCGGGATCCTTCTGCTGGTCCCTGCGCTTTGTGCCAAGTGCGCTTAACCCACGGCCCGACCTCCCATTATCACCAATTTTAAGAAATTTCAAAGATATGGTAAGGCATATTTCTTTTTTTTCTTCAAATATTTATTTCCTTTTGTCACTCTTGTTGTCAGATAAGACACCAGCAGACCTACTTAACCACTTGTGAAGCGACTGCCCTGCAGGTGGGGAGCCTAACTGGGATCCTTACGCTGGTCCTTGTGCCACGTGTGCTTAAACTGCTGCGCTACCACCCGACTCCATGTAAGGCGTATTTCTAAGTGGCATGATTAGTAACAATTTAAAGTGGAGAAAGCATAGGTGACTGTCAAAAGAAATAATAACCACATTCTGGGAGTCCCAGAGGGAGAAAAGTCTTATTCCAGTTATGTCAAACTTTCGAAATGAATCTTGACAACAGCAAAGGAAAAAAAGGATAATCTACAATGAATCCAAATAAGACTTAAAAAAATTCCTACTAAGAAATTCATTTTTTTAAAGTCAAATGAGAGTAGGTGAATGGGCTTAAAGAAAGGCATTATGGGGGGGGGTCGCTTCACATGCGGTGAAGCAGGTGTCTATCTTTCACTCCCCCTCTCCAATCCAACAACAAGGGCAACAAAGGAAAAAATGAATAAATAAAATTTAAGAAAGGCATTATCAACTAAGCAAACCCAGTAAAGACACACAATCCAAATAGGAGAAAGAAAAAGGGAAATTATCATCACTACACTCACCCTACATGAAATGGACACAAACCATTAAAATGAAAGCCTAAAATTTACTGTCATAGGGGAATATATAGTCAAAAGTGGTATATAAAAATAACTATAGCTACAAGTATTATATTAATGAGTACACATTATAAAAAAGATGCAAATTGGTCAGGTCTGGGGATTATTAAACCAGGGACTCAAGAGCCTCAGGCATGAATGAATTTTTGCATAACCACTATGCTCTCTCCCTAACCCAAGTTAAACAGTTTTATCTAGTGGTTACCATTAGGCTTTCATAATGGATTTAAAGAAACAGATGACAGCAAAGGGGAATAAAGGGACTACAAAAAAAATACAATTGATATCAATGATCACTTTATATACACATGATTTAAATTTAAAAACCATAAAGGGGAATTGGTGCAATGGATAAAGTTTGGATATGCAAGTACAAAGTCCACTGCTCACATATGACAGTGATGCTCTAATTGTCTTGTAATATATGTATATATGCTCTCTATAAAAAGTCTTTGTAAGAGATTCAGTTAAAGTGTTAAGGACACTTATAGGTTGAAAATAATATTTCAAGATAATGATAACTAAAAGGGAACAGAGACCAGGGTGCTCATTATATTAGTAATAGAGGATTCAATTCATCAAGAGAACTTATTTTTAAGTTATATATGCACTTAAATATATTAACTAATTAATCATGAGAAAAGTACATCCTTCCTCAACAAAATCAGTACAGAAGGATTATTGCATAATACTCTAAATGATGGTCAGAATATATGGCTAGGGAGTTATCACAGTAGTTGCATACTGAACTTTCTTTTATTTTTTATTTTTTTTTTATTTTGAGGTACTCACTGCAAACTCTAGTGTAGTCCTGCTTTCAGGTATATATTTTGCAGTAGTTTATGGATACGTGTGCACATAAGCTCTCTCTCACAGAAACTGGTGTATATCTAGGTTATGGGACTTTGTTAGAAAGTGAACTACCTGAGATGAAATTAGAGTGTACTATTAAAGGAAAGGTCTCACCCGAGTAATGAAGCTGAAGGGTTGTCATTCCACACGTGAAGTCTCTGGATACATTCTGAGATGAAGCATGTTGAGGTAGCAATCGTTGCTTTGGTTAGGTTGTGATCGGCAGATGCAATGTTATTTGGTTTGGATTGGGAGATGCATACGGGAAAGTGGGCCCTATCCAAGGGTTCCAGGACTGGGGGAAGTAGGGGCTCTATAGTGAAGATGTGAGGTTCCTGCTGTCTTAGGATTCAAAAAGACACTCAATAGTTAATATTATCATTACATTATTTGTTAATTGGGTTAACTTTGAAAAGTCCCTTTGTTATGGTTTGCTGGACAGTACCCAGTATCTTGTATATAGCTGTGCTATTGGAAGCTTCTAATCTACTTGGTCTAGGCTTTTGAGAGAGTCCGCATATCAAATACATAGCCTATATATTAAAAAGATTCAGTTTGTCTTTTGAGAAACTTTGAGACATACAATTGATTTCCCCCTCTCATATTAATTAGCTACTGATTTATATGTCTACATTTTGCTAGGAGTGTACATAAACACCATTCCCACCACCAAAGGACTGTGACCCATCCCTCCCGCCCACTCCCACCCCCCACTGGCCCAGGAAGCTACATGCCTACCCCTCACCACTGGGTTTTTACTTTGGTGCCCTACTTACAATTTGATCAGGTCCTGCTTTTAGTTTCCCTTTCAGATCTTCTTAGTCAGCTTCTGTTGATGAGTGGGATCATCCCATACTCATCTTTATCTTTCTGACTTAGTTCACTTAACATAATTCCTTCTAGCTCTGTCCAAGATGGGTCAGAGAAGGTGGGTTCATTGTTCTTGATAGCTGCATAGTATTCCATTGTGTATATATACCACAGCTTTCTCAGCCACTCATCTGTTGTTGGGCACCTGGGTTGCTTCCAGGTTTTAGCTATTATGAATTGTGCTGCTATGAACATAGGAGTACACACCTCTTTTTGGTTGGGTGTTATGGAGTCCTTGGGGTATAACCCCAGGAGAGGAATTATTGGGTCATATGGAAGGTCCATGTCTAGCCTTCTGAGAGTTTTCCAGACTGCTCTCCACAGAGGCTGTACCAATTTACATTCTCACCAGCAATGTAAAAGGGTTCCTCTGTCCCCACATCCTCTCCAGCATTTGTTGCTGCTGTCCTTTTTGATGTATGCCATTCTTACAGGAGTGAGGTGGTATCTTAGTGTTGTCTTGATTTGCATTTCTCTGATAATCAGTGACCTAGAGCAGTTTTTCATATGTTTGTTAGCCTTTTGGATCTCCTCTGTGGTGAATGTTTTGTTCATTTCCTCTGCCCATTTTTGGATGGGGTCATTTGCTTTTTTGCGGCTAAGTTTGCTGAGCTCTTTATATATTTTGGTGATTAGTTTCTTGTCTGATGTCTGGCATGTGAAGATCTTCTCCCATTCTGTGAGGGGTCTCTCTGTTTGTTTAATAGTTTCTTTGGATGTGCAGAAGCTTTTCAATTTGATGTAGTCCCATTGGTTTGTTTCTGCTTTGGTCTTCCTTGCAATTGGGTTTGATTCATCAAAGATGTCCTTGAGGTGTATGTGGGAAAGTGTTTTACCAATGTTTTCCTCTAAGTATTTGATTGTTTCTGATCTGACATCTAGGTCTTTGATCCATTTGGAGTTGATTTTTGTTTCTGGTGAGATAAAGTGGTTCAATTTCATTCTTCTGCATGTTTCAACCCAGTTTTCCCAGCACCATTTATTGAAGAGAGCCTCCTTTTTCCATTTAATCCTTTGGGCCCCCTTATCAAAGATTAGATGCCCATAGGTGTTGGGATTTACTTCTGGGCTTTCAATTCTGTTCCACTGGTCTGTATGCCTATTTTTGTTCCAGTACCATGCTGTTTTGATGATGATGGCTTTATAATATAGTTTAAGGTCTGGGAGTGTGATGCCTCCATTTCTGTTTCTTTTCCTTAAGATGGTTTTGGCAATTCTAGGTGTTTTCAGGTTCCAGATAAATGATTGTAGTGTTTGTTCTATTCTCTTAAAGAAGCCTGGTGGAACTTTGATGGGTATTGCATTAAATTTGTATATGGCTCTGGGGAGAATATTCATTTTGATGATATTTATTCTTCCAATCCATGAGCATGGGATATCTTTCCATTTCTTGGTATCAGTTTCTATCTCCTTGAGTAGCGACTCATAGTTTTCAGTATACAAGTCTTTCACTTCTTTGGTCAACTTTATTCCCAGGTATTTGATTGATTTTGCTGAAACAGTAAATGGGAGTGATTTCTGGATGTCTTCTTCTTCAGATTTAGTGTTTGCATAAAGAAATGCCACTGATTTTTGATTTTGTAGCCTGATACCTTGCTATATTGCCTAACAACTTCCAGTAATTTTCTACTGGATTCTTTAGGTCTTTCTATGTATACTATCATATCATCTGCAAATAGTGAGAGCTTGACTTCTTCCCTTCCAATCTGTATCCCTTTGATTTCTTTCTCTTGCCTGATTGCTATGGCAAGAGATTCCAATACTATGTTGAAGAGTAACGGTGATAGTGGACAGCCCTGTCTAGTCCCCGATCTGAGGGGGAATGCTTTCAGCTTCTGTCCATTGAGTATGATGTTGGCTGTAGGTTTGCTATATATAGACTCCACTATCTTGAGGAATTTCCCATCTATTCCCATTTTTTGTAGAGTTTTGAGCATGAATGGGTGTTGGATTTTGTCAAAGGCTTTCTCTGCATCTATTGAGATAATCATGTGGTTTTTGGCTTTGCTTTTATTGATGTGATGAATGACATTGATTGATTTACAGATGTTGAACCAGCCTTGCATTCCTGGGATGAATACCACTTGGTCATGATGAATAATCTTTTTGATGTGTTGCTGTATCCGGTTGGCCAAGATCTTGTTTAATATTTTGGCATCTATGTTCATCAGAGATATTGGTCTGTAGTTTTCCTTTTTTGTTCTGTCCCTATCAGCTTTTGGTATCAGGGTGATGTTGGCTTCATAAAAGGTGGAAGGGAGTATTCCTGTTTCTTCAATCTTATGTAATAGCTTAAGACGTATGGGTATTAACTGTTTCCTGAAAGTTTTGTAGAATTCATTTGTGAAGCCATCTGGTCCAGGACTTTTGTTGTTGGGGAGATTCTTAATAACGGTTTCAATTTCTTTGTCTGTGATTGGTGCATTTAGATTTTGTAGTTCTTCTTGGTTCAGTTTTGGAAGTGCATAGGTTTCTAGGAATTGTTCCATTTCTTCCAGATTCTCTAGCTTGGTGGCATATAGTTCTTTATAGAAGTTTTGCAGAATTCTCTGGATTTCTGTGGTGTCAGTTGTGATATCTCCTGCATCGTTTACAATTCTATTAATTTGAGTCTTCTCTCTTTTTTGTTTGGTGAGTCTGGCTAGGGGTTTGTCAATTTTGTTTAATCTTTCAAAGAACCAACATTTGGCTTCATTGATCTTTTGTATGGTTCTTTTATTTTCGATGTTGTTTATTTCTGCTCGAACTTTAGTGATTTCTGTCCTTCTGGTAGCTTTAGGGTTCCTTTGTTCCTCTTCCTCTAAGTCCTTGAGGTGTGTAGTAAGGTCGTTCATTTGGGCTTCTTCTTGGTGTTTAATATGTGATTGTATGGCTATAAGTTTCCCTCTCAGTACTGCTTTCGCTGTGTCCCAAATATTTTGATAGGTTGTGTCTTCATTTTCATTAGTTTCCAGGAACATTTGAATTTCCTGTTTGAGTGAGTCTCTGACCCAGTGGTTCTTAAGGAGCATGTTGTTTAGTTTCCAAATTCTATGTCTTTTAATAATTTTCCGTTTGTTGTTAAAAGTTAGTTTTACTCCACTGTGGTCTGAGAAGATACTTGGGATGATTTCAATGCTCTTGAATTTATTGATGCTGTCTTTGTGGCCTAACATGTGGTCTATCCTTGAGTATGTGTTATGTGGATTTAAAAAGAAGGTGTATTCCAGTTTTTTGGGGTGGAGGAGTCTGAAAATGTCCAAGAGGTCTAGTCTGTCAATCTCTTCATTCAATTCTCTTGTATCTTTATTGGTTCTCTGCTTTGTTGATCTGTCTAAGTGTGAGAGTGGGGTATTGAAGTCTCCCACTATTATTGTATTACTACTGATGTATTTTTGAAATTCTTTCAGTAGGTGTTTAATGTATTTAGATGGTCCCTCGTTGGGTGCATAGATGTTAATAATTGTTAAGTCTTCTTGACTGATTGATCCTCTAATCATTATGTAATGTCCTTGCCTATCTTTTATTACTTTATTTAATTTAAAATCTATCGTGTCTGAGATGAGAATGGCTGTTCCTGTCCTTTTTTGTGGACCGTTAGCCTGTATGATAGTTTTCCATCCTTTCACTTTAAGTCTGTGTTTATCTTGTTGTGACAGATGGGATTCTTGCAAGCAGCATATGGTTGGGTTATGTTTTCTGATCCATCCCCCCACCCTGTGCCTTTTGATGGGTGAGTTTAAGCCATTGACATTTATTGATATTATGGATTTAATGTATTGTAGTGCCATTGTTCTAAAAAACGATTTGTTTACTCTGATATATTACAAGTATTATAGTGATGTTCTTGTTTATAAGAGGTCTTTTAGTACCTCTTTCAGGGCCGGCTTGGTGATAGTTGCCTCCTTTAACTGTTGTTTGTCTAAGAAGGTTTTGATCCCTCCATCTAGCTTGAATGAAAGTCTAGCAGGATATATTATCCTTGGTTGAAACCCTTTTTCATTCAGGGCTCGATAGATATCTTGCCACTCCCTTCTGGCTTTTAGAGTTTGAGTGGAGAAATCTGCAGAAAGTCTTATGGGTTTTCCCCTGTATGTGACTTTTTGTTTCTCTCTTGCAGCCTTTAGGATCCTTTCTTTATCCTTACTTCTTCTCATTGTGACTATGATGTGTCTTGGTGTTTTCAGGTCTGGGTTGATTCTGTTTGGTACTCTCTGGGCCTCTTGCACCTTGATATCCTTTCTGTTATTCAGGTCTGGGAAATTTTCTTGTATTATTTCCTCTAGAATGTTTGCTTCCCCTTCCTCTCTTTCTTCCTCTGGCAGGCCAATTATACGAATGTTACTTCTTTTGAGATCATCCCATATGTCTCTGTTGTTGTTTTCAGTGTCTCTCAATCTCTTTTTAAGCTCTTTCACCTCTTTCTTAGTTTTCTCTAACTCATCCTCTGTCTGACTAATTCTGTTTTCTGCTTCTGTTAGTCTGCTTTCCCTTGCCTCAGCTTCTTTCTTCATTACAGCTATTTCAGCTTTCAGTTCTCTAATTGTCTCAAGATAATCAGTATTTTCCTTGGGTGTCTCAACTGTTGTTTCCCTAATACTGCCATTCCTTTCCTCCAATGTTGTTTTCATTTCTGTGATTAATAAGTTTATTATTGCTTGCATACTTTTCTTATCAATGGTTACTTCTGATTGATTTATGGTTTCTTCTGGGCTCTTGTCTTCATTCATTGGGGTAGCAGTTTTATTTGTTTTTAATC
Organism: Erinaceus europaeus; assembly: GCF_950295315.1. Classification (NCBI taxonomy): domain Eukaryota; kingdom Metazoa; phylum Chordata; class Mammalia; order Eulipotyphla; family Erinaceidae; genus Erinaceus; species Erinaceus europaeus. The sequence goes on along the minus strand of NC_080168.1, from coordinate 83,310,633 downwards.
TACCCATTTTTTTTTTATTTATGTGTTTCTCTCTTTTTTTTTTTAATGCTCTGTTGTTCCTCAGTTGTTGTGTTTTGAGCACAAGTAGCACTGTACTAAATACCTTTATGACAATTGCACTCACCAACCTCCGGAATTACAGTAGCAACTGAAGTAAGTATTGAAGGAGTTTAATCGTTACCAGTTAGCCAAAAAATTTCTCCAGTCCGTGAAAAAATAGTAACCAAATCCCAGTGAAGAAAGAGAAAAGAAAGAGAGGATAGCAAGAATAGACAGTTATGCAAATCTACTATCCAGTGTATATTCTAGGGGTAACAAGAGTGTAAAGGGAACTAGAGCAGAGATACACACATAGAAAGTCCACTCTGGGTCAGATTTCTTCCCCAAAGTAATTCACAAATTCAGAAAGGCAAAGAAGAAAGAAGTGTATGACAAGATAAAAATAATAATAATAATAAATAAAAAAAGAGATAGAGATAAGAGAGAGAAAAGGGAGAATATAAGAAGAAGGGTTATAATTAAAGAGCAGTGCGAGGAACTTCCCAAATGTGTATCAGTGAGTTTAAAAAAAAAAAAAAAAAAAAAAAAAAACCCTGTTTGGTGGTATGGGGTATCCTGCTAGTAGCTGGTCCCAGGCACTGCTTATGGTGGTGGTGGTGGGGGGGGGGAGCGGCGGGAAGGATGTATGCTTGAAAATTAAAAGGAAGAAAAAAGAATTTTTTTCCCCTACTCTAATTCTTAACCCAAATTAAGTTATAGACACCTCCTTGGTATGACCGCTGTGGCCCCTTATTGGCTGGCCTGCTAAAGGCAGAAAATCCTATTGTTTACACGAGATGTGTCCGGAGCTCAAAGGCTAGCCGCTTCTCCGTCCGCCATCTTCCGGGAAACCCCCCCCTCCAGACTTTTTTAAAGGATTTCTCAAAAATGAAAACTAGCTCCAAATCCTTTGATCCAATGAGAGCTATACTCAAGAAGTCTTTGGATCTGCTCTCAGGGTCGCGGTGGACCCTGGATTCTCCCAAGAGGAAGCCCCCGAGCTAAAGTGCTCTCTCCGGGTCCTCTGCCCGCCGCGCTCTGCAACCGGCGGAGGAGCCGCCTTCCTGGGCAGGCGGAGGACAATGCCCGGCGCACTCGCCTTGCCCGGCGCCCTGGGAATTCTGGAGCCCCGCTAGTCCATGTCACCTTTACTCTAATTCTTAACCCAAATTAAATTGTACCCACTCTTTGGTGTCACCCCTTATTAACTGGCCTGCTAAAGGCAGAAAATCCTACCGTTGCCGACGATGCGGTCAGAGCGCTCGCTGTCAGCAACTTCTCAGGCCGCCATCTTCCTCTCCCATACTGAACTTTCATATCTGAGGCACCACCATCTAGATCTGAGCAGTGTTTTGGCTTCCCTTCTGTCTTATTAAAAAAGAACATAGAAAGGTGGAGGTAGATATTATAATGGTTATAAAGAGGCTCTCATGCTTGAGGCTCCTATGTCCACAAGCCAGAGCTAATCAGTGCTCTGGCAAAAAAAAAAATTCAATGCAATTTTTATCAAAATTCCAAGAAAATTATTCACAGAAATACATAAGGAAAGATTCTAGAATTTTTCTGGAACCACAAATAATCAAAGCAATCCTAAGAAACAACAGGCATCACAATACTTTATTTTAAGCCATAGTGATAAAAATGGTATGAGGTATGGTACTGGCATCCAAATGGGCATAAGAGAAGTACAAGAGAAACAAGACATTTGGTTCCACAAAGCTAGGTGCTGTGTAATAAGATTTTAGTCAGTGACTGACCCACAGTGGCAAAACTACTTAATGATCAATCAATACATTGCAATGTCTTCTGATTTTTAAGGATGTATGACACTATATAATCAATCTGAAATGGATAAAAGGCTTAAATGTAACATCTGAAGCCATAGTGCTCCTAGAGGAAAGCATGGGGGAAAGATCTGAAATTGTGTAGGCTATGCATAGGCTTTCTTGGATAAATGACCAAAACCACAGGCACCAGACACTAAAACATCTGGCACTACAGCAAACTAAAGAGCTCCTGCATGGTGGGAGGAAATACTCATACTCCAAATGTTTAAATAACCCATTAATCATCAGGCAAAGAGATGATAATTTCAGTAAGATAGTGAGAGAGGGGATCAACAACTATCCAGGAAAGCAAGTCATCAGGGAGGTGGCTCCACAGTGAAATTAAAGAGACAGCTTACTGCATGGAAGAAGATACTTACTCACCATATGTGTGACAAGGGGTCAGTATTATTCTATGTAAAGAACTTAGAAAACAACAAAAATCGAACAACTCAATTAAAAATGGGCATTGGATCTGAGCAGATATTTCTTCAAAAATGATGTGGCAGGTGTTGGAGAGAAGTTAACTTCAGTACACACTGCTGGTGGAACTGGTGCAGCCATTATGAGACACAATAGTGAAGATAGAAAAATGTGACAGACAACAATAAAGTACTAGTTAACTATGATAAAGAATTCTGCTACTATGGGGGCCAGGTGGTGGCACCCCTGGTCAGGGGTAAAGCAGGTGTCTCACCCCTCCCCTCTCAATTTCTGGCTGCCTCTATCCAATAAAGAAAGATAATTTAAAAAAAATTCTATTTGACAGTCTATCCATAGCACTGATGGATCTTCAGGGTATTAGGATAAGTCAGGAGAGGGTAAATAATGTACATCATTTATATGTAGAACTTTAAAAGACTGAATGTAAAAGCATAATGCTGATTAAGAGTACATACTTAAACCTATTAGATAGTAAGTCTTGAAGACTTAATGCCTAAGTGATTATCAACAATACTGTATTATAAACTTCAAAGTTGCTAAGAGACTGTATTAGTTGACCTCAACAAAAGTAATTATGGGTCAGCAATGTGCCAGACTTCCCATGGTCACAGGTGTGTTCCATGTTATAAAAATGGAATGAGAAGGAGACCACCTAGGACCGCAAGAAGGCAGGACTAGAATGACTTCAGGAACCCACCAAACCACCGGTGAGTGCAAACATGTGTGGCTCATGGACAGAGAGGAGCCTAGGGAAAGATTAAGTGGCAGGTAACAGTCTGGCAGTTTACCAGTTGAGACACCACCTTCGGTCTGTTTCACCAACAAAAAGTCGGCTGAAGGGCGGAGAGGACTCCCCTAAGACTCACAAATGCAACTGTGAGTTTATGTTGCTACTGCTCTCAGAATCTGAAGCAGGGAGGGGGAGGCCCTGTGCTCCAACTCAGGAATTAAAATAATATTGAAAAAACTGTCAATGTCCACAACTGTGAACCCTTTAATTACCTTACTTAGACACAAGTCAATCCAGGCAAGAGTGATCAGTAATTTGAAAAGTACTGAGAGAGGGACCTCATAACAAACTATGTAAATCGGTTAAACCAACAAGAAGAAATATTGGACAAATGAACCAGGATAAGAGTCTAGCTAAAAGCCCTTCAAAGGTTGAAGCACAAAATAATGAGGTCAACATCCAAACACTAGTGAAGGAAATAATTAATAGGAGTGAGTAAAGAGTTTGAAAGAATTGTCATCAGAAATGCAGAAACAATCAATGAGACTCTGGAAGAAAACACTAATTATCTCAAGGTTATTAGAGAGCTCAAAGCTGAAATAGCTGAGATAAGAACACAACTAGCTGAACAAGCTAAAACAATATCAGAACAGGGTAACAAAATAGGTGAGCTCCAGAAAACAGTAGAGGAGAGAGAGACTAGAATAAATGAGGCTGAAGACAGAATTAGCAAGATCAAGGATGACTTAGAGACAACTAAAAAAGAAGCAAGAGATCTCAAAAAGAGATTAAGAGATACTGAAAACAACAAAAGAGACCTATGAGATGACTTCAAAAGAAATACTATAAAATTATTGGCTTACCAGAGGAAGAAAGAGAGGGAGGGGAAGAAAGCATTCTTCAGGACATAATAGCTGATAACCTCTCTAGTCTAGACAACATCAAATACATAAAGGTTAAGATGCCCAGAGGGTTCCAAACAGAATTTACCCAGACTTAAAGACACCAAGACACATCATATTTAGAATGGAAAGGAATAAGGATAAAGAAAGGATCTTGAAGATTGCAAGAGAAAAACAGTCACCTACAGAGGAAAACCCACTAAGATTAGCAGCAGACTTTTCCACACTAACACTACAGGCCAGAAGAGAATGGCAAGATATCTTATCAAGTGGCTCAATGAGAAAGGCTTTCAACCAAGACTACTGTATCCTGCTAGACTGTCATTCAGACTAGATGGAGGCATCAAAACCTTCTCAGACAAGCAAGAGTTGAATCAACTATCACCAAGCCTGTTCTGAAAGAAGTTCTAAAAGGTCTCCTATAAACAGGCAGACCACCATAGATATGCCATATATCAGAACACTCTAAAACTCTACAAGAGGGCATTAAAGTACCTTCAATCTTTGATATCAATAAATGTCAATGGCCTGAATTAACCTATTAAAAGGCACATAGTAGGAAGAGGGGTCAGAAAACACAACCCAACAATATGCTTTCTACAGGAAACCCACCTAACTCAACAAGACAAACACAGACTCAAAGTGAAAGGATGGAAAACTATCATACAAGCCAATGGCCCACAAAAAAGGGCAGGAGCAGCTACTCTCATATCTGACATGACAGACTTTAAAAAAAGTAAAATTAAAAAAGATAGGGATGGATACTACTTAATGCTCAGAGGATCATTCAATCAAGAGGACTTAATTATTAACATCTATGCACCCAATAAGAAGTCATCTAAATACATCAAACATCTACTGAAAAAGCTACAGCAATAAATCAACAGCAACATAGTCATAGTAGGGGACTTAAACACCCCACTTTCTCAACTTGACAGATCATTTAGGCAGAAAATCAATAAAGATATGAGGGAGCTAAATGACGAGATAGATGAACTAGAACTATCAGACATTTTGAGAGTCATTCATCCCAAGACACTGGAATACACATTTTGCTCAAGTCCACATGGGTCATTCTCAAGGATAGACCATATGTTAGGCCACAAAGACAGCATCAGCAAATTCAAGAGCATTGAAATCACTCCAAGCATCTTCTCAGACCACAGTGAAAATAAACTAACAATTAACAATCAACAGAAGATTAGTAGTAGTCCCAAAATATGGAAGCACAACAGTACACTCCTTAACAACTACTGGGTCAAAGAGGAAATAAAGGAAGAAATCAAAATTTTTTGAGAGTTTAATGAAAATGAAGACATAAGCTATCAAAATATTTGGGACACAGCTAAGGCAGTACTGAGAGGGAAGTTCATAGCCATACAAGCACACATTAGGAAACAAGAAAAAGCACAAATAAACAGCCTGACTGCACATCTTAAAGACCCAGAAGAAGAACAAAGGAAACCTAAAGCAACTAGAAGGAGAGAAATCACTAAAGTCAGGGCAGAAATAAATAACATTGAAAATAAGAAAACCATACAAAAGATCAACGAAAGTAAATGTTGGTTCTTCGAAAGAGTGAACAAAACCAACAAACCTTTAGTGAGACTCACAAAACAAAAAAGGGAGAAGACCCAAATAAATCAGATCATAAGTGAAAGAGGAGATATCACAATGACACCGCAGAAATTCAGCATATCATGCGAGACTTTTATGAACAACTATATGTCACCAAGCTAGAGAACCTAGAAGAAATGGATGATTTCCTAGATACCTATAGACTGCCAAAATTAAATGAAAAGGAACAAGATAACATGAACAGGCCCATCACAGCTAATGAAATTGAAACACTTATCAAAACCCTTCCCAAGAATAAAAGTTCTGGATCTGATGGTTTTACAAATGAATTCTACAAAACCTTCAAAGAACTAATACCTCTACTTTAAAAAGTCTTCCAGAAGACTGAAGACACAGGAATACTCCCTTCCAGCTTCTACCCAGCAGCACTCTGATACCAAAAGCAGACAGGGATACAGCCATAAAAGAAAACTACAGACCAATATCTCTGATGAACATATATGCTAAAATACTGAACAAAATTCTAGCCAACCAGATACAGCAGTATATTAAAAAGATTGTTCATCATGACCAAGTGGGGTTTATCCCAGGGATGCAAGGTTGGTTTAATATACATACATTGATCAACGTGATCTACCACATCAATAAAAGCAAGACTGAAAACCACATGGTCATATCAATAGATGCAGAGAAAACCTTTGACAAAATATAACATCCCTTTATGATCAAAACACTACAAAAATGGGAATAGATGTAAAATTCCTGAAGATAGTGGAGTCTATATATAGCAGACTTACAGCCAACATCATACTCAATGTTGAAAAACTGGAAGCATTTCCCCTCAGATCAGGTACTAGACAGGGCTGCCCGCTATCACCATTACTATTCAACATAGTGTTGGAAGGTCTTGCTATAGCAATCAGGCAGGAGTAAGGAATTAAAAGGATTCAGGCTGGAAGAGAAGAAGTCAAACTCTCCCTATTTGTAGATGACATGATAGTATACATAGGAAAACCTAAGGAATCCAGCAAGAAGCTTTTGGAAATCATCAGGCACTACAGTAAGGAGTCAGGCTACAAAATTAACATTCAAAAGTCAGTGGCATTCCTCTATGCAAATATTAAATTAGAAGAAGTTGAAATCCAGAAGCCAATTCCTTTTACTATAGCAACAAAAACAATAAAATATCTGGGAATAAACCTAACCAAAGAAGTGAAAGATTTGTATATTGAAAATTATGAGTCACTACTCAAGGAAATTGAAAAAGACACAAAGAAGTGGAAAGATATTCCATATTCATGGTTTGGAAGAATGTATATACTACCCAGAGCCATACACAGATTTAATGCTATCGCCATCAAGATCCCAATCACATTTTTTAGGCGAACAGAACAAATGCTCTAAATGTTTATCTGGAACCAGAAAATAATCTTGAGAAAACAATCTTGAGAAAAAAGAACAGAACTGGAGGCATCACACTCCCAGATCTCAAATTGCATTTAGGGTAGGGCCATTGTCATCAAAACTGCTTGGTACTGAAACATGAACAGACACACTGACCAGTGGAATAGAATTGAGAGCCCAGAAGTAAGCCCCCACACCTATGGACATCTAATTTTTGACAAAGGTGCCCAGACTATTCAATGGGGAAAGCAGAGTCTCTTCAACAAATGGTGTTGGAAAAAATGGGTTGAAGCATGCAGACAAATGAACCTGAACCACTATATTTCACCAAATATAAAAGTAAATTCCAAGTGGATCAAGGACTGGGATGTTAGACCAGAAACTATCAGATGCTTAGAGGAAAATATTGGCAGAACTCTTTTCCACATAAATTTTAAAGACATCTTCAATGACTTGAATCCAATTACAAAGAAGACTAAGGCAAGCATAAACCTGTGGGACTACATCAAATTAAAAAGCTTTTTCACAGTAAAAGAAACCACTACTCAAACCAAGAGACTACTCACAGACTGGAAGAAGATCTTTACATGCCATACATCAGACAAGAGGCTAATAACCAAAATATATAAAAAACTTGCCAAACTCCACTACAAGAAAACAAATGACCCTATCCAAAAATGGGGGGAGGACATGGACAGAATATTCACCACAGAAGAGATCCAAAAGGCAGAGAAACACATGAAAGAATGCTCCAAGACTCTGATTGTCAGAGAAATGCAAATAAAGGCAACAATGAGATACCGCTTCACTCCTGTGAGAATGTCATACATAAGTAACGGTAACAGCAGCAAATGCTGGAGAGGGTGTGGGGTCAAAGGAACCCTCCTGCACTGCTGGTGGGAAAGTAAATTGGTCTAACGTCTCTGGAGAACAGTTTGGAGAACTCTCAGAAGGCTAGAAATGGACCTACCCAATGATCCTGTAACTCCTCTCCTGGGAATATAGCCTAAGGAACCCAACACATCCATCCAAAAAGATCTGTGTACACCTATGTTCTTAGCAGCACAATTTGTAATAGCCAAAACCTGGAAGCAACCCAGGTGTCCAACAACAGATAAGTGGCTGAACAATTTGTGGTCTATATACACAATGGAATACTACTCAGCTATTAAAAACGGTGACTTCACCGTTTTCAGCTGATCTTGGAGATGGAGCTTGAAGAAATCATGTTAAATGAAATAAATCAGAAACAGAAGGATGAATATGGGATGATTTCACTCTCAGGCAGAAGTTGAAAAACAAGATTAGAAGAGAAAACACAAGTAGAACCTGAACTGAAGTTGGTGTATTGCACCAAAGTAAAAGACCTTGGTCGGGGGGGAAGAATACAGGTCCATAAAGGATGACAGAGGACCTAGTGGGGGTTGTATTGATATATGGAAAGCTGGGAAATGTTATTCATGTACAAATGATTGTAAAAAAAAGTAATTATAGGGAGTCGGGCTGTAGCGCAGCGGGTTAAGCGCAGGTGGCACAAAGCACAAGGACCGGCATAAGGATCCCGGTTCGAACCCCGGCTCCCCACCTGCAGGGGAGTCGCTTCACAGGTGGTGAAGCAGGTTTGCAGGTGTCTATCTTTCTCTCCTCCTCTGTCTTCCCCTCCTCTCTCCATTTCTCTCTGTCCTATCCAACAACGACAACAACAATAATAACTACAACAATAAAACAACAAGGGCAACACAAGGGAATAAATAAATAAATATTTTTTAAAAAAGTAATTATGTGACATGATGGTAGCTAACTGTGCTGTAATAATCATATATAGTATTCAAATGGATCCAAGCAATTTACTATACACTTAAAACTTATGAAGAGTGTCAAAAATAATTTTAGTTCATTTTTTTCAATACCTAAGTACCATCCAGCTTGACATTATTATGCTGTGTGTGGTGGGGAGCTGAATCTGGATATCTCACTGACCCTAAAATTCTAATTATTTGAGCAGTAATCAAGTTAAGGGGTATTTTGTGGACAATTCAGTTTTACTTTCTCAGTGCATTGGTAGCAGAATGCTAGCCTATGAGACTGAATTTTAGCTAATTACTATAGTTCAAGGGAATATTTATTTAAGGTAAAAGATGCATACACACATTTGAGTCTCGCTAGACTAGTTTAAATCAAGGTTTCTCTGCTTCAGCACATTTTAGGCTGGATAGTTGGGGATGCTTACCTGGTGCCATGAGCACCCCTCCTCACTACAAGTGACAACCAAAGATGTCTTTAGATATACAGAAGGTTCCCAGCTGAGACTTACTGCTGGTCTGTGAAAACACAGTGCTCCTAAGCATCCACTTGGGTCAGAATCCTGTGGAAACACCTCCCATCTTTAATCCTGTGAAGCTTATAATGAAAAAAAGCTTATAATGAAAAAAAAAAAAGGGGTCCAGTGGTAGCACAGCAGGTTAATCACAAGGACCTGCGTAAGGATCCTGGTTCTCCACCTTCAGGGGGGTCACTTCACAAGTGATGAAGCAGGTGTCTATCTTTCTCCCCTCCTCTCTCCATCCTATCCAACAACAAGGGCAACAAAAAGGAAAAAATAGTCTCTAGGAACAGTGGATTTGTAGTGCTGAGCCCCAGCAATAACCCTGGAGGCAAAAAAAAATTTTTTAATTAAAAATAATCATACTCTTAACCTAGAGTCTTATTTCTCAGAGCAGAGCTTGCCATGACAATGGGAGATGCTCTCTGCCTCTGCATCGTGTGGTGTGGTAGTCACGGGGACTCCTTCCATCTCCCACCTGGACAAAGAAACCCAGCAGCCCCTGTCCTTAGAGCAGGCTAGGAGTGGAGGCCACACAATTGCATTCCTGCCATGCCAGGGAAGAAGCTTCAGTCTTGGAATGAGGAAGAAGGAGGTGATCTAAGGGTTTGTCTTCTGTGTGTGATTCCCATAGAATTTAAGTGTGTGGGGCATTGATTTTTGCTTTTTGGTCTGGATTCCACTCACAATTTGAGGGATTCAGGACCTGCCAGGACCATCACAACTCAAAATTAGAACTGTTGCCTGGCTGAGCTAGATGCTTATCTCAGGAAGGGGACCAGACGTAAAGGGAGAAACAGTGAGGCAATGCTGCTATAGCAGCCCCTGGGGGACCTGGCCACCAGCTTATCACCACAGTCCCCTTACCTTCTACCCTCCCCAACTAGATAGTAAATATACAGAAAAGGTGCAGGAAAAGAGACCCCAAGACTGGGTTTTCCATGACAACATGAAGAGACAAACAGAGGACACTCAGGCTGCAAGGAGAATCACCTGGGAAGTGGGCAGTGCAAACAGTCCCTGTGGAGGGCTGGAGGGAACAGCAAGACTGCTTCTTCTTCTTCTAGCGTTTGCCCTTCTTCCGTAGCTGTGTTGGATCTACTCCCTGGCTTCTATGTCTGAGGGCCCTGCCTCCTTTGACAGTTGCTGAATGTGCTATTCTGAATGACTAAGTACTTGAGATTTTCATGGCTATGAACCCTTTAAAACTACAAACATCTTCTTTCCTTTTCTATGAAGTAAATCTATTATGGGAAATAGATGAACACAGAGTGCATAGTCTCCTGATTTACCCTATGTGGATATTTTAATCTATGTGCCTGGTGGAGAAGTGCCTTTCCTCTCTGATATGGAGACATAAAGCCTAAGACTGCATTTCCTTTGTGCTTCCTCTCCTGGCAGTTAAAACAGTCGCTGTAGATGCTACCCCTCCTCCCCTCCACTTAGCTAATGGGCCTCAGACAACCATTCTAAGGTAAACTGATGACTAGGGAGTAAATTCAGCTGTCTCAAGACTGATGTATACCAGGCACTAGTTCTCCCCTTTCTTTACCCTCACCACAGATAAGGAAGATGGGTAGCAATCACGTGAAAGATTGCCTTTGTCTGTTTCTGCCTACTTTGTAATTGCGAAACAAAACCTGCTCCCTCCACCCCTTTGGGGAGGAGGACCTCAATAAAACTGTGCTCTCCTACATACCGTGTAATAAACTCCTTTCATCAAGAACTGGCTCAAGTCTTGTGCTTGGGGATCATTTCTGTAACAAATCTTTGCCACCTTTAAACTGCACAAATCTCTGATTCTGAAAAACTGAAAACGAAGACCCAGAAAAGCATGCCTTTACTAGCATGCACAGAGGAAGCAGGTGGGGGCAGAGAAGCTAGCTAGTCTAGGGCTGTCCTCACCTGGGTATCTCACCTCCCCCCATGCACTATGTAAATTATGTTAACATTCACTTTTTTTTAAATTGTTTTATATTTATTTATTTTCCCTTTTGTTGACCTTATTGTTTTTTATTGTTGTTGTAGTTATTATTGATGTCATCATTGTTAGAACAGAGAAAAATGGAGAGAGGAGGGGAAGGCAGAGGGGGAGAGAAAGATAGACACCTGTAGACCTGCTTCACCACCTATGAAGCGACTCCTCTGCAGGTGGGAAGTGGGGGGCTTGAACCAGGATCCTTAGGCTGGTCCTTGCGCTTTGCGCCATGTGCGCTTAACCTGCTATGCTACCGCCCGATTCCCAACATTCACTCTTTACAATTGTTCTGACTACATTGGACCTGTCCTCTCACTTAGCATTCCAAAAATGACTTGGGTAGTGAAAATTCCAGTTTTCCCCTGACATATCTCCCTTTCATAAATTTATTTTTTATCTGCAAGTTGTGTTTCTAACGATACTTGCTCTTTAGTCTTGAATTCTCATCACTACCAAACGTCCCTAGTCTCACATAAGTTGCTCTTGTAGTACTGTCTTTTAACTCAAAGTAGAGCACCTCTGAATGTGTATGTGATGCCTGTGATATTTATGCCAAGAACACAAGCTGTCTGCATTAGAAGAGATCAGTCACTGCCCCACAGAACAAAGACCCAGTTGAACAAATGCTCCATGCAGCAGTGTTCAGAGCACACATCACTGGAGATTCTGACGTGCAAAGGCAAACCTAATCTTTTTCTGTAAATCTGCCTCACTGGGGGAAAATTTTGATTGCTGAGATTACTCTTATAATAGCTATGTCTCTACTCAACAAATAGAATTTAGGACAGCAACTTGAGGCCTCTTGGGTTAAGAGGCAGCAGGCCAGGAATATGTCAAGAATTCACAATTGCATCTGTTAGAAAAGCAGAAAGATTCACAATGTTTCCAGGTGCTCTCCTGTCCAGAACTATCCAGAACTATGTGTGTGGGGTTTCTTGGGTGGGAGAGAAACAAAAATGCTACATTAGAACAAAAAGTCCTGCCTTTGAAATGCTTACTATTCAACACAGATGCAAAACAGATTGTGTGTGTGTGGGGGGGGGGGGGGGGAACTGACTAGTTAGCATAATGGTTATGTAAAGAGACTCTCATGCCTGAGGCTCCAAAATCTCAGGTTCAGTTCCTCACATCAGCATAAACCAGAGCTGATCAGTGTTCCGGTAAAAAAAGACAAAATAACAAAAACAAAACAGCTGACTGACCTAAAGATGGGACAATTTGATAGACTGTTAATTAACTAAGCGTTTTCAATACAGATAAGATGCAAGTCTTCATGAGTTATAAATCATAAGTTGTCTCAAATCTGCATTTTCAGATATGAACAACCTGTCATGTGGCCAGCTGACCAACTGCCTGGGCTATAAGGCTAGACAAGGGTGTGTGAGGGGTGGTGGTGGGGGGCTGTGGTTACTGCCTGGATTTGCAAAGGATCAGTGAAGGGATGAGCCAGATGCCCATTTCCGTGGGACCTGGGGTAGTCCTGAATAAACAGGAACTCTAGGACACACTAAGTGAAAGGGTGTTCCCAGAATTATTTCACTGATATCACAATCACCCAGTTCACATGCTGGGATGTTGGGTTTTCTACATTCTAGGGGGTTAGTACTGAAAGCAGCTGAAGTAGCATGAAATTAACTTTCTATTAATTACTCAGTTAAAGTTGTAAACCATGAAGGTAAATTTTTGAATCTGCTTTTGTACACAGAAAAATATTTTAAAGTCGATATACAACTAAAGTTGATATACAACTAAAATTAAAATTGATATACTTTAAAATTGATATACAACTAAAGTTGCCAATTTCAAGCCCCCTCCCAAAATGTAAACTTACTAATTAAAGTTTAACTTCTCACTCTTATAAATCGACTAACAAGTATCTGTAAAAGGACTGCTGTAGCTTAATTAACAAATTTCTTTTGACATCTTAAGCTGCTCTGTATATCTGAGGTATTGATTTTCTTTTAAGTAGTTAAGTGGTCTGACTGAAAATCAAAACCTTTGAAATACCACAGTCCTCTGATACTGGGTTTGTTGGAGAGGAGTCAGTCTTGGGAGGTCAGCCTGTCTGAAGAGTCCCATGTGAATCTGGCATTAAATGAGTGACAGCACCCCAGAAGAGAAAAAAACCCAGCTGGACTGAAGAGAGAAACAGGAACTAGAATAGTACTCAACTGCATATAACTAAGTTACCAGTGTCATCAGACTTAAGGGCATCTTGGAAAAGAATTTCAGGGCCCTTCAACAGAGCATCATCTTATGGCTCTTTATGGGCCCTTAGGGATACAGTCTGCCTCTCCCACAGCCCAGACTGTATGTTCATGTCAGGTGGTCCTGCTCCCATCATCCAGGTGACTCAGCCATGAGGGGGGACACTTGACCTAAAGGAAAGCAAATGAAACAGTTGACTGAGCCAGCAGGACCTTCTCCTGAACAAAGACTCACTGAGGGAGGTTACACCCATGCACAGTAAGAGTCTAGAGTGAAATCTAACAGGAATAGTTATTAGTTATTTACTTCATTTCCTCAGATGAAAAGAAGATTAACATCTTAAAAAAACACATTAGGCGATGGTTAAAAAATTGTTTAGTGAATACCCAGGTCCTAGAAATTTCCTCCTACCCTTTGTTTACTATTTCTTAAACAGTTTTCAGCAAATCCTCGCTATATAGCTCTTTCAAAAAGAGGACTATCAAAATGATTTCTTTCCTTTTTGCCTCCAGGGTTCTTAATAGCTGGGGTTCATTGTTGGCACTACAAATCCAGTGCTCCTGGAAGCCTTTTTTCCCATTTTATTGGATAGGACAGAGAGAAATTAAGGGGACAGAAAGACACCTGCAGACCTGCTTCACATCTTGTGAAGCATCCCCCCTGCAGGTGGGGAGCTGGGAGCTTGAATACAGATCCCTGCACGGGTGCTTGAGCTTAGTACTATGTGCACTTAACTGGGTATGCCATTATCTGGCCCCCAACTTTTTTTTTTCCAGAGCACCTGCTTGACTCTGGCTTATGATAGCAGTGGGGATTGAACCAGATCTCAGAGCCTCGGGCATGAGAACCTTTTTGCATAACTACTATGCTATTTCCCTTGCCACTTAACTGTGTCTTTTTAAGACTGAATGTATGACAGAGCAGCAGCAGTTGTGTTTATCTCCTCTTCTCTCCCTGGTCAACTAGGAATACCAAAGGAGACCACCTGGGACGCCAACAAAGCAGGACTAGAATGACTTCAGGAACCGGTGAGTGAAAACACGTGTGGCTCGTGGACAGGGAGGAGCCTAAGGAAAGATTGAGCAGCTGGTAACAGTCCGGCAGTTTTCCAGTTGAGGCACCACCCCTAGTCTACTTTACCAACAAAAAGACTGCTGAAGGGAGGAGAGGACTCCCCTAAGACTCACTAAATGCAACTGCGAGTCTCTGTTGCTACTGCCCTCAGAGGCTGGAGCAGCAAGGGGGAAGCCCTGTGCTTACATCTGAGAACAGTGAACTGACCAGGAAACTCAGGAGATCTACACCTCAGTGGCCTAGCAGTGGGACTGTATAGTGGGAACCTTTCCACATTGTCCTCCTGATGAGAACATGATGAATAACTGCCTTAGAACTTACAGACTATAAACGGGAATTGTGTAGAAACTCACAGGGCCCAGCAGTGCTGCCTGGCTTGGCAGAGAATTGAGCCTGGAGCTTTGGATCCTTGGGGTGTGAGAGTCTCTTTGCATAACCACTGTGCTATCTCTCCCCCACCCTGCTTTATCTCTTGGTCAGGAGTCAGTGATTAAGCTAGAAGCCTACTTATAGTTTAAAAGCCCTCAGGCTCCCCTAGCCTACAGGGAAGAAAAAGAACAAAAGAGGTTTTTAACAGTCTTTGTGCTCTAACTCAGGGACTGAAATAATATTGAAACAACTGATAATTTCCACAACTATGACATGTTTCAAGAGTTCAATGAAAATGAAGACAGACAGACAGACAGACACACACACACACACACACACACACACACACACACACACAAAATAAAAATAAATAAATAAAAAGAAAATGAAGACACAAGCTATCAAAATATTTGGGACACAGCTAAGGCAGTACTGAGAGGGAAGTTCATAGCCATACAAGCACACATTAGGAAACAAGAAAAGGGACAAATAAACAACATTATTGCACCCCTTAAAGACCTAGAAGAAGAACACAGGAACCCCAAAGCAATCAGAAGGACAGAAATACCTAAGGGCAGAAATAAGTAACATTGAAAATAAGAAAACCATACAAAAGATCTACAAAAGTAAATGTTGGTTCTTTGAAAGAGTAAACAAAACTGAGAAACCTTTAGCCAGACTCACAAAATAAAAAGGGAGAAGACCCAAATAAATTGGATTGTAAATTAAAGAGGGGATATCACAACAGATAATGCAGAAATTCAACATATCATGCGAGGCTTCTATGAACAACTATATGCCACCAAGCTAGAGAACCTGGAAGAAATGGACGATTTCCTAGATACCTACAAACTTCCAAAATTAAATAAAGAGGAACTAGATAATATGAGCAGGCCCATAATAGCTAATGAAATTGAAACATTTATCAAAAACCTTCCTGAGATTAAAAGTCCTGGACCAGATGGTTTTACAAAACCTTCAAGGAGAATGGGAAAGCTATCAGGGGAGGGGGTGGGATATGGATATTGGGTGGTGGGAATTGTGTGGAGTTGTACCCCTCCTACCCTATGGTTTTGTTAATTAATCCTTTCTTAAATAAAAAAAAATTAAAATCACACACACACACACACAAAACCTTCAAGGAAGAACTAATATACCTACTTTTAAAAGTCTTCCAGAAGATTGAAGACACAGGAATACTCCCTTCCAGCTTCTATGAAGCCAACATCACTTTGATACCAAAAGCAGACAGGGACACAACCAAAAAAGAAAACTACAGACCAATATCTCTGATGAACATAGATGCTAAAATATTGAACAAAATTCTATCCAACCAGATATAGCAGTATATTAAAAAGATTGTTCATCATGACCAAGTGGGGTTTATCCCAGGGATGCAAGGTTGGTTTAATATACATACATCAATCAATGTGATCCAACACATCAATAAAAGCAAGACTAACATCTATCCAAAAAGGTCTGTGTACACATATGTTCTTGGCAGCACAATTTGTAATAGCTAAAACCTGAAAGCAACCCAGGTGTCCAACAACAGAGTGGCTGAGCAAGCTGTGGTATATATACACAATGGAATACTACTCAGCTGTAAAAAATGGTGACTTCACCGTTTTCAGCCGATCTTGGATGGACCTTGAAAAATTCATGTTAAGTTAAATAAGTCAGAAACAGAAGGATGAATATGGTATGATTTCACTCTCAGGCAGAAGTTGAAAAACAAGATCAGAAAAAAACAAACAAAACACAAGTAGAACCTGAAAAGGAATTGGCATATTGCACCAAAGTAAAAGACTCTGGGGTCGGTGTGGGGGAAGAATGCAGGTCCAAAAAGGATGATAGAGGACCTAGTGGGGGTTGTATTGTTATGTGGAAAACTGAGAAATGTTATGGCATGTACAAACTATTGTATTTACCATTGAATGTTAAACCAATAAAGAAATAATAAAAAACAGACTGAATGCATTACTCTTAGTTGTCAAGGGCAGAAATTCAGTTCACTCTGGAGCTCTAGTCAGGGAATTTTTGGATTCCCATAGAGATATGATAGGCCTAGTCCTCTGGTAGATCCCTCTCTCCACCATTCCTGGTCATTTCCATCTGGACATCATCATAAGCCTTCTTGTGGGTCTCTCCAGGGCCTTTGCCTCTCTGTATGGCAGCAGTGGTAGGGACTGCCCTACTCTTTATTATTATTACTATTAGTAGTAGTACTATTATTTTAATTTATTGGATAGATACATATAGAAATGGAGAGGGAAGGGGGTGATAGAGAGGGAGAGAAATAAGACACCTGCAACACTGCTTCACCACTTACAAAACTTTCTCCCTGCAAGTAGGGACCAGGGGCTTGTCTTTGTACATTGTAATATGTGCACTCAATCAAGTATGCCACCACCTGGTCCTGGGACCACTGCACTTTCTGAAGGGAGACTGGGTCAGCCTACCCTACCACTTGAGGAAGACTGGTCCTGAAATAAGTGGAGCCTAGAATGTTCCTAGCTATTATCATGCACTGAGAGCTCAGAGTGACAGGGACTCACTGTGCTTAACAGGAATATATTGGCCCTAGCTCAGATGGATGGAGTAAAACAGTTAGTGGTATTTACATACTTTCCTCATATTTGGGAGCTAATCTCTGTCCTAATACAGCTTTTTAGTTCTATTCTCAACTCTGACACCATCTTCCCAGGCAATATTTTTAGTCTACCTGCATGATAGCTATCATCCTCAGGCAAAACTTACTTACATCATGGGCTCCTTGGAACCTACCTAAAATAGATTGCCTAGCTTCTTCCCACAGAAAGACCCCTAATTTCATCTGCCCTATTCCTACCTTTGGGTTCCTGTTTATTAAAACTTGTCCTGCTTTATATCTTACTGCCTTTCAGCCAGCAAGTTGCTGATGTTACTATGATGCCAGCCTGACTTCCCTGGGCAGACGACCTCACCAATGTGTCCTGGAAACTCACCTCTCCAGAATCCTATCCTACTAGGGAAAGATAGAAACAGGATGGAGGTATGGATCAACCTATCAAATGTCCAAGTCCAATGGAGAAGCAATTACAGAAGCCAGACCTTCCACTTTCTGCACCCCATAAACAATTTTGGTTCATACTCCCAGAGGGATAGAGAATAGGGAAGTTTCCAATGGAGGGGATGGAACTGTATGGAATTATACTCCTGTCATCTTTCAGGACATATTAATCATTATTAAATCACTAATTTTTTTTTTTACACTTATCAGAATACTATTCAGCTCTGGCTTCTAGTGGTGTGAGGGATTGAACCTGAGGCTTTGGAGTCTCAGGCATGAGAGTCTCTTTGCATAACCATTATGCTAACTACTCCCCTAATAAGAAAAATTTAAAAAACAAAACTAGTAACAACAAACTAAACCCCAAGATAGAAGAAGGAAGAACATAACAAAAGATAAGAAAAGAATTTAAACAGAGACTAAAAAGACAATAGAAAAATAAAATAAATATCTGTTTCTTGCAAATATAAACCTTTAGTTAGATTAACAAAGTTAAAAAGAAATGTAAGGACTCAAAACAGAAATAATAGAGGTGTTATAACTGGTACCACAAAAAATAGAAAGGGATTAGAGAAAACTGTATGAACCAAACAAATTAGTAACTTGGAAGAAACAGGTTAGCTCCCAGAGGCAGAAACCCTACCATGTATAAATCAGGAAGAAAAAGAAAATCTATATGATCGATTATAGACAGTATACTGAAACCACTATTAAAAAATATCCCAACAGATGGCTTCACTAATGAACTTTATAAAACAAATAAAAGACAGTAATGCCAACCCATCACAAACTCTTCAAGGAAACTAAAGAGAGAACATTGCCAAATTCATTGCAAAATGAAAGTCATGTAACAGTACCAAGAAAGGGCACTACAAAAAAACAAAACAAAACAAAAAATACACAACCAAAGCTGTGGATAACTATTTTTTGACAAGGAGGCCCAGATCATCAAATGGAAAACAGAGTCTGAAAGATTGTGTTGGGAAAATTGCAGTTTAATGTGCAGAATGAAACAGGACTACCATATATCACTATGTACAAAAGTCTATTCCAAATAGGTCAAAGACACGGACATTAGATCAGAAGCCATCAAATACATAGAAGAAACATTCCACAGTATTTGCTTTGTAAATATCTTTAAAGAATCAAGTGGGATGCATTGGATCGACCTTCTCGTGGTGCATCCCGTGAGTACCCATTCATTGGGGAAACTGACGATCCTTCCTAGCCCACTGAATCCACATGGATCCCAGTCACTTTCAAAGCCAGCAACAAGCAGCTCCTGACAGCTTTCAACCTGACGCTGTTGACTGGCTACGGAAGAAGGGCAAACGCTAGAAGAAGAAGAAAGAATCAAGTCCAATAGAAAGGAAAACAAAAACAAAATTAAACCAATGGGACACTATCAAACTGAAAAGTTCCTGCACCATTAAAAGAACCATCACCCAAACCAAAAGACACCCTGTTAAGTGGGAGAAGATCTTTATATCATAGATTAGACAAAGGACAAATAACCAAAATATATAAAGGTCTCACTAAACTTGACACCAAAAAAAAAAAAACCCACCCCATAAAAAATGGGGAAAGGACAAGAGCAAAAAAGCTTCATCAAAGACGATATTCAGAGGGACAACAAACATATGAGAAAATGCTCAAAAGTCACGGATTATCAAAAAAATATAAATAAAGACCTATGGCACTTCACAGTTATGAGAATGCCATATGTTAGAAAATATAGGGACAAAAAAATTAAAAAAGCATAGGGGCAATCATGCTGGTGAGCATGTGGGGAAAAGAAACCTTACACTGCTGTTGAGAATGTGGATTGGTTCAGCCCCAGTGGAAAACAGTCTAGAAATTCCTTAGAACAATAGAGATGGACTTTGCCCATGACCCAGTAATTCCTCTCCTAAGGAAACAAGCACATGTACATCTGTATTCATAGCAGCACAATTTGTAATTGTTCAAACTTGGAAACAACTCAGATGTCCAATGACAGATGGGTGAGTGGCTGAGAAAGTTGTGATATCTGTACACAATAGCATACTGTGCAGCTGTAAAAAAAAAAAAATAAATCATTTTCTTTGCTTCACCAGGAATATAATTTGAAGAAATTATGTTAAGTGAGATGATAAGCCACAAGAAGGGTGAATACCTGATGATCTCACTCATAGGTGTAAATTAAGAAATAAGAAATGAAAGGGAAAACACAAGATGAAACCTGGACTAGATATGGTGCATAGTAGCAAATTAAAGGACCCTGGGGGAGGGGGAGATAATGGTGGGCAAGGAGAGGGCTTGGGGATCCAGTACACAATGATGGAGAAAAACTTGTGTGGGTGGTGGGAGTGGTGTGTAGATGATAACTATCAAGAAGAGATAGATGAGAGGCTATATCCATGTGGCAACAACTATCCTACAAATCATTATTTTCCCAATAAAATGATTTGGGCAAAAAACCTATAGGCCATGAATAATGAATAAAGATGTACAATTTCTCAATAAAATATTAGCAAGCCAACACTGGAATGGATTTACCCTATGACCTGGCTTTATCCAAAGGAAACAAACACACCTATCTGGAGACAACTATGTTCTCCTATGTTCTTAGCAGCACATTTTATAATAGTTCAAATTGGGAAACAACCCAAGTGTCCAGATAAGTGGCTAAGGAAGCAGTGATACCTATATGTAATGGAATACTACCCAGTTGTTAAAAAGGTTGAAAGCATCTACTTGCCTCATCTTGGATGGATCTTGAAGGATTCATGTTAAGTGAAACAGCCAAAAGGAGAAGGACGAACACCAGATAATCTCAATTATAGGCGGAGGAAACAAGGAAGGAAAAGGAGAAGCTTGGACTGGTTGTGGTATGCTGTACCAAAGCAAAGATCTAGGGGTGGGGACCACAAGGGGATAATGAGGACATTAGGGTCCAGGCAAGGATTTGAATTGAGGGTGTGAATGTTTTGCTGAAGTCTGTCAAAGGGCTGAGAAACTCTGCCTAAATGTACTATAAACCATCATCCCAATAGAAATAATTTTTTTAATTATCTTTTTTTTATTTATTGGATAGAGACAGCCAGAAATCAAGAGGGGTGATAGAGAGGGAGAGAGACAGAGAGACGCCTGTAGCACTACTTCACCACTCGCAAAGCTTTCCTCCTGCAAGTGGGGACCGAGGGCTTGAACCTGGGTCTTTGCGCATTGTAATATGTATGTATGCTCAAGCAGGTGTGCCACCACCTGGCCCCAGAAATAATTTTTTAAAGTAAAAAAAAAGTTACTCATGCGGAATACAGAGACTTGAACATACAAATGTGAAAACAAATGTCAACCTATATCTAAAACTGGGAGAACTACAGTGGTTATCTATAGGGTGGGGATAAGACACAGACCTTTGGTGATGGGAGTGGTGAGGAAAAAACAATACTGTAAACCATTAAAAAAATAAAGGGAGTCAGCGGTAGCACAGTGGGTTAAGCGCAAATGGTGCAAAGTGCAAAGTGCAAGGACCAGCATCAGGATCCCGGTTCGAGCCCCTGGCTCCCCACCTGCAGGGGAGTTGCTTCACAGGTGGTAAAGCAGGTGTCTCTCTTCCTCTCCCCCTCTTTCCCTCCTTTCTCCATTTCTCTCTGTCCTATCTAACAATGACGACATCAACAACAATAATAACTACAACAATAATAGAAAACAACAAGGGCAACAAAAAGGGAAAAATATTTAAAAAAAGTAAGAAGAAACACTAGCAAACAAAATCTACCAGCACATCGACATGCTCATTCATCATGCTTATTAATTATTAATATGCTGGATTAATAGAATGAAAGGAAAAGGTGATACTTCTTTCAACAGATCCAGAAAAGCATTTCAGTTCAAGATATATTCATGATAAAAACAAAGGAAGCCATTCTCACCACACCCATTCAACACATGAAATATGTGAGGTGGTGATGGTGTCCTCTCCAGTGTGCCCTCAAAGGAGTGCTCCAGTGTAAGTAAGACCTGGGTACACACACACTTGTTAACCCCAAGTTGCCTGTACTATGAACCCATCACTCCCAGGGGTCTTTTTTTTTTTTCTTCTTCTTTTTACTTGATAAAAAGGACACAGCAATTGAGAGGGAGGGGTAGGTAGGGAGAGAAAGAGAGACACAGGCAATCCTGCTTTACCAGTCAAGGAACTCTCCCCCGCAGATAGGGACCAGGAGCTTGAACCCGACTACTTGCACATGGTAATGTGTGCACTCAACTTGCACCATCACCTAGCTCCCACTTGATAATTTAATATCCACAGTTAAAGGCTTAAACCTGCACAAGCAGGGAATGAAGGAGGCATTGGATCCCTACATGTTGGAGATTCTTTGACAGTTTGGCATGAGCCCACCCTTACTTCACACCTGATTCATTTCACGAAAATATCCCCTGCCACAGCCTTTCACAGATTGTTGGATCTTAAAACTGCCTCTCCTATTTTGTGACTCACAAAAAAACTTCTGAAACACTTACTTGGTGTCAATTTTCCTTGACCCAGTTTGTCACATTCAGAACTCAAAGGGTTCTGAATTGACCAAACTGACAAGAGCAATCCCTCCCCCGCCCCCCGCCATTTCATAACTGGAAAGGAAGTCAAATTTTCTCTATTAGTGACCCTATCAAAGAACTGTTAAGCTCTAATCAATGAATTCAGTAAAGTTGCTGGATAGAAAGTTAACATACAAAAAAATCAATGTCATTTCTATATACTAACAAAAATTATATAAAACAAATAAATGATCCCATTTACAAAAGCACGAAAAAACAAAACAATAAAAAACTTAGGATTAAATAAATTTAACCAAGAAGGTAAAAGAATTAATACTCTGAAAACAGACAGTGATGAAAGAAAGTGAAGACAGAAATAGATAGCTCATTCACATAAATTAGAAGAATTACTATTAAACTTTCCAGGGATAAGGAGATAAGTTATCCTGTTAGAGCACAAAACTTGTATGCTTAAGGTCCCATAGATCACAGGTTCAACCTACAGCACCATTATATGCCAAAGTTGAATAATGCTCTAGTTTCTCTCTCTCTCCCTCCTCTCTCTAAAAAAATTAATATTAAATAAGATAAAAAGAAACACATGAAAATGATGTTTAAAAATAAAACAAAATGCCTATTCAACCAAAAGTACCTACAGATTAAATTAAATCCCTATAAAGATTCCAATGACTTTTTTTTCCCCAAAAGTAGAAGAAAAATTCATATGAAACAAGAAAAGGCTCTGAATAGGCAAAACAGCTCCACAAATGAACACAGTGTGAGGCATCATACTAGCCTCCCACTAACTATAGCAACCAAATTAATATGAACTGACATGAAGATACACAGACCAATGTGATGGACTCATGACTCCAAAAATAAAACTCATACACATTTAAGTTAGTTTGTCAAGGGAATTAAGAACACTCAATGAAAAAAAAAAAGACAGTTGCTTCAATAAATGTGCTTGGAAAATGGTATATTCTTATGGAAAAGAATAGGGCCAGATCCCTGAAATATTGTGAATTGCTAGAAACATGTATTGATGATCCAGATGACCAAAATACATTTTGAAATTATGTTTGGACATCAACCACACTTCCTTGTGCCCATCTCCCCAAAGCCTTGGTTCTTAAGTGTTGGGATAGTGGTATCTCTTGTTCAATTAATGAAGTAACTTTTGGAAAACACCAAAGGATGGTGGTTGGCTTCCAGCACAAATAGATGATGGAAATTTTTCTGATTTCCTGAGAAGGGAGAGAGACTAAAAACTGAGGAATGACTCAGCTGTCTTGTAAATCACTTTCTACAATAAAATAAAAATAAATAAAAATCATTTTCTACAATAAAACGAGTCACACCTATGTGATGAAACCCTGTAAGGAAAGACTTCATGGAGCTTCTGGGATGGTGAAGCATGGAGATTTGGGGAATGAGAATGCTTAGAAGCCCCCTGTACTCTTTCCTCTGATTCTTGTAGCTTCTCCCAACTGTCCATTCCTGGTTTATAAATTGATGGTCTTCCGAGGAAATGGGTCCCCTGAGTTATGTGAGTTGCCCCAGCAAATGACTCAAACCTGAGGAGGGCATCCTGGGAACCTGTACCTGACTGATCAAAGCTTGGCCTTCTGTCTGGAGCCTGAAGTGAAAGGCAGTTTGGAAGGCTGAGCCCTTCACCTGAGGGCTCTAAGGCCACATCAGGACAGTGGTACAGCTGAGTTACACTTCTCCACACCCTGCTGAGAACTGCCTTCGAAGTTGGGGGTAAACTTATGTACAGATTCAGCTTGCAACTGGCTGTAGGACACCTACATAACCTGTTACACCACCAACACAACTCAGTTACAAATGGATAGAAGACTTAAATGCAAAGCATAAAACTCCTGAATGAAATGACAGGGAAAAGCTCCTTGATGTGAAAGACAACTACCGGATGTTTCATTCATTTGTGGGAGATAGAAACTGGAACACATAAAACAGACATAGCCAAACTGTGTCTGAAAATTTGTGAGAACTATGAAGTCATCTGGAGGTGGGAGGAGACACAGAACTTTGGTGTTGGGTATGGTGTGGAACCATATTCTTTAAGTTTTATAATCCGTAAACCACTATTATGTCACAAATAAAAATCTGAAAGAAAAATAAGAACTACAGCAAACTAGAAAGGAATGATAAAAAAAAAAAAGGCAACCTACATAATGGGAAAAATATTTGCAAATCATGTATCTGACAAGAGGTCAATATCCAAAATATGAAGAACACATACAGCTCATATTTCTAGTCATTAGGGAAAAGTAAATTAAAACTAGAACAAGGGGCCAGAGACAGCACAACTGGCAGAGTGCCTGTGTTGCCATATGTACAGCTCAGGTTCAAATCCCAGCACCACATGTGGAAACAGAGGTAGAGGTACTCCTGTGCTATCATGTCTTCCCCTGTCTCTCTTTTATCTGAAAAACTAGCTGGCATGAAAAAAAAAACTAGCTGGCATTATGAGGCTGCATATGTGTGAGGCCCCAGTGACACACACACACACACACACACACACACACACTTCAATGCAAGATATACCATCAATAGAATAGTTATCACCAAAAGGACATGAAATAAGGAATACTGGTGAGAAAAGGAATACTTTTTGTGAGAATGTAGATTGGTACAGTCTCTCTGGGAAACAGTTTGGATATTCTTACAAATAGAACTACCATGTGACCCAGTCAGTCTAATTCTAGATATAAATACATCAGTGAAGGAAATGCAATCACTGTAGAAATGCCGGGATAGCCTGAGGGTGCTTCTTCCAGAGCAAGTGCTCTCTGGGTTGGAGAGAACTCAACTGGAGCCAACCGAGGCTGCTGCGTGGGAGAGGGATAAGGAACTCGTGCCATACTAACGTTGCAAGAGATACACTCTGGAACTCTTGGAGCTGGAAAGCAATTCCAAGTGTTTTTACTCAGAAAAGCAGCTTGTATATATACTAGCCAAGTATGGTGTAAACAGGGTGTGATGTAGAGAAGGTGGAGCAAAAAAAGAGATGGGTGAAAATCAGGGTGTGACAAGGAGAAGGGGCGGAGCAGGCGAGAATTCTACCACTGAACCACCAATGCCCTGGAGGGAGGGTGGTGCTTAGTTAACAGTGGTTTATGTAAATAGACCACAGCTTTGAGTGGGATCAAACCAATGCCTTGCAGGCATGCCGGTGCTTAGTTAAGCAGGATTAGAGACAGAAGCTTTAAGCCAGGGGAGCTGGCATACTACCCAACATAGAAAAGTTGTCTGCACCTCTGTGTTCATAGCAACATTGTTGACAGTTGCCAAGACAGAGAAAATTTTTAAGTGTCCATGATGAATGATAAGTGGACCAGGAACTCATGGCAACAACAGAATATTATTCAGCCATAAAATGAAGAAAATCTTGTCCTTTGTGACAGGATGGCTAGACTGTGGGGGCTAAGTGAAATAAGTGAGAGGAAGACAAATACCATTATGATCTTCATTTATGGAGAGCCTAAAAAAGCCAAAGTCATCAGGATTATTATGTTTCTCAGAGGTGTGTGTGTATGTTTATGTGTATGTGTGTGGGGGATGGCAGTGAGAACTGAAGGAAGGTGATCAAAAGATATGCATTTCCAGTTATAAATGAGCCAGGGGGTGACTCACTTGGTAGAGGGCACGCTTTGTCAGAGGCCCTAGATTAGGGGACCCCGGTTCCCACATGAACACACCACCGGTGAAGTGGTGCTTCAGAAACTGAAAAATCTTCTCACATTGCAGAAGGAACTGTAGAACCAATATTAGTAACATTCAGTTGACTGGATAATAAAGCTACAGTGCTCTTTTTAAAAAATATGCATAGTTCAAAGGGAAATCCCAGAATTGTAGAGTTCTTTCTTTTCCCCTTTTGTTGCCCTTGTTGTTTATCGTCACTGTTATTATTGTTGTTATTGCTGTTGTTTTTGGATAGGACAGAGAGAAACTGAGAGAAGAGAGGGAAGACAGAGGGGGGAGAGAAAGATAGACACCTGCAGACCTGCTTCACCATCTGTGAAGCGAACCCCCTGCAGGTGGGGAGCCAGGAGCTCAAACCGGGATCCTTATGCTGGCCCTTGCACTTCGCACCATGTGCACTTAACCTGCTGTGCCACCACCAGGCTCCCAATTGTAGAGTTCTTATACTAACATCTCTCTTAAGGTAACTTCTGTATGAAGCAGTGTGGCTTGGCTACAGGTTCAGCCCATTACCTGACATGTGCCAAGTCCTCACTTCTTTCTGTGGTATGTGGATTACAGTTCTGATGCCTAGTGGCAAAGCTAACAGAAAGCATTAAATCATAACTGCAATTCAAATAAGTATAGTCTTCACCTTTTAAGGTAATGACCCACCTCCAAACTGGTCGACATCTCACCAGGTAGAGTGTTAGGCCCTGGGTTCCAGCAGTGGCCCCCACAGCACCAAGGGAAGCATTACAGATGCTGGAAGTCCTTCTCTCTGTATCCTTTTGCTGTCTGTCTCTCACTTGCTCCAGCAAAAGAAAAAAAAAAAGAAAGAAAGAAAGAAAAGGAGGAGGGAGATAGCTCATTCAATACAGTGAATACAGTGCACACTTTGCCATGTGCAACGACTTAGCTTCAAATTCCTGGCTGGTACACAGGAGCATCTGGATGGGGGAAGCTTTTGTAGTGGTGCTATGGTGACTCTCCTCCTCTCTGTCTTTCTACCTCTCTCACCCCCATCTGAAAAAAAATGTGTTTGCTGGGAGTGTTGGAATCATGCAGACATGGAGGCCCAGTGATAATCTTGGCAAACAAATAAAACAAAAATGTTCAAGAATGAAAAGCTGAACCCAGGAGCTCATGTGTGAAGCCCTAACACCAAAACTACACCAGCCTCTGATTTTCTATCCACTTTCTCACTTCAGCTAGTTAGACATGAAGACTGAGTCATTGGGGGCAGTGGCTTTTCAGAAAAACAAAGCCTGATGAAACTGCAGCTTATTTACTTGTTAGTTTAAGAGAGCCTGGGTTAGGAATGATCAGGCAGGGTCTATGGTAAGATGGTGCTAAATCTGCATGCTGTACTTTAAATTATAGAGTAGAGCTAATGATGTTCAAAGGGAGGGCCATCTCAGGGAGGGTAAGAGAAGGAAGGGGTTCAGCAGTGGAGCCAAGGCATGACCACAAAAGTAACATCTGCATCCACTTCTTTTCTTCTTCTTCTTCTAGCGTTTGCCCTTCTTCCGCAGCCAGTCAACAGCGTCAGGTTGAGCCACTTCTTTAAAATGTATTCACTCGGGGGTCGGGTGGTAGCGCAGTGGGTTAGGTGCACATGGCGCAAAGCGCAAGGACCAGCATAAGGACCCCGGTTCGTGTTCCCGGCTCCCCACCTGCAGGGGAGTCCCTTCACAGGCAGTGAAGCAGGTCTGCAGGTGTCTATCTTTCTTTCCCCCTCTCTGTCTTACCCTCCTCTCTCCATTTCTCTCTGTCCTATCCAACAACGAACGAAATCAACAACAACAAGAACCGCAACAAGGCTACAACAACTAGGGCAACAAAAGGAGAAAAAAATGGCCTCCAGGAGCAGTGGATTCATGATGCAGGCACTGAACCCCAGCAATAACCCTGGAGGCAAAAAAAATGTATTCACTCACCTCTTCCCAAGTTTCTCCAAATCTGGAGGTCCGCAAAGACATCACGTGAGAACTCAAAACATTTATGAGAAAGTCACACTTCAAGTCATCACTGAATTTAACAACCTATTACCAGCAAAAGGTGGGGAGGCATGGCTGTCTCTTCTAACCAACTTCAACATACTTTTATAATTTTCAGAGGCTTGCTGTCCTGATGTTCCGCTGGAGAACTGAAGACCCTGAGGATTTGGGAAATCAACAGCACCAAGTTCTAGGGACAGAAGGGCACTGGAAAGAGCCATCCACACTTAGCCTATGCTGGAGCACTGGTGGGTAACCAGTGAGAGTCCCGCCCAACACCTGACCATGAAGGAAGCATGGAGAAAAAGCTCTGCCCTCCTCTCAAGAGTTTGGAAACCCTGACTTGGTCTCAAAGCTAGATGGAAGGATATCCATCTCTCCTATTTTTTTTTATTTTAATTTTTTTTAAACTAAAGCACTACTCAGCTTTGGCATATAGTGGTGCTGGGGGCTGAACCTGGGACTTCAAAGCCTCTGGCCTGAAAGAACCACTATACTAGCTCCCCTGCCCCACTGAACTCTCCTAATCCACCACTCTGTAATAGGTGCCAAGTAGGGCTTGTGGCAGAGCCATCACTTATCCATCCACTTATCCACCCTTCCCAGCACCACCTACAGACAGACAGACAGGCACCTGCAGCAGGATCCTGTTGCCATCGTGGTCCTCCGTCTGCCAGCGGCCCTCGCTGATGGGACTGCAAGGGTTGGGCAATAGCGGTACCAGCTCGCCCAGGTCCCTGACGCGGAACTCCAGCACAGCCGAGTCGGCGGGCACCGGGTTCTGGCCGCGGGGCAGCCTCTTGAGGGAGAACTGGATGTCCAGGTCCATGTTGGAGAAGACGGGGAAGGTGCTGAAGTCCGCCTTGCCCCTGCTGGGGCTGCGCCGCAGGATCAGCTCATAGAAGCGGAGGCTGTCAGTGTAGTTGTCGTGGCGGCAGTACAAGGTGAAGCGCACGATCTCCTGGCCATAGTGCACCGGCCGGATGGCCCAGAGCGGCGTCCCGGGCGCCAGCGAGAAGAAGTCCTGGCTGCAGGGCAGGTAGGGCAGCAGGCGGCCCGGCACCCGCTCTGTGTGGTGGTGGCGCCAGGGCGGCCGCTGCAGCGCGTGGTGCAGTTGCAGGATCTGCTCCTCGCCATAGTCCTCCTGCAGGAACAGCACCACCGCCAACGCCGGCTGTGCTCCCCGCGGGGCCTTGCGCCGCCGCCTGCAGGCCCTCCGCTCTGAGACCCGGAACAGCTGCAGGTCTGGGTGGATCCATGCCAGGACCTTGTCGATTGCGTCCTGCAGGGGCTGCGACTGGCCGGGGTCTGCGATGATGTGGATGCTGACCAGGAAAGGGTCCTGCGCCTCCTCCAGGGAAAGTTCACCTGGGAGCACAGAAAAGAAAAAGCGAAAGATGGGTAGGTGTACACAAAGTGTCCCTTGCAAGCATGTAAGGACTATGCAGGAAGGGGTTCAGTCCTTTTTCTATTTGTTTGTTTGTTTATTTTTTTACTAGAGCACTGTTCAGCTCTGGCTTATGATGCTGCTAAGGATTGAACCAGGGACCTCTGAGCCTCAGGCCTGAAAGTCTTTTTGCAAAACCATTATGCTATCTCCCCAGCCCAGAGACTAAATTCTGACTAAGCAGACTGATTTTCCCATTCCAAGTTCTTCTGAGAATATTCCTACTGCAACACCCCAGGGTCCCAAACTAGAGCTGCTGCTACTAACAGTTGGGGCAGGGGAGGGCAGAGTTAGGAATGCCCTGCAGAAAGATCTGAAAGGGACAGCAGGCCCTTGAGAGGCATGGCTGAGGCAATAAATGTACAACACTTAGGCATCTGATGAAGTCATTGTAGCACCTGATACTACACCCAATCCCTAAAGCACCATACTACTTTGACCACATTGTTAACTTATTCAGTTGGTTTAGTTTGCCTTTGCTCACATGGCCTGTGGTGGGAAATTGGATAGACAGACTCAGTCATGCCTGGTTAACCATTCTGCTCAGGGATGTGCTTGTCTGGTGGGGATCCTCTAGCTGTGGGACACAGGGAGAGCCCCCTGACCAGCACAGAGCTGGTGCTGGTGCAGATGACTGGGGCCGTGGCAGGGGTAGGAACATGCACCGACAGTCATCACTGCCCATGTAATGCCTCCTCTCCTAAGCCCACATCCACCCTGAAGCCCTGAATAAGTCAGCACCCCTCCCTCCCTGGTAGAACATCTAGGAGCATCAGTTTCCAAGTGTGAGGTTGACTACAAAACTTGGCAATATTTTCCTATGCGATGAGCAGTTTGCAGATACCCTGATCAAAGTGTTCCCATGGCCATGGATAGAACAGCAGGCAGAATGCCTGAGATCTTTGCCTTCCCCATCTCTGACTGAAAATGTATTCAAATTGGCCTGGATTAAAAATGAGTATGCAAACCTATGGACATATAATTTTTGATAAGGGGCCAAACTATTAAGTGGAGGAAGGAGGGTCTCTTCAATAAATTGTGCTGGGAAAACTCGGTTGAAATGTGCAGAAGAATGAAACTGAAACACTTTATCTTACCAAAACAGAAGTCAACTCCAAACGGATCAAGGACCTGGGTGTTAGACCAGAAACTATCAAATACTTAGAAGAAAACATTGGTGGAACACTTTCCCATCTAAATCTCAAGGACATCTTTGATATACAAACCCAATTGCAAGGAAGACTAAAACAAAAACAAACCAATGGGATTACATCAAATTGAAAAACTTCTGCACGGCTAAAGAAACCATCACCCAAACAAACCAAACTCTTCACAGAATGAGAGAAGATACTTACATGCCATACATCAGACAAGAGGCTTAATAACCAAAATATATGAAGAGATCACCAAACTTAGCAACTAAAAGGCAAATGACCCCATTCAAAAGTGGGGAAAGGATATGAACAAAATATTCACTATAAGAGATACAAAAAGCCAACAAACATGAAAAATTGTTCCACAGCACTGTCAAGAGAAATGCAAATAAAAACAATGAGATACCAACTCACCCTTGTGAGAATGTCATACATTAGAAATGACAGCAACAACAAATGCTGGAGAGGTTGTGGGGACAAAGGAACCCTCTTGCACTGCTGGTAGAAATGCAAATTGATCCAACCTCTGTGTAGAGATGTCTGGAGAACCCTCACAAGCCTAGAAATAGACCCAGTAATATGACCCAGTAATTAATTTCCTAGGGATATATACTAAGGACTCTATAACTCCCAACCAAAAATATGTGTATACCTATATTCATAGCAGCACAATTCATAATAGGCAAAACCTGGAAGCAACCCAGGTGCCCAACCACAGATGAATGAGTGAGAAAGTTGTGGTATATATACACAATGGAGTACTTAATATACACTCCTATTGTTAATATACACTCCTATTAACTTATAGTCTTATAAATAATTATTTAATCAATAGGAGGGGGAAAATAGATTGAATGTCTCAAACTTTTTGATGCATAGACCCCAAGTTCTGAGTATATTTTCCTCTAATCTAAGCACTTAAACTTTCAAATTGGTAACATGATTGAATTTTAACAGTGGGTTTAAATTGTTAATACATTTCTATAATGACTTGTTCTTTGAAATATTAAATCACCTAGAATCTTAGACCAGGGAGATCAGAAGCAACTGGTCTTGTCAGTATATAAGATAGTTATTTGAAAATAGCATTAAATACAGCAAATCCTAACCATAGGATTTTCAAAGTAAACCAAACTCCCCAGAATTTTGTTATAACAATAACTATCTATTGCCTGCTTAAACTCTAAGACAGTAGGCACACACCCATTCTCTATAAAACTCCTATTTCTCTCAGTCCTGGAACCTCTGGGTGGGGCTCATGTTCCTTCATGCTTCTCTAGATCCATACCATTTGATACTGCATCTGCCAACCTCAACCAAATCAATGCAACTAGTACCACCATGACATGTTTCACCTTGAACAGTGTCCAGATATGATAGGCATGGATGTCAACCCTTCAGCTCCATTACTTTGGTGAGACCTTTCCTAGCTCATAGGACTTTTTAATTCCATTCTGGATGGTGCACTTCCTAACAAAGCCACAGAACCTAGATATAGACCAGGGCCCATGAGATAGAGCACATGTGCACATGTATCCATAAGTTAAGGGAAAATATATACCTTAAAGTAAAAGTGTACAATAGTTCACAGTGACTCACTAAGTGCAACAAACAAGTACACAGACATGATAAAGTACTTAATCAAATAGTTTCTACTTAGACCCAGATACCCTCCTCACCTACTTCCTATTTCAATTCCCTCAATCACTCTAAGGCTAACCTTGCCAGATAAAGTAAGGACTACAGAAGCTGGATAAGGGCAAGAGTCTAGCATACTTTAAAGATGGCCCCTTTGGTCACTGCCAGGCCACCCCACCACTTGGACCCTAGTTAGGGAATCCTGGGATTCCCATACATAAATATTATGGGCCTAGACCTCTAACAGATCCCTCTCTCCACCATCACTGGTTATCTCCATCAGGAACAACATAATAAACCCTTGTTGGCCTCTAAAGGACCTTATCCTCAATATGGAACAACAATGGTAGAAACTGCCCAACTCTCCAAAGGGAGGCTGGGTCTACATACTTTACCACTCAAAGAAATGAGTGCAACCTAGAATGTTCCTAGCTATGACCATGGAATATGAGCTCAGACCTACAGGGATGTGGAAATTACACAGACTCCTGTGCTGAATATAAGCCCTAAATCAGATTGATGGGGTTTACATTTAATAGCATTTATATACTTTTCCATATTTGAGAGCTACTTTCTTCCCTGATCCAGCTTTCTAATCCTATTACCAGCTCTGACACTATCTGCCCAGACAACACCTTTAGCCCATCTGCCTCTTAGGTGCTGGGCTCAGGAAAAAATTGGTAATCATGGGCCCCTTGGAATATACCTAAAATAGACCTACTAGCTTTTTCCAAAATGGAAACCCCAAATCTCATCTGCTATATTATTACCTTTAGGTTCCTGATTGCTAAACAAAATTTTCTGCTTTATATCTTAAAGCTTTTTCAGCCATCAAGTTCCAGATGCTACCATGACACCAAACTGATTTCCCTGGGCAGACAACCTCACCAATATGTCCTGGAACCCTACTTCTCCAGAGCCCTGCCCCACTAGGGAAAGATAGAAACAGGCTGGAAGTATGGATCGACCTGTCAACGCCCATGTCTAGTAGAGAAGCAATTACAGAAGCCATACCTTCCACCTTCTGCACCCCATAATGATCCTGGGTCCCGAGGGATAAAGAACAGGAAAACTTCCAATGGAGGGGATGGGATGCGGAACTCTGGTGGTGGGAATTGTGTTGATTTGTATCCCTCTTATACTATGGTCTTTTCAATCATTATTAAATCAATTTAAAATGAGTATGATTCAATACTTAGTACTACCCACTACTGTGAAATCTTTAATTACCTTACTTAGACACAAGTCAATCCAGGCAAGAGTGATCAGTAATTTGAAAAGTACTGAGAGAGGGACCTCATAGCATACTATATAGAATGGTTAAACCAACAAGAAGAAATACTGGAGCAATGAACCAGGACAAGAGTCCAGTTAAAAGCTCCCCAAAGGTTGAAGCACAAAATAATGAGGTCAACATCCAAACACTAGTGAAGGAAATAATTAACAGGAGTGAGTAAAGAGTTTGAAAGAATTGTCATCAGAAATGCAGAAACAACCAATGAGACTCTGGAAGAAAACACTAATTATCTCAAGGTTATTAGAGAGCTCAAAGCTGAAATAGCTGAGATAAGAACACAACTAGCTGAACAAGCTAAAACAGTATCAGAACAGGGTAACAAAATAGGTGAGCTCCAGAAAACAGTAGAGGGGGGAGAGAGACTAGAATAAATGAGGCTGAAGACAGAATTAGCAAGATCAAGGATGACTTAGAGACAACTAAAAAAGAAGCAAGAGATCTCAAAAAGAGATTAAGAGATACTGAAAACAACAAAAGAGACCTATGGGATGACTTCAAAAGAAACAATATATGCATCATTGGCTTACCAGAGGAGGAAAGAGAGGGAGAGGAAGAAAGCATTCTTCAGGACATAATAGCTGATAACTTCTCTAGTCTAGACAACATCAAAGATATAAAGGTTCAAGAATCCCAGAGGGCTCCAAACAGAATTAACCCAGACACATCATATTTAGAATGAAAAGGAATATGGATAAGGAAAGGATCTTAAAGACTACAAGAGAAAAACAGTCACCTACAGAGGAAAACCTGCTAAGATTAGCAGCAGACTTCTCCACACAAACACTACAGGCCAGAAGAGAATGGCAAGATATCTATCAAGTGGCTCAATGAGAAAGGCTTTCAACCAAGACTACTGTATACTATGAGACTGTCATTCAGACTAGATGGGGGCATCAAAACCTTCTCAGACAAGCAAGAGTTGAAAGAATCAACTATCACCAAGCTTGTTCTGAAAGAAGTTCTAAAAGGTTTCCTATAAACAGGCAGACCACCATAGATATGCCATATATCAGAACACTCTAAAACTCTACAAGAATGGCATTAAAATATCTTCAATCTTTGATATCAATAAATGTCAGTGGCCTGAATTAACCTATTAAAAGACACAGAGTAGGAAGATGGATCAGAAAACACAACCCAACAATATGCTTTCTACAGGAAACCCACCTAACTCAACAAGACAAACACAGACTCCAAGTGGAAGGATGGAAAACTATCATACAGGCCAATGGTCCACAAAAAAAGGAGGTAGGAATAGCTATTCTCATATCTGACATGATAGACTTTAGAATAAATAAAATTTAAAAGATAGGGATGGACACTACTTAATGCTTAGTGGGTAAGTACATCAAGAGGGCTTAACAATTAATAACATTTATGCACCCAATGAGAAGTCACCTAAATACATCAAACATCTACTAAAAGAACTACAGCAATATATTAACAGCAACACAGTCATAGTAGGGGACTTCAACACCTCACTCTCTCAACCTGACAGATCTTCCAGGCAGAAAATCAATAAAGACATGAGGGAGCTAAATGACGAGATAGATGAACTAGAGCTATTGGACATTTTCAGAGTCATCCATCCCAAGACACTGGAATACACATGTCGCTCAAGTCCACATGGGTCATTCTCAAGGATAGACCATATGTTAGGCCACAAAGACAGCATGAGCAAATTCAAGAGCATTGAAATCATCCAAAGCATCTTCTGAGACCACAGTGGAATTAAACTAACATTTAACAACCAACAGAAGATTAGTAATAGTCCCAAAATGTGGAAGCACAACAGTACACTCCTTAACAACTACTGGGCAAAAGAGGAAATAAAGGAATAAATCAAAATGTTTTGAGAGTTCAGTGAAAATGAAGACATAAGCTATCAAAATATTTGGGACACAGCTAAGGAAGTACTAAGAGGGAAGTTCATAGCCATACAAGCACACATTAGGAAACAAGAAAAGGGACAAATAAACAACATGATTGCATCCCTTAAACACCTAGAAGAAGAAGAACAAAGGAACCTTAAAGCAACTAGAAGGAGAGAAATCACTAAAGTTAGGGCAGAAATCAGTAACATTAAAAATAAGAAAGCCATAGAAAAGATCAACGAAAGTAAATGTTGGTTCTTCAAAAGAGTGAACAAAATTGACAAACCATTAGCCAGACTCACAAAACAAAAAACGGAGAAGACCCAAATAAATTGGATCATAAATGAAAGAGGAGATATCACAACAGAC
Organism: Erinaceus europaeus; assembly: GCF_950295315.1. Lineage (NCBI taxonomy): Eukaryota > Metazoa > Chordata > Mammalia > Eulipotyphla > Erinaceidae > Erinaceus > Erinaceus europaeus. The sequence continues at coordinate 83,274,695 of NC_080168.1, read as the reverse complement.
ACCACAGAACTTCAACATATCATGCGAGGCTTCTATGAACAACTATATGCCCCCAAGCTAGAGAACCTAGAAGAAATGGACGATTTCCTAGATACTCATGAACTTCCAAAATTAAGTACAGAGGAACTAGGTAACATGAACAGACCCATCACAGCTAATGAAATTGAAACAGTTATCAAAAACCTTACTGAGATTGAAAGTCTCGGACCAGATGGTTTTACAAATGAATTCTACAAAACTTTCAAAGAATAACTAATACCTCTACTTTTAAAAGTCTTCCAGAAGATTGAAGACACAGGAATACTCCCTTACAGCTTCTATGAAGCCAACATCACTTTGATACCAAAAGCAGACAGGGACATAACCAAAAAAGAAAACTACAGACCAATTATCACTGATGAAAATAGATGCTAAGATATTGAACAAAATTCTACCCAACTGGATAGAGCAGTATATTAAAAATATTGTTCATCATGACTAAGTGGGGTTTATCCCAGGCATGCAAAGTTGGCTTAATATACATACATCAATCAATGTGATCCACCACATCGATAAAGGAAAGCCAAAAAACACATGTCATATCAATAGAGGCAGAGAAAGCCTTTGACAAAATACAACATCCTTTTATGATCAAAACACTACAAAAATGGGAACAGATGGAAAACTTCTCAAGATAGTGGAGTCTATATATAGCAAACCTACAGCCAACATCATACTCAATGGTGAAAAACTGGAAGCATTTCCCCTCAGATCAGGTACTAGACAGGGCTTCCCACTATCATCACTATTCAACATAGTATTGGAAATTCTTGCCACAGCAATCAGGCAGGATCAAGGAATAAAGGGATATAGATTGGAAGAGAAGTCAAACTCTCCCTATTTGCAGATGACATGATAGTATACATAAAAAACCTAAAGAATCCAGCAACAATTCATCAGACAATACAGTAAGTTGTACAGGGAGAATACAGGTCCAATAAGGATGTATTCTGTATTATGCATGTATAAACTATTGTATTTACTATCAAATGTAAAACATTAATTCACCAATAAAGAAATTTAAAAAATACTTAGTACTAAATGACAAAGGGAAGGAGAACTATTTCTTTGATATGTGTGTGTGTGTGTGTGTGTATTGTGTGTGTGTGTGTATAGGGGAGATAGATAAGGAGAAGAAACACACATATCTGAAAAGCTTTCTGGAGGATGCACTGTGTATAATGGTCCTTGAAGAGTAAATATCACCTCCCTTGGGAGTAACCTCAGAGGGTGGAGATCATTCTGAAAGTGCAGTATTGTATATAGAACAGAAGCACATTTGGCAGGAGGTGGTGAGTAAATCTGAAAGATGGCAACAAATGCAACAAGAAAAATAGACTGAAGCAAAATTGCATAGGGCTTCAACAAAATATGGTAGTAGTAACAAGGGCTAATGGAAAGTTTCCTTTTTTTTTTTTTTTTTTTTGCTATATTTATCCTTTTTGTTGCCCTTGTTGTTTATTCTTGTTGGATAGGACAGAGAGAAATGGAGAGAGGAGGGGAAGACAGAGAGGGGGAGAGAAAGATAGACACCTGCAGACCTGCTTCACCACTTGTGAAGCGACCCCCTATAGCCTGGAACCAGGATCCTTATGCTGGTCCTTGTGCTTCACACTATGTGTGCTTATCCCGCTGTACCACCACCCAGTCCCCTTTCCATTTGTTTTTAACCAGAGCATTGATCAGCTCTAGTTTATGGTGGCCCCTGTGTTTGAACTTGGGACTTCTGGTGCCTTAGACTACTGCACTAGTCCTAGTGCTATCTTCCCAGCCCAAGACAATGGAAAGTTTTTTTTTATTAAGATGTGTTTATTAATAAGTGAGAGGGAAGAGAGAGAATCAGAGCATCACTCTGGCAACTTGCAATTCCAGGGATCCAGTTCAGGACCTCATGCTTGAAAGTCCAGTGTTCTGTTTATTATACCACCTCCCAGGTTGCAGAGAATGGAAAGTTTTAATAAAGGGCCATGGGAATCAAGACAGTGGCATGAGCATAGGCAAAGGAAGCAGTTAGAATATAAGCAAAAAAGGGAGTTGGGCGGTAGCACAGCGGGTTAAGCGCAGGTGGTGCAAAGTGCAAGGACTGGTGTAAGGATCCCAGTTCGAGCCCCCAGCTCCCCACCTGCAGGGGAGTTGCTTCACAGGCAGTGAAGCAGGTCTGCAGGTGTCTATCTTTCTCTCCCCATCTCTGTCTTCCCCTCCTCTCTCCTTTTTCTCTCTGTCCTATCCAACAACGATGACATCAATAATAATAACTACAACAATAAAACAAGGGCAACAAAAGCAAATAAATAAATATTTAATAAAAATAATAAACAAATATTTAATAAATATAAGCAAAAAGATCTAAAGAAGAGATAGGAAGGACTAGGTATGCAGAAAACTTGTTCTTTATCCTACCCTGTCTGCCCTTTACCATGTGAGTTTGTAGTTCCTTCCAATGAAATGGGTAAACTGTATTTCTCCACCCTTTGACTTTGGATTAGGCTACACATCTAGTTTTGCTAGTAAAGAGACAAAAATGACATGTTTTAGCTTACCTTCTTGTTCTTCTGACATTTCTGTGAGGAAAACATGCTCAGACAAGTCACTGGTGCCAGAGAGGAGGATGAGAGATGTGTGGAGTAGAGCCATCCTACCTGAGCACAGCTGACACCAGACACTTGTGATAAAAGTGACCCAGCTAACCCCGGTCTAGATACACAGGAAATGATAAATGGCTACTGTTGTTAAGCCACTGTCTGGGAATTGCTGTTACATAGCAACAGGTCCAGATGCAGACAGAGGAGCAGGTATACAGAGGAGGACTGGAATCACAGGATATTTATAAGGCACAGAGTTGGGCTGGGGCACAGGAAAGGCAGGACAGGAGTGTACTTTGATGTCTCCAGACTGGGCAAGTGAGACAGGAATCAGAGGAAGGAGGTCAGGTTTGTGGGGAAAGATAAGGACTTCCAGAAGGGATGTCCGATTAACAATTGGACTGGCTTGCTGCTGAGGTGATGGGCTGAATTCAAAATCAGAGCAGTTATCATGAAACAGTACCCCTGCTTTTGTGCCGTTATCAGATAAGTGTGTGTACTCATACTGATGTGAACAGTGGGACTTCATCAAGATGGTTTAGGAGTTTGGAGTAGGGCACCAAAGTAAAAAAAAACTCTGGGTTGAGGGTGAGGGTGGATGTTCAGCTTCACTGGGGGTGGGGGGGTGGGGGGGGTGGGACACAGTCTTTTGGTTGTGGGAATGATGTTTATGTACACTCCTATTAACTTGTAGTCATATAAATCATCACTAATTAATATGAGAGGGGGAAATTGATTTGAGTATCTCAAACTTTTTAGTGCACAAACCATAGGCTGAGTCTTTGAAATGTTGCTTCTCTTAAAAGCTTAGACCAGGGAGAACAGAAGCAACTAGTGGCATTACTATGTAAGACACAGCTATATACAAATAATGTCAAAGGACATAAATCATGGTGATGTTGTGTATGATACAGCAAATCCTAACAAAGGGATTTTCCAAGATAACCCAATTGCCAAATATGTGATTATAACAATAACTACCTATTACCTTCTTAAATCCTTAAGACAGCAGGAACCTCCCACTTCCTCTATAGAGCCTATATTTCCCCCAGTCCTGGAACCTGTAGGGTGGGGTTCACTTTCCTGCATGCTTCTCTCAATTCATACCAAATCATAGTGCATCTTCTGATCTCAACCTAATCAATGCAACTAGTACCACCTCAGTAAGCTTCACTTCAGACTGTGTCCAGAGACATTAGGCGTGGAATGCCAACCCTTCAGCCTCATTACTCGGGTGAGACTGTTCCTTTCATAGGATTCTCTAATTCCATTTCAGGTGGTTCACTTCCTAACAAAGTCCAAAAACCTAAATATAGACCAGGTCCCATGAGATAGGGCATATGTTCACATGTAACCATAAATTAAGGCAAAATATATACCTGAAAGCAAAAATGCACAATAGTCTGTCTTCAGTGAGTCAGTATAAGCAGAAAGCAAGTAAAAGACCTAAAAAGACATCCTAAAGTTCATAATGAAATGGTGTCTACTTAGAATTAGTTACTCTCCTCACCTACTTCCTATTACACTTCCCTCACTCACTCCAAGCTAATCTTATCAAAGCAAAAGCTGCAAAAGCTGAATAAGGGCAAGAGACCTGCATACTTTAATGATGACTCTTTAATCACTATCAGGCCAACCCATCATCTGGGGCCCTAGTCGGGGAGTCCTGAGATTTCCAAATAGTCCAGATGGGCCTAGATCTCGAATAAATCCCTCTCTCCATTGTTATCAGTCATCTCTATCAGGAACAACACAATAGACCCCTCTGTGGGCCCCCAGAGGACCTTGCCCTCAACATGGATCAGCAACGGTAGAGAATGTTCCATCCTCTGAAGGGAGGCTGGACAACATACTCTATCTTCCACCTGAAGAAGATGGGTCCTGAAATTGGGGCAGCTTGGAACATTCCTAATCAAGATGGTTTAACATGCAACCAGAAACTATTGCCAGAGACAATAAGCCTGAGATATCAACAGCCTAACTCCTCTAACTGGTGAGATCTTTTCTAATACATAGACCACTTGGTTTCATTTCAGCTAGCACATTATCTAAAAAAGTTACAAATACTAGATACAGGCTAGGATTTAGGATACTGGGTACAGGTGTATTGTATCCATAAGCAAGAGGCAATAAAGTAAAAGTACTTCATAGCCCTCCATGACTAGACTTAGACCTAATAAGCCTGGAATCCTAGTAGAAGGGCCTAAAGAAAACATCAAATATACTCCCTCCGTCTCTCACTCTCCCCCCAACTCCCCACCCACTTGCCTCCAGATGCTAGGGCTTGGTGCCTGTGCTACAAATCCACTGCTCCTGGTGACCATTAAAAAAAAAATTTTTTTTTTGACAGGACAGAGAGAAATTGATGGGGAGGGGAAGATAGAGAGGGAGAAAGACACCTGCAGACCTGCTTTACCATTTGTGAAGCAACCCCCCCCACACACACAGGTGGGGAGCTGGAGGCTTGAACTCGGATCTTTGAGCAGGTCCTTAATGCTTCGTACTAAGTGTGCTTAACCCAGTGTGCCTCCACCCGGCCCCCCATAAATTCTCTAACCAATTTGACTTAGGCCAAATAAGCTTAGCAATCAGCAGAAAGGCCCAAAGATGGTAGACCCCATAAACCTAATACTAGCTGGGAATAACAGATGATAGTGCTTTGGAAACTGGTAGAAAGTCTAAGCTCATCAGATAAAGAAAGGAACTACAAAAGCTGGATAAGGGCAAAAGACTAGCCTTTTTGGTCAATACCAGACCCCATCATCTGGGGCCCTAGTTAGGGAATCATTGAATTTCCACACAGAAATTATGAGCCTAGACTTCTAATAGATTCTTCTCTCCACCATCACTGGTCAATTCCATCAGGAACATCAGCCTAAACCCTCTTGTGGGTCACTATAGGACCTTGTCCTCCCTATAAGGTATCAATGGTAGGAACTGCCCCACTCTCCAATGGGAGGCTGGGATATCTTACCCTGCCACTCAAGGAAGTCTGCTCCTAAAATGAGTGCAGCTTAAAATGTTCCCAGCTGTCACCATGAATAGGGACTCAGAGGTTACACAGGGTCCTGTGCTAATTATGAATATACATGGGCTCTGGGTCAGGTGGATGGGGTAAACAGTTAATTTTATTCGTAGATTTTCTTCAATATTGGGAGCTCCTTTAATCCAAATTTCTAGCCCTATTCTCAATTCTGACACCATTTTCTCAGACAATATATATTTACTTTTTAATTTTATTTATTTATAAAAAGGAAACACTGATAAAACCACAGGAAAAGAGGGGTACAACTCCACACAATTCCCACCACTAGAACACCGTATCCCATCCCCTCCCGATAGTTTTACTATTCTTTATCCCTCTGGGAGTGTGGATCCAAGGTCACTGTGGGATGCAGAACGTGGAAGGTCTGGTTTCTGTAACTGCTTCTCTGCTGAACATGGACACTGACAGGTCGATCCATGCTCCCAGCCTGCCTCTCTCTTTCCCTAGTGGGGCAGGGTTCTGGGGAATCGGAGCTACAGGACACATTGGTGGGGTTGTCTGTCCAGGGAGGTCTGGTTGGCATCATGGTAGCATCTGGAACCTGGCGGCTGAAAAGAGAGTTAACATATAAAGCCAAACAAACTGTTGACTAATCATGAACCTAAAGGCTGGAATAGTGCAGATGAAGAGTTGGGGGGGGGGGGTTGTTCTGTAGATAGCTAGCAGGCATATTTTAGGGGTTTTTTTGTTTTTATTTTTGTTTTTTACTAGAGCACTGTTCAGCTCTGGCTTATGGTGGTGCAGGGGAACCTGGGACTTTGGAGCCTCAGGCATGAGAGTCTGTTGGCATAACCATTATGCTATCTTCCCTCCACCCGACATATTTTAGTTATATTCCAAAGGGCCTGTGGCTATACTAGTTTTTTTTCTTTTTTCGTAGACAATATTTTTGTCCAACTCCATGTTAGCTATCAAAGTCAAGCGAAAACTACAAAAGTCATGGACCCCTAGGAACATACCTAAAATAGATTTCCTCACTTTTCCCTACCCTAATACCCCTATCCTCATCTGCTCTATTCCTGTTTTGGTTCCTGTTCATTAATCATTTTGTCCTGCTTTGTATCTTACCGCCTTCCAGCCACCAAGTGGAAAATGTTATCATGATTCCATCTGACTTCCCTGGGTAGATGACCTCACCAATGTATCCTAGACCCTCACCTCTTCAGAGCCCTCCCCCACTAGCGAAAGATAGAAACAGGCTGGGGGTATGGATCAACCTGCCAATGCCAACGCCCATGCCCAGTAGAAAAGATTTACTGAAGGCAGAACTCCCACCTTCTGCACCCTAAGAAGAATTTTGGTCCATGTTTTCAAAGTAGGGGAGAAATGATAGGCGGGAGATGAACAGAGGGCTCTGAACCCCAATTCCATCAGGACCTAGAGAGAGAAAAAAGGAAAAAAAAGAAGGGCATTCAAAGTAGTAATAGGTATAGGTGTGGCTTAGAAAGGAAGAGAAAACGGGACCAGAGAAAGAAATGGGCAAATATATGTAAATATAGTCAATCTATATCTGTTACCTTGGGAGAACTATTGTAGCTTCCAATGGAGGGAAAGGGGATATAGAACTCTGGTGGTGGGAATGATGCAGAATTATACTTCTGTTATCTTATAATTTTGTAAACCAATATTAAGTCACTAGTAAAATTTACAAAAATGCAACCAGAATTCCGCATTACTCAGGTCCCTTTCTGTACTTGTTGTTTCTGCTCACAAGGCTACTTTCTGTCCCACTGAGCATCAGCGCCACTGTCAGCAAAACTGCAGTTCTGCTCAGTTCAAACAAAAGGAGTGAAAACGCAAACCAGTGACATTTTCCACCAGTCAGAAATTCTGGGAAATGGAGGTGGAGATAGCACGTCCCTTGTCGTTTTCGACGGGTTATGTTGTTTTCGCCGGGCTGGCTTCACGGGCAGGTAACAGACGACCAGGGACTCATAGTTGAGCTGTAGGCAGTATCTCTTTATTCATGCAGGACGCAGCACAATCTAAGCCGAGCTAAGCTAAACTAAAGGTAAAGTACTCTAAAACTCACAATGCTGTCTTTATATATACTTGTCAAGTAGGGTGGAAACAGGATGTGACATAGAGAGGGTGGAGAGAAAAGTGACTGGTGAAAATCAGAGTGTGACAAAGAAGGGGCAGAGCAGGCGAGAATCCTATCACTGAACCACAGTGCCCTGGAGGGAGGGTGGAACTTGTTAACAGTGGTTATGTAAATAGAATAGTGTTAAGCAGGGGGGATTTAAACCAAATGAAACAGAAGGGGTCTCATGCATACCAACAATTCCCCCTTTCTTTTTAACTAATGGCCATTGTAGGGTGAACAGAAATGTATATCATACAGGCGTTTTCAAAAGAACTGGCATAAGACATGGTAAACAAAATAGGCGAGCAGCAATAACCAGTGTGATGCCAAGGAGAGCTTTTCTTGCCTCAAAGGGCAAGGCCTAGCAGGCGAAAGGGCATTTCTTGCCTCTGGGAACGCTTCATGCCTCTGGGGGCATCTCTTGCCTCAAAGGGCGTTTCCTGCCTCTGTGGGCATCTATTGCCTCTTGGGGCGCTTCATGCCTCTGTGGGCATAACCTAATAAGGAGGGGGAGTTTTCTGCCTCTGGGACAGAGCCTGCAGGCGAGGGGACATGGTCTATAAAGTTTCAAGGCAATTGGCTGAAGTTAGTCTTTGAGAAACACAGCAGTGTGTACCAGTAAGTCCGATGGAGGTGTCAGTCCAAAGTAGCTGACCACAGAAGAAAATGTCAAGGGATGAAACGCTGTACGTCTGTCTCAATGGGGAATGTCGGCCACCTGAATTCTGCTTTTCTGTAGAGAGTGATCTTTGGAGTCTGTGAATCTGTTTCTTGAGGTCATGCCAGGTCTCATCATTGGTTTCCGGGGCGATGTCAGAGAACAGGATCCAAATGGATTTCCAGGAATTCTATTTGAGTAGATGCTTTTTCATGTGAAGACTTTGACAGCTGAAAGTCACTTACTTGTCAAACAAAACTTGTAGCAGATTAGAAGTTTACTATAATTGATAACTCCATTATAATTGGAAGTCCTTTCTAGTATGATTGTAAGGTTGTTTAAACAGTTTAAACTCAATAAAATGTGGAAAGGTAAACAGAAGAACCACGGTTAAAAGCCTCAGGCATGAGAATAATTAACATAATCATTGCACTATCTGCCCCACCCATAACTCATACCGTTTTGAGGATTAAACATTTCAGATTTATGTCAAGACGTAAAAGAGAAATCAAAGGAGGAAGAAAACAATTTTTTGGATTGTTTCTGGATGTCTCTAGAAATCATGGCTGCGTCCAGCATTTTTTTTTAAGTCAATGTCAAACAAAAATTCAGTCATTCAAATCATTCTCTTATTAAACGCAACTTGAACCAGATTATCAAGATCTCACCATGTAGGATTAAGAATCCCCGGAGGGCGACCTAGTCCAAAAAGGTCCTCGAAATTCCATTTAGGGTGTTTCTGACTGTTCCTGCTGGATTGCTTCAGGCACCCATTTTTAAAAGCGTCTTCCCATTGAAGAAAGAATCCAATCAGGAGAGTAGAACTAACCACATGTCTCCATACTTGGGAACTGCCAGGGTACTCGAGAATGTTCTTCAAATTAGAGTAGTCCTTCTCCATGGGAAACATTCGAGAAGAAGTCCAGAAAGTTCCAGGGGAAATCCCCATGCATATCCCAAGGTCTATGATCACGGTCATAAAGAACCAAACTGTGGCCCGGAGCAAAATGTAGTCCTTTTCCTCAGAAAACATGGGAGAGGGAATCCAGAAAGTCCAAGGAGAAATCTCCGTGCATCTCCCAAGCTCTATGATCCCGGTCATAAGAAACCAAAGTTCCCGGTCAGGGAAACAAAGTTTGGCCCAGAGCAAAATGTTCCAGAGACAGAGTAACTGTCTCATGATGAAACAGTAGAGGCTTTGGCAAACCTCTTCGTAAGTAGAAGAGAAGACCATAGTGCATAGGTAGGCAAAGTCTTCACTTATCTGGGAGTTGCGCAGGTCTGGTCCCACGTTGTTGCGCCATATGTCGTTTTCGACAGGTTATGTTGTTTTCGCCGGGCTGGCTTCACGGGCAGGTAACAGACGACCAGGGACTCATAGTTGAGCTGTAGGCAGTATCTCTTTATTCATGCAGGACGCAGCACAATCTAAGCCGAGCTAAGCTAAACTAAAGGTAAAGTACTCTAAAACTCACAATGCTGTCTTTATATATACTTGTCAAGTAGGGTGGAAACAGGATGTGACATAGAGAGGGTGGAGAGAAAAGTGACTGGTGAAAATCAGAGTGTGACAAAGAAGGGGCAGAGCAGGTGAGAATCCTATCACTGAACCACAGTGCCCTGGAGGGAGGGTGGAACTTGTTAACAGTGGTTATGTAAATAGAATAGTGTTAAGCAGGGGGGATTTAAACCAAATGAAACAGAAGGGGTCTCATGCATACCAACAGTCCCTTAAAAACACATACAGTGCTTTTCCATAATGCCTGATCACCACCACTGGAGATTGTGCCAGACATTAGTGAGTGCACAGTAGGGTGGGAAGGGTGCACAGACTGAGCACTTACTAGAGGAAGTTACAGATGGTTTCTGTGTGGAGTAAAACACAGGAGGAATGGGAAGGGGCTTTGGGAAAATGGACCTACTCTCTGACCCTGCAATTCCTGTCATGGGGATATATTTTAAAGAGCCAAATACAACCATCCAAAAAAAATTTGTGTATACCTATGTTCATAGCAGCACAATTTTTAATAGCCAAAACCTGGAAATAACCCAGGTGTCCAACCACAGATGAGTGGCTGAGCAAGTTGTCGTATATATACACAATGGAATACCACTCAGCTATTAAAAATGGTGATTTCACCATTTTCAGCCCATTTTGGATGGAGCCTGAAGAAATCATGTTAAGTGAAATAAGTCAGAAATAGAAGGATGAATATGGCATGATCTCACACACAGGCAGAAGTTGGAAAACAAGATCAGAAGAGAAAACACTAAGCAGATCTTGGAATGAAGTTGGTGTACTGCACTAAAGTCAAAGACTGGGGTAGGTTCAGGTCCTGGAACATGATAGCAGAGGACCCAGTGTGGGTTGTATTGTGTGGAAAACTGAGAAATGTTATGCATGTACAAACTATTGTATTTACTGTTTGAGGGTCCAGGGTTCGTGTCCCTGTTCAGGCGCCATATGTTGTTTTCGCCAGGTTATGTTGTTTTCGCCGGGCTGGCTTCACGGGCGGGTAACAGACGACCAGGGACTCATGGTTGAGCTGTAGGCAGTATCTCTTTATTCATGCAGGACGCAGCGCAATCTAAGCTGAGCTGAGCTAAACTAAAGGTACTGTAAAACTCACAATGCTGTCTTTATATATACTTGCGAAGTAGGGTGGAAACAGGATGTGACATAGAGAGGGTGGAGAGAAAAGTGACTGGTGAAAATCAGAGTGTGACAAAGAGGAAGCAGATTAGGCGAGAATCCTATCACTGAACCACAAATGCCCTGGAGGGAGGGTGGAACTTGTTAACAGTGGTTATGTAAATAGAATGAAGTGGTTATGTAAATAGAATAGTGTTAAGCAGGGGGGATTTAAACCAAATGAAACAGAAGGGGTCTCATGCATACCAACACACTGTAAAACATCAATCCCCTAATGAAAAAAAGAGGTGAAGTAACTTGCTGGAGTCAGAGTGAATGGCCAGGCACCTGGCTCAGGACCTGAGCTCTATAAGCATATTAGCCCTCAGCCCTGGGTTCTGGGGAGAAGCAACCCCACCCTCAACAGGTGCTTACAACACAGGAGGAACCGAGTTGCCCTCCACCTATTTCTGGCTGCACCGCTCCTACCTTCCCCCTCTCTACTGCTCTCCTGCCTCCCTTGGTTTGGCTGGCTCCTCCACCACCAGTCATGAGTTTCATGTCTTGGTCACCCACACACACCTCCTTCCCTGGCCATGGCTGTGAGGAAGAATAGCCAAGAGCTGCTTCCCCACTTGCACATGCTCAGTCCTTTGCATCTGAACCCACTGCCCTTAAGAGCAAGTCAGCCGGCCAGCACTGCAGGCAGATGCAGCAACAACTGGGATGTTCAGGTGTGAGGCCTAGGCATGAAGAGGCCTAGGGCAAGGGTGCAAACCCATCAGAGTGCAGACCAGTGCCATGCTGCTTCTATCAGCTGTACAAAGGTTTCCAGAGAGTGGGAACAAAGGCCACACTGGAGCTTGTGCAGATGAGTGAACGGTGACAGGTTGGCAAAAGGGCAAGGCACCCAGCCTTAGAGTGCATGGGCAAAGGGGTGGTGAGGGACTGCACTCAACCAACTCACATGGGCACCGAGCAGCCTGGCAGGCAGCAAGAGTAGTAAGGAATATGAGGACCTCACCCCCAGAGCTCCCTTGCCTGTGTGGACCAGGGGCGTATGTGGTTAGAGTCCTACCCTGAGGAATCAGGGGACTGAGTGGGCCTACTGTCACTAGGGGACCCTCACAGTAAACAACCTCAGGGGCCAGGTGGTGGCATACCTGGTAGGGATGACATGTTACCATGAGCAAAGATGCACGTTCAAGTCCCATCACCCCACCTGCAGGGGAGACACTTCACTAGTGGTGATGAAGTAGTAATGCAGATGTTTTTCTTTCACTCTCCCTCTCTATCTCCTCCTCCACTCTCAATTTCTCTCTGTCCTATCAAATAAAAGAAACAAAGAAAAGAAAAAGGTCACCATGAGATTGGTGGAGTCTGTGTGTGTGCACTGAGCCTCAGCAATAAGTGGCAAACAAATGAAATAAAGTAAGTCATCTCAAAGAGCCATGAATGTAGTGCTAAATTGTCACCAGAGGCTGGGGTTACATGCATCCCAGAGAAAACCTCCCAGGCAGGCAGGAAACAGTGTTTGAGGGGGAGGAGAGGGAAAGTGAATAATTGATTGCTGTGAAAAGCTTTGCCTCCCTGGAGAAGCAGGAACCCTGCTGGAGCTCAGCACTGCCTTTATCATATCCATTACATGCCTGCACAGAGGCCCTCAGCAAGCAGCTGTTCGAGCAGGAAGGCCACAGACCAAAAAATGAACCAGGTGGCAGCAGGCTTCCTGGGTTACAGCACAGGAGCAGTGTGTGAGGTGCCAAAAAGGTTTTCAGATATAAAGGAAAAAATTTTTTCCACGTGATTCCTTACAGTGAGATTTTCCTCTTCTGATACATAACAATTTTAAGGAAAGCACTGCACTGGTTTGGAGTTTCTATGACTAACCGGAGAACTATTATACTATTTACCCACTTTTTGGTCTTATGAGTTAAAAACAACAAAAAACAAACAAACAAAAAAACCAATGTGCTAGACACTGATTACTGGTCAGACACTGTCCTAGAAGTATTACACATACTGTCTCATTTAATCTGTAAGTCCACACCATGATACATTGCAGAGAAAATACCAACTGACTTGGCAAAAGTTTATGCGTTAGAGAAGAACAGGATTCATCCGGTCCACAAATTCATGCTTCTTGTCAGTATACTTTCTTACCTCTCAAGTCCTCCATGCTCTTAACGGTTCTATATATAATGTACTCCCCCAAAGCTCTGCTTGCCTGGCTGCTCTGCACTACGGCTGAACTCTTTCACTGTTGGAAGAGACAGTGCTATGAATGGATGGTTACAATGGGCATTTTCAGGCTATCCTGACCTGCACAGGTGTCCAGAGCCTGGTGGTGGTGGTGGCAGTGGTGGCAGAGGAGGGGGGTGAGGAAGAAGAGGAGGAGAAGTTCCAGCACTGGACCTCCCACTTGGCTATCTCACAGCTGCCTGCAATGGGACCTCTCCCTGCCACTGTGTACAGCCTGGTCTTCACATTGGTCCCACCTACACTGACTCTTGCTGTGCTTATGTCCCACTACACCAGACTCTTTCCCAGACTGGTACATTGGTGTGTCCCCAAGGCATGTCTAATTGATGGCCAGATCTCTCTGTCTAAACAGAAAGTCTGGCCAACTCTCAAGGTGAGAAAAGCTCAGGAACCGCTTTCTAAAATTTCAGGGTAGTGATATCATTGTCATTTTATCCAGCAACATTTAAAATATTCATCACCAAAAATTTGCAATTGAGTTTTAACTATTTATTCAATCAAGAACTGTTATTGAATACCTACTAGTTACAGGGTACTATAGAATAAATGGAAGCATCTGCTGATCTGAATAGACAGAGATGAACACAGCCCACAGTCAGGAAGAAACACCCCACTTCACTTATCATCAGAGACATGCAAATTACAACTACATTGAGATTCTACCTCATACCTGTGAGAACGGCCTATATCAACAAAATGGGAAATGACAGGTGTTGTAGAGGATGTAGTGAGACAGTAACTCAGGTACACTGTTGGCAGGAATGCAAACTGGTGCAGTCACTATAGAAGACAGTATGGAGAAACTTTAAGTAAAAATGCCTTGTGATTCAGTAATACCTCTCAAAAGTATTGCTGAAAAACTAATTGGAATATATATATCCAAATTTTTTTTTTCCCCCTCCAGGGTTATTGCTGGGCTCGGTGCCTGCACCATGAATCCACCGCTCCTGGAGGCCATTTTTTTCCCCCTTTTGTTGCCCTTGTTGTAGCTTCGTTGTGGTTATTATTATTGCCCTTGTTGACGCAATTCGTTGTTGGATAGGACAGAGAGAAATGGAGAGAGGAGGGGAAGACAGAGAAGGGGAGAGAAAGACATCTGCAGACCTGCTTCACCGCCTGTGAAGTGATTCCCCTGCAGGTGGGGAGCCGGGGGCTCGAACCAGGATCCTTACGCCGGTCCCTGCGCTTTGCGCCACATGCGCTTAACCCACTGAGCCACCGCCCGACCCCCATATATCCAAATTTTATACACAATAGCTAAGGTAAGGAATCAATCTAAATACCCATCAACAGATGACTGGATAAAGAAATTATGGGATATGTACTCCATAAAATATTCTGCAATTGGGAGTCAGGTGGCAGCACAGTGGGTTAAGTGTAGGTGGTGTGAAGCACAAGGACCTGTGTAAGGATCCCGGTTTGAGCCCCCAGCTCCCCAACTGCAAGGGGGGGTTCTCTTTACAGGTGGTAAAGCAGGTCCGCTGGTGTCTGCCAGGAGGTGAAAGACAACAATTGGATGGATTTGTTCATATGTGGAATTTAAATAACTGAAACACATTGAAAAAAAAAGCTGCCAAACTGCCTCTAAGACTTTTTGAAAACTATGGTGGTTATCTTTGGGGGGGGGGCACAGAATTTTGATGGTTGGTTCACTGTGGAACTACCCGTTATCTTATGATCTTATAAACCACTAGTAAATCACTATTTAGAAAGAAAGGAATTTTTGCTTCCATAGAACTTGGGATCTTGTAGAAGACAATAAATAAAAACATAAGGTAAGTCAAGCAGTTAAGTGCAAGAGACACTTCACTGCAAAACTCACTTTCGGTGTAGGTAGGAGAGGTCTCCAAGACTTCAGCCATAAGCATTTACCATGGACTGGTTACATGAATAACTGGCAGGCACACTGGGTGTTAAGTATCACCAGCACCTAAGTGCTCTCTAAGTACCTTAGGAAGCTACAGGAATCAGGAAGAGGATGCTGCCTACTACTAGGTCTGCTTTAGGAAATCTTGTCCTGGAGCTCAGCTTGAGATCCTCTAACTGCATATGCATGAGCTGATTAAGCTTACTAGAGGCTGAATAAATCCCTCATTTGCATGAGGGGCTTGGGTGCTTGGCCTGCCTACCATGTGACCAAAGGGCAGAAAACCAGGTGAGGTACTGGAGGAGTCTGAAGCGAAGCATACAGGCTGGCATGCTGAGAAACAGCAAGTCAGAGAAAGCAGAGGAGGAGAGAGGCTCCACGGTGGTAAGGGACACAAAGCCCACTGCTTAGTGGAGTGGCACAGAGGCCCAGTCTCCTGAGCAGCCTGGCTGGCCAGTATGCCAGAAACAAATGCCCTGACAAGGGGGCTCCTGCATTCCTCCTGGGAGAGTCTATTCATCAGGCATGTAATGAATACCCTGCCTTTATTTCTTTTGTCTTTCGATTTTTCAAGCAAGTTTCTGAACCAGTGAGCTAGTTAAAAAAAAAAATAATAATAAAGAATGAAGTTAACCGTTTTGTTTCTGCCAGCACTTAAGATACAATCTTTATAGACTTCTCAGTAATTTCAACTCAGCCTTTCAGTGGCCTGCATCTTTGGGTGGTGAAAGCAGCAAGAAGAGTCTCAACAAAGTGAAGCCAAATTGACTAAGCAGGGCAATGAGGTGACATAGAGAGGTTTTAATACAGGGAATACAAACTGCACTCACAATGTAGATAATGAGGTCCTCTCTCAGCCTGAACTGTCTCGTGGGACTGTCAGTAACTGAAGAATGAACTATAAACTGGAAATTATTAAGCCCAACCCTCTATTTTCATGTGTCAGAGGAGAACAATGCAGCATCTTTCCTGCCCCTATGCACTCTCAGCTTGTGCACTAAGTATGGCTTTGCGATAACTGAAGGTATTTGCCTGCTCTCTCAATTTCCATCCTCTGTCACAGGAACAATGCTGAGTGGGCTGGATGTATAATTCATACTCCTGAGCTCGTTCTGAAACCAGGACACTACTAATAAGTGACGCTGATAGTTCAGCTATCCTGATTTTTTCCCCCACTTGTAAGTGGAACATCTATTTTACTTTAAATATATCTCCTTTATTCTGAAATAAACCTCCTAATGAGAAGCAAAGGTCATACACTAACCAGAAAGTAATGACAATGACACTTTAAATTTTAACACAGTTTGGCATAAATCCTGGAAGAAGACTAGGATGCTGATAGATAATTAGCCTGGAAAGGAACAGAGGCAGCCAGAAACAATCACATCTAGCATAGTTATCTAAGTACTTAGGGCTATAATGATTTTGAAAGCTTCTGAGAAGACAGAGAAAGAGGTTCTGGAGGTGTGGCCATGGTGGAGTAGCTATCAGCAAACTGCTCTCTCAACACTGCCAGACAATGCAACAAAGACCAAAACAGATCTCATACGACACAATTGAGATTTCTGGAAGAGGGGATGAGAGTGCTTTGCAGAAAACTGAGAAATGTTATACATGTACCAACAACTGTATCTACTGTTGACTATAAACCATTAATCCACCCAGTTAAAACAAATATACAACTTCGTCATATTGTCATTTAAAAAATGGAATTGTAGTGAAACTTCATCCAAGTAAAATTATATTATATATGGAAAAAAATTTACCTTTGTGGCAGACAGGAGAGCCAGCTGACAAATGGCAACTGGGCCCTACAGATACAGTTTGACCTCCCCCAAAGGAGGAAGCAGCCTTAGGCATGCAGGCTGGGGAAGGGGAACTCTGCCTTGCTGACTGCCCTGGGCAAGACAGTTCTGAGACTGGGTGCCCTGTAATCACAAGTGCAGAAATTGAATCATTAATCAAGAGTCTCCCTAAGAACAAAAGCTCTGGTTCAGATGACTTTCCTAATGCTTTCTAGTAGGCTTTCAAGGAACTAAGACACAGCCTACTCAAGCTGGGGTGGGGAAGAGACAAAGGAGAGTGCAAAGGACACTCCCAAATACATTCTACAAAGCAAATTAACACTTTGATCCCCAAAAGCAGGAAAGGACAACAGAAAGAGAAAATTATAGACCAATATGCCTGATGAACACTAATGCAAAAATCTTCAATGAAATCTTGGGAAACCAAATGCAACAACGCACCAAGAGACTGATCCATCAAGACCAAGTGGGATTCACCCCAGGGATTCAGAGAAGATTCAACATATACAAATCCATCAACACACTACATCAAAACAAAAAGATAAAACCACACGGTCATATTAGTAGGTGCTGAAAAAGATGCTGAATTTGACAAGGTTCAACATCCATTTATGATAAAAATCCTCAACAGAATTCAAGAGACATTCCTCAATATAATAAAGTCCATGTTTGACTAATTTATGACTAACATCACACTCAATGGTGAAAAACTGAAAGCTTTTCTTTCCCTAAGATCTGGAACTTGACCAGGATTGCCACTCTCATCACTACTGTTTTAACAGTAGTGAAGTCCTTGTCAGAGCACCACTCAAAAAAAGACATTTAGGAGTTTAAACTAGAAAAGAAGAAATAAACCTACCACTACTTGAAGACAATGTAATATACATAGAAAACCATAAGGACTTCAAACATTACTAGAAACAAACAATAAATTCAGAAAAATGGCAAAGAGAAATGGGGAGGGGTCCACTGCTCCACCACTCATGAAACTTTCTCTTTATAGGTGGGGACCAGTGACTTGAACCTGGGTCCTTGTAAATGGTAATGGGCGTGCTACCACCTGGTCCCTCAATTCTAAAAGGACATTGTCTTGTTACTTAGTGGGTAGCAAAGTTATCTTGAGGGAACCTGGACATCAGTTAAAGTCTACAGATTTAGAGGTGGTAAGGGAGGGATTTCAAACAATAGAATTATTGATAGAATATTTATCTGGTTTTTCGAACTATCAAAAGAAAAGAGGCAAAGGAGAGGATGCTAAACTTTGTTCATCAAGGTGCTCCAGAACTCTCAGACAAACTCTAGAGTTAGAGGAATCTTCAAATTACAATAATTAAGGTTTATTACTTAAAAAAAAAAAGATTCACTGGGGGAGGGGACAAGCAGTGGTGCACTTGGTTAAGTGCACATATTATCACACAGAAGGACCTGGGTTTGAGCCGCTGCTCCCCAACTGCATGAGGGCTTCATGAGCCATGAAGCAGTGCTGCAGGTATCTGTCTCTCCCCCTCCCTCTCAATTGCTTGCTCACTTTTTCACCATTTTAAACATCAATGTAAGGATATTTTTGTATCATTTTTATGTATAGGCTTCTCTAGGTTGGGGATTTTCTGCTGCTCACACTAAAAGTGTGGTGGCACTGATTATACTCTTGCTCTGGCCTCAGGCAGCAGTGACAGCTAAGCAAAGCCATCAGTACTTGGCAGTGTGTGGCTGAGTGTGTGTTTGAGGGGCGGGGGGATGGTGTTTCCCACTCCAGAAGGCAATTTCTCTATGTCAGGAGAATGTGTGGTAGAAGTTACTTCTGTTTCCTCCCCAGGGGATCCTGACAACCTAGTAAACCAATTACTCCTGAAGAGCCACTTCAGGTTTTTGTGGTCATGAGACCATTTACTTTTCTTTCATATCCTGGGTAGAAATTGATACTTGTCTATGTAGCCAGGAATATCATAGTTAAAACTTATCTTTGAATCCAGAAACACTACATACCATATTTTATCATTATTATTACTTTATGGAAACGGATGCCAGTGCAAAGTATCAAAGGAGGTGTCTGCATGGTGTATTGTTTCCACCCTTTGATTTCCTGAATATCTTTGGTTATTGCTTTTTCTCTTTATCAACTGACAAACTGTAACAACACTTAACTTTTCAAATTTCCATTCACAGGAAGCTGAATATATAGACCCTACAATATCAACTAACAGTCTAGGTGCTCTCTCACTAAGTGTCAATAGCCTTGAACATTCGGGTCTTTTATTTGCTACTTTGTGGCTGTGACTCTATCATTAAGAGTGTTACCAGCTTCTCAAAACCAACCCAAACAAAAACCCTCTAGCTTACTTGATAACAATGTTTTTAAAATAAGCCACTATAAGTGGAGGAACACAATCTTCTTGAAATCAACAAAGTAATACTTTTATCAGGTAAATTTTGTTCTCATCTATACAGTCTACAGATTATATACCATCACAGATACTGAATAGAACCTAAAATTTGGATAAACTGTATCTATTAAGAATGATCTGAGAATCAGCTCACTTGTTGGGGGGGATGGGTTAATAAGTCAGTGCTACTCTAAATTTTGGTATAAACAACCCACCTGATGCAGGGAGTCTGTCTGGGGTGGGACCAGGGGTTATGCATTTCTAACAGAAGTTCCAGGGGGTTTCTGGTACAGTGTTCTCTGAATTATACTCTGAGTAGCAAGCTTTTTTGGTTTGACTCGGCCATGAATACCTTCCCTGGGAAGCTGATGAAAAATGTAGCTTGTACACTCCAGCCAGTAATCAAATGGTATGCTGACTGACTAGCTGCAAGACCTAGTCTGCTAAAAATGAAGCACCCAAGAGCGTGACCTTTCCATTAGTGCGGCCTCTGACCTACACTCTAGCTGACCTCTACCTAAAAAGGAGGCTCCATAAAGAGTGCCTCAAACCTGAAGCCGTATTTTTCAAAGAAAGCTTCAAAGTTTTGGGGCACAGGAAGAGCCACCAGCAGCAGGGTCATCTCTCCACAGCTGAGGCAAGCTGAAGTGAGACCTGTGAGGGAAGAAGCCTTGAATGTGCTTCACCATCTATCTACAGGAGCAGTCTGTGCAGGTCTATCAGATGCTCCATGCCAGTGAATGTGATAGCTATTTCTGAGGAAATGTTTTAATCTTCCAGTCACTTAAGAAGGCAGAGCAACAACAGAGGACAGATTGGACAGGAGGCCAGACTGATCTGTGCATGGGCATGACATCTTAGTGATTTCTAGCTGACCTCAAAAGTCATGGTGACATATCAAAAGGGTGGTAACAGTGATAAGGGCTATGTCCAACAGAGTCTCTGTCAATGACTTGAGTTCCTTCAGCTGTGTAGCATCTGAGTATCTGCTCTTCTCTGAGAACTGATAAACATCTAAACATGACCATTGTGTCAGAAGAGGGCCAAATATGTTATGCTTATGTTTATTAAACACAGAGATAGCTCTCATTTGGGGTGAAATTTCTTTATTTCTTTCTTCTTTTCCTTCTTTATTTCTCTCTCTTTTTTTTTTTTTTGCCTCCAGGGTTATCACTGGGGCTTGGTGCCTGCATGACAAATCCACTGCTCCTGGAGGCCATTTTTCCCCATTTTGTTGCCCTTGTTTTGGTTGTTATTGTTATTGCTTCTGTTGTTATTGGGTATGACAAAGAGAAACAGAGAAGTGGGGAAGGCAGGGGGGAGAGAAAGAGGCACCTGCAGACCTGCTTCATCACTTGCAAAGTGACCCCCCTGCAGGTGGGAAGCTGGAGGCTTGAACTGGGATCCTTACACTGGTCCTTACGTTTTGCACCATGTGCGCTTAACCTGCTGCACTACTGCCTAGCCCACTGGGGTGAATTTTCAAGGTGTTGCAAACTCAACTGCTTCTGGTTCTATGGAGTGGTAGAATAGAAATTCAAAACTCTGTGATTTTCCTCCATTTGGAAATAAGCATACTGTTCCTCCATGCTTTCTTTTGTTTATTTCAACCATTACATTTACCAGACAATAATCTTAGTGCCACAGCACACCCTTTAAAACTAAGGACGTATAGGCATATCCAAAGGACATGGGCACACCTATGTTCACAGCTTCATTATTCACAAAAGCCAAGTATGCAGGGAACTTAAATGCTCAATGACAGATGACTGGAATAAAGAAACACTACTTTGCAATTGAAAAGGATGAGATTGTATCATCCAAAAGAACATGGATGGAACCAGAGGTGGTTACTCTAAGTGAAACAAGAGGTAAAGGACAACTACCAGATGTTTTTGCTTATATGTGGAACTATAGATGACTAAAGGAAATAAACCTGGGGGCTGGGTGGTGACACACCTGGTTGAGTGTGCACATGGAGTGTGCAAGGACCCAGGTTTGAGCCCCCAGTCCCCAGGGGGGAAAGCTTCACAAGTGGTGACGCAGTGCTGCAGGTGTCTTTTATTTTTCTTCCTCTCTATCTCCCTCTCCTCTTGGTTTCTGGATGTCTCTGTCAATTAAAGATCATAACAAAGTTTTAGAGAGAAATAAAATAGATAACCAAACTGTACTTTTTGACCTTGTGGGAACTAAGGTAGTTAGGGAGGAAGAGGACAGACAGAACTTTAGTGGAGAGTGTTATCACTAATATACACTGTGTGTGGGTGTGAACATAATTCTGAAGTCTTAATTTTTTTAAACTGTTAAATTACTTTTAAAAATCTTGTTTAAAACTGAGTAAGTAGAAAATCAATGAAAATAGTGATGGATCTAAATAAACCAAGATACTAAGATGCTTGCCAAGTTGGTTCCCCAAAACCAAACTACCACCCATAGTTAACTCTGTCTAAAAGGATATATTCTAATTAAGAAGAAAATGGTGATGACTTCTGGTGTTTTTCAGAAGCTAGAGGAATGTAAAGCTGGAGATGGAGTGGGTGGATCTCTTAGTTTTTCTGTGAACCTTGTATACAAGGCCAGTTCCATGCTGATGACAAAAGTTAGCAAGCTCAATGGCTAAAACTATTCTTCAGAAAGATTAACAAATAGACTGGGCTGTGTGAGATCTTATGGCTCTGGTAGAATGTTCTTCCAGAAGATCATAATTGGGGCAGTATTGTACCCAGAGAAAACCCATCAGAGCACTGGTTACTACCATCTTTTTTTTTAAAAAGTGGTCTTTCTCTTTTGGTGCTACAATAAAAACTGACTCTAAAATGAACAAAATTTGTCACTGACTTGCCATTTCTTCTAGTAAAAAACAGAAAGGAAAGTCCTATTTCATTGTCTGAATTCAGATCTTCTGTATGGAGACATGGGTTCTATATCTTCACATAGGCCCATCAGTGGTGAGTAAACAACCATCTTCTCATGAATTACTTTTAGAGCTGTGGGGCCATAAGCCACAGAAGCTCAGGTGGGCAGTGTGACTGTGGGCAGGAAAGAGGGAAGCTACCTGTGTCATGAGCAACACAGAATAGGAAATGAGAGAAAAAAAATAGAGGGGGAAAACACCAGGAGGGCTGGATTTTGAGGCCTGGTCAGGTAGTGATTCCAACTCATCACATGTGCTTCTCTGCATGGCCTGAGAAGTATTTCTGGGTTCAAATCAGCAGAACACACTCCTCAAAGCTATTTTAACCCCTCCCCCCATTCTCAGGGCACTGCCAATGACCCTACATGTCACTCTAACTGATCCTCTGCTACACTGGTGATGTGAAAAGTACAAAAGGGCTGGGGTCAGATGGTAGCACACCAAGTTGAATGCATGTGTTACAGTGTGCAAGGACCCAAGTTAAAGTCCCCCGTCCCCATATGTAAGGGAAAAGCTTTGTGAGTGGTGAAGCAGTGTCTACCTCTCTATCACCCCTTCCTTGTTCATTTCTGGTTGTCTCTATGCAATAAATAAAGATAGTAAATTTTTTGAAAAAAATTACAAAGGAGCACAAAACTATGAGGCATTCCTACTGCCACAGACATTGATTAAAGTCAGATAAAGAGTTAATGATGATACCTCAGTTGAGAAGGTAGAGTTCAGTGAAGAGATTAGGAGGGCTAGCTAATTCTCTTGAAGCAATAGTTCTTTGGCCACCTCTTACTAGCATAATTTTGGGGCCAGAGATCCTCAAGAAATATTATACCAGTTCAAGTCCTGGCTCCCCACCTGCAGGGGGGTTGCTTCACTGGCGGTGAAGCAGGTCTGTAGGTGTCTTTCTCTCTCCCTCTGTCTTCCCCTCCTCTCTCCATTTCTCTCTATCCTATCCAACAACAACAACAATACTGATAACAGTAACGATAAATAAGGGCAACAAAAGGGGAAAAAATAGCCTCCAGGAGCAGTAGATTCGTGGTGTAGGCACTGAGCCCCAGCAATAACCATGGAGGCAAGAAAGAAATATTATAATATTATCCCATCCTAAAAATAGCACTTCTAAGCTTCCAGAATTTTCTTAAGAAAAATTTTCCAAGTATGATTACAATCATTAGTTGAATAGAAATATTTAATCACACATGATGAGAATTTCATTTGCATTACATGACAGCTTTTTTTTTTCCCCTCTTGGCATAATCATTGTTTTTCTTATCCTATTTAGAAAATTCACCTTTTTATTTGAATCATTTAAGAATGCAAATTGTTGTATTGTTAAATGGGAAACTGGGGAATGTTATGCATGTACAAACTATTGTATTTACTGTTGAATGTAAAACATTAATTCCCCAATAAAGAAATAAATGGAAAAAAAGAATGTAAATTGTACATAGTGGCTTGATGATCTTTAAAGCACATTTATGGAAAAGCAACCTATAATTCTGAGAATGTAAATAAAATTCATCTGTCTTAAAATATTATGATTAGGGGTCAGGAAGTGGTGCACCTGGTTAAGCACTCACATTACAGTGCTTAAGGACCAAGGTTCAAGCCACTGGTCCTCACCTGCAGGGGGAAAGCTTCACAAGTGGTGAAGCAGTGCTGCAGGTGTCCCTCTGCCTTTTTCCCTTTCTATCTCCCCACTCTCAATTTCTCTCTGTCTCTATCCAATATAAATAAATAATATTTTTCAAAAATTTTGAAATATTTTGATTTATAAAGGGCCAGGTGGTACCATACCTGGCCAAGAACACAGGCTACAGTGCTCAAGAACCCAGGTGCAAGCCTCTGGCCCCCACCTGCAGGGAGAAAGCTTCACTAGTGGTGAAGCAGGGCTGCCAGTGTCTCTCTGTCTCCCTCTCCTCTTTCAATTTCTCCCCATCTCTATCCAATAACAAATAAATAAATATTTTTAAATATTATGATTAAGATCACATGAGGGCTAAATGTGTTTAGCCTTTAAGAGAACATAAAGAAAAAGTTCATCTTGTTAATACAAAAAGACAAATGGACTAGCTACAACTAGAAAAAAAAATCACCCATACAAAAGAAAAGTACTCATTAAAAAGCATTCTCACCCGAGGCCAGTTGATGGCACACTGGTAGAGTGCACACATTACCATGTTCAAGGGCCCCAGCCAGTCCCCACCTGCAGGGAAGATGCTTCACAACTGGAGAAACAGGTCTGCAGGTATCTCTCTTTCTCTCTCCCTCTCTATCTCCTCTCAACTTCACTCTATCAAATATCAGACCTACCAAATAAATACTGATGTTTCTTTAAGAAAAAAAAAACCTGTCTTCGGGGCTGGCAAAATAGGCCACTGGACAGTGTAACACAGGTCTGAATCTGCTCCCCACCACTTGGATAAAGATGTGATGCTTGGAACCCATTTTTATCTTTCTATTTCTCTCTCTCCATCTTGCTCTTCTTATCAGAAAATAAAAAAGTCATCTGGGAATGATGAAGTCCTGGAGCTAACAACAACAACAAAAAAAAGAAAAGAAAATAAGTATCTTCAATCACTCCCCTGAAACTGGAAGTGGCAGAGGACACAGTAAAATGTGATTTGGTGACCCATAAGTCAGAGGAAAAACAGGATATCCTGTGACCCACATACCTTTCCACTTTGTCCCTTGTTGGAGGGGTGGGCATCAAGGGATAAAAAGCATGCCTGCCCCTTGTCACAATGTTGTAAAAGCAGCTTAGAGGGCAGATACTCAGACTTCCTGTGAGCATCCTGGCTTTGGGGCTTACCAACGGGCTATCAGGAGGATTCCCAACCAACTATTCTTATTCTGGATCAAAAAGAACACAGAAGAAAGATAACTGCCTTGATCCTCACTCCTTTTCTCATATCTTTCCTCCTTTTGTTTTCTGTTTACCTGAGACATTCGCATCTTAGCAGCCTAGATTTTCTGAAAAAGTCCCAAGAGGCTACCAAGCCCAACCTCTTCATTCTACAGAGGAGGAAACTGAGGTCCAGACAAGGTACACAACTTCTTAAGAACAAGATCTGACTTACTGGAGGGACCAAAAGTAGAACCCAGGACCTCAACTTTTTTTTTATATATTAAAAAGACTCAGTCTGTGTTTTAAAAACTTTGAGACATACAATTAATTTCCCCCCTCTCATATTAACTAGTGATTTATATGACGACAATTTACTAGGAGTGTACATAAACACTATTCCCACCACCAAAAGACTATGTCCCATCCCACCCACCCACCCCCACCGGCCCAGGAAGCTGCATGTCTACCCCTCACCACAGGGTTTTTACTTTGGTGCCCTACTAGGACCTCTAACTTCTATACAACTGCTCTTCACTTTCTCTTGGTGACACTCTCCCTTCTATCACCAAGCCAGCGGTGGGAGGAAGCAGCTACTGCATCAACAGCTCTGGTCAACAGTCCTAGTAGTGACAAAAACCACCTGTGGATAAATGAGACTACCTCTAGGGCACCGCAAGGAAGTACTTGTGCACCTGTGGGCTGGTAAGCATGTGGGTGGAGAAGCATTGCACAAATGACAAGTAAGAAGCACTCAGAGAATCAGGTGGGGACCAGGTGGTGGTGCACCTGGTTGAGTGCGCATGTTATAGTGTTCAAGGATCCGAGTTTGAGCCCCCAGTCTCCACCTGCAGAGGAAAAGCTTTGCAAGTGGTGAAGCAGGTCTGCAGGTATCTCTCTTTCTCTTTCCCTCTCTATCTCCCCTACCTTCTCGATTTTTGGCTGTCTCTATCCAGTAAATAAAGATAATTTTAAAAATTAAAAAAAAATAAAGGGAAATGCCTTTGATTCTTTTCTTCTTTGCTACCATGGTTATCAGGAGGCTCATACCTACACAATGATTCCACTACTCCCAATGATCCCTTTTTATCCTTTTGTTAGACAGTAAGAGACAAAAAGAGATGGAGAAAAAGACAGAAGGAGAACTACCTGCAGTACTGTTTTTCCATTCATGAAGCTTCCCCTCTGCAGATGGGGCTCAGGAGCTTGAAACTAAGTCCTGAAACATGGTAATGTGTACACTCTATTGGGTACACCACTCCCAGAACAATCTATATTCTATAGTGTTGGGGGAGAGCCGTTCAGTAATAAGTTGCTCAGAGGCAAGCTAACCAGCACAGCAGAGCAGGTCCCTGCAGAGCATAGCTGCTCCCAGGACTGACCAGTAGGGCCTGGGGTCAGTCAGTGCAGTGCAGCTCTGCTGACCACAAAGAGGGGCCAGAACCTCTGGGCTGTGACAAAGACAGGGACCCTGGAACAGAATAATTCAGGACACACAGTGAACTTACTGACCATGACTCTACTCAGTGTCCTGTGTGGAAATATCTATGATAGTTTATACATAAATTAAATTGAAAAGATCTACTACTTGGAAAATACTTTTTATTAATGCAACATTAATAAATTGATTGAACCTTTAAATAATAATTAAATAATAACCTTTAAATAACCTTAAATAAATTGTTGAACCTTTGTTGTAAAAAGTAAATTTAAAGGGGGTAAATTTAAAGCGCAAAGACTGGCGTAAGGATCCTGGTTCGAGCCCCCAGCTCCCCACCTGCAGGGGGGTCGTCACTTCACAGGCGGTGAAGCCGGTCTATAGGTGTCTGTCTTTCTCTGTCCCTCTCTGTCTTCCCCTCCTCTCTCCATTTGTCTCTGTCCTATCCAACAATGACAACATCAATAACAACAATAATAACTACAACAATAAGTAAAAAAAAGAGTAACTTTAAGACTCAAAATTTTAAAAAAACTTTTTTTTTTCTTTTCAGAATAGGATCACTCTGTTGGGGGCAGGTCCTTTCACTACTTTTTAATTTATTTTATTTTTGGTAGGTCAGAGAAATTGAAGGGGTGATAGAAAGACACCTGCAGCACCGCTTTACCACTTATGAAGCTTCCCCCCTACAGGTGGGGAGTAGGGCCATGAACCTGGGTCCTTGTGCACAGTAATGTGTGTGCTCAATCAGGTGTGTCACCACCTAGGCCCCTATTTTATTAATTATTTACTCATGTATTTACTTACTTATTTTAAGATGGAGACAGAGAGGGAAAGAGAGAATGAAAAAAAATGACAGCATCAAAGCATCCTTCAATGCAGTGGGGGCTGAGCTGGAACCTGGGTCACACACATGGCAAAGCAGTGCACTATCCAGGTAAACTATATCATTGGTCCTCTTCCCACCATGTAAGGGACCTCCTCCTGAATATAGGGATGACTAAAATGTTTCCTGCCTGGAATAAAGATGTGATGTAGTGGGAGTAGTCACTTTATAACCCTGAGGATGGAAGCCCAAAGTGAGACTGATGTAGCAGAATGATTACAAGAGTTTCCAGACCAGAAGTACACTGCCCCCTTTAGATTTAATTCCCTTCCTTCCTTCCTTCCTTCCTTCCTCCCTTCCTTCTTTCCTTCCTCCTTTTTACTGCTAGAGAAAACACGACTTGTTCAATTCATTACCTACCCTCTGTTATTTGCAGATAAACACATCTCCCTCACTGAAATATGAAGCACATGCATACATCTTCACAACAGGCCCCATCCCTGAAGAGTGAAGCAAAAGTCACCAAATACTTAAAAAGAAAGAGCAGTGAAGGAGTATTGATCCCAGTTGCACTGAGAGAAATTCTAACTCCCTGACTGCAATTAAAATAATGGAGAGGAAAAACATCCCAAACCAAATTACCGGTTTTGCTGATAAAGGAGGTGCTTTGTTGTGACCCCAGAGGACAGATCTGAGAGCTACAAATTAAGCAAAAGCTTCAGGCAAGTAGTTCATAAAAATTATCCTTAAAGAAATGTAGCCTCTGGGCAAAACAGAGTGAAATGAAAATGGTGGGATATAGAGAGAGAGTTCAAAAGAGCTTTCTCTGATTTCAAGAATGCAAAAGCTTCAGGGAGTGAATGCAAGTCACTGGAGCATTATTATCATTATTTCTAATGGTTCTTAATAACTAAGGGGCAATGTTGGGTCTCTGGTTGGCTGAAATGACACAACGTGCTCATTGCAGTTATACTAATAACCAAATATAATTTAACACCAAATTACAATTCCAGATATATGGCTTTCTGTATAGTCTCTCATTGCAAAGAAAACCAAGCCAGAACATCAATAAATAGAATAAACCAATTAAGTGTCTTCCCATTTGGGAACTATTTAGAATTGAGAGTTTAACGGGATAGTGAGATAGGACAGAATAATTCAGTATTTACTGACTCAGAAAATGAAGGCACATGTAAGAAAATTTGTTATTTCAAAATGTTCAATCCATCTGAATCGTTTTGGTCATTTAGGTAGTGACCTTAATCACTGAAAAGTGCTCCTAGCCTAATTTCCTATGAATAGATTTGCTTGTAATTTAATAATTAATACAAGGACCTTTTATTCTCAGAGTCAATTTATAAATAAAATCTCCATGGGGGCCGGGCGTTGGCACACCCAGTTAAGCGCACATAGTACTACGCTCAAGGACCCAGGATCAAGCCCCAAATATGCCTCACCTGCAGCAGGGACACTTCACAAGTGGTGAAGTAGGTCTGCAGGTGCCTACCTTTCTCTTTCCCTATCTCCCTCTCTCTTCTCAATTTATCTCTGAACTATCAAGTAACATTAAAAAAAAAAAAAGGCTGCCATGAGTGGTGGACTTTTAGTGCACCAAGCCCCAGCAATAACCCTGGAGGCAAAAAATAAACATAGCAAAGAAATAAATTAAACCCCCATCACTTTTCACTTATATGAGGTTTACCTTTGGTATCCACCTCAGGTGCATAAGCACAAGGAGAGAAATGTTCCCACAGTTGAGTTGGGGCAACTCCAGGAGCCCAATGAATGTGCTCAACACTGGCCACAGATAAATGTTTGTTGAAAAGTTATCACAGATGTTTCTAGAAACATTGGTGCTAGTAAAACCTAGATTAGTTCCCTCCAGGATTAATTTCCACAGGGAAAGTAGGGGTATAGGTAGTCTTAAAAAAAAAAATCAATGAACTATTTTTGCCACGTGGCTTTTTGCTGGAGCTTGGTGCCTTCATGGCTCAGTTTCCAGCAACTGTTCCTTCCTCTTCTTTGATTAAGAATGACTGACAGGAAGGTAGGTAGGTAGGTAGGTAGGTAGGTAGGTAGGGAGAGATACTTGCAGCATTGCTCCACTGCTTATGAAGCTCCCCTCCTGCACGTGGTAACGAAGGGCTTGCACCTGGTCCTCATGCATGGTGACATGTGTGCTCTGCCAGGTGTGCAACAACCTTCCCCAATATCTAGCCTTGAAACCAAGGTACAAACAAAATGTCCATGAAAAGCTTCAATTTATGAAGTTTAAGCATCAATTATCCATTCTTTGGCAAGGACACCTTTGGGGATTAACATTTACTATCAAATATGTTCAGAAGATCAGCTTCTCTGCATACTTACACAGACCAGATTGACATAAAGTGGACCTTTAAGACAATACTAAAAGTGAGATAAGTCAGAAACTGAAGGATGAATATGGGATGAACTCACTCACAGAAGTTGAAAAACAAGATCAGAAGGGAAAACACTAAGCAGAACTTGGACTGGAGTTGGTGTACTGCACCAAAGTGAAAGACTTTGGGGTGGGGTTCAGGTCCTGGAATATGATGGCAGATACCTAGTGGGAGTTGTATTTTTATGTGGAAAACTGAGAAATGTTACACATGTAGAGACTTGTATTTTACTATTGACTATAAAGCATTAATCCCCTAATAAATTTTTTTTAAAAAGACAATACTAAAATGTAGCAAAGCTACACAAAATTGTGGAACAATCTGCACAGAAATTAACCCCAAACTCAAACAAGCTTCCAAAGCAAGGAACAAGATGACAGCAGATAGTGGGTGAGGTCAGAGAGACCCTCTGAGAAAGAAATCCCACATGATGAAGCTACAACTGCTACAAGGAAAAGACCAATAAGATAAGGCAACTTAATCTGGTAATCAGGGCAGATGGGCTGTGTCAAACTCCTGGAAGCCCAATCACTAGAATAGGAGGCAAGAAACTATATGTGATAAACCAGCTGGGAGTCCCAGCAACCATGTTCCTAATGACCTCTGCAGTGCTGGCAGACACCATGTCAGAATTCAAATCTCCACAGTAATAGATCATGGGAGCAGATTCCTACCCTCAGCAAGAAGCAGAGTTCACTGGGACTGGGAGACTATTATCAGGAGTGCACTAATTCCTGGCAGAAAAAAAAAAATGGACCAGACTCTACCAGTCCACACAAACCTGCTAACAACCAAATCGAACCCCTATAGTGAGCAAATGCCTCCCAAAGCATACTCAGCCACCAAAGGGGGCTTGAGGCAGGCTAGTTAGGCAGGCCAGGGTTAATGGGAGATGACCACAACTCCATCTCATAACAGAAAGATTTTCAGAGGCTATGTAAGAGAGGAGAGCCTGGCCCTTTAAACTTCCTGCCTTGGTCTCCTAGCTGCAAGAAGCCACATTGATGAGTTAGTGCTCCCCACTGTTCTGGAGCTTGGTAGGAAGAAACCAAGGCATATCTCTGCTGACAACACAGCACAGCTGCTGCCCTGGAGCTGACTGACTCTAAGACAAGGAGAAATGTCAAAAAGTCAGTAAAGCCATCCCAAAACCAAGAAAAT
Organism: Erinaceus europaeus; assembly: GCF_950295315.1. Lineage (NCBI taxonomy): Eukaryota > Metazoa > Chordata > Mammalia > Eulipotyphla > Erinaceidae > Erinaceus > Erinaceus europaeus. The sequence continues at coordinate 83,243,733 of NC_080168.1, read as the reverse complement.
GAGTGAAAGCTGGAGAAGCCCCTAAAATTTTAAAATACTATAGATTAAGACAAAGAGTTCATTCTCTAAACTGATTTGCTGTGCTTTAGTGTTTTCTTTCAAATTCAATGAATAAATAGGTCTCAACTTCTTGGTGTACTCTTGTGGCGATGCCAAGAACACATGCACCAGGCCAGTAACAGCCCACTGCTTGCCTGTTCCTTTGTCACCATAGCCTGCCAATCTGGTTTCTGCCAGCCCCCCAAGTATACACTGTCACCACCTGGGATTGAGTTCTTAGCCTCTGTTCAGATCCAGACCTGTGCCTATGACAACATAGTGGCTTCTGGATGCTCATAAAATGGAACCCCTGGTCTCCACCCAGGCTAGTTCAACCTCTGTGCTATAGGCTCTGCCAGGAACCTGTGACTGTGAAATCTTGGTCACTGCTCAAGCTCACATAAGCACAGACCTCTGGCCTAGGAAATGACCCAACCTGATCAATCAAAACAGTGACTCGGAAAAAACTGAAAGGGCTATGCAAACTTCCTAAGAAGACTTCAAAGCAATTCTAGGGATTTTCTGACTCCAAATAAACTCTTATAGCTTTTATAGATGCATGGCTAAGAAATTTGTGTTATATATACACAATGGAATACTACTCATCTATTAAGAGTGATGGAATCACCTTCTTCATCTCATCTTGGATGGCACTTGAAGGAATCATCTTAAGTGAGATCAGCCAGAAAGAGAAGGGTGAATATGGGGTAATCTTACTCATGAGCAGAACTTAAACATGAACAGAAATGGAGACAAAGTAAAACTTGGGCTGATTTGTTGTATTGCACCAAAGCAAAGGACTCCGGAAGAGGATGTGGTGTGTGTGTGTGTGTGTGTGTGTGTGTGTGTGTGTGTGTGTGTGTGTGTGTGTGATTTAGGGGTGAGAGTGTTTTTCAGACACCTATTTTGGTGAGATAAGAAATTGTACCCATGTGTCAATAACCGTACTATAAAATAGTAGCCTCCCAATAAAAATTAAAAAGAAAAAGCAACAGGACTAAGAATGCTTTCTGAAATGAGAGCTCACTAAGAAAAAGACTTGGGAGCTAGCATAATGGCTATACAAATAGACTTTAATCTCTGAGGCTCTGATGTTCCAGACTTATTTCCAAGTACCACCAGAAGCCAGAGCTGATCAGTACTCTGGTTAATATTTTAAAAGAATGAGAACGAGTGGGAGGAGGAGGACTTAACAATGTCAGAAATTTTTTTTTGCTCCACCATCAGAGTCAAAGCTTTTTCAAAATCCTAACCAGAATTGAAGAAAATAGTATTTGAACTATACAATAAGATAGACAGAAGCCAAAGGTGAAAACAGTGAGCTTAAGGATAGACGAATCTATCAAAAATACAACAAAAAGGAATAAAACAAATTAATGTTAAAAAGTTATGGAACTTATCAAGAGGATCCATAGCTATGTCACAGGGATGCCAGAAGGAATGCAAAAAAAAAAAAAAAGGGACAGAATTGTTATTTGAAGAAAGAATCATTAAGAATGTCCCCAAGCTGAGCAAGGAGATAATGCAAAACTCCAGGAAGCTCAAAGAACTCCAAACAAAATAAACCCCAACACATGCACATCAATTATAATTAAAATGACAAAAATCAAAGAGGACCCTAGAAGTGACAAGAGAAAAATAAAGAATCATAACAAAGGGAATACTCATAAGTTTCTTCAACAGAAACTCTAAAGGTCAGAGGGGAATAACATGGTAAATTTAAAATGTTGAATGGAACTGAACCCCCAACCAAGAATTTCGTTGGATTATCATTCAGATGTGAATAAGTTAAATTTTTAAAAAGGCATTTATAGACACAAAACAGTTAAGTACATTCATCACTACTTTTACCCAGTTCTACAAGGAACACTAGGGAAGTATATGTAAAATGAAAATGCAGGGGTAGGGCAATAGCACAGTGGGTTAAGTGCACGTGGTGCAAAGCGCAAGGACCAGACTAATGATCCCGGTTCGAGCCCCCTGCTCCCCACCTGCAGGGGAGTCACTTGACAGGTGGTGAAACAGGTCTGCAGGTGTCTTTCTTCTTCTCGTCTTCCCCTCCTCTCTCCATTTCTCTCTGTCCTACCCAACAACAACGACATCATCATCAACAACAATAACTACAACAATAAAACAAAAAAAGGGGAAATACATAAAAGTAAATAATTTAAAAATTATTTAAAAATTAAATAAATAAAATGAAAATGCTGGGTTAGGGATATAGTGCAGTGGTAGTGCACTAAATGCATATGCCTAAGGTCTCAAAGATCCCAGGTTCAATCCTTGGCACCACCGTATGCCAGAACTGAAATTAGTTTGGTCTATCTCATGAAACTCAATGATAAATAAATCTTTAAAGAAAAAGAAAACATTGGATTATCTTATTCATATAGGGTATACAAAGAAACAAGAAAGTCAAATGATAAACTTTTAAATTTCAGAATTGTAAAAGTTCATTCCACAGTGAACAGGGTCAGGAGGACTGTGGGGGTTGGGGCAGTCACACAGGCATTGGTGGAAGAGTAGTGGTACCACAGTGGTGGACGTAGTGTGGTAACACATATTATGAAGAGATATAAAGTTATTCTGTTTTTTTTTAAGTACAAGAAGTTATTTTTACATTATTTATGTACTAGTTATTTATTTTGGACAGAGACAGAAATTGAGAGGGGAGGAGGAGACAGAGAAGAGACAGCTGCAGCCTTGCTTCACAGCTCAACAAGCACGGGTGGGGACCAGGGGCTTGAACCTGAGTTCCTGCACATGGTAGCATGTGTGTTCTACCAGGTGTGCCACCACCTGGCCCCTGTAAAACTGTACTTCTAAAACATTTATAGTTTTGTAAACCAACATTATATAAAACAAAATACTCAATATTGATGGCATTTAAAAAAGTACTTACTGCTGGTAGAGGACATGTGGCTGTAGTCGGACCTGAAATGTAAAAATAGTATTAGCAGGGCTAAATACTATTTTTCTTTATAAAAACAATTTATTCAAGATAGGTAAGCAGCATTTAGCCAATAAAAAATGCTATGAACTGAAACTACAGTCCTAAGGAATGTTTTTGTGCAAAACAAAGTTATGTCTGAATATTATCAAGTTCTTATATGAAAGAAAACCCTTAAAGATACTTTAGAAATCAAGGATCTGAGAGCAGCAACAACTGCGTCTCTCTCCTCTCCCAGGTCAACTAGGAATAAAAAAAGAAGATCACCTGAGAACACAAGACTTGGATTACTTTGGGAACCCACCAAGTCATGGGTGAGTACAAACACATGTGGCTTGTGGACAGAGAAGGGACTAAGGAGAGATTCCTGGGGTTGAAAACCCATATCTACTCAGGAGCAATTGGTAACAGTCCTACAGTTTGCCACTTAAGGCATCACCTCTGGTCTGCTAAAAAAAAAAAAAAAATCTACTGAATAGTTACAATGCCCACAAGCTTCCAGGGAAGCCTATACGGAAGATAAAGAACAAAGGAGGGTTTCACAGCCACTGTGCTTCACCTCAAGTATTGAGACAACATTGAAACAACTGTTAATTTCTATAACTGTGAACTCCTTAAGTACCTTACTTAGACACAAGTCAATCAGAAAAGTGTGATTAGTGGGTTGAATAGTACTGAGAGAGGGACCTCATAACACACTACATACAATGGTTAAATCAAGAAGAAATATTGAAGAAATGAACTAGGACAAAAGCCCAGCTATAAGCCCCCCATAGGTAGAAACACATAAGAATGAGGACAAGATCTGAACACTAATTGAGGCATTAGTCATAGCAGTGAGGAAAGAGTTTGAAAGTAATATCATCAGAAAAGAAGAAACAGGAAATGAGACTCTGAAAGTAAACACTATCTCAAAGTAATTGGAGAGCTGAAAACTGAAATAGCTGAGCTAAGGGCACAACTAGCTGAACAAGCTAATACAGTGTCAGAACAGGGCAAAAAAAATAGCTGAGCTATAGAAAACGGTAGAGGGGAGACAGAATAGAGTAAATGAGGCAGAAAATAGAATTAGCATGACTGAGGATTAGAGAAAACTAAGAAAGAAGTAAGAGATCTCAAAAAGAGATTAAGAGATACTGAAAGCAACAACAGAGACATGTGGGATGACTTCAAAAGAAGTATTATATGCATTATTGGCTTTCCAGAGGAAGAAAAAAAAGGGAGGGAAAGAAAGCATTTTGCAGGACATAATAGCTGAGAACTTCTCTAGTCTAGACAAAAGACATGAAGGTTCAAGAATCCCAGAGACTTCCAAACAGAATTAACCCAGACACATGAAAATGAATGAAAAGAATGAAAAGGAATATGGATAAAGAAAGGATCCTGAAGGTTGCAAGAGAAAACAAAGAGTCACTTACAGAGGAAAACCCATAAGATTAGCGGCAGACTTCTCCACACAAACACCACAGGCCAGAAGAGAATGGCAAGATGTCTATCAAGTGCTCAATGAGAAAGGCTTTTAACCAAGACTACTGTATCCTGCTAGACTGTCATTCAGACTAGATAGAGGCATGAAAACCTTCACAGACAAGCAACAGTTGAAGGAATCAACTATCACCAAGCCTGCCCTGAAAGAAGTTCTAAAAGGTCTCCTATAAACAATCGGATCACCAGAAATATGCCATATATCAGAACACTCTAAAACTCCACAAGAATGGTGTTAAAATACCTTCAATCTTTGATATCAATAAATGTTAATGGCCTGAATTCACCTATTACAAGGCATAGAGTAGGAAGGTTAATCAGAAAACACACCAAACAATATGCTGTCTGCAGGAACCCCACTTAACTCAACAAGGCAAACACAGACTCAGAGTGAAAGGATGAAAAACTATCATATAAGCCAATGGACTACATAAAAGGTCAGGAACAGCTATTCTCATATCTGACACAGTAGACATTAAAATAAATAAAATTAAAAATGATAGGGATAGACACTACTTAATGCTCGGAGAATCAGTCAATCAAGAGGCCTTAACGATTATTAACATCTATACACCCAATGAAAGGCCATCTAAATACATCAAACATTTATTGATAGGGCTACAGCAATATATTAACAGCAACACAGTAATAGTAGGGGATGTCAACACCCCTTGGATGTTAGACCAGAAACTATAAAAAACTTAGAGGAAAATATTAGCAGAACTCTTTTTCATCTAAATTTTAAGGTCATCTTCAATGAAATGAATCCAATTACAAAAAAAAAAAAAGTTGAACAATAAGCACAAAGCAGAACTTGGACTGGGTCTGGTGAATTGTGCCAAAGTAAAGGACTCTCTGTGTTTGGGGGTCGGGGGGACTCAGGTCCTGGGGACATGATGGCAGAGGAGGACATAGAGGGGAGTTTGTTATGTGGAAAACTGAGAAATATGAACAGGGGTAGATGGCATAATGGTTATGAAAAGAGATTCTTATTCCTGAGGCTCCAAAGTCTCAGGTTCATGATGAATAAACCTTCTTTACACCATCTTGGATAGAGCTTGAAGATATCATGTTAAGTGAGTTAAGTCATAAAAAAAAAGTTGAATATGGGATGACCTCACACATAGTTGAAAAATGAGAACAGAAGGGAAAACTCTAAGCAGAACTTGGACTGAAGTTGGTGTATTGCACCAAAGTAAAAGACTCTGGTTATGGGGGAGGGTTCAGGTCCTAGAACATGATAGCAGAAGAAGATCTAGTGGGGGTTGTATTGTTATGTGGAAATGTTATGGATGTACAAACCATTGTATTTTACTGTTGACTGTAAACCATTAATCCTCCAATAAAGAAATTTAAAAATAAGAAAAAAAATCAAAGATTCTTCATTCTGGATATCGTCTTCATGGGAGATCAAATGGGTCCCAGGGCATCTATATTTGCTAGCAGATTTTGGAATGGCAGTTTCTTTTCCTGGGGAGAAGGCTCAAAGTTTTTGACAGATTTTTCAGAGGGGTTCATGACTCCTGTAAAGGTCAAAATATTGCACATGAGCACTATTCCAATGTGAGCACCACCTGAGGGGGGGATGTTCTGATGCTGACGACAGCAGGAAAGTGGAGGGAAGACCCTGGCAAGAGTGAGAGAGACACCGGCTGCCAAGGCTTTCACAGCCAAGTCTGGCTGATCTACTGGGGGTACAGAGGCAGAATGGCTTTGACTGATTTTGGTTTCATCTGAGAAGAAATGCTGGTGGACAGTGGAGTAACAGGATGTGGGCAGTGACAGGGAAAGGGAAAGGCGGGGCTAAGTGGCCAGCTTCCCTCCTGTGACTAGGAGTCTGGCCAAAGGGCCTGCTCAATCTCTACTGGGTCTCTCTCCTACTGTGTTGTCCTTAAGCCTTCCTTTTCTGGCAAAGTATTTGGTGTAGAAGTTATGTTTTTCTGTTCATAGTGCTCCAAAGTCATTCTCAGTAGGAAATTAAGCTCGGGCATATAGAAACTCATTCTTGCAAGGTGGTAGTTAGGGGGACACAGTTATATAAATAAGTGGTTAATTATGTTTGATTTTAAAGGCATAAGTTCCTCTTGTTTACTTGGTCTCCAATTGCTTTTCTTGGATCAGCTAATTTTTACTCCACTGAGCTTCTTAGCATATTAAAAAAGCACACACAAAACTTTTTTAAAAAAGTCATAAGACTCATGCCTTTTACTAGTTAAAATTACCTACATTTCTCAAATGATACACTGATTTATTGGTAGAGGGAAAAGAATGGAAGAAAAGAAACATGATTTTTTTCTTTTCATATGAATATTTTAGTAGTCATAGAATCACTGCATTTTAAAACTGGGAAAAATAATCACTGATAGTAACATCTGCATATCTCTGCATATTACGTACTGCAGCTACATAGACTTAATCCAATTTTTATATGATTGATAAGAAAACTAAGGTGATATGATTTGTAAAGAGACTGGCAGGTGCGAAATGGCAAGCGTTGGAAGGAGGTGAGCAGGTGGTGGTGAGAAGGAGGTAAAAGATACTGGCAAGGGCAAGTCAGCTAAGGGAGATGAGGGAGGAAAATCAAGAACCAGTGACATTCTAGAATCCAAGATTTGTAGCCCCAGTGTTGGTGCACTAAGTTCTTTCTAGGGCCAGGCAGAACATAAATAAATGTTAGGACAGCACTGTGGAAACTGACTGTGTGTCAGTGCAGCAAATACTTAGCAGCTGTGCCCTGCAGCAGATTTAATGGCAGGCCCTTCCACTGCAAGATGATGCCCTTAAGATGCCAGGCTTGGCAGCCAGGCAGTGGCATCCTTGGTTGAGCATACATGTTATGATGCACAAGTACCCCAGTTCAAGCCCCCAGTCCTCAAGTTATATAAGTGGTGAAGCAGTGCTGTAGGTGTCTCCCTTTCTCTTTTCCTCTCTCCTACTTCCCTTTCAATTTCTTGAGGTCTAGCCAATAAAAAAATTTTTTAAAGTTTTTTAAAAAGATGCCAGGCTTGAGTACATTTCATGACTGCTCAAATATGTCCAACAATGATATATCTCAGCACTATTTATTTTATCATTGAAAATTATACTTTTCATCTAGGATTTCCCTGGAGCAGATGGGGTTCACATATATACATACATGTTTTAAAGCCCTATATGCTGACAGGTTTGTATGTAGAATGAAATTTATGTCTGAGACATATTTCTAAACATTTAAAATTTTTTTATTATCTTTATTTATTGGATAGACACAGTCAGAAATCGAGAGGGAAGGAGGAGATAAATACACCTGAAGCCCTGCTTCACCACTCGCAAAGCTTTCCCCCTGCAGGTGGGGGCCAGGGGCTTGAACCCGGGTCCTTTCACACTGTAACATATCGCTCAACCAGGTGCACCACCACCCAGCTCCATATTTCTAAACTCTTAAAGTGTAGCAGTAGCCTTTTAAGGTAGGTGCTAGCACAGCTAACACCCTGCTACAGATCAGATACTTCCACCTTTCTTTCTTATACTGCCTGGTCAGGCCCACTGTCTGGTCAGGCCCACTTCTGTTAGTCTCAGGACTCTCTCTAAGGCCATTTCACTTTCTTCACCAGGTAGCAGCCAACATTAGGAAAGTACAAATCTCACCATCTGACTCTGAATCAGTTCAAGCCTAACATAAATCCCTCTCTCCATAATGGAGAGCCTCTTCGCAGCTCTGAGGTCCATCACCCCACCTTCCCACCTGTTCACCAGCAAAACAGAAACAAAGTAGAGGGAAGTGGGTAGATAGCATAATGGTTATGCATTATGCATTAAGCCTCATGCCTGGGGCTCTGAAGTCCCAGGTTCAATCGTTCAATCCCTTGCACCACCATCAGCCAGAGTTGAGCAGTGCTCTGGTAAAAAAAAAATAATAAAGATATATATATATATATATATATATATATATATATATATATGTCAAGTAGAAATGTCATCTAAGATTTCCTGTTTCTCCCCAGCTTCTGAGTCTGTTTCTATAATTTATATATAGTCATAACTCTGGTAAAGATACTTTTTAATTCTCTGTTTTCTTTGCCACCAGGGTTATTCTCATTGGGACTCAGCTTGCATGATAAATCTGTCACTCCTAGTGACCATTTTCCCCCACCCCATCTTTTCTTTTTTGATAGAGTCAGAGAAATTGAGAGGGGTGGGGGAAAAAAAAAAAACAAAGGCAGAGAGAGACACTCCCCTGCTGTACTGCTTCTTTGTTCATGAAGCTTCCCACCTGCAGGTGAGGACCAGGAGCTAGGGTCATGAATGGTAACATGTATGTCTACCCATCTGGTCTCTCTCACTTAATTTTTAAGCATACTCTTCTAAACTGTTCTTTTCATTCAGCACCCTCATAACAGTTCCTATAATTATAATTTTGGATAAAGAAATGTCCTATACTGTAACCAGCCACTCCCCTTTAATTGGCTATGATTGTTCCCTTTTACAAAGTACGAAATGATGACATGTTTATAATGATGTCGTCGTCGTCATTGTTAGGACAAAGAGAAATGGAGAGAGGAGGGGAAGACAGAGAGGGGGAGAGAAAGATAGACACCTGCAGACCTGCTTCACTACCTGTGAAGCGACACCCCTGCAGGTGCGGAGCTGGAGGCTCAAACCGGGATCCTTACGCTGGTCCTTGTGCTTCGCGCCATGTGCACTTAACCCGCTGTACTACCACCCAGCTCCCCAAAGGAACTGTTATTTTCTTAAAGCAGGCTAGTTACCCAAAGATCATGGGTACAGTATAACTATATTTTCATAGCTCAGTGACAGCTGACACAGAAGTGAAGGTTCACTAGTGCCAAACCAGTTAATTCTATCCAATAATGCCATATCATTGATGTAAGTGCCAGTGCCCAACTTGTGAGTGAAAAGAATCCATCAGGTATGGTCATATCTGGAGTGGCTGAGAGGCTAGATCTGAAAGACAGCACACATGGAAACACCCCATGTAAGCCATCTTGACTACAACACTGTCTCTCAATGTAGGGATTCCACTCCTTAAGATCATTTATCACCATCAGTAGCAAACATAGCCAATTTTTTTTCTTACAAAAAGTATACAAAAGCACAAAGCTTGCTTTCAAGTAGATTTAGAAAACCAGAGCTTCAAAATGATACCAACCCTCACAGAAAGAGGCTTGTTTAAAGTCTTGGCTTGTATTCTATGAGTCAAACAACAAGAGTGGCATTTCAAACAAAATAAAATGTTTCAGCAGAAAACAAGAGTTCATCACAAGTCCAAGGGCTCCTTGAGAGCAAGCTAAGTGAGAAGCATCTGCAAACTGGTAACTGTTTTCCTGCACCATGATAACATGCTGATGCATGTCCCACAGCCTTGCTGATGTTCTAACTGATAATCTAACTGCCTAAGGCATTTAAAAGCATCAGAGTCAGAGAAATAGCACAATAGTAGCATATAGGACTTGCTTGTCAGTTTCCAGGTTCAAACCCTGGCACCACCAGAACTGAGCAGTACCAATAAAATAAGGTTTCAAGGGTATAATTTCACTCACATGCTGTAAGTCACCACACCCTCCACCAATGTTCTTAAATCTTGTAATTTTGTAAAACACTGTTAAGTCACTAATAATAAAGAATGAGCACATTGGCCCAGGGAGACTGCTTGGCAGTTATTAAGCACTGCATATTAGAAAGAAAATAAAAACAGGAAAACAAAATAGCAAATAGGAGCATTCCAGTATCTACTGTGATGAGCATAAAGAATGCAATGTATGGTCTTGGAGGCTGGGTGGTAGAGTATCAGGTTAAGTGCACACAGTACAAAGCACAAAGACCTAAGCGAAGATCCTGGTTCCAGCCCCCTGCAGGGGAGTCGCTTCATAAGTGGTGAAGCAGGTCTCCAGGTGTCTATCTTTCTCTTCCCCTCTCTGTCATCCCCTCCTCTTTCAATTTCTCTCTGTCCTATCCAACAATAGCAACAACAACAATGGGGGGGGGGAAATGGCCACTAGGAGCAGTTGAGTCCTAGTGCAGGCACCTACCCGCCCCTCCAAGAACGTATGGTTTTGAGTTTGTTTGAAGATATACATGTTTCTTTATGAAAAGCCCTTACATTCATCATCAGGGATGGTTCTCATAATGTTAATAATATGGTAATAATGTTGTACTGAGAGTTCACTTATGTCAGGCATTATTAAGAACTTTTATTTGCTTGCTTATTTTTAGAGAAAGGCAAAGAGTGTGTGGGAAGGAAACCACAGTAACAATGCTTCCTTCAGTGCAGTGGGACCAGGCTTGCACCTGGGCCACACAGGTGGCAAAGCAACGCACTATCTAACTGAGCTATTTTACCATCTCTTAAGGACTTTTAAATAGATTAATCACCACAGCTAACTTGGTGAAGTGGGTGCTATTGTCATTATCCCTATTTTATAGAGAAAGCAAAAGACAGAGAGGTTGCATAGCTGGCTCAAGGTCCCACAACTTGTGAGTGGAAGAGCCAGAATCCACTCCCAGCAGGCTGACTCTCTGAACTGTGACTGGCATACTCTGCCCACTTGCTGTGGGACTCACAAAGGTTCTTGGAACTGTCTCCGATTTGTTGTGGAAAAAAAAAAAAAAAACATAAGCAACTCAATCCAATACCCACTCACCTTCTACTTGTGTATTTTATCCACATCACACACAGCCTATCTTTTATCCACTCACAGCCTTCTCCCCAACCCTTTTTAATTGCTACCAGGGTTACTGCTGGGACTTGGTGCCCGCATAAAGAAATAAACTCCTCTCTCTGGGGGCTATTCTTTCCCTTGTTTCTTTCTTTTATTTTGATTGAAGACAGAGAAGTGGAAAGGGAAACAAAGGTGGAGAGAGAGACACCTGTAGCACTGTTTCAACACTTATGAAGCTTGCCCCCTGAAGATGGGACATGAATCTGGGTCTTTTTTTCCCCATTTTTCTTTTTTATTTTATTTTATTTTATTACATTTTTAAAGAAAGGAGACATTAACAAAACCATAGAATAAGAGGGGTACAGTTCTGCACAATTCCCATAACCCAATCTCCATATCCCATCCCCTCCCCTGATAGCCTTCCCATTCTAATCTGGGTCTTTCTACCTGGTATGTGTACCCCAACTAGGTGTGCCACAGCCCAGCCACATTCCCCAAACTCTGATAATCCAAATACCCACAGAGTCTCTCACCTGCCCCTTAGATGAGCACTGCTGTAGAAAAATGAACCACAGGATAGACTGCCATCTCCATAAGGAATCACTAAGCTCAGGGGCTTCTCACTCAATATTCTCCAGACAACCACTCAAACTTCTGCTCTCCTAGAGAAGGGAGATGTCTGCTCTGAGTGCAAATACACCTTCCCTTTCTGTCCCTCTCAAACTGTAAGAGGGGAAGATGTCCCTCCTCCTACCAAAGCCACATGTCTGAATCCACGACCCTCACCTTTTCAGAAAGCTGACATTTAAGACCTCCCCAGACCATTTGCAGCCCAATCCTTGCCCAGCACACCTTTAACTCAAGCTTTCTCCCTCCCTTCAGCTAATCCTCTCCTCAGCATTCCCCACCAGACAAAAGTCTCCAGGCTTCTCCCTCCTGTGGCAACTCTGACCTGGCCTCAGCCTCCACCTCTCCTTTTGTATCTCCACTAGAACAGGACACTTCACATTGCCCCCCTTAAGTGGATTCTTGCTTAGCAGATCTCTTTCTTCTTTTGGCCTCTAGGATATGTTTTAACTCAATGTCTGTATCAGCTCCTCCTCTATTTTTACATGTAAATAACATGACATGTAAATACCCTCTACCCCACCCCTCTTTTAAGGGCTAGTCTTAAATAACACCAGCTTCACAACATTGCTGAAATATGTAAATGCTCACAGCAGTACCTGGCACACAGAAAATCTTAAGTGTTTTCTGCTACAGAGTCTAACTTGCTTCCAGAGGGACAGACAGCCCCCATAGTCAATGTCATCACCAGATGTCCTCCCCCCTCCAGTACAGGCTCTGTATCACTGCACAAAGGCTACATGCCACACGTGAGATTTTTCAGACCTTGCCCAAGCTTGGTATGGGGGGGGAGTGTCACAGGAATCTTTGAAAATCTGGTAAAAAAAAAAAAATACTGGGTTGTCAGAAAAGTCTTGAAGCATTTCTGCAGTCAAACATAGAAAAAAAAACAGGGCATGACTTTTCTGACAAGCCAGTAAGTTTCTTCCCAGAAAAGAAATCACAAAGCCACCATTCTACCTATATCTTGAAGGTAGTGGACCTCAAACTAATGATTCCTGCCTTAAGGGGTATGTCACTTGAGCTGAGTCATGGAAGAGGAGTAGAGTTTCACCTGGTGGTCAGGCACGCCAGGTGGAGAAGGGAGAGCTGGTAAGGGGAGCAGGGTGACAAAGGCAAGGGCTTGGGAAAACCTAGGATACAACCAGGTGCAGGGGCAAGGCTGAGCCTGTAGAGAGACAGAGCTGCAGACGCTAGGGTTTGAAGGCAACTCAGTTCTTTGCACTTCACAGATGGAGCCACTAAAGCAGTTTGGAAGTGAGATACAATCATATTTGCAGTTAAAAAAAATTCTCATGGGGTTAGGCAGTGGCACACGTGATTAAGCACAGAGCTGCCCCAAACAAGGACCTGGGAGTTTAATCCCTCAGGCCCCACCTGCAGGGGGGAAGCACGTCAGCAGGTGTCTCTCTTTCTTTCCCTCTCCATCTCCCCCTTCCATCTCAGTTTCTGTCTCCATCCAATAAGTAAATTAAAAGAAATACTACATTTTGGGCAAGACTCAGGTTCAAATCCAGCCCCTACCACACTGAGGGAAGCTGCAGTGCTGTGGTGTTTTTCTCTGTGCCTTTCTACCTGAAAAAGTCAGCCTGGAGTGGTGAGCCCCAGTGAAAACCAAAACAATAAAATTTAGTTATTTTTGTTTTAATTACAGATACAAGGCAGGGGAATGGTGCACCCTATAGAGTACGCACATTATCATGCATGAAAACCCAGGTTCGGGGGGAAGCTTCATGAGTGCTGGAGCAGTGCTAAAGGAGTTTCCTCTCCTACAGAAAAAGAATGGCCATGGTGGAACCATTGTGCAGACTCTAAACCCCAATAATATCTCTGGTGGAAAAAAAAGGGAAATAAATAACACCAACACAAAGTGAGTGTCTATATGCTTATGCACAACTTGACTGGCTGCCATATGAATGCTGAAGAGGACAAACGGTGGGGCAGGGACCTCGAGCAAAGCAGGAAAACAACTGTTGTGATAACTGCAAAGGCATAGGACTATGTGGTAAGTACAAGGCTGATACAAATATACTGAAACCTTTTAATTTATACATGCTTTCTTATTCATATTTTTTATTGCCACCAGAGTTATCCCTGGGGCTCTGTGCCTGCACAATGAATCCACTGCTTCTAGCTAGCAACCATCCCCCCTTTTATTCCTTATTTATTTGATAGGACAGAGAAATTAAGAGGGGAGGTAGAGACAGACACCTGCAGTACTTGCTTCATAACCTGTGAAGCCCCCCCCCCCAATTGCAGATGAGGAGCAGGGTCTCTAACCCTGGTCCTTGCACATGGTAACAGGTACACTCAACCAAGTGAGCCACCACCTGGCTCCATTTATCTTAAGAGTGTTGCTGAGGCTAGAATTCATTAAGCAGTTTAGTGTTCTTAGTGACAGAAGCAGAAGCAGCTCTGTGTCAGTGTCCTCAGCAAACCTTCCCAGGTACTCTGGCAGCTGTCAGGCTCTTCCCTAGGATCTCAGGGAAAGGCAATCCTCTGGCCAAGGATTTCCCCTTCACCTCTCCAAGAGCAAGGACTTGTGGAAAGTGCCTTAGGTGAACTCTGTAAATTGAAAATGAGCAGACTAGCTGTGCTTCATTTAACCCAAATGAAAATTAGCTGCTTCGTTTTGCTTTGTTTCATCTATTCACAGTCCAGCTAATGAAAAACAAAGCCAAGGACCCTCAATTAATGCTGATAAGGCCTCTTATATTAAGTGTGGGATGGAGCACGGCAGTCAGAGCTTGGAGTCAGGTTTTTCCACCTGACAATGATTTGGTGCTGCAGGGAACCAGGCATGATCCTGAGTTCAGTAACAGGAAAGGTCCAGCACAGGATAGGTCCTTTAGGATATAAAGCCTCACATTTGGGTTGGGGTTGGGGTTGGGGCTGGGGCTGGGGCTGGGAAGGAAGGGTGGAGTTGAATCACCAGGAGGGGGTGCCTTTTAGGGGGGCAGATGTGACACAAGTCCACGCTGAGCCTGGGCTCTCTTCCTGTGCTCACAGGCTGCCAAACCCTAAGATGAATCCTAACCTCCCCTGTCTTCCAAGAGTGAGATTTTCTGTTCTCAGGGCAGCCCCAGCCTTCCTCCAGGGTCACCATGGATAGGAAAAGACACCCTTTCCTTGGGAGTGGGACCTATATCCTGGAAGTGGTGCTGACTCTGCACAGGGAAATCCTCTGAAGATAGTGGCTGGGTAGAAGCCTTTATAGGGAACATTCATCTCTAAAAGGTCACTCAGTCTTTTGTCTCGCCCAGGAAAACTGTGTTGTTGAAACAGGCTTAATCAGTCTACAAAGGTTTGTGCTAATTCGGGGGGGGGGGGTGCGTGGAACGAAAAGGCACTCTTTAAAAAGACAAGATTACATCAGACACCGTCTTCACCCCACTCGTACCCATGGAAATTGTCTGCAGCTGGGACAGGTGCGCATGGTGGGGGGTAAAGTGTCCTATGAAAACACACACACACACACACACACACACACACACACACACACACACACACGAGTCTCCATAGAAGATTTAGAAAATATCTAAGTGCCAGCTGTTCCATCCTCTTTGCCTCTTCTCATTTCTAAACCTCCACCCTGAATTCTAAGACATTCAGAAGCTAAGACACTCAGAAAGTACTGGCAGCAGGTGCAAACAAGTGCCAAGAGCATCTCTCACATCTCTAATGCCGGTAGCAGCGGGGCAGGACCTGGGCCTGGCTCTCCCTTCCTTTTCAGCGATACCCCAGGGCAGAGGGGGTTGTGGAGGCGGGGGAGGGGGGCTTATAATGAACCCCGAGTTAGTTTCACGTCCCTCCTCCTCCCTAGGTGGGGCCCGCCAGCCTGGAAGGCAAGGGTCTGCCGAGCCGGCTTCCTGGAGGGGGGGTGGCCCGGGGGTTCCAGGCTGTGCGGGGCGGCAGGCAGCGGAGTGCGGGGGTCCCCCACCCTCCTCTGCCCCCTACCCCCGCTCACCCTCCGGTCTCGGCGCCCGAGTCCACACAGTCATCCTCCTCGCCGCCCGCCTTGGGATCCATGGCGCGCTCTGCTCTGGGACTCCGGCGGGCTACCTCCCTGTCGCCCGGCCCGGGCTTCTGGACTCGCTCCGGGTACTCTCTACACGCCAAGTACTCGCGCCGCAGCTGCCCGGGTTGCTGTCGCCACTCCTGCGCGCCCCGCCCCTCGCCGCCGGCCGAGCGTGTGCGCGCCCGAGAAGGCGGGTGCACGTGTTGCGGGGGATGTGCACGCGCAGGCGAAGTGTGAGCCGGGTGTGCACGAAGTGAGCGCGCACACGTGCGCAGAGGGGGTTTCTATGTGAGCAAGCTTGCTGCTCGCCTGCGTGTGCACGAGGAGGTGAGGTGTGAGAGTCATGGGCACCTGTGTTTGTGGGTGTGGACAGGTGAGGTATGTTGTGTGTGTGTTTGTGTGTGTGTGAGACAGAGAGGACTGAACCCGCATGCTAACGCTCTCCCCTGGGCTCACAATTCCTGCATCTGGGGTCCCAGGGTCTGCCCCTGGGATAATTTCACTCTAAGTAACTCACTGAATACCCTGCAACGCCCAGAAGGCAACCAGAAATTTTCATCACTGAATCTGGGCCCATTTGGAACCCTAGGTGTTTTCTTACGGCTCCCTCAAAATCACTCGCACTGAATTCATTGTCACTTTTCTTGGCACAGGCCTGAGTGGCTTCCCACCACCTAACATGTCACTTTCCAATGGGTGTCTTGAATTCTTGTGCTATCCTGGGATTTAAAAAAAGCCTTTAAAAATAGTTTAAAGAAAACCGGATGTGCCTTCTCAAAGGGGTTCTCCTTAGGGTGGAGGAGTACTCACCTCACTGTCCCAGAATGGACCCAAACAATCTGGACTCTGGTAAACTTCTCTAAGCTACTGGAATGCACACATTTCTATTTTCTTCTCATTAAGGCAATTTTGTCTTTGAAGAAAATTTCTATGTTCTTAAGGGCAAATTAATTTAACTTCTTTGAGTCTTAATTGACTTTTGTGTAAGGTAGGACTACTGACATCTTACCCTGGAGAGCTGTGGTGCATTAAATGAGATGGTGTGTGTGTGAGATACCAAGCAGTGGGTCCTGTTCCATACCAGGCACTTGTCACAAGTAGCTGTCATATATCTCAAGAGTGACCTAACTTTTTCCCTAATTTTGACTTGCAAATAGTGTCATCCTGGGTGACAACTGTGAAGAGGAATATTTTTTTTCCTCTCTCCCTTCCTCTCTCTTCTGTTCTTTCTTCCTTCTAATCTAAATAAATACCACTCCTTTTTAGCTCATAATGAAATCACACAAAGGATTAATCTAGTTTACAAAGACTAGAAACACAATTTCATCATCAAAAATAAAAAACCCATAGGTAAGTGTGCCAGCCTCAAATCTTAACTGAATTGTCTTTAATGAGCATAAAATTCCTTGCACATAAAAACAAAGATAATACTTATTTTGTGTTCATTAACATAAAGGGACCTGCCAGTTCTTCAAGGGAGACACACCTCCCACCCATGTACAATTTCTAAAAGAAAATTCTCCCAAGAAGCAAAATAAACATTGTGAGTGATTTACTGCATAATACCATTATCTACCACTTAAAATTCTGATTCATCCAATAGCTAAATATAAAGTGGGTGTGGGAGATAGCTCACTCTATAAAACACACAGTTTACCATGTGCAAGGACTTGGGTTTGAATCTCTGACCACCACATGAGAGCAACATGCCATGAGGCGCTTCAAGAGCAGTGGAATGATGCTGTGGTGTCAACTCCTTCTCCTATCTAAAGAAAAAAAAAAGTTAGCTAGGGCTGATGAGACTGTGTATGTGGAAAACCCCAGCAACCAAATAAAGGCATGAGAATAAAATCTGGATACAGAAATCAAGGAAAACACCATCTAACTCCAGAAGGTAAGAATAATTAGACTAATATATATTTTAGAGTTAGTCATTTGTTAAGGAGAGAGACAGAAAAGGAAAGAGAACCAGAGCATCATTCTGGCATATGTGATGCCAGGGATCCAACTCAGGACCTCATTCTTGAGAGTTCAAATTTTATTCACTGCACCTTAATTAGTAGTTTACATATCAAAGTATATAAACATAAAGGTCAATGCTATGAAGGAAAAGAATACTGTGCCCTGGGATAAAATTTAATTTAAATCAAATGACAATGAAAGCACTCTCAGGAAGAAATACTTAGCCATCTTCTGCCTCAGGGAGTTAGCACTTCTTGTTCCTTCTCCCTGCAGTCTTTATCTCTGCTTTTCTCCAAGACATCTGCCATATTTCTTACATGTTCAGATGACCCCTCATCAGTGAGCCCTTCGTTAGTCCTCAATCACAGCTCCCCCGTACACTGCTCAACTGCTTCATATAATTCTACCAGCATTTGGTTTCTGGTAGATTTATTATTATTATTATTTACTACTGCTACTGTTGTTATTACTCTTCCTCAACACTGTTCTAAATATGCCAACACCAAAAAGTAAAGTCATGGGCCCCCACCATGTGTCCTGAAGCCCCACTTCCTCAGATCCCTGCCACACTAGAGAAAGAGAGAGACAGGCTGGGAGTATGGATCAACATGGGCTTTGGCCCGTGTTAAGTGGGGAAGCAATTAGAGAAGCCAGACCTGTCAATATTTCCATTTTATAAATAACAATTAAATAAGTAAATGAATATGCCAGCACTATTGAGAACAGGAGATCTATTTTTGTTCACTGCTATACCTCCAACATCTAGAATAGTCTCTGGGGCAATCACTCTGGTGAATGAATGAAAGGACAGCAGTTCTCATATGGAGACAGGCAGTGAGAGAGTTCCAGGTAGAGAGACTGGCCAGCATTCCTGTCCATCTGGGCATATATGTCCCCATCTGTGTGGGCTCTCACTCTACCCCTTGGATCTTAGCCTGGTTTACTTTGTCACTGTTGGTGAAAGATCTATTAGGAGGGAGTCAGCAGGACTGTGCAGTGTGTCTGACCAGGGAACTTGGCCCACAGTTGTCACCATGTTTCCAGGTTCTGCTTATAGTCATTCTAAATATGGGGGTGTAAAGCCATCCCTCACTTGTTAGGTGGGGTCAGGGGAGTGCTGCTGGGCTGCTCAGGGCCACCCACTCTACTGCCCACAGATGTTCACACCAGACTCTGAGGACCTGGGAGACACACTGAGGCAGGAAGTATGACAGACCAGGAGACATGAAGCCTAACTTGAGACACACACACACACACACATACACACACACACACACACACACACACACACACACACACACCTGTTTTAAATTAATTACTTTTTATTGCCACCAGGGTTATTGCTGGGGCTTGGTGCTGGCACTACAAATCCACCACTCTGGGTGGTCATTTTTTCCTTTATTTCCCACCTTCCTTTCTATTTTCTTGGATAGGACAGAGATAAATTGAGAGGGGAGGAGGGAATAGAGGAGAGAGGAAGAATCCTGCAGACCTGCTTCACCATTTATGAAGTATCCCCCCCTGCAGGTGGGAACCAGGAGCTCAAACCTAGGTCCTTGTGCATGGTACTATGTGCATAATAATAACAGGTAATAACAGGGAACACTACTGCTTGGTCCTCCATTATGTTTTCTCTCTAGTTCATTTTGTTGATGGTAGTACAGGCTTTGATGTACAAGTGAACAAAGTCACTCATTCATTTATGTACTGAGCACTCAGTATTGCTCAGTTAAGAGCACTGTGCTGAGATGTAACTGGCTATCAGCAACATTGTCAAACCTTCCTTACTAATTTACTGTGAGACCAGCTAGTTCTGATCTAGTTATTTAAATGAAACATGGAGTTAGAGGATCCAATAGAAAGAAGAAATACAAAGCATCTTGGTTTGGGAAGTTTTGTCCATTCAACTTAATAAAAAATAAACCATACATTTCCCAGAAATAATTCAGATTAAAGAGAAATCTGGGTTAAAGAAGGAGGAGGAAGAGAAGAAGAGGAAGAAGAAGGAGGAGGAGGAGGAAGAGGAGGAGGAGGAGGAAGAGGAGGAGGAGGAGGAGGAGGTGGAGGAGGAGGAGGAGGAGGAGGAGGAGAAGAAGAAGAAGAAGAAGAAGAAGAAGAAGAAGAAGAAAAAGAAGAAGAAGAAGAAGAAGAAGAAGAAGGAGAAGAAGAAACACTTCCAAGCCTCCAGAAGAGTTTGTCTAATGTGAAAAATAAATATTATGATCATGACAAGAAAAATTATAAACTATTGACAAGTCTCCTTAGACAAAGAAAGCCACTAGCTATACAGGCAAGCATAAGGGAGCCAGATGGCGAGGGGGTAAATGAAACTGAAGATAAACTGTTGAGTTAGAAAATAATCTCATTAAGATCTGAATGACTCTGCTTTGTTAAGGAAGAGCAGAGATGGGGGTCTTGCTTAGAGCCTTCCCAAGAGTGATCAGCCTTAAGTTTTCAGGATGAGACCTGGGATTCAAGATGAGATACCCAGGATACAGTGTGTCTGTGGTTAACCCTCCAACTGCCAGACAGTGAGTGGAAATGAGGTGTGGGAATAGGAACAACCTTCGGAAAAATGCTTTGGAAGTTTTACAATGTGATGAAATCCTAGACTCAGTACTGAACCTGCAGACACCTTCTGGACACTGTGGCCGGGTCACCTAGTTTTCATGAGATGGAGACTTGGAAATGTTGACCCTCTGCTTTTGTTACTGCCTTTATGACCCTCCTCCTCTCTCTCCTCCTACTTTATTGGAACATTAAAGGATTATGGTACTGTTGACACATTGGTACAGTTTCTCATCTCCCTATGATAGGTATCTGTAAAACACTCTCACCTCAACTTGGGTCCTTTTTCCATCATCATGAACCAGGACTTCAAACCTCCACCCCCAAGCCCCATTCCTTACCTAGAGTCTTTCACTTTAGTGCAGTATACCACAGCATGCACACACATGTTCATAGCATCACAATGCAAATTGGTTCAGACTTCATGGAAAAAGTCTGGAGACTTCTCAGAACACCAGAAATAGACCTAGTTTATGACCTAGCAATTCCTCTCTTGAGGATGTATCTGAAGGAAGCAAATACATCTATCTGAAGAGATCTATGTAGTTCTATGTTCCTAGCAACACAATTTGTAATAGCCCAACTTGGAAGCAACTCAGATGTCATACGACAGATGAGTAGCTATGGAAGTTGTGTTATACTTACACAGTGGAATTCTATTCCGCTGTAAGAAGTGATGAAGTCATTCTTTTGCTTCATCTTGGATGGAACATGAAAGAATCCTGTTAAGTGAGAGCCTCTCTGTCCTCTTCTTATTGTCCCACTGTCCTTGGTAACCCAAATTTCCACAACTCTGCCTGCATTCATCTATTAGAACTGCCATACCGAAACTTCATACACGAGGGACTTAAACTTTGGATTATTATTTTCTCATACTTCAGGAGGCTGGAAGGCCAAACTGAAGATGTAACTGATTTAGTTTCTCCTAAGGCCTCTCTTCTTGGCTTTCAGGCAACTGCCTATTTCCTATTTCTCACATAGTCTTCTCCATGGATACTCATCCATTTTTTTTAAAATAAGGATGCCAGTCATATTGGGCTAGAGCCCATGCCCAAATGTCTCATTTTAACTCAGTTATTCCCTTAAAAGCCTTAACTCCACATACAGTCCCATCCTGAAGTACTATGGATTGGTGCATCAGCATATTAATTCAGGGCACACAGTTTAGCCCATAATGCAGTCTTTGAAGAAGTTTCCTGAAGGAGGCTTGATAGTATGTGTGATGACTAAGAGTGAGTTCTGATGCTGGCCAGTTGGCCTGAATTCTATAGTAAGGGCTCCTCTCAGTATTCACTTCTTGGTCCCCACGAAGTCATTAGCAGGACACTACAGCAGAGTATAGGCTACGAGGGGACGTCCCCTCCACTTCTGGCATGTTAGTGATAAAACAGACATCTAGTTCTTGTGGCCCAATGAGCACCTTGGCATTTGGTTTATAATCATCCCTTCTGCCCCAATGCATGTCTTAATCTTACAACTTTTTGAAAAGATTAATACAAATTTATGACCACAAGTTCTGGTCCTTCCTACTCTCATTTCTGACTCTCCCACTTATTCCTTAACCTTATAGAGACTTTTGTTTATGTCTCTCAGACCTGAGATGCCCTGAAGGACCTCTAGGTAAACCACTGTTTCCAGAGCACAACAGACAGAATTGCATGGCTCCCTTCTGCTCAAGAACCAAGCTAATGTCTCTTCATGGCACATATCTCCAGCCTCATTTCTCTTCCAAACCTCTTCCCACTTCCTGTAAGTGCCCTGTCTGCTATCCATCAACTTCTCTCTGTCAGGGCACTGTTAGGTGCTGGGATACACAGCAGCTACCAGCTATACTTGGGATTTAAAAGGGAATCTGGGAGGATGTGTGCTGGGCAGTGTATACTTGGTAGAGTGTACATGTTACCATTGCACAAGGACCCTGGGTCAAGCCTTCAGTTCCCTCCTATGGGGAAGCTTCACAAGTAGTGAAGTAGAGTTGCTGATGTTGCTTCTTTCCTCTCTTTCTCGATCTCCCCTTTCCCTATAAATTTCTTTGTAAATAAATAATTAATTAATTTAAAAAGGGGACTGAGGAGACAGCAATAATAGTTAAACAAAAGTCTTTCATGTCTGAGGTTCTAACATCTCAGGTTAAATCTTCAGTAACACCATAAACCAGAAATAAAGCATTGTTCTGGCCTCTATCTCTCATTAAAATAAATACTTTTAAAAGTAGCCTGGATGTCTAAAAATGATATTATAACATTTTTAAAAAATATTTATTTATTTATTATTGGACAAAGACAGAGAGAAATTGAAAAGGGACAAGGAGATAGGGAGAGAGGCAAAGAGACACCTGCAGCCCAGCTTCACCACTCATGAAGCTCCCCCCCTACTGGTGGGGGCCAGGGCCTTGAAGTCGGGTACTTGCGCACTGTAATGTGAGCGCTTAACCAGGTGCGCCACTGCCTGGCTCCATATTATAACATTTTTATAACTCAAATTAAGGTGGAAGGGGTCCTTTTTGGCCCTGTAATCTCCTAGACCTTTTAAGTAACAAGTGTTGAGATGAGAATGATGTCCTATTGGTTTTGCTGAGCAAAACCTCAGGGTCAATACATGACCTGAGTATTTTGGGGGCTTCCCTGACAATGACACCATTTTTTTTCCTATAGAAACAGAGATACATAGAAGTAGAGAGATAATGAAAGAAATGACAGCACCAAAGCTTCATTCATTGCAGTTTGGGCCAGGCTCAAACCTGTGCTACACACATAGCAAAGCAGCATACCATCCAAGTGAGCTATTTTGCTGGCCCTGTGTATCTGTTCCTTCCAACATTCAGAGAACCTAGCCTTGTCAGTACCCCACTGACTACCTTCAGGATAAAATCTCTCCACCTTGGGTTCCCACCTCCTCCAGTCTTCTAAGAAGCCTTACCTCCTGTTTGCCCCTTCTCTCTGCTATCTATATCTTTAGTCTTTCATGGGACCTCTCCCACCAACTTCTAAATATATACACCCTGTATTGAAAAGTTGTTGAACATCACATCTCTCTTCACCAATTGCTCCCTTTCATGTGGCAAAATATCTGGAAGCCTTGTCCATATTTGAAATCATTCCAGACAGGTTACGGTTTTCTTAGACACAGTTGGGTCTGCTCTTCTTGAAAGTCTCTCCCAAGCTAGAATGCTCCTTGGCTTTCTTCCCTCCCTTCCGGTCACACCTACATTGTCCTCCACACAACTTGCTCTACTGCCATCATGACGGATCCCCTCAGCCTCTGTTGCTAGGTTTTCTTCTCTTCTTACTTAGCATTTTCTTCCTTAGCCCAGGATTTCACTTGGTGTACATATGGTTCTCAATATGAATTTCCTGCTGCCGTATTTCCTACATGCAGGTTTCAGACTTTTTAACCTTACTACCTCTTTGGTATCTTTCCTTAGATGTCTCAAAGGCACTTCCAATTAAAATAATTCCAAACTGCATTACTGATTACCACCTCTTACTCACCACTCCATGCCTGCCATGATTCTCTCTGTTATTCCTTGTCTCATAGAGTGGTACCAAGAGATGTTGGTGTAATCCTTGTAACCCACCCAACCCAATCGCTTATCAATTCATCCCCAAGTCCTGTTGTTTGTTCTTGCTTGGTGTTGCTGAAAACATTCTCTTGACTGTAATTCTATTGCCATCCCCCTAGTCCAGCCTTTCCTCTACTCCATGCTAGCTTATTACATGAGTCTTTCAAAGTCTCCCCACATTTGTTCCACTCACCATATTGTAATCCGTGTTCTTTCTGAAGACAAATCTGGTAATTTCACTCCCTCCACATCCTGGAGGATTGCAATAGCTTTCTACTACTCTTAGGCTAGAGTCTAGAACTGGATTCAACCTCTGGTCTTGTACCAATCATATATTCTCCCAATTTTCTCTGCATTCTCTGTGATCCAGTTACATGAACCTGCTTTCACTCCTCAGATGAACAACTGTGGTCCCTCTCCAGGCACAGAATTTTCACATGCCAGCTTCTATCTGAAGTATACTTCCAGCCCATGTCTGCCTGGCTAACTCCACTTGCTCAGTCACCCTTTTCTCCCTTGGCCAGATGGACTCCCATACTTATGTATTCAGAGGACCTTGACAAAGTGGTTATTCTATACTTGTTTAGATCTTTGATAATTTCCTCTTTCCACTCCTAAATCCTGATCCAGGAAGACCTGAGTATTTCAGTCACCACTGTACTAATATAATCTTTGACTGCTGTTACTTACTTTACACTCAGGCCCAGGACACAGCAGCATTCTGCAAGTATTGAGCAAAGGGTGCCAGCACCCATGGGCTGAGACTATTCTGGTGTCTTTTCTAATGCCCCCCACATCCCCCAAGGGAACTAGAAATTGTCTCAAAGCATTATTATTTTTTTAAAAAGCACTTATAGTCTTATTAAAGCATTCATATGGGCAAGGAGAATATGTAACAGAGAAAAAAGTTTGAATAAGTTTCATCCCACTAAGAGACTGGCTTACTAGAAGAAGGATGAAAAAAGGAGACAGAGTGACAGTGGTTAATTCCCACAACCCCTCCAAGTATCAACCAGAGTGACCTCTGTACTCTTCCTAGTGTGAGTAATGTAATGTGGAAAATATTATTATGTAAACTGGCTTGATGCTTTCACTTTTCCATAATATTTTCCAGAATTCAAAGTATTATATCTGAATCATCTCTAGGTGAACTAGGTCATTTTTTTCCAGTCCATGGAATGTAATTTATTTCTGTGATGGCTTTCGGTGCTATGTTGCCCAAACATCAACACAGAGTAGTGGTTGCCAAGCAAGTTATAGGATCTCTTCTTCTGGATGGGAAAGGAGCTGCCTTTCATAATACTTATTTTCTAGAAGAGTCACAGGGAGAGCAGAGCTCTGACTTAGCTCTGGTTCATGGCAGTGCCTGGGATTGAACCTGGGACCACTGGGGCCCCAGGCATACAAGCCCTGAACTCTAACATGTTGAGCTATCTGCCTGGTCCAGGGAGCTTACTGCTAAGTGTAAGGGCTAATTCAAGAGGTGAGGTTAAATATTCTCTTGCTTAATTGTGGAGAAGACTGATTCAACGACTTCTCTCTCTGCATTATGACTCCATGGTCCTATTAATGTTTGACAGAAGGGCAAATCTAAGTCTGAAGTCCCATATAACCCTGAGTTTTCTTTTGGGGATGAAACTGAATAGAAAATAGAATACATCATATTGATGGGAGTCTGGCTGTATGCTTTGGAATAGTAACTAGTTTCACAGCTTTGTCACCTAGGAAACAAGCAAAACCCAATATGGGGAACTTGGAGGGCTTATGCTACTGCCTAAAATTTAGCTGGATTTGACTTTATGATGTGAAGGAATGTGTGTGATATTTTATCTGTGAACATGGACAAATGCTGTTGTCAAGTGATTTAAGAAACCAGCAGTGTATAATCTGAAAAGATCAAGGTGTAACCATTATATATATATATATATATATATTTTTTTTTTTTTTAAGGAGAATATGGGCTTATGGTCAGTAAAAAGTTTTAGGTTATTTTGCACATGATGCTAAATATCAGGATAATCTATGGGGGAAAAACTGCCAAATATCTAGCAAACACAGACATCTGGAAACATTAAAATGTCTGCCATGGCAGTGACAAACTTTGTGGATGAACTATTAGGTGGGTGGTTCTTTTCTCCCAGTTCCTTATTTCGATGCTGCATAAATAATTTTTAAAATGTTGCTCTATCACTGCAACTAGGATTTGCCTGCATTTTAAAACATAATCTATGACTATCCAGAGAGTGGATTTTTAAAAAGGAAACTCTTCTGATTTTATCATATCATTTTCCCACAAGAGAAAGAAATGTCAGCTACCTCTTAGCAGTAACCAGTGGGCAATTGCTGTACCCTCCTCCATAGAATAAGCCCCTCCTTTGACATCATCCCTGTGAACTCCTCCCACATGTCTGGACACTGCTTCCTGAGGTCCTCTGACAGATCCTAACAGACCAGCCTAGCCTCTTATATTATAATCTCTCCTCAGCCACAACACTGCCACACTCCCCACTAATGTCTTTGTGGCCCTATGCACTCTATTGCATATCACCACTGTCAATACACTGGTATCACCCACATTTGCATATTTTATACATTTCTCCCAATTGAGCTCCAGCCCTATGTCCAGTTTCCAACATGGCATTTGCACTTGGCTATCTCAGAGATGTGATAAATTGAAAATGCCCAAACTTCTTTGTTTCCTTTTTTTTTTTTTTTTGCCTCCAGGTTTATCATTAGGGCTTGGTGCCAGCACTATGAATCCACAGCTCCTGGCAGCCACTGTTTTCCATTTTATTGTATAGGACAGAGAGAAATTGAGAGAGGAGGGAGTAGAGAGAGGGAGAGGGAGAGGGAGAGAGACACCTGCAGACTTGCTTTGCCACTTGTGAAGCATCCCCCATGTGTAGGGCACAGAGGCTTGAACCTAGATCACTGCACTGGTCCTTACAATTCATTCTCTGTGTGCTTAACTGGGTGTGCTACCAGCTGCCCCCCCAAACTTGTTTCTTTCCTCCATGTTTCTTAGTAAAGATCCCATCATCCACAAGAAACCTGGAAGTAACATCCTCTGTCTGTCCCACCCTTTTACCTCCAATCATAACAAATGCACACCAGCTGCATCTGCAGACAGTTCATCTCCTCTCCCTTAGCCCAGACCAGCACACTGCTGACTCACATAACAGCAATAGCCTATTTGCACTGCTGTTCTCTTCATTCCTCCCTTAACCATGTATTCTCTACATCAATAAATAACTCTTGCAGAATACAAGTCAGATCATGTCATTACTCTCCCTATAGCCCTTTTATGATACCCCAAACTCCTATGGGGGCAAAAAGAAGAACAAACTTAAATAACAAGACTATAAAACATATCTTAAGAGTTCTGGGTTGAAACATTTATGGGACATTCAGTTAGGATGCTGGACAGACCTAAGTAAAGGTCAACAGTAGGAGGTGGAAATTTTGTAGAAAAATGTTATAAAAGAACACTAGGAGGCTAGAGAGATAGTATAGTGGAAAAGACTTTCATGCTTGAGAGACCAAAGGTCCCAGGTTCATCCCCTAGCAGCACCAGAAGGCAAAGTTCAGGATCACTCTAGTAAAAATCAATAAATACATAAGTCTTGATAAGTAAATGAAAATAAAAAGTAAACTAGGAGATCTTGAGTTAGTGCTCAGTGTTTCAATCATACCTATGTGAGGCCACAGCAATCTAGACACTTTTAGAGGATGAGAAACTATAATTTTCTTTTTTTTTTTTAGTGATTTAATATTGATTTATAAAATTGTAAGATAATAGCTGTTGGGCCTTAAAGCCAGCCCCCCCACACACCATGCTTCATTGCTGTAACTATCGTCTATTTACATAATCATTGTTTTGCCTGAAAGATCCCCACCACATTATCCCCTCAGGGTATTGCTAATTCAGTTAAAGCCATCGCAACAGTTGCTAAGGATGCTTCCACCTTCCCAGTATGCCTTGTTTTCTCCACCCCCTTTCCTAGCCAATCCCATTCCGACTTGCCACTTCTGTTTTTACCCTATAAAGCCTGCTGCTGTTCTTGGTCTCTCTCTCTTTCTCTTCTGCGTCCAGACCAGGAAAAAGGCTGGTGTGCATAGTGGGACATGGTCATTTGGCTAGCTCCACGTGGCCTAAACCTGTTGTGCTCACACCCAACTCTGGGACGTCTGCATGAATAAAGATTTGTGTTCCCGCTCCGCCACGAGTTCCTGGTCTCTTCTCTCTCCGGCAGTGCTAGCCCAGCAAATAGGTATATAGTTCCTTATAATTCCCACCACTAGAGTTCTGTATATCATCCCCTCCATTGGAAACTACAGTAGTTCTCTCAAGGTCTGATTCTAAAATTCTCTATCCCTATGTATATATATTTACCCATTTTTCCCAATGGTCCTGCTTTCATTTCTTTTCTCCCATCCAAGTACTAACCAGGCCTGACCCTGCTTAGCTTCTGAGATCAGACGAGATTGGGCGTGTTCAGGGTGGTATGGCCATACACCTTCACTTCTTTTCTAATTCACTCCCTATACCTATTACTACTTCCAAGTGTCTTTTTTTTTTTTCCTCTTCTCTCTCAGATAAGTGAAACTGTGCCTATCTTCCTATGGTGTTCTCCAGATTAATTTCCATTTCATTGATGGTATAGAAACAAGATTCCTGGTGACAAACACTTCAAGTCTTGGTGGGACTGTTATATAGAGCCCTTTGGTTTACTTCCTATATTGTTTGCCCCTCTGGGAGTATGGAAAGAAATTCTTTTTGGGTTTCAGAAGGTGAGAGTTTCGGCTTCTGCAACTGCTTCTCTGCTTCTTCTTCTAGTGTTTGCCCTTCTTGTGTAGCCAGTCAACAGCGTCAGGTTGAGCCTGATGTAAAGTTTCGAGACCTCCTTTGAATCTGGAGAGGTGGCAGTCGTTGACTATGTGGGTCATAGTCTGTCTGTAACCACAGGGGCGGTTTGGGTCGTCTCTGGCTCCCCAGTGATGGAGCATAGCAGCACACCGGCCATGGCCTGTTCGATAGCGATTGAAGAGGGCCCAATCATAACGTGCTAGGTCAAAGCTGGGTTGATGCTTGCAGGGGTCTGTGATGAGGTGTTTGTTCTTTACCTCAGCTGACTGCCAACTCTGTTTCCAAGAGACTGGAACAGAGAAGATCAGTGTAGGCGTAGGAGACCAGATTGGATGACAAGATGTCAAGCGTTGAACAGGGTGGGCGAAGATATCCATGTATATTGGCAGGTCTCTGCTGAACATGGATATTGGCAGGTCAATCCATACCCCCAACCTGAGAAACTCTAATTTCCTGAGACACTGTTTTAGGAACTGCTTTGCATACATCTAACCCACGAGAAATTTATTTAATTATAATCACAATATCAGTCATTAATTTAGAGTGAGCTAAATGTAGCTACCAAATTCTCAAAGACTTAAGCTCACTGCTCAATTTATTCTCTGTCTGAAGACAAATTATAACCAGAAGGCTGCCTAGTGAGCATAAAGTACAAGTTAGATGAGGTAAGATGAATTGTTCTTACTGAATTGTTGGTCCAGAATATTCACATGCATGTTTCTAGTCACTGTTGAGGTTGTGTCTTAAAGTTTTGTTATAGCAGCTCATCTTGAACTGAGGATTGAAACAATAAAGCCATTTTTATTTATAGGTGAGAATTTTTTCTACAATGCTTTTTGCTCCTTTGTGAAAACAAAACTGCAAACAAGCAACTAAAAACAAAAACAAACAAACAAAAAAAAAGCTAGCATTAAGACAGAAATATTTAGTTCAAAATATATCATCACTCCAAAAATAACTTAGTACTCTCCACTGGAAGTAGCTGGAAGAATGCTCTAGTATAAGAGACTTTGGGTCCTGAGGAAGATAAAAGAATTCAGCAAAGAGTTTGAATTCTCTCTTCTGTTTGAGTCTTAAAGAAAAATAAATAAATAACAACTAGAGAGAGACAGAGACAGAAGCCCCATGCTCCTGATGTGATTACCTCGGAGAAAGAATGAGTGAGTAGCAAGCTCTGCTATAACGAGCAGATAGTAGGAGAAGCACAACAACTGTCTTAAGTCCAGAGTTACTGAAATTCATGGTGTTCCTGCTGCCCCCCTCTCCTATTCTTATGATATTGAGCACTGAAGTCTAAACCAGGCACTGTTCTACACTCTTCAAACATAGCAACTCACTGAAAGATTAAAATCTGTGAGTTGAGTGTTCTCTTTATCCTTGATTTTCAGGCAAAAAAAAGAGGTAGGTAACTTAGGCACAAAGCCAGTAAGTGTATATGTGTGTGTGTTGGGGAGGGGGACAGAATTAAGCCAATTGAATTGATCACTGAATTACATGTCAGAATCCCAACTTCTTCCTTTTGCTACCTGATTTTTAAAAATATCTATTTATTAGTGTCTGTTTGTTTATTCTAGATAGAGACAGGAAGGTGGAGAGAAAGAGACCACAGCACTGCGGTTTCCTTCATTATGGTAGGGGCTGTGCTTAAAGCTGTTTCTTTTGCTCAAGATATCAAACAAAGGAAAACACAAAGATATAGGAATGTTTGCCATTCAGCAGACAGATAGTCTCAAGTCTCTGAACCATGCTCCAAGAAGATCTGGGACCTGTGTCTGTGGTGATATGATCAGTTTGAAGAGTCATCCATGTACACAAATGCTGGGAAATTGTGCCAATGCAGTCACATCTGCCATGTTGTCCCCTCAGGCTACTGCTAGTTCCCTGGAGAGTTGGGACATTTTCGGAGTGCCTGTTCAGCCATGTTGTGCCCTCAGGACATTGTCTATATCCCCACGATATCTGGAGTGCTCTGGTTACTCCTCCCCCCTCCCATTCTCATGAGAGTTATCATCCTATCCTGGAGTGCTATGGTTACTCCTCCCCCTTCCCATTCTCGTGAAAGCTACTCCTATAAAAACCCTTCCTTTTCCGCACCTCGCTCTCTTGCCCGCGCTCCACTCTGGTGTTCAGACGCAGGAAAGGTTACTGCGTGAGGCGGCCATTTTCTCTACCTCCACGTGGCCCAACCTGCTTCTCTAACACCCAACTCTGAGGTGCCAGCGCGAATAAAGATTTGTATTTCCTCTTCGCTCCGGACCCTCTCTCTCTCTCTGCGGCCCACGCACTACAACATCTGGCTCTACAACACACAAGTACCTGGTGTAACCATCTTGTTTCATTTATTTTCCATCACCAGGTCATGAAAATGGGCTGTGGTGGGAGCTGGGTCATTGGGACTCCTTCCTTCTTCCCTCTCTCTCACTTTTTTCCTTTCCTTCTTTCTTTCCTCTCCTTCCTCTTTCCTACTTACCAAAGATAGTTTCTTTTTTAAAATATATATATTTATTTATTTTCCCTTTTGTTGCCCTTGTTTTCATCATTGTTGTAGTTATTATTGTTGTTGTTATTGATGTCGTTGTTGTTGGATAGGACAGACAAAAATGGAGAGAAGAGGGGAAGACAGAGAGGGAGAGAGAAAGATAGACACCTGCAGACCTGCTTCACCACCTGTGAAATGACTCCCCTGCAGGTGGGGAGCTGGAGGCTTGAACCCGGATCCTTACACCAGTCCTTGCGCTTTGCATGATGTGTGTTTAACCCACTGCACTACCATCCGACTCCCCAAAAGATAGCTTCTTGAGTCTCCTGCCTCTGGGTTGAGCTGAGGGGTGTGGGCGGAGAAGTTTGTGTACACGGAGGGATGCTCACACCAGGCTGCACAGGCCCTGTCCTCCCTCTGTTTACTATACACACAGGCAGAGATGACTTGGTGCTTTCTTTAAGTCACCCGGTCACATTCTTCCAGTAAATCTGAAGTGAAATAGGATTATTGGGATTTCAGCTTTCTTAGTTAATATCACAGCTCCAAATGTGCCTGTTAGAGGTGAAAGGACTGATTCCCAAGCTAGCCTGGCTGGGCTTGGGCAGCCTGGAGAGCTTGAGTTCCTGCTTTCATATAATCTGCTCTCTTCTCTGTGTACTAATTATTATCCTCAGTACCACTGGATTTTCTGTTTAATATATGGTCAGTGTCATTCCAAAGCTACCGTGAAGGTGAGGTGGAAATTACTTCACCTCTCCCTATGGATTAATACAGGGATAATGTTATGAGGATTTTGTTGACAGTCATGCAGAGTGGGGAAGGAGAGAGATACAGCAGATCCCACTGTTTACAGAAGGAGTTCAGGAAAGAGGAGATGAGGGAAGAGCCACCTTAAGTGGGTGATGAGTGGGAAAATGTGCTCTGGGAGCCAAAGTAGACAAGCATTTGGGGTAGGGGCTTAGCACTACAGAGTGTCCAATATTACATGGTGGCCAAACAGGATGAGCTCTCCAAAGAAATTGTAGAGAATCAGAAAGCTTCCCTGAAAAAGTGAAGTAAGGCAGTGATTGCCAAGTTGAGACTCATAATCAGATATGCAGATATGCTGAGAATCAGATGATAGATGTACTGATTCCAGTTCAGGGAGGTGAAGACTCAAATCAGACTTGAAAATTAGGCAATAGAAACCTTAATTTGGGTGTTGGAGCTACTCCACTAGGCAGGTGGGAGCTGGGTGTCCTTATGGCCAGGTTCAAATCTTATGGCTCTGGGATATTTTCAAAACTACCCTGCATGTCTGAAACTTGTTAATAAAAAACTTTGTTTTTCTATGGAGCCAGCCAAACAATTTTTGGGGGGCACTAATCCGTTGGGGGTGCTAGTCTCAACTTCTCTACTAGAAAAGTTATCCCTGGGGCCATTTGGTGGATCATCTGGTAAAGCCCACTTGTTACCATGTGCAAAGACCTGAGTTCAAGCCCTGGTCCCTATCTGCAGGGGATGTTTCATGAGAAGTAGAGCAGTGCTGCAGGTTGGTCTCTCTCTCCCTTCCTTTCTACATATCTCTGCTTCTCATTCTTCAACAACAACAACAACAACAACAACAAAGAAAAATGGCTGCCAGAAGTGGTGGAATTGTGTAGGCGCTAAGCCTCAGAGATAACCCTGGTGGAAAAGAAAAAGAAAAGCAATCACCATTCTCTTAAGACAATAAAGTTGTTTTCTTGTTTAGTCTTTAGTCCTGAAAATTAAAGAAGTGCTAATATAGGTCATTCTTAAGTATCTGGTACATATCACATTTATTCTCTCATGTTCAGAAATTACGTATATATTTTTGAAGTGGAAAGTTCAAGAGGATCCCAGCATATTGTTTGATCAGCATGCTCCCAACTCACTACTTGCCCTTTGACTTAGAAATCCTGGTACTCTTACGCTTACTTTGCTTTACTAAATCCTTGATGTATTTTCTCAAATACCAGTTTATCAATAAAACTTTAATTTTCTTTAAAAAGTCAACTTCCCATGAGATAGGGCATATGTACATGTATCCATAAGTTAGGGGAATATATATACCTTAAAGCCAGAGTTCACAATAGTTTGCAGTGAGTCAATAAGTGAAGCAAGCAAGTAGAAAGACCTAAAAAGACACCTTAAAGTACCTAATGAAACAATTTCTACTTAGACCTAGATACTCTCATTCACCTACCTCCTATTATACTTCCCTCAGTCACTCCAAAGCTAACCTTGTCAGACAAAGTAAAGACTACAAAAGCTGAGTAAGGGCAAGAGATTGGCATACTTTAATAATGACTCTTTAGTTCACTACCAGGCCATCCTATCAACTGGGGTCCTAATCAGGGAGTCCTGGGATTCCCACACAGACATGATGGGCTTAGACCTCTAACAGACCCCTCTCTCCACTGTCACTGGTCAGCTCCATCAGGAAAAACATAATGGACCCCTTTGTGGGTGGGCCCCTATAGGACCTTGCCCTCAATGTGGATCAACAATGGTAGGGACTGTTCCGTTCTCTGAAGGGAAGCTGGACAACATACTCTACCTACCACATGAGGAAGATGGGTCCTGAGACTAGTGCAGTCTGGAATGCTCCTAGCCATGACCACAGAATTAGAGCTCATACCTATAGGGAAGCAGCAATTACATAGGCTCTTGTGCTGAATATGGGTCCCAGATTAAACCAGTGGGGTTTACAGTTAACAATATTTATATAATTCCCCCATCTTTGGGAGCTACTCTTTTCCCTGATCCAGATTTCTAGTCCTTTTTCCAACTATGACACCATCTCCCTAGTCGATAGCCTAGGTCCACCTGCATATTAGATGTCAGGCTCAGACAAAAAAAGTAAAGTCATGGGCCCCTTAGAATATACTTAGAATAGACCTACTAGCTTTTTCGAAAACAGAGACCCCAAATCTTCAGCAATATTCTTGCCTTTAGGTTCATGATTAGTCAACAATTTGTTTTGCTTTATATTTCAACTCTTTTTCAGACACCAGGTTCCAGATGCTACCATGATGCCAACCTGACTTCCCTGGGCAGACTACCCAATGTGTCCTGGAGCCTTGCCTCCCTAGAAACCTGCCCCACTAGGGAAAGAGAGAGAGAGAGAGAGAGAGAGAGAGGCTGGAGTATGGATTGACCTGTCAACACTCATGTTCAGCAGGGAAGCAATTACAGAAGCCAGACCTTCCACCTTCTGCACCTCATAATGATCCTGGGTCCATATTCCCAGAGGGATAAAGAATAAGAAAACTTTCAAGGGAGGGGATGGGAGACTGAGTTCTGGTGGTAGGAATTGTGTGGAATTGTACCCCTTTTATCCTATATTCTTGCCAATATTTCCATTTTATAAATAATTTTTTTTTAAATCAACTTCCTCTGCCCCTCACTTTGTTTCAGTGTCTTTATAACCACTATCTGATATACTATATGTTGTAGTTGCTTATCTGTTCCACTGCCTACCACATACTGTTCTAGGTGCTGGAACATAGTGTTAAGTGAAATGCTTAGCTTTTTATTTTAAAGTTCTCTGTAAAATATCAGATGGTCTCACTCACATGTGGAACCTAGAAAACAGATATACGTGAACTTTCAACCACAAAACAAACCAACTAAAAGTCAAAATAATCAAACTCTATCTAAGACTTGTGACAACTATGGTGGTTATCCCTGGAAGGTGGGAGATAGGGCCAAAGAACTTTGGTGTTTGGTGTGGTGTGGAACTATATACTGTAATATTACAATCTTGTAATCCCCACTATTAATTACAAATAAAAAATATAAAATAGGGCTGGGGTAGATAGCATAATGATTATGCAAACAGACTGTCATACCTGAGGCTCCAAAGTCACAAGTTCAATCCCCTACACCATCATAAGCCAGAGATGATCAGTGCTCTGGTAAAAAAAAAAAAAAAAAAAAAAAAAATATATATATATATATATATATATATATATATATTAAAATGCTCTGTAAATTGGGAAGGGTTAGAGAACCTACAGGGGTGTGATTGAGTAACAAAAAACAAACCAAAAAAAAATCTCATAGACAACCAAAATGAAAAGGGAATACTAGCATAACAGAATTTCAAAGCTCAACACAAATGAAGTTACTTAAAAGCTATACTAAGTTACTACTGAGATAATTATCTGACTTCTTAAGTCTAAAAAAATGCATGTGGTAAAATTTTTCATGAGTCCATACCCACATTTGATTGTAAAAGTGGCTATTTTGTATTAAAGTGAGGCTCTTCTCTACTCCAAACTTCTTGTTCTCTTAACCCAATTCCCTCCAACAGATTGTTTCCTGCTTCATTTCAGATGTTTTCCATCTACGTATACATATGACTATGTCCCTGTTTGAAATGTGGAGACAGCAACAAACACATGAGGACCTGGGTTCAAGCTCCTGGCCCTGACCTGCAGGGGGAAAGCTTCACAAATGGTGAAGCACTGCTACAGGTCTCTGTTTCTGTTCTCCCTCTCTCTGTCTACCCTGTCCCTCTTGATTTCTCTGTCTTTATCCAGTAAGTAATAAATCTAAACAAGAAAAAATCTGGGGGCTGGGTGGTAGTGCAGGGGGTTAGGTGCACATGGTGCAAAGTGCAAGGACCAGCTTAAGGATCCCGGTTCGAGCCCCTGGCTCCTGACCTTGGGGGAGGGGCAGGGGGCACTTCACAAGCAGTGAAGCAGGTCTGCAATTGTCTTTCTCTCCTCCTCTCTGTCTTCCTGTCCTCTCTCAATTTCAGTCTGTCCTATCCAACAACAATGACAGCAATAACAACAACAGTGATAAACAACAAGGGCTACAAAAGGGGAAAAAATAGCCTCCTGGAGCAGTGGATTCACAGTGCAGGCACTGAGCCACAACAATAACCCTGGAGACAAATAAATAAATAAAATTTTTAAAAAAGCTTTCTTTTTATTATTTCATTGCATGAATGGCCATATTTTAAATTAGTAACCTACTGATGAAACCAAACAAACTCAATGAACATCTCTACTATATCTTTGTTAACTTATCTGTGTGTAAAAACACTGACAGAATATATTGTTAGAAACAGAATTGCTGGCACAAGTTCATGACAATGTATTAAGATATGTTTTTTATATTTTTTAATATTTTATTTTTTGACAGAGACAGAAATTGAGAGGGAGAGCTAGAGGTAGAGAAAGAGAGAGACAGAGACAGACAGAGAGAGAGAGATGGAGAGAGACCAAGACCTGCAACACTGCTTCACTTGTAAAGCTTCCCACCCTGAAGATAGGGACCTGGGGCTTGAATCCAGATGCCTGCACACTGTAGCATACGTGCTTATCCTGGTGTGCCACCACTTGGCCCCATAAGACTTAAAAATATTTCTTCCTCAAGTTCACTCGAGTGAGTGCAAAAGTTGGTTTTATTTCTAGCATTCCTACTGTAATGGTGTAACATTGAGCTCACCACTTCATCCCTTGCTGTCCGGTTTCCTGTCCAAATAATGAAGATATTTAATAGCTATCCAAATAACACAGCAGAGATGTAATTTATCGAAGTAGCCTGAGACACTGGCAGTTACACACTGGGAGAATTTGCTTGATAAGGCAATTCAACCTAATGCACCTTTCTGTGTGAGAGGCTGCAGCAGTGCTGAGCCTGCTGCCATGCTTTTAGTAGTCCAGCTGTGGCTAGCAGGAGCTCTCCAAAGACTCACATTAAGTGGAAAGAGGAAACCCCCTCTCTCTTAGGGAACTACAGGGGCATTCACCACCTTCCAGAACATCTGGGCTTTCTCCACCTCTAACAGAGTCAAGGATGCCACAACTCATGTAGAAGTTCTTGTAGAGAATATTACAACAGGAGGAGCCAATGGACAAATCTTAGTCTTATGGAATCTTTTTTTTTTCTTTATTATTATTTTTTGAGTTGAATTGATGCCATCTTGTTTCCAGCTGCCACAAGGAGACTTCTAGGTTAACAGTAAGCAGCCTCTATTGGTTACTAGGAAGGAATACCCACTCACTGATTTCTCCTTACCAACAACTGTGAAAGACCACCAGCACCCTGCTCTTTCCTTATTGACAAAAAAAGAAAGGCTGCCTGAGAGTGAAGAGGAAAAAAGGAAGGATACTCAAAATTTGTAACAGGTATAGATATGACTTAGAAAAGAAGTGAAGGCAGGACTTTAGGAAAAAATGGGCATCATCATCATCATAAAAATGGGTCAGGCAGTGGTACACCTGGTTAGGTGCACATAATGCTAAAAGCAAGGACCCAGGTTCAAGCTTCAGCTTCCCATCTGTAGCAGGAATACTTCACAAGTGGCAAAGCATGTCTTCAGGTGTCTTTCTCTCTCTCTCTCCCTCTCTCTCTCTGCCTCTCTCTCTCTGCCTCTCTCTCTCTCTTTCTGTGTGTGTGTGTCTCCCCCTCCTCTCTCAATTCCTCTCTGTCTTATCCAATAAAATAGAAAAAAATGTCTACTAGGAGCAGTGGATTCTTAGTGCCAGCACTGAGCCCTAGAGAAAATCCTGGAGGCAATATCAATCAATCAATCAATAAATCTATCTATCTATCAATAGATAGATATAGATAGGTAGATAGGTAGGTCAGTGGATAGACAGATAGATATAGTTATAAAGTCAGCCTATATCTGTGACCTTGGGAGAACTACTGCAGTTTTCAGTGGAGGGAATGGGGACACAAAACTCTGGTAGTTGGAATAGCTTGGAATTACACCTGTTATAATTTTGAAAATCAATATTAAATAACTAATAAAAATTTAAAAAATACTACAAAAAAGATAGGCCATCTGATAATTGTTATAAATACCTCACATTATGATATTTTTAACTGAAGATTTCTGTCAGCCAACCTGAGATTTCAAACAAAAAACCTTAGTTTAGTTAGACCATCCCCCTTGATCCTTTAACTTCCCTCCAATCCTGAGTCTGGCAGAAGGTCTGCTGGAATTACCCTTTGGATGGGGACCCAGATCATGGTTTCTATTCACAAATAGTTAATTTTGTTACATCCATGTTATATCTAAGTCAACAGGGAGAGAGAGACCAACTGACCAAACACTGCTCCTTCCTCCATGGAGCTCCTTTAGTGCCATCCTATGTGCTGTCAGAGCTCAAACCCAGGGAAAGAATGAACTTTACTCTGTGAGCTATCACTACTTCCCATTTAGATATACAAAATTACATTATCTAGAAGGACTTTATAAACTAAGGTCATGATGTAAGCTTTTGCCAAGAAAACGAGTAAAGAACAGCATTTTGAACAACTGCCTCCTACCCATTGCAAATGTTGTGCGATGATCAGGAAACAGCTGCAGTTAGTGGAGGGCAGTCTCAGTTCCCTATATGCATTCATTTCCATATCCATTCTCTATATACATCCATTTGTGCATTCATTTCTAGAATAGAAGGCATTTTCCCATTTCAAAAGTCAGAAGAAAAGTAGTTGGTTATTCAGGGGTTACGACCAATCTCTGCTAAGAGCTTCTTTGAAAATAGAATTTCTTGCAGGCTGGGTGGTAGCGCAGCAGGTTAAGCGCACATGGCAGGAAACACAAGGACCCAGTTCTAGCCCTCATCTCCCCACGTGTAGGGGGGACAACTCACAAGTGGTGAAGAAGGTTTGCAGGTATATATCTTTCTCTCCTCCTCTCTGTCTTCCCTTCCTCTGTCAATTTCTCTCTGTCCTATCCAATAATAACAGCAATAACAACAACCAGGGCAACAAAAATGGGGCAAATGGCCTCTAGGAGCAGTGGATTCGTCGTGCAGGCAGTGAGCCCCAGCAATAACCCTGGAAGGAAAGAAAGAAAGAAAGAAAGAAAGAAAGAAAGAAAGAAAGAAAGAAAGAAAGAAGGAAAGAAAGGAAAAATAAAAAAAGGAAATAGAATTTCTCCTTGTCTGGCAGGGATATGGCTGTGGACCTGAGTGAGTGCAGAGTGGATGACCATTTTCTTTCACAGTGTTGATTTGATTATGGAGTCTAGATCTGCAATAATTTATCTGGGCAGGGAAATTATATTTCTTTTCATCCCTTTTTTTTTTTTTACTTAAAATCCAGCAATTCACCCTATCTCTACCTCATTCTGCATATCTTCTTTTTTTTCTTTGGGTTCATACAGATGCTATGCCAAAATAAAAGAGACATATTAAATCATTAAAACAAAATGACATTTGAATGTGAGTCCTTTAGGTTTATAAACTAGGAGTGATCTTCACTGTAACTGAAATGCATTTTCTGCTGACCTATGCTCTGTGCTTAGACTTACACCGAGCTGGTTATCCACAACCCTTATCATGACTTGTGGGAGGAGGTATTTGATATGACCCCCATTTTAGAGACAAGTTAAGAGACTTTTTAAGAGCTTGCTAAGAGTTAGTCAAGTCCTAGAGTCCTTACATCTAACATCTATGTTGTAAATTTGTTGATAGCATAATGGTTATGCAAAGAGACTCTCATGCCTGAGGCTCCAGAGTCCCAGATTCAACCCCCTGCACCACCATAAGCAAGAGCTGAGCAGTGCTCTGGTAAAAAAAAAAAAAAAAAAAAAAAAATAGGGCTGGAGAACTCAAATGAACTCTTAAGTAAGTAAGAGGGGGTGTATTGTAGAAAGAAGTCTGTCAAGAAAGAAGAAAGAAACAAAGAAAGAAAACTAGTATAGTCATGGGCCCTTTGGAATGTAAGTAAAATAGAACTACTAACTATCTACAAAACGGAGACCCCAACTCTTCATCTGAACTATTCCAGCCTTTAGGTTCATGATTAGTTAACAATTTGGCTTTATATGTTAACTATTTTTTCAGCCACCAGGTTCAAGATACTAATGTGATGTCAACTGTACTTACCTGGGCAGATGACTCCACCATTGTGTCCTGAAGCCCCACTTTCCCAGAGCCCCACCCCACTAGGGAAAGAGAGAGGCAGGCT
The DNA here is from genome assembly GCF_950295315.1 of Erinaceus europaeus. NCBI lineage: Eukaryota > Metazoa > Chordata > Mammalia > Eulipotyphla > Erinaceidae > Erinaceus > Erinaceus europaeus. Next base: position 83,203,568 of record NC_080168.1, on the reverse strand, counting down.
GGGAGTATGGACCGACCTGTCAACGCCCATGTTCAGTGGGGAAGCAATTACAGAAGCCAGACCTTCTACCTTCTGTACCCCATAATGACCCTGGGTCCATACTCCCAGAGGGATAAAGAATAGGAAAGTTTTCAGGAGAAAGGATGGGATATGGAGTTCTGGTGGTAGGAATTGTGTGGAGTTGTATCCTCTTATCCTATGGTTTTTGTCAGTATTTCCTTTTTATAAATAAAAAAATTTTTTAAAAAAGTCTGTAGACTCTATTATAATGGTAGTGAAGGGATTAGAGATTTCTTGGGGAGCACTGGACTTTGGAGAAGAGCAACATCCTATGTGATAGTCCCTGCCCCACACACTCAATGACCTCAATAATGACAACTTTCCTCGGTAACTTGATATCCTGTAGAAATACCTGAAAAACAGAGTTTTTGTTCTAGTGGAGGAAGCCTGAATCAGAGTCAACCAGCATGAATGGGGAAATACAACGCTGAAGAATGAAAGCACTTTGATCAGATGGTGGGACACTGGCATTTGGGGTGAAAGGTGTACAATTCCCAGGGGCAGACTGGTTCTCACATGGGAAGCTGGCTGAGGTACAGTACAGGTCTTGTGAGAAGTGAAAATACTGAGGCAGAGTTCATTCCCAGCAACCCTCATGCTCTGATTACTGCTGATTACTCCTTACTGCTGGCACCACAGTCAGCCAGTCGCTCGCTTTGTGTTTTCAACCTGCTTCAGCTACATAAGATTAAAATATCCAGATGGAAAGTGAAAAACTGAGGCTCCTCAAGATGCTGAATCACCTTTATCGAGACATTTTGAAGTCAAGCAGGAATGTTAACAGATAATTTCCTAGAAATAAAATTCTAAAACTAGACTAGGCTGTTGCATCTAGCCCGAGAGCCTGTTATAAATCTAGTCTCCGTATCACTCAGGGTTCAAGCTGGCCAGAAAGATGAAAGGCAGAGAAGGGCCTGGATAGTCTGTCAAAGAAAAGATTCTGATAATTTAGGTAGGAGGAGATGAGTAGCAAGGTCACCTCAAAGATGAAACAGCCTTGGGAGCAAAACCTATGTGGGAAGCAAAGGTTAAGGGACAGAGAAGTGGCAACACACTGTTTTCATGGTTCAAACCTACAGTGAACATTACTCTGAAAATAAAATGGAATGAAACATCAAGAAGTGCCCCGGCCAGCAGGGCGGTGAGCAGGGGCTAGCAACCCAATGAGACCTGAAATGATAGGGACAAGAGACGCGAAGAACGAGAGCAAGTCAAGTTTCTGATCAAGCTCTAAATTTTATTGAGAATACAGGCTTTATAAGGCTTTGGGGAAGGAGAGGGAATGCTGGAGGAGGGGAAGGGGGAGCAAACTTCAAAGAGGAATGTTCCTTGCAACAAATGGCAGGAACCAAACTGTGTGTTGACTCACTTGATTACTGATAAATGGTTTACCTAAGGGGAAATGGCCTGCCCAGGGGGTAATTAACATTTGTCTTGAGGGGTTCTGTTGTCTCAAAGCTTATCATCTATAAAGCAGAGAAATGGCTCCTGGCAAAGAAGGGCCTTTAAAAAGTGTAAAGCTAGGAGTCGGGTGGTAGCGCAGCGGGTTAAGCGCAGATGGCACAAAGCGCAAGGACTGGTGTAAGGATCCCGGTTTGAGCCCTCGGCTCCCCTGCTAGAGGGGAGTCGCTTCACAAGTGGTGAAGCAGGTCTGCAGGTGTCTATCTTTCTCTCCCCCTCTCTGTCTTCCCCTCCTCTCTCCATTTCTCTCTGTCCTATCCAACAATGACGACAACAATAATAACTACAATAATAAAACAACAAGGGCAACAAAAGGAAATATTAAAAACTAATAAAATAAAACAAGGGCAACAAAAAAAAGTGTAAAGCCTTTTTTTTTTAACCTATAGGCAAAGTGAGAATTTAAATTTTCTTGGCACAAGATACATAGGAAAAAATAAATAAATGTAAGTGCATGACAGAATGTCCTCAATTAAGTAGAAATCAGAATGTTGGACACTAGGAATTGAGAGAAGAGGACCCGTTTTTGTTGACTGTGCTCTGTAGGCGCTGAGACCCTGGTGGGCATAGACTGACTAGGAGATCTTCCTGCTGATTATCTGTCTCTGTGTCTGACATGAAGCCAGAGAATCTACCTTTTTTAAATCTACCACCAATGTGTCCTGGAGCTCTGCTTCCCCAGAGACCCACCCTACTAGGGAAAGAGAGAGGCAGACTGGGAGTATGGACCGACCAGTCAACGCCCATGTTCAGCGGGGAAGCAATTACAGAAGCCAGACCTTCTACCTTCAGCAACCCACAATGACCCTGGGTCCATGCTCCCAGAGGGATAGAGAATGGAAAAGCTATCAGGGCAGGGGATGGGATATGGAGAATGGGTGGTGGGAATTGTGTGGAGTTGTACCCCTCCTACCCTATGGTTTTGTTAATTTATCCTTTCTTAAATAAAAAATAAATTTTTTTAAAAAAGCACCCAGGTGAGGCCAGTGCTGCTTGTCCTTGACCTACACTGTAAGTGACAAAGCTGTAAAGTAGAGGTTTCCAGACTGTTAAGGTTTAAGAGAACGACCCAGGCAATAAGGCCATGAAGGAGAATTTTGGGACCAAAGTTATTATTATTATTTTAATATTTTATTTATTTTTAATGACAGAAAGATACACACAGAGAGCTACAAGAACATTGCTCAGCTCTGGATTTTGGTGGTGCTGGGGATTGAACCTGGGATTTTGGCCCTCAGGCATGAAAGTCTTTTGCTTAACCATTATGGCTGTGTCCCCAAGCCCAAAAGTTACTTGTAATTATTGTTGCTGGAGCTTCATTGCTCCTGATCTACTTTTTTCAGAAAACATATGTGCATACACCTGAGAGAGACAGAGAGAGAGAGAGAGAGAGAGAGAGAGGGAATGGAAGTCTCTCTGATGCAATGACAACCAAGCCTCAACATGGATCAGGCATATGGCAAAATAGACACACTATCTAAGTTAGCTATTTTGCTGATCCAAAACAAAGTTATTTAAAAACATGTGGGAGATTAATAGATACAAAACCAAAATCAGAATAGTAATGATACTTCAAGTAAAACATTTGTTGGGAGTAGCATATAGAAAAAAAAACAACAACACTGTGTGGATATTTATATAAACTATCTATAACAGCCATAAAAATTTTGGGGTGGAGTATAATTTAAATGAAACATATTTTGGGGGGCAGGTGGGGGCACACTTGGTTGAATACACAAGCTGTAGTATGTAAGGACCTGGGATCAAGTCCCTACCTGCAGGGGGAAGCTTCATAAGTAGTGAAGCAGGGCTGCAGGTGTCTCTCTCTCTGCCTATCTCCTTTTTCCATGTTGACTGCTCTGTCTCTAAGATAAATAAATAACTGAAAATTAAATGTAATTTAATAAAAATATCTTTTTATTGTAATAAACTTTACAGTATCTCTTAATTTTTTCCCACCAATGTTATTGCAGGGACTCAGTACCAGTGTTCTTGAAGCCATTTTGTTTTTCTTTCTTTCTCTCTCTTTTTTTGATAGAGAGTGACAGACAGAGAAAGAGGAGGTAGGGAGGGAAGGAGGTTAAGAGAGGAGAGGAAAGAGGGTGAGAAAGAAAGAGAAAGAGAAGAAAGGATGAGAGAAAGGAGAGAAAGAAGGAGGATGAGGAAGAGGAGAGGGAAGGAGGGAAGGAAGACGCCTGAAGCACTGCTCCATAGCTTATGAAGCTTCCCTCCTGCTGGACTTGAACCTGAGTCCTGTCTTGTGGTATGTTATAGTGGATGAGACATTACCTGGCCCTGATAGTGTCTCTTTTAAAAGATGCTCAAGATCAAGAGCAGAAAAAAGATGAATGAGTGAATCCAGATATATGAGGCCTTTTGTAGTTCCATGATTCATATTTTTTAAATTGGATAACAAGTTTCTAGTAACTTCTAGGTATTTAAAGAGCTGAAGAGAGAATCTGAGTGTATGTATGCATGTATGTGTGTGTGAAAGTTGTACCTATAAGGTAGGTAGGAGTGTGTGTGTGTGTGTGTGTGTGTGTGTGTGTGTGTGTGTGTGTGTGTTCAGAGAAGTCCTACCTTCAATGGGACTCAGGGCCATGTGCTGATATCTTGTATAGGCACCACATCTTGTATTATATTTAAGTGATAAAAATTTGATGTTCTTCAAGAACCTGTGCCCTTCTTTGCATGGCCATTATGCTATCTACCCCTGCCCAAGAATCTGTGCCCTTCAATTCTTCAGTCTTTCTCTAATTTTTGTAGACTCTGAACTCTTCAAGACTCAATAGGATTCAGTCTCTGCTACATCCCATTTTGTCCCTTTTAGCAGAATGTAATTAGATGCAAATATAAATCACAACTATTGTCAGGATTCAAATGGGTTCTGATGAGAATTAATATTTTCCACTCACAGAAGTACTGATTCAAAGCACACAATAAGGCAGAAATTCAAAATTGGGTAGAAGCCATTTATTTCTCAAGCAGAAATAGCTATCTTATATTTATCATATAGATCTTAGAATCTTAAGCACCAAGCATCAATTTCATACTATAAATGATTTTTTAATTCTTACATCCCTCCTAAATTGTAACCACCATAATAACAGTTGACTAAATGAACATGTGACAGAATTAACTGGATGTGATTATATTCATGTTGAAGTTTTATTCTCAGATCTTGTCTCATTAACACAATTATCCAGGAAAGTATTATGCTAAGCATACAACTGTGATATATTGTATGTATTAATTAGAATTCTTGTTTTTTGCAAGTGACAAACTCAATTCACATTGATTTAAACCAAAATGAAGGAAATTTATTGATTCATGTAGCTGCAAAGTGGAAGTACACTGTAGGTGCAGCTGGGTTCAGAGAGTAGAGGTTTTGATCCCATTAATTTTTTCTGTTTCTTTGACTTTGGCCATACTAATTTCTATGTCAGAAAGCCTTTCTAACTGAGGAAGGGAGCTTAAGGTAGCTTGAAATTATAGGTTTTTTTATTTTTTATTTATAAAAAGGAAACATTGACAAAACCATAGGATTAGAGGGGTATAGCTTCGCACAATTCCCACCACCAGACCTCCATATACCAACCCCTCCCCTGATAGCTTTCCTACTCTTAATCCCTCTGGGAGTATGGACCCAATGTCATTGTGGGTTGCAGAAGGTTGGAGGTCTGGCTTCTGTAATTGCTTCCCTGCTGAACATGGGCATTGACAAGTCGATCCATACTCCCATCCTGTCTCTCTCTTTCCCTAGTGGGGAAGGGCTCTGGGGAAGCAGAGCTCCAGGACACATTGGTGGGGTTGTCTGTCCAGGGAAGTCTGGTCGCATTCTGTTAGCATCTGGAACCTGGTGGCTGAAAAGAGAGTTAATATACAAAGCCAAACAAACTGTTGGACAACTATGGACCTAAAGGCTAGAATAGTGCAGGTGAAGCGTTGGGGTGGGGTGGGATGGTCCTCCACTTTGTAGATAGCTAGTAGGCATATTTTGGTTATATTTCAAAGGGCCTGTAGCTATACTAGTGGTGTTTTTGTTTGTTTGTTTGTTTTTGTTTTACCTGAGCCTGATGTTCCATCTGAGGATGGAACATTGTTGATCCAGGTTGAGGGCAAGGTCCTATGGGGGCCCACAAAGGGGACCATTTTGTTTTTCCTGATAGAGATGACTGATAACAATGGAGAGAGGGATTTATTTGCGGTCTAGGCCCATCAAATCTGTTTGGGAGACTCAGGACTCCCTGATAAAGGCCCCAGCTAGTGGAATGGCCTGATAGTGACTAAAGAGTCATCGTTAAAGTATGCCAGTCTCTTGCCCTTATTCAGCCTTTGCAGTCCTTGCTTTGCTAAGAAATTATAGATTTTTAAGGCACAAGATATCACAGTAAGAAGCATCTTCCACTGGTCCTGTGGCAGAAAAAAGTCTTGGGAAGACTGTAATTTGGTCTGGCACACTGTCTTCTGAAACCAGGATCATTGCCACTGGGCTAGAGAACCTCTGTAACCCCTTCTTGGCCCACAGGTCCATTTCTGGGGTAACATGGTCAGTGTTACCCACAATTTGATCACCTTAACTGTAAGCATTGTCCCCTGAAGGATGGGGTGACAGGCAGACTGATAATTTATTTCCATTCCACTATAGGCCCAGTTTGAATGGCAGGTCTGATGCAACTCATGGGATGGGTATTGTGGTGGAGAGGAAGGAGGTTCATGGAAGTTTAGTGGACAAGAAACATTAGCAGCAGAGAAGTCTGAAGTAGTATATCTGCATATCTATGTGGATAGTGAGATTTCTATCTATTAGTAGTGGACTTCTGACAAACTATCAAGGCTATAGTAACATAATTAGTTGAAGCTGTCTGAAGTGGGTTTCCTGAGGTGATTTAACAAACATGAAATCATTTATTACTAAATGCAGGAACAGTTCTTTATTGTTGTTGTTAAACCCAAGCATTGCTCAACTCTGCTTTACAGTGGTGCCAGAAACAGAATTTGAGAACTTGTAGCTTCAAGTATGAAAGTCTTTTGCATAGTCATGATGCTATCTCCCTGTTTAGAAATCATTCTTAGTAATGTGTGATCTTTGATACAAAATTAACCCCAAATTATATATTCTATGATTTATTTATTAATAATAAAGAGAAGGAAAGAGAGAGTGAGGGAACCAGAGTAACACTTTGGGACATGTGATGTCAGGGATCAAACTCAGGAACTCATGCTTAGGAGTCCAACACTTGGGGGTCAGGCAGTAGTGCAGCAGGTTAAGCGCACGTGGCGCAAAGCACAAGGACCAGTGTAAGCAATCCAGCACTTTAGCCACTGCACCACCTCCTAGGTGCAAGCCCACATATTATAATTTTAAAGTCTGAGTGTTATGATCACACAATTGTGTGTTTGTCAGGGGATCAGCCAAGTTCTAAAGCTCTGAGCTGTCAGGTGTCAGAGTAGTAGACTAAAGGAAGGAACCCGTTAATAAATATTGCAGAAATATCACGCCAATTTAGTTCTCAATAGCTGGCCATGGAAATGCCAGTTCTCCACGTGGAAGTTGACAGTGAAGCCTTTCATCACATGTAGTGGTGGTGTCAGCAAGAGGCTAAAAGCAGAAGCAGCACCAGTCTCCACACCCCATCCCATTTTCCTCATAGCATGGCTGATCTGGAGAGGATGGGGGGGAGGGGAGAGCAAGGGGGAGAGGGGGGGGGAGAGAGCAAGGGGGAGGGGGGGGAGGAGGAATCTTATGAAAACCGGTCAGACTCAAGTATAACTCAGGGCCAGAGGGAGAATAGGAAGTGCTAGAATTGGGAAAGCACTGGATACTGAGTTGGTGTGGGGGCCCAGAAAAGGTCTAATGTCTTCCAGGCTTCCCAATAAGGATACCTCCAAACTGAGCTGCCTCCCCTCTTCAGAGTCCTTACATCTGCTGGGATAGGCCACAGCTAGTCAAATTTCACCCTGCATTTTTCTTTCCTGGTTTCTTAAGTCCCATCTATAAGTTTAAAAGCTGATCTACTTGGTCAAAGGACATTCACTGTTTTCAGCCCATTAATAAATATTGCAGAAATAGCATGCCAATTTAGTTTTCAATAGTTGGCCATGGAAATGTCAGTTCTCCAGCATTCTTACTAGGAAAAGACATTACCTGGTTTTTTAGATATTGGCAAACTGTGGTCAGGGAGGTAGCACAATAGATAAAGGTGCTGGGCTCAAAAGCATGAGGTCATAAGTTCTATTCTTGGCATCACATGTGCCATAATGTTGCTTTGGTTCTCTTTCTCTCATAAATAAACAAATAAATATCTTTAAAAAACCAGCAGGCAAACAAAGTATTGACAATTTAGGGAGCCACTATACTGTTGTTTTAACTTCAACTTTTTAAAAGTATTATATCATTTAAAACTTACTCATATGCTTATTAGTCATGTGTACTTCATTCTCTACAAATTAATGTTAATGCTCTGTATTAGTTGGGCCTTAGTATAATTCATACTGATTTATTGCATATATTAAAAACATCTATATTAAAAACATTATTTGTTTACCATATTAACTGCCAATATTTTTGTGCTTTTGCTTATCATTTAATTACTTGTTCTAATATTACGTTTTGAAAAATTTATATAGACAAATTGATTGTGTTTCTCTTTATATTCTTGAGTTTTAAGCTTAGGGAGTCAATGTTCTCTTCATAAAGATGATGAGTGTGTATATCTACCATTTTTCCTCACATGTTTATATTTTAACACATATCAATTAATTTACAACTTTAGTATGTGTTGTAAAGGGGTGGCCATTATTTTTTAGTCATAGATTTATAACTCATTTACTAAATATCCTCTTTTCCCACAGTGTGGCTGCAGAAAGAGAGACAGTCCCACTAGGAAAGCAGACCAAATGAAAGAAATCTAGTAGGCCAGGTGAAAAGTATTCACATTTTTATTTGTTTAAGGACTCTCCAGGTAGTCTTTCAAAGGGGCTGCACTAGTTTGCATTCCCACCAGCAGTAGAGCAGAGTTCCTTTTACTCTACAACCTCTCCAACATCTGTCATTTCCGGGTTTGTTGACTTAGGCCATTCTCACAGGTATGAGATGGAATCTCAGTGTAGTTTTGATTTGCATTTCTCTAATTATATTAATAAGTGAAGTGGAGCATTTCTTCATCTGTCTGTGGGCCATGTTTATCTCTTCTTTAGAAAACTTTCTAGTTCTTTGGCCCACATTTTTATTAGGTTACTTTTTTTTTTTCTTTTGTAGAGCTGTGCCAGTTCTTTATAGACTTGTGATGATCAATTATCTCCTCCCATTTACTGGGTTGCCTGATTATCCTTGTGTAGTTTGCTCTCCATATATAGAAGCTATTTAGTTCCATGTAGTCTCATTTATTCACTCTTATTCTCATTTCCCATGCCCACTGGGTATGGTATTACCATGGTATTACCACGCTGCCACAAGTTCCTGGTCTCTCTCCCGCGACGCAAGCCCAGCACAAGATCCCTAATCTCATCTGCTCCATCCCTACATTCTGGTTCTTGTTTATTAAATACTTTGTTTTGCTTTATATCTTACTGTCTTTCAGCCACCAAGTTGCAGGTGCTACTATGATTCCATCCTGAACTCCCTAGGTAGATGACCTTACTAATGTGTCCTAGAACCTCACCTCTCCAGAGCCCTACCCCACTAGAAAAAGACAGAAACAGCCTGTGGGTATGTATTGACGTGCCAGTGCCCATGTCCAGTGGAGAAGCAATTACAGAATCCAGAACTCCCACCTTCTGCATCCCATAAGGAACTGTGGTCCATACTCTGAGAGGGAGAAAAAGTTATGGGAAGATGACTAGAGGACCCTGAGCTCCAATTCTATCAGGCCCCAGAGAGAAAAGAGAAAAAAGAAAAACATTTTGGAGTATTAATAGGTGAAGCTGTGACATAGAAAGGAAGAGAAGGCAGGATAATAAAAAAATGGGCAATTATATAAAAATATAGGCAGATAAAGAAATAATAGTCAGCCTACATCTGTGACCTTGGGAGATCTACTGCCATTTCCAGTGGAGGGAATAGGAATAAAGAACTCTGGTGGTAGGAACAGTGTGGAATTATATCCATCATTCCACTATTTTGTAAATCAATATTAAATAACTAATAAAAAAACTAAACTAATATTTTCACTTTTAAAATCAGTACACCCACACTTCAGTGTAATAATTGATAAGTACAAGCATCATCAGTGGATGTTGTGTCAGTTCCCTACCATGTGCAAGAACCCATGTTCAGATCTTCAGTTCCCACCTACAAGGGTTGGGGGAAGCTTCACAAGAAGTAGATCAGTGCTACAGACGTCTCTCCTCTCTCTCTCTCTCTCTCTCTCTCTTTCCTCCTTCCCTCTCTACTTCTATCTCTATAAAAAAAAAGAGAAAGAAATTAATTTTTTTTTGCAGTTCTGGAGGCTTGAAGTCTGAGGTGAAGATATTTGCCATCCTAAGGCCTCTCTCCTTGGCTTGTGCCTTTGCATGGTTCTGTGTTTGTGTCCTGTCTCTCCTTATAAGGATACTGTAGCTATTGGATTCTCAGGCAGAGGGATGAGGCACACTGAGGCTTTAATGTAGGAAGCAGTTTTTATTATGCTACAGACCCAGTTAGACTTATGTTTACGAAAGACTGGGCCCCGAGCACAATGGCACTTGCCTTTTTATACAGTGATCAGCTTTTCCATAGTAATAAGCTGAACACTTGAGTTTCTTCTTTTGTGTATACAGAGAATACAACTTGTTTTGGTTATCAGCAGACTCTTGGGCAGAAGTAGCAGATTCTAAGCCACTGACCAAGGCCACTTTGGTTACAGCAGTAGAAACCTTGTTTATGCTGAGAGGAGGAAGACTGTTGTCAACTGCGTTTTTTTTCTCTTCTTTTTTCTTTTTTGCCTCCAGGATTATTGCTGGGGCTAAGTGCTGACACTAAGAATCCACCACTCCTTGTGGCCAATTTTCCCATTTTTATTGGATAAGACAGAGAAATTGAGAGGGGAGGAGAGTTAGAGAAGAAGAGAGAAAGATGAAAGACAGATGCAGACGTGCTTGGCCTCTTGTGAAGGGGGGAGCTGGGGACTCAAACCCAGATCCTTGTGCAGGTCCTCATGCTTTGTACTATGATACTATGTGTACTTAACCAGGTGCACCACTGCTCACCCCCACTCCCCAGCTACATTTTTCTTTAACTGAGACGTTAACCCTTGCTTTTCTCTCTAAAAGTTCATCTTTGTTTACCTCAATACCAGACATATTGGATTAAGAGTCACCTTCCAGCCTGAATTCAGTTTAAACATCTCTTTAAAGAGCCCCTAATCACATTCACAGATCAGTTATACATTAAAATAAAAGGTACCTCTATAGAGAAGCTATCTGGTGGATGCCAGCTTAACTGGTGCCATCATGACACACAGGTGAAGCACACCATCCCTGTGCTATTTTTTAAATTGTAAGACTATAAGTTAATAGGAGTATATATTAACACCATTCCCACCACCAAAGGTCTCCGTTCCTCCCCCAACGCCTCTGACAGTGAAGCTGAGATAGCCTTGTGCTATTGTTATCAACAATGTTTAACCTGAATCTGAGTACACTATGAGATGAGTCCAGATCATCGAGACGTGTTTATGCCATGGAAATCTAAAAAACATTGGGAAGATTGTTTTAGATGAAAGAGACTAAGACCATGAGGCAAACTAATGAACACATGAGTGTTCATTGGATCCCAGATTTTTAAGAGACGGTTCAATATAAAGAACTTATACTAGTGTTAAAGAGACCCTGAAAGGAGATGGACATGTAACCCAAGTGTTGAGAATCACACACATTTGCATAGGAAGGGACATGAGATTGGCTCAGCAGCTAGGATCATAGGAAAAACTACCTGATACTTGTCTTTCGCCTCTTATTTTGCTGCACACAATCATCTCCTGTCCCCCCCCCCCCATTTTTCTCCTAAAGGACATGATGTCCTCTATCTTGATTGCAGAGGAGTAGATGGAATATATATCCCATAATTTCTTTACTCAGTCATCTGTCAGTGGACATCTAGGCTGCTTCCATTCTCTGGCAATAATGAATGATGCAACTATGGCTGTAAGGATGCTTATGTCCCTTCAAATTAGTATTTGCATGTCTTTTATAAACCTTAAGAGTTTACCCCTCTTTTTCCAGTAAGTTTTCTTAACACACTAGTGGTTCCTGTACTCAATGGCAGCTCTCATGTTGGGCTAAATGCTCCCTAATGCTAGAAGGAACCTGGAAGGTCCACAAGGGGTTGTGAATTACCCAGCAACTATAGGACAATGAGGGGAATTTGAAGAGCTTACTCACTGATATTATTAAAATGATTTTAAATTTCAGGGGTATGATTTATTAAGTGGCAATGTTCTGTCTGCCAGAAAAAGTCCAAACTTGGCTCTTTTGGGGGCGAGTCTTACTTCTTTCTACCTCACTTTGTCTTTGATAATCAAGAGAAGGCAGACATTTTGATTAATAATGCAATGCAGCAAGCCAAGGAAAGCCAGATCCCTACTGTTTCTGCTTTACTGACCATCCACGCTTTTTTTTTCTCATGCCAGTTACAATTAAGTGGTTCAGGTTAGTAAATGAGAGCAGCTGGGGCTTTTTTCCCATTTTATTCATTTTTGGACTATAGCAACCTAGAATAGTGGCACATAGTAAGTTCCAAATAAGTATCTGTTGACTAAGTGAATTGGATGTTGGAAGCCATTTGATGCTTACACATTGATCAAATAGCAATGTGGAACTCTTCAGCTAATTCTACCTATTTATAAATTCTCAACATTTCTTTGTGGACAATCATTTTGACTGTGATAAATGACTGTTTTTCTCAAAGTTCTCACAGATTGTATTTATTTTCTTCACTATGCTGACAGGCTTCTGGTAGAATGTTGTCCAAAAGTTCTTTATCTCGGTAACTTACATAAGAAATAGCACTCTCAGGGCCATGCAGTGGCTTAAACACACTGGTTAAACACACACATTACAGAGTATGCAAGGACTCAGTTTCAAGCCCCTGGCCCCCACCTGCAGGGGGGAAGCTTCATGAGTGGTGAAACGGGTCTGCAGTTCCCTGTGTGTGTCTCTTTTCCCTATCTCCCCCTTCCCCTCTCAATTTCTCTCTTTACCTAATAATAAATAAAAATATTTTTAAAAAGAAATAGCATTCTCTGTGTGCTAGACTGACTCCATTGCTCACAGCATATATACATGCATATATAATATATAATAATATATATTAATTTCAGCTAGAAAGAGACAGAGGGTATGAGAGAAGGGAGGAGAGACAGCACTGTAGCATTCCACTATTCATGGAACTTCCTACTGGTCCCATGTGGGGTTCAAACATGAGTTCTCATGAACAGTAAAGTGTGTACTCTGTTGGGTAGTTGCCATCTCCCCCTGGCTTCTTCTTATCCATATGGCTATATAGGGATTTACTGATCCAAAGGTTTGGTCTATTTACATAAATCACTTTTACATAAAGCACTCCAGGGCATTGGTGGTTCAGTTATAGGATTCTCGCCTGTTCCGCTCCCTCCTTGTCACACTCTGATTTTCACCAGTCACTTTTCTCTCCACCCTCTCTATATCACATCCTGTTTCCACCCTACTTGGAGAGTATAAAAACAGCTGCTCTTCTGATTAAAGACACTTGGAAATTGCTTTCCGGCTCCGAGAGTTCCAGAGTGTATCTCCTGCGGAAGTTGGTGCAGCACGCGTTCCTGATCCCTCTCCCACACAGCAGCCTAGATCAGCTCCAGTTGAGTTCTCTCCAACCCAGAGAGCACTAGCTCGGGAAGAAGTACCCTCAGGCTATCCCGGCATCTGGCGCCCGGAACAGGGACCCGTAAGCAGCAGATTTACAAGAAGACATCTTAGATAAGTACACACCTTTTGGGTATCTGCAATATTGTGTTAAGGCACTGTGATTTTTTTTCTTTTTTATTGTTTTCCGGAGATCTTTCCACCATGGAAAATCTTTTCCAAATCCTGCATTCTTTTTCCAGTATACAATTTTTATATATCTGGGACATTTTTCTCGGGGCTTCACCTTATATCCTGTTGATCATCATAGCAGCTTTTAAGGGATATATAGGGCAACCTCTCAAAAGGCTTAAGAAACTAGAGGCTGAGGTCCAAGAGATAAAGGAAGTAATCATAGAACTTAACCAGCACCTTAAAAACAAGAAGAAGCAAAGGCCTGTTGTGATCTTGACCCACCCTAATTCCTCTGCATCTTGCCCTGAGGCCCCTATTTTGGCATCTTGCCCTGAGGCCCCTATTTTGGCAGACACGTGTCCGAATTCTCCTTTGGACTCCACAGCCACTTCTTCGGCCACCCCCATTTTGGCAGAAACGTGTCCGGAACCTCCTGCTGCCTCCACGGCTGCTTCTTCACCCCACCCTGTTTTGATAGACACATGTCCGAATTCTCCTATAGCCTCCAAAACCACTTCTTCGGCCACTTGTCCAGAAGCTTCCACTTCAGTGACTCCTCCTACCACTACACACTTATCAGAGGAAGTCCACACATTTCCGGTCAATGTTGCCCCCAATAGACAAAAACCTCAGGCCTGGTATCCATATTCCGCCACAGACCTGAAGGAACTACGCCAGGCTATCAAAGATGACGGTGTTCATGCCCCATGGACCAGGTCCATTTTACAAGGCCTGCTTCAGAACCTTAATACCCCTCAAGATTGGAGAGATGTGACTCGTGCTACGCTCCCAGGCCCCCTCTTCCTGCAATGGGAGGCATTCTTTCGCGATGAATGTTTACAACAATCGCGGAAAAATATTCAAAATCAGCCAGAGGGTAATTTTGATGCATTGTTTGGAACAGGCCAATTAGAAACAGGGATTCAACAGGCGGAAGCCAAGTTTCCAGCGGGGTATTTTGATCAAGTACGCCTGTGTGCATTAAAAGCATGGGAGCGATTAACACCACCCATGGGAGCAGCCTCAGCCCCCATTCTCTCCCTGCAACAAGAACCTGATGAATCCCTCGCTAAATTCATTGCCAGGGTCCAGTCGAGTTTGGAAAGGAAGATTTATAATCCTGACGCTCGTTTTCTCCTTCTGCGATCCATAGTCTGGGATAGAATGCTTCCGCATTTTCGACAGGCCTGTATCACTCTTAAAAATGAACACCCAGATACTTGGATTCTAGCTACACAGGATCTCAGATCAAGCTCTTTTCAAGGACCTATGTTACAGGCCTATGCAGCTACCTTACATAAGCAAAAAGGAGCTTGCTTTCAGTGCGGTCGCCAAGGGCATTGGCGTAACCAATGTCCAGAAAATAGACCGCGACCCCGCCTCCAGTCAGGGCGACCCCACCTCCAGTCAGGGCAACCCCGCCTCCAATCAGGGCAACCCCGCCTCCAGACAGGGAATCAGAGACCACGAATGCCTTGTCCCAGATGCCAGAAAGGATTTCACTGGAGGAGAGATTGTTGGTCAAGGTTCCATAGGAACGGCACGCCTCTGCCAAATGTAAACAGGGATTTAAACTAGGTATGGGGCTTCCCTTAGCCCCGCCCCCAAGAGGGAAGGAAGCAGGTCGCCCGCTTGGTGCTGTGCCCTTCTTCCACAAACAGAAGCCCAGCTTGGGACCCAATCCGTCGCTATACCCACCACGCCAAGTAACAATAACAGAGGGTGAGCAGAAGGAGGAACCCGTGGTATGTGGGAACTTCCAGCATAGAAATAACCGGCTGGAGCAAGAGAACAGCTCGAATTCAGAGCCTGAGATTTTATGGACCACCCCTGTTTTAGAAAGGGGTCACCCAACTATGACAGTAAAGATTGGTAATATTCCTTTTAAGTGTTTGATTGACACGGGAGCAGATAAGACAATATTAAGACAAGCAGAGGTTCCCCAGAGTTGGGAACTCCTACCAGGACCACGCTTACATGGTGTTGGAGGATTGACTCAGGCATTCCGCACACGAGATTCCCTTGTGTGGGAAGATCCAGAAGGGACTACCAGACGCTTTCAGCCTTTAATAGCTGATATAAGCACCAATTTATTGGGAAGAGACTTGCTGGAATCTTTAGATGTAGTGATATCCTCAGACACCTCTGCAGGACACCACACTCACTCCTATGAGACTGCTAGACCCAACCAGCACCCCCAATACTAACTGCCACTGTTCGTAACAGAACTCCCCGCTTAGATTGGCTTTCTAATGAGCCTGTCTGGGTGGAACAGTGGCCTTTGCCTAGGGAGAAGCTAGAAATTTTTAAAAAACTCGTCCAAGAGCAGTTATCGTTGGGACACATTCGTCATTCTCGGAGCCCATGGAATACTCCAGTCTTTGTAATTAAAAAGCGCTCAGGAAAATGGCGCCTCCTCCAAGATCTTCGTGCAGTTAATAAAACCATGCAGGTTTGGGGCTCCCCCCAAAGGGGTTTGCCTCTTGCTTCCGCAATTCCCACAGGAATTCCAATCATAGCTATTGATATACAGGATTGTTTTTTCTCTATTCCCTTACACCCACAAGATTGTAAACGTTTTGCTTTCTCTGTTCCTTCTATTAATAATGCCAGCCCTGCCGATAGATTTGAATGGGTGGTACTGCCCCAGGGCATGGCTAATAGTCCTACTATTTGTCAAGAGGTTGTTAAATCTGCCCTTTTTCCATATATTCATAAGGGCCTTAAGGTTTTTCATTATATGGATGACGTGTTAATATGGGGAGAATTAGATACAGATCTCTCCGCCCTACGTGATTTTCTAATCCCTGCCTTAAAGAGAAGTGGACTTAATGTAGCTCCTGAGAAGATACAGCTAATCCCTCCAATATCTTTCTTAGGCTCAGAGATTTCCCTAACGCAGATTCGTCCTTTAAAACCTTGTGTTACTTTTCCTTCTAATCTCACTCTTGCTTCTTTACAAAGTTTTCTTGGAAATTTGAATTGGCTTAGGCAGTATCTTTATCTGCCTACGAGCTGCCTGCAACCACTGTTCGATCTGTTAAAAGGAAACAAACAGCCCTCCTCAAAGCGTATGTTAACCCCCGAAGCATCCTTGGCTCTGGAAAAAGTTAACCAGGCTCTCCAGGACATGCACCTCGTTCGATTCTCCCCCTCCTCTCCAGTAAATCTTCTAATCTTTAATTCCACCCCCACGGTAGTGGGGGCATTGTGGCAGAAACATGGCGTTCTCGAATGGCTTCATACGCCAGTAGGCGGAGCTCCAAGACTCCTTACCGAGATTGATGCCTTAGCATTTATGGTTCGCCAAGGAAGAAACAGATCGGTTCAGGTCTTAGGAAGGGAACCAGATTCAATCATTCTTCCCTTTTCTCTCACTGATACAGAATGGCTCATACGCCACCATTCTCGTTTTGCCATAAGTTTAATGGGTTTTCCAGGACAATTAGATAATCATTTTCCCTCTAATAATTTGATAGCTTCTTTACCTCTGTTGCCTCTACTAGTACCTAAACTTTTCTCTCGAGATCCCATCCCCTCTGCTCCTACAGTGTTCACTGATGGTGGAAAAAAGGGAGCTGCTGCCCTTATATATTATCCAGACCAGCAATACCCCAAACCTCTCTTTACTGAACTTCCTGATAATTCCCCTCAGTACAAAGAACTTTATGCTGTTTTCCTTGCATTAAAAGCTGTACCAGAATCCTTCAACCTTTTTTCTGACAGTGTGTATACTGTTAACTTACTTCCATGGCTTGCTCGATCTTATGTAAGAATTGATGACAACCCACTTTCTCCTCTTTTAATTCAAATTGCTTCTATGCTCTGTTCTCGAACCCATCCACTGTATGTTCAGCACCTACGTTCCCACAGCCCTCTTCCTGGTCCCCTGTCCGAAGGGAATGCTGCAGCTGACCGCCTTGCCTCCACAGGAATTCTCCTAGCCTCTGTCTCTAATCCTGCTGACTTTCATTCCCTAACCCATGTTAATCTTAAAGGTCTTCGAGCTCGATTTCCTGATATTCCTCTGCCACAGTTAAAACGTATTCTTGCTACATGTTCCTCCTGTGCAGGTCTAATCAAAACACCTGCTATTCAGACTCTAGGGGTTAATCCTCGAGGTTTAAAAGCCAACGCTCTTTGGCAAATTGATGTTACCCACATACCTAACTTTGGCAAACAAAAATATGTGTTCGTCTCAATTGATACCTTCTCTAAGTTTATGTGGGCTACAGCTCAAACTGGAGAAAACTCAAAAAAGCTTATAAGCCATATGCTCTCCTGTTTTGTTGTAATGGGCTTACCTCTTCAACTTAAAACGGATAATGGACATGCTTTTACCAGCAAACAATTTAAAGATTTTTGTTCCCTCTGGAACATTACTCATACTACAGGCATTCCGTATAATCCACAGGGACAAGGCATTGTTGAGAGGGCCCATCAAACTCTTAAGGCTCAATTAAATAAAGAAAAAGGGGAAATGTACCCCCCTAATATCCAGCTGGCAAAAGCCTTAACTACATTAAATCTCTTTAATATTTACAAAAACTCCGACCAACCTCCTATAATTCTTCATTGGCAAACACCACCCACCCTCCCAGCTATTAAAGTCAAATGGAAAGACCCACTTGATAAAATTTGGAAAGGACCTGACCCCCTGTTGACTATGGGGAGGGGTTTCGCATGTATTTTTCCACAAAATTACTCCAAGCCTGTTTGGGTTCCTGCCCGCCATGTCCGGCAATACCCACATGATGGTGCTGATATCCCTGAAGAACAAGAAACACTGCAAGAAGACTGGCTGCAAGAGGACTGGCTACAGGATGCACCCCAGGATCCATAATACAGCATGGCAGAATCAAAAAAAAAAAAAATCTGATTCACAGAACTCTTCCCCCCCCCGAATGAATGTCTTATGCTATGACTGGCCAGTTGTGTTTTGTGAGTGAGTGAGTGAAAAAAAAAAAAAAAATTGAGTGAGTTGAGTGACCAAAATTTTTGTATGACCCATTGTGCTCAGAGTACTCTGAAAGTTAACTGACTTTATATCAAACGGCTGGACGCAGCCATGGTTTCTGGAGACGTCCAGAAACAGTCCAAAAATTGTTCATTCCCCCTTTTGATTTCTTTTTTAAGTCTTGATATCAATATGAAATGTTTAGTCTTAAACTGTGTGAGTAAAGATGGTTCAACTATGACAGTAGTTCTAAATTCACATTTGAAATGATATATCTTATTTACAAGTTTTTCTCCTCCTGTGTGTTATAAACTATATGTTTAATATGCGTGTTTCAAGTTTGGTAAACATTAACTTGACAGTTAAATCGTAACTTCGAAGTTACATTTTTACGAGAAGAGGTAAAATCAATTCATTTAAGTAACTGAGTGTTTAAGGTAAAACTCTAAATATTCAATGTGACAATTCATCATCTCCTAAGTTAAAATACAAATTCTCTATACAGGACATTTTTGGAGGGCCCCCAAAAATGTCCTGTAAGCTATCTTGTGGAAATTAATCCACAACAAATTTGGCATCAATCTGATATTGTAAATGTACCAAAAAAAAAAAAATGTCACTAAAATGTGTTAACTCTAGTAACCTGAGTTTGCTTAAAAACCCAATGTAAAAATAGTCAAGAATCAATATATGTAACTTAAACTCGGTATGAAAACTTTGCTATATAAAGACTGCTACATGAGGTCACGTAAGATGACCTTTACACAAAATTATAAAGATACCTAAACCAGTTATAATCATTGAGTTATCAATTGTAGTAAACTTCTAATTTGTTACAAAGTTTTTTCATAAGTAATTGACTACAGCTATGACAAGCCTTCGCATAAAGAAGCATCTGCTCATATAGAATCCCCAGAAATCCATCTTGGACCCCTGACCTCTGACATCACCCACAATTACAGCCATCCCCAGAAACCCATGATGTGACCTGACACGATCTGGAGAACCTGATTCACAGACTCCGAAGGACAAGACTTTCCTACTGTCTTTCTCTCAACCATCGGTGTCTGCTCTTCCTGCTTCTGTTTCGCCCATCATGTTTTGGCGGTTCCAGGTCACTCTCTACAGAGAAGAAAAGTTCCGGTGGTCGTCCTCCTCCATCAAGATAGACGTGTGGCATTTATTTCCTGGCCGTTGACATTGGACTGATGCTTCTATAGAACTTGCTGGACACTCCTTTTATACTCCTGGACTTCTTGAAGAATGACTGTAGCAGGCTGACTCGGGATTTTGCAATGCCAGATCACCCCTCTAGCCCCTCGGCTTATCAGGCCCCCACTCCTCCACCCATCAGGCTCACTATGTCTCTTGCTACTCTTACTTATCCCTCCCTGTCTTGTGCTAGTTATTTTTGAAGACACTTACACACTATCATTCTGCTTTCTTCCCAACAGGTTTCCGTTCACCCCTACACTGCTATTCCCCTGACAGAGATGAAGCCTTTTACAGACATTGACCCAGTTATATATGGCCATTAAGTAAGAGGAAGATGTTGGGGAATTGTGAGGATATGGTTGAGCTTGGAAGGGCTTGAGCCTGAGGGGTGTGTCAATCCTGTTAGTCTCTCTCTCCACGGAGAGGTTGAGCAAGGAGGGACAGTAGAACCCCAAAAAAGGTGTGCCTCTTATCAGTCTCCCTGCCTCACAAAGTGCCCCACACTCCTGATACTATGGCAAAAAGTTAAAAAGAAAGGGGGAGATGTTGAGTAGTTGCCATCTCCCCCTGGCTTCTTCTTATCCATATGGCTATATAGGGATTTACTGATCCAAAGGTTTGGTCTATTTACATAAATCACTTTTACATAAAGCACTCCAGGGCATTGGTGGTTCAGTTATAGGATTCTCGCCTGTTCCGCCCCCTCCTTGTCACACTCTGATTTTCACCAGTCACTTTTCTCTCCACCCTCTCTATATCACATCCTGTTTCCACCCTACTTGGAGAGTATAAAAACAGCTGCTCTTCTGATTAAAGACACTTGGAAATTGCTTTCCGGCTCCGAGAGTTCCAGAGTGTATCTCCTGCGGAAGTTGGTGCAGCACGCGTTCCTGATCCCTCTCCCACACAGCAGCCTAGATCAGCTCCAGTTGAGTTCTCTCCAACCCAGAGAGCACTAGCTCGGGAAGAAGTACCCTCAGGCTATCCCGGCATACTCTACCAGGTGAGCTATCTCCCAGCCACAGATTTTTTGTTTTTTCTTTGTCTTCAGGTTTATCACTGGGACTCTGTGCCTGAACTACGCATTCACCACTCCAGAGGCCACTTTCATTTTTTCCTTTTTCCCCCCTCCATTTTATTCCATAGGACAGAGAGAAATTGGGAGGGAAGGGGGAAAAGAGAGGGAAAGAGAAAGAGAGACACCTGCAGACCTGTTTCACTATTCATGGAGCATCCCCACTGTAGGTGGGGACTTGAACCTGAATCCTTGCACAGGTCCTTGTGCTTAGTATAACATGTGTATTTATCACAGTGTGTCACCACCTGGCCCCTCCCAGCCAGGGATTTGTGTAGCTACTTAAAAAAAAAGTCAAGTTAAGAAAGTTTCTATCTATTCTGTTTTTCTAGAAGTTTCACATTATACTTATCATTTATCCTTGGTATTCCCACTACCTCCAACTGTCGTTTTGAAGGACATTCTAATATCACTGAGAAATTCTTTACTTTCCAGCAATTCATGTTTAAGTTCATAATCTTGTATTAATTTTTTAAGAGAAGCAACCTTCCTGCCTTGTCCTTTGTGCACCATAAAGTATGTCAACGTGGAAAGGCAAATCACATTTTTTGAAACTGGCATTGCACCATTCCAGCCTCAATGTCACACTGCATTAGATGTCAGTTGTGAGGAATGAAATGCTCTACTCTGCATAAACACCTACAAATGCAGACCATGCATTTCATATTCTACATTACCGACTTACAGTGTATTATAATTATAACAGTTGGTGAGGCTGTGGGGCCTTCAGATATTTTCCTCTTTCCTTCTGCATGAGGATTTCAGTCACACCACTAATTGCAACGACTCTCAGATTCAGGCACAATGATGGGATAACAATGACAGCCACCGACACCCAGGGAATCAGAACGATGAATTTTTCTTTTGTTAGTCAATAAAAATCCAACTAAAATCTATTTCCTAAAAGGGGGTCAGCAAGCCCTTCTCTCCCTGTGGTTGGAGGAAGCTTAAGAGCTCAGCCACCCAGAGCAGGGCTTCAGGATTTGCTGCACTCAGCTTTCTTTCACTTCTTATCTCTCCATTCCCACCCCCACCACTTGCCCTTCAAGTCCCAGTCCTGACATCTGTTTTTCTTGTCACTCTCAGTGCAAACACATGTGGTATATTGCCTGGAACCCACAGGAAGCAAGCTCTAGGGATGAAAACATAGGTCATGAGAGTGTGATTCCTCACCCCGGAGAGCTGGCATACCCTTGGCTTTGCATTTAATGCTGAAAACTAGCTTTTATAGGCATGGAGGTGGGGCAAATAAAATCCAATGGTTTCTGTAACTCAGAACTGGGTAAAATTGTGTGTGGGGGGAATTGTGCGGGGGGAGGAGGAGGAGAAAGAAGAGGAAGAGGAGGAAAAAGAGGAGGAAGAGGAGGAGGAGGGGGGAGAGACACTGACTGGTGGGCTCATTTTGGCATATACTCATCCTTGGGGAATAACAAGAAAACAGAAGGGAGCCAGCTTATCAGCACATTGACAGGCAATAAGCCCTCTTTAAATATTTCCCAGTTCCCCCTGCAGAAGGAGCTGAGGAGAGTCACTGTCAGAGGAAAGAAATATTTGCCAGAACATTCTCTCTAACAAGCAGATTCATTTGCTTTCTGGAAACACACCGTTGTTTCGTCTCCATCACACTGAAAGAATTGGCTGGTATGATCAATCCCAGAAACTCCTATCAATTCACTTAAACAACCATCAGGGAGAGAAAACCCCAGAAATCAATAACAGCTGTTTTGGTGAACTGACAGGTTATTTCGAGTCATTCACATCTACTGATCAACCTATTGACCAATTGGCTAGGCTGCCATTGCACCTGTGAAGTGACATTTGGGGCCTCCAGGCAGAGACAGACTCCAGTAGTCACTCCAGCCAGGGAAGCATTCTGGGACCTGGTGGGCCTGCATTTCTACCCTACCACCTTGCAACAACAGCTCCTAGGCTCAAATCTAAGTCAAGAACCAAACCCCATGATTTTATGAGGTAGAAAGTGAAACCTTCAGCACAACCAAAGCATGTGAGCTCTTTTTTTACCATTTATATTTTTAAAATTTTTTATTTATAAAAAGGAAACATTGACAAAACCATAGGATAAGAGGGGTACAGCTTCACACAATTCCCACCACCAGACCTCCATATACCAACCTCTCCCTTGATAGCTTTCCTGCTCTTTAACCCTCTGGGAGTATGGACCCAGGGTCATTGTGGGATGCAGAAGGTTGGAGGTCTGGCTTCTGTAATTGCTTCCCTGCTGAACATGGGCATTGACAGGTTGATCCATACTCCCATCCTGTCTCTCTCTTTCCCTAGTGGGGAAGGGCTCTGGGGAAGCAGAGTTCCAGGACACATTGGTGGGGTTGTCTGTCCGGGGAAGTCTGGTTGCATCTTGCTAGCATCTGAAACCTGGTGGCTGAAAAGAGGGTTAATTTACAAAGTCAGACAAACTGTTGGACAACTATAGACCTAAAGGCTGGAATAGTGCAGGTGAAGCATTGGGGGGGGGGGTCCTCCATTTTGTAGATAGCTAGTAGGCATATTTTAGTTATATTTCAAAGGGCCTGTAGCTATACTAGTGGTGGTTTTGTTTGTTTGTTTTTTTTTCCTGAGCCTGAAATCTGATATGCAGATGTATCCTAATTATTGTCTGGGGAGATGATGTCATGGCTGGGAAAAGGACCAGAAAGCTGGATCAGGGAAGAGAGTAGCTCCCTAATATGGGAAAGGGGCATAAATATTACTGTAAACCCCATCAGTTTGATGTGATCTGTACTGTAAACTCCATCAGTTTGATGTGCTCTGGGGCCCATAATTAGCTTAGGAGCCTGTGTGACCTCTACATCCCTCTAGATCTGAGCTCAGCATGTGAGCTCTTGACCACCCCCCATCTTCCTATAGTTTAAACAGCCCAAAGCCTCAGCATCAGGAGGGGTTATGGCACTGTGTCCGTGTCCCCTTCACCCCAGCAAAGGCTTTGGTCATCACCAAGCAATGGGACACTGGTTTCATGCTCAGCTTTCTGATTACACCTGTATGGTCTACAAATTGACCAAAGGCCAAGTGTAGTTCCACATGTGGGGGGTAGTTCCTGTATTCACTGTGGACATATGAGAGCCGGACATCTACCAGAGCAAAGGCTCTCCCAGGTCCTGCTAACAGGTTCCTGACTGATCTCAACCCCAATCCTGCTGATTCTGGGAAGTACCCCCTCCCAGATCCACCTGGCACAATATCTATCTCTAAACAGGACCCCATCTCTGGGGTCATCTGTCACTGACCCACTGAGAACCTTTTCCCTGAAGTCAGAACTTGATATGCTAGTGTCAGTCTACTGGCCTTTTTTCAATGTGGAAGGTGTGAGTTGCAGACACTTCCCTCCTTGTCTCATTGGACGTGTACTGAGAAAGGTGGTGTGAGGAGTGAGAGATGGCAGAGGCTCAGAAAGAGAAGGCACAGACAGGGGTTGAGGCCCCTTGAGCTCTGACACCACTGGTTACCTCTGCACATCCTGATTTGTAAATGAGGTTTCTTGCTCATCAGGTCCCAGAGACTTTCCACTGCAGGTGCTTAGAGTCTAAGAAAATAAACCTGTGGGACAAGCAGTGGGGCACCCAGCTAAGTGCCCTTTACCTTTACCTTTTCAACCCTTCTAGTCTCCACCTGCAGGGAAGAAGCTTCATGAATGGTGAAGTAGTGCTGTAGGCATCTCTCGCTCTCTCTTTCTCTCTCCTACCCCTCTACTTCCCTCCATCCCTCCCTTCTCAGTTCCTTTCTGTCCTGTCCTATCAAATAAAACAAAAAGGAAAAAGGAAAAATGGCTACCATGAGCAGTAGAATCATCAGGCAGGCATGTGAGCCATCCCAGGAATAAACCCCATGGCACTAAAAAAAGAAGAAAGGAGAAAAGTGGGCCCCACCCTAAGGTTCCAGGACTGCGGGGAAATATAGGCTCTATAGTGGAAATGTGAGGTTCCTGTTGTCTTAGGGTTCAAGAAGACGATGGATAGTTATTGTTATCGTCACATTATTTGGTGATAGGGTTAACTTTGGAAAGTCCCTTTGATAGGGTTTGGACTATGCTGTTGGTTGCTTCTGTTCTCCCTGGTCTAGGCTTTTGGGAGAGAACATATCAAAGACAGCCTATGTATTAAAAAGACTCAGTCTGTGTTTTAAGAAGTTCTAGACATATCATCAGTTTTTTGCCTCTCATATTAATTAGTGATTTATATAATGTTTACACTTTAATAGGATTGTACATAAACACCACTCCCACTACCAAAAGACTGTGTCCCATCCCCACCACCCACCCCTGCCCCCCCCACCATGCTGGGAAGCCCAATGGCCACCCTCCCCGTCTCCGCATGCTGCTCTCAATTCAAATCAAATAATACTGTATTTGCGGATCGCAACCTAATCAACACAACGAGTGCCACCCCAGCATGCTTCACTTCAGACTGTGACCAGAGACTTCAGGTGTGGAATGACAACCCTTCAGCTTCATCACTCGGGTGAGACCTTTCCTTTCATAGTATTCTCTAATTCCATTCCAGGTGGTCCACTCCCCAATAAAGTCCCCAAACCTAGATATAGCCCAGGTCCCCCGAGATAGAGCATAGGTTCACCCGTGCCCATAAACTAGGGGAAAAATATATACCTGAAAGCAGAAGTACACAAGAGCATGCAGGGAATACCCCAACACTTCATCTGCACTATTACAGTCTTTAGGTCCATGATAGTTCAACAATTTGTTTGGCTTTGTATGTTAACTCTCTTTTCAGCCATCAGGTTCCGGATGCTGACCAGACTTCCCTGGACAGACAACCCCATCAATGTGTACTGGAGCGCCACTTCCTCAGAGCCCCACCCTACTAGGGAAAGAGAGAGACAGACTGGGAGTATGGATTGACCAGTCAACGCCCATGTTCAGTGGGGAAGCTATTACAGAAGCCAGACCTTCCACCCTCTGCAACTCACAATGACCCTGGGTCCATGCTCCCAGAGAGACAGAGAATGTGAAGGCTATCAGGGGAGAGGTTGGGATGTGGAAATCGGGTTATGGGAATTGTGCGGAATTGTACCCCTCTTATTCTATGGTTTTGTTAATGTCTCCTTTCTTAAATTAAAAAAAAAGGAGGAAAGAAAGAGAGAAAGAAAGAAAAGAAAAGAAAGAAGAGAAAGAAATAAAAGAAAAGAAAAGAAAGGAGCTGGATAGTTTAAAAGAACACCACATTTCTCATCAACAACTTGTTTGGCTTTGTATGTTAACTCTCTTTTCAGCCACCAGGTTCCAGATGCTACCATGATGCCAACCAGATTTCCCTGGACAGACAACCCACCAATGTGTCCTGGAGCCCTGCTTCCCCAGAACCCTTCCCCACTAGGGAAAGAGAGAGACAGGCTGGGAGTATGGATTGACCTGTCAACGTCCATGTTCAGCAGGGAAGCAATTACAGAATCCAGACCTTCCACTTTCTGCACCCCATAATGATCCTGGGTCCATACTCCCAGAGGGATAAAGAATAGGAAAGCTATCAGGGGAGGGGATGGGATACAGAGTTCTGATGGTGAGAATTGTGTAGAGTTGTACCCCTCTTATCCTATGGTTTTATTAATGTGTCCTTTTTATAAATAAAAAAATATTGATAATCACCCTAAAAAATCACAACATTTCAAGGATTTTTCTAGAAGGCCTTCCTAGAACCCCCTGGATTGAGTTAGAAGGTCCTCAAACACTGACAATTCCATGCAGTGTGGATTTAGTTTCTCTTAGTCCAAGTTGTAGTCTTCCTAAAGTTTTGACTGCCTTTTTAAAGTGTATTTGTTAAAAGTCCTCTTCAGAAATTGTGCTGGGAAAAATAGAGAGCCATATGAAGAAAAATGAAACTAGACTGCCAACTAATACCAAAATTAACTAAAAATGGAGTAAAGACCTGGATATCAGACCTAAAACTATAAAAATACATAGAAGAGGGTGAGAGAGATAGCATAATGGTTATGCAAACAGACTCTCATGCCTGAGGTCGCAGGTTCAATCCCCCATACCACCATAAGCCAGAGCTGAGCAGTGATCTGGTAATCATCATCATCAAATAAAATGAAAACATCTGTAAAATACTTCAGGATCTTAGCAATGAAGATCTATTCAGAGACTCAACTCCATGAACAAGTGAATCTAAAATAAGATTAAACAAATAGGACTACATCAAACTAAAATGGTTCTACATATCGAAAGCAACTACACATGTATAACCAGGCAACCCAGTAATTAGGGAAAGATATTTACATATCATACAAGATATCAAACATCTATAAAGAAATAACACAGCTCAAAAAACAAAAACAAAACAAAAAACCAAAGAACCCAATAAAAAAAAGTGGGCAAAATATATGAATATACAGCTTCCTTCCTTCCCTCTTTCCGTCCTTCCAGCTGGCATAAATTCTAGAGACAAAGAAATGGTAATGATGGTTGTGCAGCAGTGGGAATGTCCTTAGCACCACTGAATTATACACTGAAAGTGGCTACAATGGCAAATGCTGTTATATACATTTTACCAAATAAAAATTTTAGTTTTTTTAACAAAAGTTCTATCTATTATTCTCCTCTTTCTCTGTCTTTTTCTATCATGCTTCAAGGATATTTCTATTTGGCTTATGTTTTGATACTTAATGCAATTTCTTAATCTGGTATTGAAGTATTTAAGTGATTCTTCAGCTACCAAAATGCACAGCATGAGTGGAAATGCTCTGAGATGCAGAGTGACACCCAGGAAGGTGATGCCTGAGCCTAATGCTCCTAAGCTCAGGCCCAGATCCTTTTGGGGACAGAAGGGCCAGAGCAGGGGAGAGGAGTGGGTGTCCTGGAACCTGTGCTGAGGAGACTGGGGGACAAGGGGAACTGTGCGAGCCAAGACACCTAGATCTTAATAACCTTAGCTTCTGCTCCTTATCCCATAAGCCTTTCCTCTCAAAGCACTGGCTCAAAGATGAAATCCTTTAAGACAGAAACCACAGAGCAGAAACCTCCAACTCTGAGAGGCATCCCAGTGAGTGCATGGCCTGTGTCCCTGTAAAGCTGGCTCTTGTAAAGTGGTGAGACAAGCAAAGTCAACCCCTGTACAAACCCCCACCTTTTGTCCTGCCTGGTTGTGGTGGGCTGGCATGGGGCCAGGCCGTCACCGAGCGAGGAGACAGCCTGTGAACAGCGTGGAGAGACACAGCTTTCAGGCTGGGCACAGACACAAGATACACAGGAGGTGGAGCAGCTTTGACAGCGTCAACTCCTCTTGAAACAATCCTACAAAATGTGCAGGCACACTAAGTCAATGGGCACCCCAAAACCCACTGGGAGTGAACTCTCAGTCGAGTTTTTCATCAACGTTCCTTGCTGCAGCAGAAGAGCCCTGGGAGTCCTGTGGACCATGGTGTAGCTCTAAAAGCTTCAGACCTAAGCCAACAAGAGATGTGACTCCTGGAGCAAGGAAGCAGCCTGGAAACTAGGCCTCCAAGCTGCTGAATTGGGTGGGTCTGTCTGCACACCTCCAGGGATGGAAGCCCTGTATGTCAGGGCTCAGCTTTGCCAGAGTCACCTGGGAGAGACACATTGAAACCCTGTGGTTTGAAGATTTAGCCATTAGAGAAAATTAATAAGAGGCTGAGATAACCAAGCACAGAAAGTTTTGCTGTTAGAATAAGAGAGCTGAAGTCACATCATCTAAGAAACAAAGGGATGATATCTATAGCCACATGGATGTGCAGTGAGGGATATATATATATAACCCAGTCATGCCATGCGGTCTGTGAAAATACTGAGAACCACAAGCCCTGACATCTGTTAGTTGCTGGGACATCATGCCTAGATGAAGATTCAGACTCCACAGGGTGGGGCTGTACCTGGATCCTGAACTTTGCACATGTTCCCAAGTGATGCTGCTACTTCTGGGGTCTGGAGCACTGTCTGGGTTCATGGGTGTAGGTCAGTCTGCACAACAAAGCAGGGATTTTCCTTTCAGCACCTGTGCCTCCAAAAGATAGCTGAAGCTCTGGGATCATTATGAACCCTGATAATGGAACTATATAGAGTCTCCCCTGATAGCCATCTGGGTTCAAACGAAGTATCTCTCCCCCCCACACACACACCTTCCAGAAAGCCTTCCTTGACTCACCCAATACCAAGGTTCTATGCTCTGCCCTGAGCTCAATGCTAACCACCACAGTTGTCAAAAATTCTTAGAGGTGGGTTTCTTCCTTTCTTCTCTTCTTCTTCCTTTCCTTCTTTATCCCTCTTCCTTCCTTTCTTTGTTACTCTTCCTTCCTTCCTTCCTTCATTTCTTTCTTTCTTTCTATTCATATATTTCATTTCTCTATATTCAACATATGAGTGAGACCATGTGGTAGTTGTCTGACACCACCTTCCTTATTTCTTTTTTTTTGGCCTCCAGTGTTATTGCTGGGGCTCAGTGCCTACACCACAAATCCACTGCTTCTGGAGGCCACTTTTTCCCCTTTTGCTGCCCTTGTTGTTTTATCATTGTTGTGGTTATTATTAATTATTGTTGTTGCTGCTGTCATTGTTGTTGGAGAGGACAGAGAGAAATCGAGAGAGAAGGGGAGACAGAGAGAGGAAGAGAAAGACAGACACCTGCAGATCTGCTTCACTGCCTGTGAAGCAACTCCCTTGCAGGTGGGGAGCCAGGGGCTCAAACTGGGATCCTTACGCTGGTCCTTGTGCTTCACACCACGTGTGCCTAACCCGCTGTACTACCGCCCAACTCCCTCCTTATTTCATTAAGCATAATAACCTCTGGTTCCATCCACTTTGTCCCAAAGGACACAATAAGATAATATTTCTTGTATGTGCTTTACCAAGCTTAAACATTAAAAATTAAGTTTAAACAGCACTTTTCTAACACATGCTTCTGTCCTGGTCAAAAGCTGAAGTGGATATCAAACTCAAATTAAGAATTAATTCTGTATGAATTATGTATACATTCAGCAGTGTGACAAATAACTTGTAAGAAGTCTGTCTAAATAATGGAGCCTCAGGTTCTCCAGTAAGCTGCCTTTGCCTTTCTGGTAAATAATCAGGACTGTCCCATGCCAGCTTGTGAATTGCCTAGAGATTTCTGTTGGGTGGTGAGTGAGGTGTGGAACTATACCCCTGTAATCTTATCATCTCGTGAACCCCTGTTAAATCACTAATAAATTTTTACTAAACTGAAGAAGACAAGCATATGTGAGAAGCATAATTAATGACTAAAACAAAAAATATGGGGGCTGGGCAGTGGTGCAGTTGGTTGAGTGCACATGGTACCATTTATAAGGGGCCATGCTCAAGTTCCCCACCCCCAACTGCAGGGGGGAAGCTTCACAAGAGGTAAATCAATGCTACAGGTATCTCTGTCTCTCTTCCTTTCTATCTCTTCCCCACCTTAATTTTTCTCTGTCCTATCAAGTAAAAAGAATGGAGGGGGAAGTAAAAAAAAAATGTCCTCAAGGAGCAGTGGACTTGTAGTGCAGGCACAGAGCCCCAGTGATAACCCCAGTGTCAAAAAAAAAAAAAAGTAAAATTCCCCACTCAAAAAAATAAAAATTTATCATCTGAACTACTTTTAAATGTTCAGTTCAGTCACATTAAGTGCAGCCACAGAGCAGTGCAACTATCACTCAGACTCTAAAGGGAGCCAGCCCATTTCTTAAAGCCAGCGTCTCAAATAATGAAGATGCTAATTCTGTATCTGAAGGGGTTTTCTTGAGCTTGTTCCCAGCACATAATGAAAAATGTTTAATATCTACTGCCTTCAAACTTCCTAGGAGATGATACTCAGGGCTATAAATCTGAGTGAAAACTGTGAAATACAGTGACCAAGTCTTCAAAGATGCTTGCACCCTAAAGCTACCTGTCACAATCCTCTCCAATCCCTGACAACAGATCTCCAGCAATAAAAATGTTCATGTCATGGCTACTATGTGCATTTACCTCAAAATAGTCTCCAAAGCATGTAGATGACATTTTTTTGTGTGGAGTTCTATGGAGGTATTTCAAAAAAGGGGATTGAAAAAAAAAACCTGGGGTCCAGGTGGTGGCACACCTGGTTAAGTGCACATATCATAGTGTACAAGGACCCAGGTTCAAGCCCCTGGTCCCCCACCTGCTGGGGGGGGAAGCTTTTCTCAAGCAATGAAGCAGTGCAATAGATGTCTCTCTACCTCTCTCCTTCTCTATTTTCCCATTTCCTCACAATTTCTGTCTATCTTAAATAAATAAATAAATAAATAAAATATTAAAAATGAATAAAAATAAAACGTTTTTTAAAAACCTGGTCTTGTACCAATGAAATGTCAAACCTTAAAAGCGTGAGCTTATGCTGCATTGTTTACAATAGCCAAGAAGTGGAAGAAGCCTAAATGTCCATCCAGATGACTGGATGAAGAAGCTATGGGATATGTATTCCATGGAATGCAACTTTGCAATCAAAAAGAGGATTTTGTGTCCTTTGGGACAAAATGGAGGTGATTATGCACAGCAAGATAAGTAAAGAGGTGAGAGACAACTACCAACTATTTTCATTCATATGTGGAATCTAAGAACTGATACGCAGGGATTCAAAATTAAAAAAAAACAACAGAAGCAACAAACTTCTTCTAAGACTGTGAGAACAATGGTGGTTATCTTTAGAAGGCAGGAGGGTGGAGACATAGAACTTTGGTGGTGGGTGTGGTGTGGAACTATACGTTATAATCTTATAATCTTGTTCTGTTCCTGGGCTAGAATAAGGACCTGGGAGACAACAAGTGGGTAAGTTTTCACTGGGCCCACCTTGGTTGTGCTCCCATATATCAGAGAAGGCTGCCCAGCCCTCAGCTCACCCTGCTGGCCCAGGCTGTGTGGGGCCGGGGACAGGTCATGCAAGTCCAGGTAACAGGACTGCTCCCTCCCAGCTTCCCAGTGTCAGGAGACAGAGCCAGTTAGAGCATTTTCCAAAATGGCTCTTGAGAAGGATCATTTTCCTGATGACTCTATGTTGCATTCATATTCCAGATTTGCTGAATTTCTCTTGCAAGCATGTTCAGCCACACTTAACAGCATTTGCTAATTAAGGAAGATACAGATTTTTAAGGGCTCTTTGAATTCTTCCAGCCAGTGGCAGCTCCCTATAAAAAAAGCTCTCTTTCAGTCTGCCTTGAAATGAATGTTCTGAGCAGCCTTCAGGGACAAATTAAATTAGAACTCTGAGCTGTAGAGATCAAGGCCCCCATCTAGAGGAGAAAATGGGCTGCTGCTGCTGCAGTTACTGAGTGAAATCAGTGGAGCAGTTGTAATTCCTGCCTGGCTCTTCCATGGAAGCCATGGAGGCCTCTGCAGAAGCCTTGATTCTGCATCTCTTGGACATCCATCCGCCTCTGTCTAAACTGGAGCAGAGGTGGGGCTTCTGGGAAACACTCTGTCAAGGAGAGAGAAGGAGCCTTCCTCTGTGTGGTGTGCAGGACATTCTCTGTGCCTCTCCAGAGTAAAGGGAATTCTTATCTGGTGGTGGGAGCAGTCAGTTTGCAGAACAGTCTGGGGTACTGGAAGATTCCAGTGACTCCAGAGCCTCATAGCTCCAGGTAGTGACAACACAGTAGCCTCTAGCTGGGAATGGTCCAGGCAGGGCTGGCTTGGGACCAAGGGAAGGTTCCAGAAGAGCAGAGCGCTGCTTCCTCAGATCTGCAGTGAATTGGTGCCCTTGAACATGAGGGGGTTTCCTAAAGTAGGTGCCACCCACTGAGACAGAGTCCCTTCCAGGAGCCAGACCTTGCAACATGGAGTGAGGTTACTGCTTCCCACCTCACACAGCACAGACTCAGTCCTTAGTGGGGTCTCTGGAGAGTCCAGCCAGGATGTTGTCTGATTGGAGGCCTCCTGGTTCTCCAGTGACTGCCTCCCCCAGCCTGCAGTGCTTTAACTTAGAGGTCACTTCCCCTGTGGGAATTTTGCCTGTGTCTTCAGAGTCTGCCCACCTTTCCTCACTACTGTTTCCTGCATTTCATACCAGCATGAAATGGGTCTCTGTGTCCTCCCATGGCTAGAATATAGTTCAGAACTGCCCTAGAATAACTATTATCACACATACTGGAGGCCTGGAAAGGCCTGGGTTCAAGTACTGTGAGGCAGGGTGGTGAAGGAGATCCTTGGAGAGCCCTCTTTACCAGCCTCTGGCATGTCTCCCGCTTCTCTGCAGGAAGTGATGACAGTTGTGCTGTTTGCCATGAGCTGCTCAGGAAATCACATGGGCCCAGAGTGCTGGGCAGATGCCAGGTGCCACCTTGTGCTTTTTCCTTTTCCTTTGCTGGCTGCTATTTTCTGGAAGTGTGTCTGCCTCCCTGGGGCACTTTATCAGGCAAATGGAGGCCAGGGAGGGCACAGGAAGAGCCCCCAGGCCAGGTCCCTCAGCCTGTCTGGCTCAAAAGGTGGAGTGGGGTAGGGAAGGAACAGTTCCCAGTGACTCTGCTGTGGCTGTAGTCCCTGGTGGGATGAGTGAGCAGCATCTGGGAGGATGACTCCTTAAGACTCCAGGGTTCTGCAGGCTCACTGTCTCCCTCGCCAGACGCAAGTAGGAAATCCAGTCAAACTTCCCAGCAGTGTCTCTCCTGCTGTGGGGCAGAGAAATGGCACTGAGAAGCCAGTCCAAGGTGTGAGAGCAGCTTGTGAACGCTGGAGCAGGAATTGGTAGAGCACCCACATCTGGGACCCAGGCGGGTGGCCAGGACTGTCCTGGGATGGAGTTCTTCCTTGGGCCCTGGACCTGTTGTCAAAGTTCCTTGGAGGCCCTGCCTGTCACAGCTATAGCTGCTTCACTACCGCCAGCAAGGACATTTGAAGACCGACACAAGGCGAGGATGTTCTCTGAGTTGCATATAGAGGGAGATCAGAGTGTACCACTGCAGGTAGATAAACCTCATCAGACCATGGATACAAGCAAGATAGACACTTAGATGAAGGAAAAACCCAGGACCCATGGCAAGGGCTGTGCCAGCTGACATCTAAGAGGTGACATGTGTTCTGTGTGGGGCAGAGCTCATGGGGGGTAGAGAAGGCTAAGGGCTCCTTGTGAGCATGAGTCAGCGTCCTGTGCTACCACAGGTTGCAGCAGGCGTTCAAAGGACTTGATTCTGCAGAGGCCCACTTATTAGAGCCTCTGGGGTGTGAAAAGGGGGAGTGGAGCATTCTATTCTTTTTAATACACCTATTACATCAACAATTTAGAAATTCCCAAACAGATGAGCAAATTGTGTTTACATTTAACAAAGGCTTTAACACACACTCAAATGACTGCCCTTACAAGATAATCATAGAGTTCGTGAGGGCTTAGGGGTCAGAATCTGTGCATGTGGTGTGGTCTGATCAGGGATGTTAAGTTTAAAGCAGTGTAGTGAGTAGCTCTAGTTTTTGTAGGTGTCACTCAACTTAGGAAGCTTCCTCAAGTAGCTTAAACAACAAACATGGATTTCTCCCTGCTTTGGAGGCTGGCAGGTACTGGCTAATTTGGCTCCTGGTGAGGGTGTTCTTTTAGGCTTGCAGATTGTGCCATTTTACTCTCTTCACAGCACAGAGATCTCTCTAGTGGCTCTTCTTGCAGGGACCCTAATATCACCACAGTTTCCACATTTGACACTCATTCACTTCTGAAAGGTCCTACCCTCCAGACCTTGGGGGTTGGGACATTAATTAGTATTTGAATCTGAGGGCTACATAATTCAGTCCATAGTCCTGGGTGTATCACAGCTCTTGGGAATCCCATCAAATGTCTTTAAATGTCCTTTGTGAAAGTGAAACTCAGCTCACCACAGACACATTGGAGAACACACAAGGGTTCTCCAGGAGGCACGGCAGCTGGGGGCTTGGAGCCAAAGGGTCCTGGGTTCCTGCAACTCTTATTTTCGAGCAAATGGAGCTTCTCTGATCCTGCATCAGCAGAATGGAAGCAGCACACCTCCTGGAATGAGAGTTCCATGAGCTTATGGAAGAACAGCAGCAGCCAACAAGAAACCCAGCTGTATGCACCAGCCCAGCAGAGCAGGGGGTAGGCAGGAGCCAGAGAGGGTGGGGTCAGCAGGAGCCAGAGAGGGGAGAGGGCATGTGATGGAGAACACATCTCTCTCAGTCTCCAGACCCTTGACTGGTGTCTCTGGTCCCAGGCCCTAGTATTACCTGCATGTTTACCTCTCACTATTCCATCCCAGAAAAAGCTCCCCCCAAACCCCTCAGTTTTAGATGGCTGATATCATAAAATCAAGGGATGACAAGTGCTGTTGAGAGCCTGGGTGTCTGTGTGTGTGGGGGGGGTGCCCTCATGCTTTCTTGGTGGGAATGTAAATCACTGCAGCTACTGTTGACAAGTGTGGGGTTCCTTAAATACAGGACTGGAATATGATGGAGCTCTCCTATTTTGGGGTATTCATTCAAAGAAAGTGAAAACACAAATCCAAAATGATCTACACACACCTATGTTTGCTGCAGCATTAGCTGCAACAGCAAAGAGAAGGAACCATTCTAAGTTCCTGATGGTGGTGGATGGTGGGTGTGTGTACATGTGCATGTCACTTAGCATTTTGGTCACCAGGGCACTGCATATGTGAGAGTGATTCCACTAGACTAGACTTTGTAGCCTGGATGTGCTGTAGGCTATACCATCTAGTTTTGTGTAATTACATCTGTGACAGGCACACAACAATTTCTTCCTTAGGTCCACACTCATAAAAGCAGCCCAGTACAGTGCTGAGCTGGAGGTGGAATCCACCCATAAGAGCTGGTCTGGGAGGAGAGTGAGCTGTCTGCCCACCTTGCTGGCTGGCCAGGCCTCCATGGATGCAGATCATGCCAGTTCAGACTTTTACAGTCCCCAGTCTCTCTTGCTGTGGGCTCTGACTCTGTCCTTATTCTTCTTGGGGCATGTTTCCACCTTAGCCCATGTCCCCCTGATATCCACTTCCTGGTCAGTAGCTCCCACAGGTCAAGAGAGGCCAGCAGAAGACCAGTTTTGTGGTCATCACCCCAGAACCCTGCATACTTGCTGTAGGGGGCCTCTTGCCCTTGGGTGGAGCTACCAAAGACTGTCTCCCCCACTCAGGTAGATTTGGCTGGGAGACAGCTCATTGAGTAGAGGGATCCAGGTTTGAGGCCCCATTCTCCACTGAGAGCACCACTCAAAGGGAAAGGTCCATGAACTGTACTGTGAAATTTCTTCCTCTCTGTCTCCCACCCTTTCAGATAAAGGGGCAGGTGGGAGAAGGGAATAATTCACTGGAAATGTGGAAATGGTAGAATGATACAAGCATGAAAGCCCAGAAGAAAGAAATATAGAAAGGAAGGAAAGAAGGAAGGAAGGAAGGAAGGAAGGAAGGAAGGAAGGAAGGAAGGAAGGAAGGAAAGAAAAAAAGAAAGAGAAGAAAGAGCCAATGGTAGAAAAAAAACCTCCCCTTCAACTCCCCATCATCCTCAACCAGCAGTTTTCTGAAGCTGGTAATTAAATTAACTTTGGTATTTTATGCCTCGCTTGCTTGCTTAATAAAGGCAGTAGCGATTGTAAAATGGTTAGTTGGAGAAATAAGCATGCTTTCAGTCTTTTATATTAGCTGTCACATAGCCCAAGAGAGGTAGGAGTTGGGGTATAGCAGCACCCAATAACCAATAGCAGCCCTCTGATGTGACCCTGTCTGTCCAGCAGGGGTCAGCACTGACTCTCCTGGTTTTCAGGCAGGGCACAGGGCACAGCACACCCAGGAAAGGAGGTTCAGAGCCCTGGAGGGGGGTTTCCAACATTCCTGAGATGCCAGATTGACTCTAACAAAGCACAATTAATGACTATATTATGCATCTATATACTGAAGAGAGAAAATTTCTCCTATGTATATCATCTGGCAAAATGCACATGGCATAGAATTGACTCTAGATGTCCCATCTAGTACTCATTCATATGATTGTGTAAGCACCACCACTAACCATTTCCCCACCTTCTCAGTCCCCTGACAGAAAGCCTGTATGATATGACCACCTCTTCCCCTCAGAACAGTGTCCCAGGCACCTCAGACAAGTGAACTCAGCCAGTTTCTGACCTCATGTATCTGGCATATTGCACTTAGCATAATATTTTCCAAATATAGTGTTTTTTAAGTGTATGTTTCACATCACATTGCCATGAAAATTTTTTAAGCTTCTGATCCGATTAGACGATTTAAAATATTCAGAAAATATTTACACCTGCAACTTCTACTACCTAAGATTTCATTGAAACTAACATTTGGGGCTGAGGAGACAGCATGACAGTTGTGCAGAAGACCTGCCTGCCTGAGGCTCTGAGGTCCCAGGTTTAATCCCCAGTACCACCATAAGTCAGAGATGAGCAGTGCTCTGGCCTCTCTAAATAAATAAATAAATAGAACATCAGAAAGTAACTTTTGGCTATGTTTTTCTAATAATTACCCATTTTAACCAAGTCATAGTCCACTAATTGATAATTTTTCCTTAGCTGTTGTGTCACAGTTCACATATGCAAAAAAGCAGATCCCCCTGAGTAGAGATCAGTACACAGACTCTAGAGCCACTGAGTCTAATCCAAGTCCAGCTCTATCGCTGCATGACTGCACACAAGTTACATGGCCTTACTGTGAGTTATCTGCCTGCCCAGAAAGAACAGGGGAAGTGAGCACTGGTAATGACCCTTGTGACAGTTGTCAGGGATGAAATCACTTGTTAATGCCAAGGCCTGGCCCATGGCTAGAACTCAGAATTATTACACCATTTCTCCTAGATGTATCTACAGTTTCCTTCTCTCATCTTTTTCAAATTCCTCCTCCTGCTCCTCCTGGAACTTCATTTTTACTCAGTACTTCAGTTGTCATAACAGTCAAACCTGATCTGGTCTTTCTTTGTTAAAAACACACTGTTCACCCCCCAGTCTTGGTCTGGAACCTTCTTGCCCTTCCCAGGCCCACTGCCCACTCACATGCTGTGACCTGGGAGTTGCCAAGGGTCTTGCCTTCTGCACAGCCCCCTCACATCCTGCAGCCACCAGATCACAGACAGTTTTATCAATGGGTCAGAAGCCACTGCCATTTATTTATTTATTTATTTATTTATTTATTTATTTATTTATATTTATTTATTTATTAATAAATTATTTTTATTTTTATTATCTTTATTTATTGGATAGAGAGAGTCAGAAATTGAGAGGAAGAGGGAAGCTAGAGAGGGAGACAGTCAGAGACACCTACAGACCCGCTTCACCACTTGCAAAGCCTTCCCCTTGCAGGTGGGGAACAGGGGTTCAAACCTTGGTCCTTGTGCATAGTAGCATGTGTGCTCAACCAGGTGCACCACCACCCATCCCTATTTATTTATTTATAAAGCATTACCTACCTCTGACTTATGGTGGTGCAGGGGATTTAACTTGGTGACTTTGGAATCTCAGGCATGAAAGTTCATTTTTTGTTTTGTTTTGTTTTGTATATATTTATGTATTTTTCCCTTTTGTTGCCCTTGTTGTTTATTCTATAATTGTTGTAGCTATTATTGTTGAGGTTATTATTGTTGTGGTTATTGATGTCGTTGACAGAGAGAAATGGAGAGGAGAGGGGAAGGCAGAGGGGGAAAGAAAGATAGACACCTGTAGACCTGCTTCACCTCTTGTGAAGCAACTCCTCTGCAGGTGGGGAACCGGGGACTCGAACTGGGATCTTTAAGCCCACCAGTCCTTGTGCTTTGCACCACCTGCAGTTAACCCGCTGCACTACCACCCAACTCCCGTTTTTTAAATGTTTTTTAAATGTTCTTTCACTCTATTGGGGAGGAGGGTTATGATATAGTTGTTGACACAAAAGTATAACACCCTCTCCCCTGACTTAGGTTCCTTCCCCCATCAGACATAGGAAGTGCAGAGCTCCTCCATCCCATCCCTTTTCCTCTTTGCCCAGAGTCCTTTGCTTTGGTGCAATACACCAAACCCAGTCCAAATTTCACTTTAGGTTTTTCCTTATTGTCTATCAGTGAGAACTGGGTGAGTTTCCTGGAGGCCTCACATTTGCCAGGGCCTCCCTCTACATGATCTCTGTTAAGTAGGGTAATCAGATTGCCTCACACCATGATGACTAGCATCCAAGAGAGAGTGTTCCAAGAGGATTTGGGTATTTTTCCTTCTCTTTCTGGCTTATCTCACTCAATATGATACCCCCCCTCCCAGGTACTACTCTTCTGATTTATGGTGATTCTGGGGATTGAATCTGGGACCTTTGGTGGTTCAGGCATGAAAGCCTATTTGCATAGTCATTATGCTATCTCCCTGGTGAATTTGTTTATTTATTTACTTTTGCTACCAGAGTTGTCTCTGGGGCTTGGAGCCTGCACAACAACCCCACCACTTCTGGTGGTTATTTTTATTTATTTATTTTTTTTTCTGATAAGAGACAGAAATAGGGCAAGAAAAGATGAGAGAGACAAAGATCAGGAGACACCTGAAATATCGTTCCACCACTTATGAAGTTTCCCCTTACCAGTGGTGAGTGGGGGCTTGAAGCTTGGTCCTCATGCTTGGGAACATGTATACTCTATTGGATATGTGACTGCTTTCCCAGAAGCAACTATCTTTTAAATTTACTTTTTAAATTTGGGGCTATCTTAACTTTAAGGAAATTATCCTTATATTATCTCCTGCATCCCTCTCTCTCACCCACTGATCATTAAAATAAAATTTTTCATGAGTGCACGTACTTAGTTCTTGATGTTGTTATTAACAAAAACAATGCTTTATACACCAG
Source organism: Erinaceus europaeus (assembly GCF_950295315.1). Lineage (NCBI taxonomy): Eukaryota > Metazoa > Chordata > Mammalia > Eulipotyphla > Erinaceidae > Erinaceus > Erinaceus europaeus. The sequence goes on along the minus strand of NC_080168.1, from coordinate 83,164,029 downwards.
TTAAGTAGCAGTCAAAAGAATGGAGGGAAACGTTTCTTTTATTTAAGTGTTAAGGTAAATGTATTTCATTGGCATTACTCTTTGATCTGAGTACTAATTATAAACAGTTCCTTGTTTTAAAAGATCAAAGCAAGAAGTACAGTATCTGGCTTATGACAGGCAGTCAGTAGTGACTATGCCTCTTGACACAATTTAAAAATAACTGAATATACATCTTCAGTTCCATCCTCCGTGCATAATACAGGCACACACTATGAAATTCAGGAGCTAATATGAATTTCCTCTCCCTGCAATCAGTCGCTCTTCATTACAATGGCTGTCCTTGCACTGCTCATCCCCTCCCCAGAGGGGAGGCTAAGTGCACACATGTGCTGCCCTCTGGTGGAATTCAAAGGCCTTGCATGCGAGCCAGATAAATTACAATGGGCACCTTAAGAGCTCAGTCAACATTAGGTAAGCAGGAGGTGGGTGTTATTTCTCTAATGGCAGGCAGAAGAGGAAATTCATTTAAAGGATACAGAGAAGAAGCAGCTGCACAGAGTCTTGGGCAGGGGTGAGAATGAAGTAGCCTCCAGTAAATATTTGTGGGTTGATAAAGAGAACAGTGCTGGCAATGTAGGTGGCCCAAGTAATTCTGCATGTGCACTTAGAATGCTGTTCTTCTTCTAGCGTTTGCCCTTCTTCCGTAGCCAGTCAACAGCATCAGGTTGAGCCTGATGTAAAGTTTCGAGACCTCCTTTGAATCTAGAGAGGTGGCAGTCGTTGACTATGTGGGTCTTAGTCTGTCTGTAGCCGCAGGGGCAGTTCGGGTCGTCTCTGGCTCCCCAGCTATGGAACATAGCAGCGCACCGGCCATGGCCTGTTCGATAGCGATTGAGGAGGGCCCAATCATAACGTGCTAGGTCAAAGCCGGGTTGACGCTTGCAGGGGTCTGTGATGAGGTGTTTGTTCTTTACCTCAGCTGACTGCCAGCTCTGTTTCCAAGAGACTGGAACAGAGAAGTTCAGTGTAGGCATAGGGGACCAGATTGGGTGATGAGACATCAAGCATTGGACAGGGTGGGCGAAGATATTCACGTATATTGGCAGGTCCGGTCAAGTGTAGACGTGGGAAATGAACTTAGATGATGCCGCATCCCGACGAATATCTGGCGGGGCGATGTTGCTAAGAACTGGCAGCCATGGAACCGGGGTGGAACGGATGGTTCCAGAAATTATCCTCATGGAGGAATATAATTTGGAATCAACCAAGTGGACATGGGGGCTACGGAACCATACTGGGGCGCAGTATTCTGCAGTGGAATAACATAATACCAGAGAGGATGATCGTAGTGTGGAAGCGCTCGCGCCCCATGAGGAGCTGGCCAGTCTTGCAATGATGTTATTTCTCGTGCCCACCTTTGCTGCAGTTTTTATGAGATGTTTGTGAAATGACAGAGTGCGACTGAGAGTAATGCCAAGATAGACTGGCTGAGCTTCATGCCGGATTCTCGTATTGCCAAGCTGCACATTAAGTTCATGCGGAAAAACAGATGATACCGTTTTTGCAGTGCTAGGGATTAGTCGCCATTTTTTACAGTAATCAGATATCCGAGACATGTCTTTCGTGAGTGTTTCCTCAAGGATGCTGTGAAATGCTGTGAAACCCTGAAATGCATGGATGTTTACCCCCCCAGTGGATGCTGTGAAATGCTGTGAAACCCTGAAATGCATGGATGTTTACCCCCAGTGATCACTTAACCCAGCATCACTGTTACAGAGGTGTGGGGTTTTTCTCTGTGGACTTGTTATGTTTCAGTGCTGAAATGGCCAGTCACTCAAACGGACTTAAAGGGCTTAAAGATAAAATGTGCATTCATGAGCAGTGCCATCTATGCCCCTGCAAGCCTCAGTTCAGTCAGGCATCAGCATTCAATGCACAGCAGCAGCCTCACTGGGAGCCAAAGAAGAGGGGAGTGACATGCTTTGCTGGAGCTGGGAACTGAGTCTGAGGATAATGCGATTATAAGTTGGACGGGCAGGTCCCTGGCACATTTACCAACCTTCCTGCAAACCTGAGAGGTTGACTGCCTACAGCTCCACCTGCTCCTAATTTACTTGTCACAAATAGGACTTGCGCCACTGCCCAGGAGAGAGGCTGTCACTTAGGCTGTATTAGGCAGGCTGATGGCAGGGCTTCTTCAGGGCACGGGAAGTCCTTCAGGCTACCTTTTCAACTGAGATGTGAGAGGAAGCTGATAGCAAACCCTATGCTAATAATTTGCCTACAGAGAAAAAGCAACAGATTTCTCTGATGTGTCATAGGGAGAATTATAACCATATAACCATGGGGAAAGCAGAGGAAGGGCCTGAATTCAAGCCACTCTGTAGTACAGGAACAGATGTTAATACAGGGATTAGCACTGCAAGTGAGAAGGTCTCCTGAAGTGAGAAGGTCTGAGGGAGCAAACACAGCTGAAAAGTAACAGAAACAGCCAGAAGCTCAGTTTGAAACACTTCAGTGGGGGATTCTCTAAAGTTTGATGTGAAACACCTGAAATTCTCAATATCTCTCACCAAACTTGGTGCTTGCCAAGAAGCCTAGAAACTACAGTGAACCTTGTTTCTGATCTCTGCCCCAAAGCCCTGTGGCAAAGCCCTCCAGCCAACCTCTAGAAGGTGATTGTCTCACCCCCACTCCCACCTCTCAGAGTTCCAGAAAGCTCAGCCTACTAGAAAACTAAATCTTGATCAGATAAGGAAGGGTGTTTCAGAAAAGAAAGACCTACTGAGAAATATTTGGCAGTATTGCAATGCTGACAACTAGCAGCACACTACATCCGCAAAGTCCCTATACAGCTATCTGTATTTCCACACTATGCAAGACAAGTTATTCACTCATTAATTCATTCAATAAATAGTAAGTCCTTGCCATACACCAGGGTCTGGAATGGGTAACGGAGGCCAATTCAAATATGCAGGGGACTGTTTCCTCCCTTCTCCCAGCATTATGATAAAAGGAGCTGGGATATGTAAACAAATAATCAACATGTACAGAATCATTAGGACTTCAGTTCACAAACATACTAGCTCTCCCTCAGGCTCAAGCTAGAAATGTACTTCCCCACCCCAGAGTTCTGCAGCTTGTGTGACTTGCTCTGGTTGACAACAGGTGATCAGAAGTGACCATTACTGTTAAACTTGCACTGAGGGGGTGGGGGAGCACAGGCATCCTGCCCTTGTCACCACTCACCTCCTCCTGCTTCTACCTGAGTCCTGGGGAGTCTAAGAAAAACCAGAGTGGCACCCCCCTCACCAGCCTTCAGTGAGTGGCCAAGCAATGTAACAGCATAATCTGTATAAAAGAGCCAATCAAAGTTAAGGAGTGGTTTACTACAGTAGCCAAACCAGCCTGTGGGCCGTGACCTCTAACACAGGAATGAGGACATGAAGGGGTTGGAGGGTAATGTGGGAGAGGGAGGGAATATCGTTTCTGGGCTGCCTGGTACACTGATAATTCACCACATGTAACTTTCTCAACTTCTCTGGAGATCAAAGAGAAATGATTTAAAAGGAGATAGAGCAATGAAAATAGACCACAGAGCAAAGCCTCCTTTCTCCCCACTGTATTCAGCATGAAAAGTCTCTTCCCTGATTTGACTTCTTATGGCATTGAACTGACTGGTATAAGAATGGTGAAGATCAAATAGCAATGGGTCCTTTAAAATTTGTTTTTAAGATTATATGGGACTGGGGAAACAGCAGAATATATATATCCATATCCTCATGCCTGAGGCTCTGAGGTCCCAGGTTCAACCTCCAGCACCATCAAAAGGCAGAGATGAGCAGTGCTCTGGTCAAAAATTTAAATAAATAATACAATAATAATCAGAAACAAGAGCAAACAATTTTTAAAGAGGAGTGATCATAATAGAATTATGAGATTCTAAGGATTTATGTGCAATTTTAAGACCAATCAGTAAGCAAAATAATTCATGGCTATTTGGGGGGTGATGATTAACCTCTGCAAGGAGTCCTGGTGAGACCCATTTGTAGCAGGCAAAAAGGACTGAAGCATAAAACTGTGGAAGTAGAAATTTCTAACAAGGTGATAACCATCTTTAAAAACTGCTTTTTAAAGAACCTGAACTGGAATTGGTGTACTGCACCAAAGGGAAAGACTCTGGGTGGGGGGAGAATACAGGTCCAAAAAGGATGACAGAGGACCTAGTCCGGGTTGTACTGTTATAGGGAAAACTGGGAAATGTTATGCATGTACAAACTATTGTATTTACTGTTGAATGTAAAACATTAATTCCCCAATAATGAAATTTTAAAAAGAATGTAGTTAGAAATTAAGAAAAAAAAACCCTGCTTTTTAAAAGGGTTATACATGCATTCACCTTCTGCTTATATATCCTTGTAATGTTTATATTTCTGATATATGATATTTGCATAAATCCTTAAATATATGTACATATATGTGTTTAATATAAATATATATTAAACACTCATACTATAGTGCACTTGTTATTTTATATTTATTTATTTAAAGTACAGACAGAGCAAAGAGAGGAAAAAGAAAATGAAGGAGCCCACAGCACCAAAGCTTCCTTCAGTGTGTTGGGAGCAGAGCTCAAACCTAGGTCCATACTATCTTTGAACAGTCTTTTTTTCCTTAATATGCTGTAAATATTTCCCATATAAATATTCTTTTCTACACGACTTAAAGTGACACATTTGTGTTACAACAAAGCAATATGTGATATTTATTATGCAGACATACACATAAAAGAATAAACTGCACACACTAGTTTATACTGGATTTTTTTCACTTGGGAACATCTCTTCATATTATTAACTGCTGTTCTAGGGTATCGTCTTAAATAGCTGTGCTGTGTTCTACAATATGAACATAACTCATTTAGCTTATCGAAATTTATGGTCATTTGTATACATACATTTTTTAAATGCATTGCTAGAAGGAGAATGAGAGGATTACAACGACTGTACAACTTTAAGGATTTTGAGATGTATTTCCAGACTACTCCCTTAACAGTTTTTCTCACAGTGTACTCCTATTAGCAGTGTTCTCTTTAGAATACTAGCTACTATTTACCTCAGACTTATCCAACGAATGATAAATGTTACATTGTTTTAGTTCAGATGTTTCAATCCTCAGGGACAAAGAAATTTGAGTAATTCCATACCCCCTTGTCTTGATTCAGGTCTCTGGGCTCCAGACCTTCCCCGTATAATTCTTCCCCCCAATCCATCACTCAGGACAGCCTCAGACCCCTGCATGTACAGGGGTGAGTTTTCATTTTTCCCTACACCCTGAGCTCAGTTCTCACCTGCCACTACATATGGGACCCTGAAAAACACCAAGCCCTTCTGGGACTTATGATTGTCATCTGACTGAAGGGGAAGCAATGGCTTTCCCAAGCCATACAACAATAATAGACAGATGAGAAAAAGAGAGCCTCGCTCAGTTTTTAACCTCCCCCCATAATTGGTACCTTTCAGGACCTCTTAAATTCAGTGAAAGGGGTACCTGGGAGTTGTTGGCATGAGTTATTACCTCTAAGGGTCATGGTGTTTCAACTCAAATGAAGAAAGACCTCAAGCCATTTTCTTTTGGCAAATATTCAGGTAACCACAATTTTTATTTTTTGATGACCACAAAAAAGTCTGATCACTTTTTCAACACAAACCTGCTATGTGCCGGTATAGATACAGCAGTAAGAGAGACAAAACCTCCTGCCCTCCTGAAACTCATTACAACCTGGTAAAAATACCCATTTCTAGAGCAAGGCTTCATAAGTCCAAGTCTCAACTTTTTCCACATAAATACCTTTAAGATGCTGGGCCATTTGTTTAAATGTTAGGTAGTAAATGTCCTCTTCTCTCCAACAGGGACTCACCTTACCTGGTGAATAAGGCTGTGAGGGTTATCAAATGACATGTGTAAAAATCCAGTAATCAGCAATTGAACACATTAGCCATAATAACCATTTTAATTTCACATGGAACCTTGCAGATGAAACAATTACTAATAATAGCTGCTGCAATTGAGCCAGAGCCTTTAAATCAAGCACAGACAAGAATCTTTACACCTGCTGTCTCATTAGGAAGCACTGACGCTTCTTAAACCTCAATGATGAGCATCTTCTGAGATGCCACCTATGCATGAGGATTAAGATTCCCCCAATCTCTTTATCACAAGCTCCTTGAGAGGGCTCTGTTTTCAGTACTAGAATACAGAAACATGAAATGCATCAGTATTTTAATTACACAGCCTATGGTAGTAAGCCCATGTGCACTGCTGCCATCACTGCTCTCCAGCCACTGAAATTTTTCACTGTCACAAACAGAGCACTTTCTCATGAAACACTGACTCTCCCAACTCCCAGAAACCACTGTTCTATTTTCCATCTCTGTGAATTCAGCTGCTCTAGGCACCTCACACAGATATGCATGTGTGTTATATAAAGAGCCTGCCCTTTTGTGACTGGCTGATTTCACTTAGCACAATGTCCCCAACATGTCATTAGTGCTGTTGTGTGTATCACATCCTTCCTTTTCAGGTTGAACAGCATATACTGTTTCAGGTGAGCCTGATCATCCAGCTCCTGTGCTACCTGAAAGTAAAACGTGCCTACAAGACTTTTCATAAGCCAACACAATGGGAGAGGAAGCCACTCCAGCAAGTCACACAGGAATTCTTTGAGCGTTATTCCCAGTCTGGAATATTAGCCAACCAAAGACATGCCAAATAAACTACAAAGGCTTAAACACCAGGAACACTTAGAAAAGACAGGAATGAAATGATGCCTGCACAGCCATGTGTGCACAGTCCTGTGTCACTCACCTAGATCCTGAGGCAGCAGCACACTGAGGATGAGAGGTGACAGGATGTTAGGTGGCGGCATCTATCACCTGAGGCTGAGGTGCAGGAGATGGTGTAGAAGAGAGCAAGAGGGTCATCTGGTTTCAACTCCTTGTAGTCTGAGTCCACCAGGGCAGTCAGGCCACAGCATCTCTACCTTCTTCATGGCTGCCATAGCTGCAATGTCAAAGACCAAAGGTCATCCACTGTGGCAGATGGGGAAAGTGTGAAGCCTGACTACTTGGCCACATGCAATTTCCTGTCCCACCTCACTGTCAGGGCAGTGCAGGGGGGAAATCTCACACACTGGCTTCCACTCAAGTCCACTGCAATCGACATGCTCCAGGATGATGCTACTTGAATCAGCCCTTGGACTCTGACTCTGCAGGACACAACATGCTGACTGAAGCAGTGGGGACACAGCACAGATGCCCAAGACCAGGACAGGTATATGGAGGGGCCTCCTCACTGAACAGGTGCTGTGAAGCCAAGGTTTAAGGTTATTTGTGCTTCTCACCCTATGTCACAAAAACATAGTCTCCAGATTTCTGTCCATTAGCAAAAGGCAAGCACTAAGACATGGGAATGGTCCAACAGGGACTTTTGAAAAGTAGAGGCCACCTATATATACCATCTCACTTATCCATTCATCTGTCAGTGGGCATGTCTTGTTTCTATCTTTTGTTATCTGACTGCCTGCAACATAGCTGTGCAAATAATCCAATTCTGCCACTGCCAGGGGAAAGCACTGGCACCAATTTTCCTGAGCCTTGTGGCAGTCCTGAGTGCCATTTCCCTACAGATCCATTAGCTATAACAACCACTGCTCTAAGCTGGGGCTGTCATATAGGGATACAAGGGTTGTGTGGTGTGCCAGGGCATCCTGCCATGGGAACTAGAGGGGCCCATCACCTAGTCTTTGCCTAGAAAGAGCACTGTCTTTGGATCTAGTGGTGACAAACCTGGTCTCTATATGCAAGGGGATGCTTCACAAGCAACAGAGCAGTGCTATAGGTCTCTCTCTCTCTCTTACTCTTTCTGTCTCTCAACCTCTAACAAACAGAAAGTAAAGGGAAAAATGGCCTTCAGTAACAGTGGAGTCATGCAGGCACCACAACCAAGCAGTAACCTGGTGAAAAAAGGGGCAGGAGGAGGAAAGGGGGGGAGGAGAAAGAAAGACAGTGAGAGAAAGGGGGGGGGATAGAGGAAGGACACTTTCCTTAAATTGCACAAATTGCCATATAGGCTCCTAACTCTCTGACAGAGTGCTTGGTTAAATCAAATCCAGAGTTGTGGACCAGCTTGCAAGGCCTTCCTTGAACTGGCTGATTCCCTCACTTCACTTCTCTCCATCTTTCTCCAGCCTACTCTCAATACTCCTCTACAAACCCTGCTTCCACCCTCAGACACCACAATTCTGCCTTCTAATCAGCAGAACTCTTCAAACAGGCCGTGGCCCCCACCCCCAGGGGAGGATAGAAGCTCAGGTGCCAACCTATGCACTGAGGTGCTGGGACAAGTTTTGTCTTGTAAACATTAAAAGAGATGATATTTTTCTTTCTCTTAAAACAATTTATTTTTATTTATTGGGTAGAGACAGAGGAATTGAGAGGGAAAGGGGAGTTAGAGAGGGAGAGAAAGGGAAAGGAGGAGAGAGACAGAGAGAGAGAGAGATCTGCAGCACTGCTTCACTGCGCGTGAAACATCTCCCCTGCAGGTGAGGAGTAGGGACTTGAAGCCAGGTCCTTATGCATGGTAATCTATGTGCTCAATCAGTTGTGCTACCACCCAACCCCTAGAAGAGCTGATATTTTCTTATAAAATCATTTTGACAGGGCTATTGCTGGGATAACCATGGTGACAAAAAAGAAGCAAACAAACAATGTTATTGCTGGAGCTTCACACTTGCATGATTCCACAGCTCTAAGTTCACTTTCTCTTTTTTAAGAAATAGAGATCAAGAGGGAGAGAGACAGAGAGGAGGAGGAGAGATATCACAGCACTGCTCCACCACTTGTGAAACTTCTCCTGTGCAGGTGCTCCTATGTGGTAGTCGGGGGTTCTAACCCAGGTCCTCAGGCATGGTAAAGTGTGCACTCTACTAGGTGAACTACCTCTTGGCCCCCTTCTTACAATCCTTTTTTTAAAGGATTTCCAAACAAAGTAGACATTCAGATCAACCAAATGAAACTGAAATTCCAGGAGTAAGCCCTCACATTTATGGACAGTTAATTTGTGACAAAGGACTTCAGAACATTAAACAACATTAAATGGAGAAAGTACAGCCTTTTAAATAAACAGTGTTGGGTAAACTAGGTGACCACATGTACAAGAATGAAATAGGATCACAACATATCACCATGCACAAGGGTAAGCTCAGAATAGATCACCACGTATCACCAGGTACAAAGGTAAGCTCAAATTAGATGTTAGACCACAAACCATAAAATACATAGAAGAAGACATTAGCAGAACACAGCAGATATCTGGAGTCTTGAGCCCAACAGCATGGAAAACAAAACAACAGATAAATGATGAGGACTTCATCAAGTCACAAAGCTTCTGCACAGCAAAAGGAACTATCATCAAAAATAGGTAAGACACCCCAACAGATTGGGAAAAGACATTTACATGTCACATGTCAAAAGGTTAGTAACCACAGTATGCAAATAACTCACAAAACCCAGTAGCACGAAGACAAATAACCTCATTAAAAATAGGACAAAGTACACTAGAGTTTGCAGTGAGTACCCCCCTAACACTTCCTCTCCACTATTCCAAGCTTTGGGTCCATGATTGCTCAAAAATTTGTTTGGCTTCGTATGTTAACTCTCTTTTCAATAACCAGGTTCCAGATGCCACCAGGATGCTGGCCAGGCTTCCCTGGATTGAAGACCCCACCAATGTGTCCTGGAGCTCAGCTTCCCCAGAGACTCACCCTACTAGGGAAAGAGAGAGGCAGACTGGGAGTATGGACCGACCAGTCAACGCCCATGTTCAGCGGGGAAGCAATTACAGAAGCCAGACCTTCTACCTTCTGCGACCCACAATGACCCTGGGTCCATGCTCCCAGAGGGATAGAGAATGGGAAAGCTATCAGGGGAGAGGGTGGGTTATGGAGATTGGGTGGTGGGAATTGTGTGGAGTTGTACCCCTCCTACCTTATGGTTTTGTTAATTAATCCTTTCTTAAATAAAAAAATAATAAAATAAAAAAATAAAATAAAAATAAAATAAAATAAAAATAGGACAAAGAACTGAACTCATCTTCCAAAGAAGATATTCAGATGATAAATGTTCATATAAAAAATGTTTAGAGTCACTGATTATCAGAGAAACACAAACTAAGACAGCAATGGAATACCATCCCTGTGAGAAAGGCCTCCATCAAAAAGGCTAGTAATAAGAAGTGCTGACAAGGATGTAGAGAGAAGGAAATCCTTCTATACTATTGCAAATTAGTATAACACCTGTGGCAAACTTTTGGGAGATTCCTGAAAACATTAAAAATAAACCCACCATATGGCCCAGTAATTCCTTTCCTGGGCATCTATCCAAAGAGTACAAGAACACCTATTCAGAAGACGTATGCACACCTATGTTCATGGCAGTGCTGTTTGTAATAGCCAACAACCACCAAGTGTCTACCAAAGGATGAATGGTTAAAAATACCAGGGCGTATACATACAATGGAATACTACACAGCAGTAAGAAGCAATGCCATACTCTCCTTTGCTACAATATGGAGGAGACTGGAGAGGATCATGTTGAGCAAGGTGAGCCAGAGGGAGAAGGATGAATACTAGATGATCTCACTCACAGATGGGCTTACAGCATGAATCCTCAATGGACTGTAGTCTATTGCAGCAGGTTTAGGGACTCAGAGAGGGGATGGGAGGCTTACTAAGAGAAGGTTGGGAAGCAAAATCTCTATCGTGGGGAAAAAAAAAACAAAAAAAACGATGCTCCGGTTAATGGTGAAATATACTGGGACCTATCTTGGGGAAATGTGGAAATGTATCCTGTGACAAAAGTCCTCTAAATTCACATTTCCTCAATGAAGTAATACTGGAATTGAAAAGAGAAAAAAAAAAAAGGAAGAAAGAATTTCCAGGTATGTTGAAGTAAGGGACAATGAAGCCATTGCTATTCCATTTTTGGTCTTCAAAATTGGAGGGGCAAGATCATGGGTATAGCACTTCAGTGGACAGAGGCCAAGGCACGGGATAGCACCTGAGCCAGGGAAGCTTTCTCCAGGGGTGAGAGTCCTTCTCATGATTCGCTGCCCAGCAGAAAGCGCTGGGGGCCACCTGACACGGGATACACACTGTAGCCCTGTAATTGTATCCTTCATCAAGTATTTAGTGTGGGGCATCAGAGCTCTTCCTTTTCTCAGCTCCTCCTTCCTCCGGAAGCCCACCCTCAACCCTGACTCTTTCCTCTCTGCCTTCTGGGAAGCCCAGCCCAGAGTTCTTCTCCGGACAGTGGGCAAGGCACAACTTGTTTCTCTCAGTCAGGATTCCTTACAGAACCTATTTCTAGGCTCCCTGTGGCAGTACAGCAATAGTTAGCACACTCTAGGCCAGCCTACTTAAAGAACTGAGCTGGGGGTATGGGCAGTGGCGCAGCGGGTTAACCGCACATGGCACAAAGGGCAAGGACTGGTATAACAATCTAGGTTCAAGCTCTCAGCTCCCGATCTGCAGGGGAGTCACCTCACAGGCGGTGAAGAAGGTCTGCAGGTTTCTGTCTTTCCCCTCCTGTCTTCCTCTCCCCTCTTGATTTTCCACTGTTCTATACAACAGCAATAGCAACAATAACAATAAGGGCAAAAAAATTGGGGGAGGAGAATGACCTCCAGGAACGGTATAATTCGTGGTACAGGCACTGAGCCCCAGCAATAACCCTGGAGTCAAAAATAAATAAATAAATAAAATAGAAAGAACTGGACCATACCAATGTGTGCTGGAAACCCACCTCCAGAGCTCTACCCCACTAGAGAAAGACAGAAACAGGTTGGTGGGATGGATTGACCTGTAAACACCCATGTCCAGAGGAGAAGCAATTACAGAAGACCTTCTGTACCCATAGAGATCTTTGATCAATACTTACTTTCAGAGGGATATGGAGAAGCTTCCAATGGAGGGGATGGGATATGGTTCTCTGGTGGGAATTGCACCTCTCTTATCCCACAATCTTACTGATCACTTTTATTTTTTTAATTCTTTTTAAAAAGTTTTTTCTAATTATCTTTATTTATTGGATAGAGACAGCCAGAAATCTAGAGGGAAGGGGGTGATAGAGAGGCAGAGATATAGAGAGACACCTGCAGCCCTGCTCTCATGAAGCTTTCCCCTGAAGGTGGGGACCAGGGGCTTGAACCCAGGTCCTTGCACACTGTAATATCTGTGCTTAACCAGGTGTGCCACCACCTGGCCCCCAGTCATTTTTAAATCACTAATAATAATAACAAATAAATGAAGTTGAAAAATAAGAAAACACAAAACAGAACTTGGACTGGGTTTGGTGTATTGCACCAAACTAAAAGACTGGGGTGCGGGGTGGGGGGAGTTCAGGTCCTGGACCATGATGGCAGAGGAGGAAGTAGAGGGGGTTGAATTGTTATGTGAAAAACTGAGAAATGTTACACACGTACAAACTATTGTATTTTACTGTTGACTGTAAACCATAAATCCCCTCAATAAAGAAAAAAAAATAGGAAAGCTTTTAGAGGGGATGTGATGTGGAACTCTGGTGGTGGGACTTGTGTGGAATTGTACCCCTCTTAACCCACAATCTTGTTGATCATTATTAAATCACTAATGAATTTTTTAAAAACTGAGCTGGTAGGAGGCAGACCTGTGACTTATGCTCCAGTGAGTGGGGCCACTCTGCCCTTTTGGCCTGAGCCCCAGCAGCACCTAGAAGCAGTTTGTTGTACCACATTGCTTTACATCATTGCCTGGGGCCCTAGTTAATCTTCAGAGCTACTAAAGTTCTAAACAGAGCAGGTCTGGTCTGTGCTGAGTGGGGTGCTCACCCCAAGAACAACCAGCCCCTTCCTATTTTATGGGGCACAGAGTGAAGCTCCCAGTACATGGGGGGATATAGTGAGAGCAGCTGGGCGGCAAGACTGCAGGAGCCTCCCCCAACCTCAACCAGCGTTTCTCAGTCTGATCAAGATCAGAATGAAGCCTGGAGTGCTTGAAAAGGGCATTTTTACTGGTCTGAAAGTACACCTTTTGGAGGAGATATCACAGAGGTGGTGCACCAGACCTGTATGTAGGCCCCAGTGGCTGCAGGTTCAAGTCTGGGCAACACCATATGCCACAGCTAAACAGAGCTCTGGTCTCGCTAGCACATGAAAATTAGCAACCCAGGAGGACTTTGGGGCAACGTAGTCACAAAAAATTGGCTCTCCTCCAGAAAACAAATGTTACAACAGAAGAACTCGGTGAATTTTACTGGAGAACAGCTGGAATTTCTGGTAAAGAAAGGAGTATCACCTGAATGTTGGTGATTGCCTGTGGGCAACCCTGACACATGCTGCAGTCAAAAGCAGAAAAGTTTCTAGTTGTTTCCCAGGCCATTTCACCAGTCCTGGGAGAATGCCAGCCACCAAAAAGATTCTCAATGTGGATAGATCTATAATATCCTTTTATTATTATTTTATTTTGTATTGTTTATTTGCTATTGCTATTTATTTTTTTAACCAGAGCACTGCTTAGCTTTGGTTTATGGTTGTATCAGGGATTAAATCTGGGACATTAGACCCATAGGCATAAAAGTCTCTTGCATAATTATTATGTTGTCTCCATAGGCCTGCTTATAATGTTGTTTTAAAAAGCATGATTACCATTCCAAAACAAAATATAAACATCAAAAATCCAAAGCATCAACCTCTGACTATTTGATAAAGCTACGAACCCTTTCTCTCTTAGAGCAAATAAAAACACCTTAGCAAAACTGCTAATACAATACATTCAGTAATTGGGGACTCATCTAATGCCTGTCTCAGTTTAGGAAAACACCTGTCTGGAGACTTCAGCTCTTACACCAACATCCAAAGAGAAGTAAACTTCAGACAAATGAAAGTGTTTTAAAACATATTTAGCATTTGCGACAAAGAAAACTCTTAGAGGGAACATGCCTGAGATCCTAAATGCTCAAAGGCTGCCACTAGGGAAAAAAAATAAGAGTCCATGTCTGATAGTAGGTAACTAGGTCTATTTAAATTAAAACATGTGGGGCTGTGTGGTGGTGCACCTGGTTGAGCGCACAAGTTACAATGCGCAAGGATCTAGGTTCGAGCCCCCCAGCCCCCACCTGCAGGGGGAAAGCTTCACACGCAGTGAAGCAGTGCTGCAGGTGTCTCTCTGTCTCTCACCCTCTCTATCCCTCCCTTCCTTCTCAATTTCTGACTGTTTCTATCCAATAAACAAAGATAATTAAAAAATTAAAATAAATAAAAACACTTCATAAAAAATAAATTAAAACATGCCCAAGCTGTGTCTCTTGAGCTGAGGACTTGGTGCAGGAAGGCTTGGTCCAGATACTTGAATCCTCTGTCTTCACAATGGGCTGCTATCTGGTATCAGCCGGGCTCTTATTACCGCATCACGCAGGGTGAGGCGCCTGGGGACTATGGGGTGCCTGCTCAGAGCCCAGCTTATCGAAGATATATCTGAGAGCCTCCTGACCACAGCCTTGGACCTGGTGTATCTGCCTTGGCCCATTTTGGGCCACTGGATTTCCCTTGGGCCACACCCTGGCTTTAGCTGAGTGCTTTCCTTGCAAAATAGGACTTTACTTCTTGGATCCAAGGAGTTCAGAACCAGGGCCACCTCAGTTAAGGTAGAAATGTAAAAAACTTCACCAAGATCAAGTCATCCTGAGCAAGAAGTGGGAAATGGCAAGGAAAGAAAAGTCCTGAGCAGAAAAGGCACTGGCAAGCTGTCCCCAGCTGAGGGGGCTGGATGGAAGAGTGAGGTGTCTGTACCAAGCCAGCCCGGGTGCTCGTTCCTGAGCCTGCAGTGTGGGGCCTTTTTCCCACTGGTGGTTTGAGGCACCTTGGCTGCTACAGGTGAGCAGCCCCCCACAGACATGCCCAGGCTGCCTGCTTGACCCAGCCCAGGCTCCCAGAGCTGAGGCCTCGGAAAGGCAGGAGCAAAGGCCTGGATGCTGGCTCCTCCACTCCCCCCAGATCAAGTGGCGTGGCACTGCCAGAAGCTGGAAGGGGCCCACTGGGGAAATTGAGCACTATGTTCAGAAAGCTGCACTCAGTCTTCCACACCAGCCCACAGAGGAAGGTGGAGGTGGCTAAGAGCCCTTACTACGACAGGGCTGGCTCAGGTGTGAGGCTGATTCGCAGCAGTTCCATGTACGTGGTGGGGGACCACGGGGAGAAGTTCAGTGAGTCGCTGAAGAAATACCGGAGCACCAGCAGCATGGACACCAGCCTGTACTACCTGCAGCAGGAGGGGGACCGCGCCTGGATGTACTCCCGCACCCAGGACTGTCTGCAGTACCTGCAGGAGCTGCTGGCACTGCGGAAGAAGTACCTCAAGAGCCTCAGTGAACTGAAGGCCCACCACAGCCACGGTGCATCCTCCACCTCCTCCAAGTCCTCCAAGGGGGCCAAAAAGGCCCTGGTCCAGCACATCTCCAAAGAGACGAAGGTGAGTGCTGCCTGGGTACAGGCAATATGACAGCATTCTCAGGAGCCATGCATGCCTGGTTTTCTTTCTTTTTTTTTTTTAATTTTTTTATTAGATAGAGACAGCCAGAAATCAAGAGGGAAGGGGGTGATAAAGAGTGAGACAGAGAGACACCTGTAGCCCTACTTTATCACTTGTAAAGCTTCCCCCCTCGGGTAGGGATTGGGGGCTCGAACCCAGGTCCTTGCACATAGTAATGTGCACTACCACCTGGCCCCTGGTTTTATTTTTTTTAACACGTGGGTTTTTTGTCACCAGGATTATCACTGGGACATGGTGGGTGCCTACATGATGGATCCACCTGCCCTGGTAGCTTTTTTTTTTCCCCTTTCTTTTCTTTGATAGGACAAACAGAAATTGAGAGGGGAGGGGGAAAGAGAGCTAGAGACCTACAACACTGCTTCATCACTTGTGAAGCTTCCTCCTACAGGTAGGGATCTGGGGCTTGAACCCATGGTAACATGTGTGCTCATCTGGGTGTGCTACCACCCAGCCCCATGCCTGTTTACTTTTTAAAGGTTTATTTTATGAGAGAAGGGGAAAAATGAGGAGGGCACCAATGCATCATTCTGGCAAATGCTGTGCCAAGGAACAAACCAGGAGCCTTGCACATGCCAAGTCCCCAGCCACTCCTGTGCCTATCTGAACCTCCAGTCTTAGTCTCCTTCTTCCCATCTGCCCCCACTTAATGAATGGGCACATTTGGAACAATTATTCTCATTTCTCAGGACCAGTAAAGTGTGGCCAGTCCCATGTGGCCTCGGCAAATGTTCCTAAGGGGTTGTGTGGGAAAGGCCTCTGCTATCAGACCTCAGGGCCCACTTAGGAATGAGATAATGGTTGAGTCTGAGTGATAGCAAATCATCTCCCCTACCTTTTTTTCCCCTTTATTTCTTTATTTAGGGATTAATGTTTTACTGCCAACAGTAAATACAATAATTTGTACATGCAAAACTTTTCCCAGTTTTCCACATAACAATGCAACCCCCACTAGGTCCTCTCCCATCATGTTCTAGGACCTGAATCCCCCCACCTCATAGTCTTTTATTTTGGTGCAGTACACCAAGTCCAGCCCCTCCCCAAACCCCCCACTTTTTTCTTATTGTCACCGAGGCCTCACACATGTTCTGATTTGACTTCTCCGAGTTGACTTTTTCTTTCATTCATTCAGAGATCCAGCAGCACTAAACTTGCACCAGTGCCAGTGCACACCCCATATGGCGGTGGTGTCTGTACATGTAAGGCTGGTGCCATGCTACCTCTCCCAGCCAGCAAATATGCACTTAACAGATCACTGTTCTATTTGTTATTTCATCTAAAACTATCTGAGAAGAGAACAGTGAAATCTTCCTGTGAACTAGATGCTGTCAGACATCTAGGGACTTAGTCCTATGTGAGCCACATGCTAGGGGAACATCTGTACTGGGATGTGGGTGTTTGGGGGGTTAGGGTGTAGCCTCTGAAGAGAGGCTACACAGCAGCTGTGCAGGACACTCAGGCTCTGAGCAGAGGTGATAAAAAGAGGAAAGCATGTAGGCCCAGCACAGCACCCCTGTGCTGTTTCTCTGAGCATCTTGGCACTGCTGGCAGAGCCAGGGGGAGCCTCCCCACCCCAACACACCAGGACGCCAGTACATCTACTAGCCTATCTCCTTACATTAAAAAATAAATGTAGGGAGTCGGGGGGTAGCGCAGTGGGTTAAGCTCATGTGGCGCAAAGCGCAAGGACCAGCGTAAGATTCCCAGTTCGAGCCCTGGCTCCCCACCTACAGGGGAGTCCCTGTCTGTCTCTCCATCCTGCCAGCTCCATGATGGTCCTGTCAGCTGAGTAAGTCTCCCGAAGGTCACCTGACCTCCTAGCGGGTCTCCAGAGCTCAGTCTCCCATGGCAGGCGATGGTCACCTGCCTCTTAACTCAGGTGGAGCAGTGTGAATTATCATTCACCTCCAGACCAGGCTGTGTGGGGGCCTGTGCACAGGGCTCTACTTAGGTCTCAGTGCGGACCTGGCAGTGGTCAGTGAAGGCCCCTGTGCATGGTCTCTCAGGGCCACCTCAATGAGTTGATGTCTGTGACCCTATTCCACTTGAGAACCCTGGGGATCGAGACTCTGGTTTAATGCCCTCTGAGGGCCTGGGAGATAGATAGATAGATAGATAGATAGATAGATAGATAGATAGATAGATAGATAGAGCACACAATCTGCCATCCACAAAACCTGTGTTTGAGCCCCTGTCACCACAAAGGAGTACCGCGATGGCACCAGGGCAAGGTCTATGAGTGGTGGAGTAGTACTGGGGTGTCTCTCTTTTACATTTCTCTTCCTTTCTATTTGAAATTTAAAACAACAACAAAAATAGTCTGCCAGTAGCAGTGGAATTACAGGTGCACAAATCCCCAATGGGCAATAAGACATGAACTGTAATCCACATCTTTAGATATTAATTGAAATTAAAAAAAAAAATCCCTCTAAGTGCTGTATTTTCCTGCAAGATGGAGTCCCCTCTTGGGAAAACTTGTATCCCTTCCTCCCTGCTGCTCTAATTGTTCAACTATGTAAACAGGACTCAGAGGGAGGGTGAGACACAGAGCCACCAGCCCTGGTTGTGTCTGGATGGCAGAGGCTACAGGAAGGCTACCTGGAACTCAGACACCTCCAGGAGACACTGTTGACAATGGGGGAGCCTGGGAGGTATCAGCCCAAGATCTGGCCTCCATGAAGGGAGTGAGTAGCTGTTAAGGGCGGGCACTCAGGTCCTCCAGATGTACCAGCCCCTCCCTGGGCCACAGAACTCACGCTTCTGTCTGTCCCTCCTTTAGGAAAGATAATGTCTTCTGAAATATTTTGCTTTCCACCCACAATAAGAAGTCTGCTTTAGATACTGACCTAATTTTCCCAAACATACAGCCAAAAATTTCATGAAAAGATGTATTTCTGTTCTGTAGCTGATGCTTTAAAAAGTACTCTACATTACTATTATTATTATTATTATTATTATTATTATTGTATTATTATCAAGTGTCAGTCATGATATACTAAGTTTATTCCATAAGCCATGGCTGACCAAGATCTGCTAGCAGTATCAAAGATGTGCTACACCAGGGTGCTAAATGTCTGTTACCTCAGCCTCCTGGAGAGGCCAAGAACCCAGGAGGGCACACTATTGGTCAGTGGGAGGAGGATGTGAGAACAAGGTAGAAGTAAAGTGATTCTAGGGTGAGTGTAGGGAGCCCCCTGGAACCCCAAATGCTGGGATTCCTACCCAAGTCCTGTGACAATCTGCTCTGTTCTCAGAATAACAGGTCGCTGCAGAAATGAGTGAGACACACCTTCTGCCAGCACTTAATCATCAAATAAAGCAAACCAAACAAAACCAAATAAAACAAAACCCAAAACCCATCCCTGAAGATTTGGGGATCACTTTTGGGCAGCAGCTGCTATCTGGGACTTGTTTTGATGCTCAAAGACCAGAATACCCACCATAAATGTTCATCTGGCAAAAGGACACCACGACTACAAAGGATCTGTTCTGGAGCACAGTCTGGAAACCTATGGGACAAAGCTGATTGCCCAGCACACTGATAACAATAGTTCTGGGCACACAGACATTCCTGCCAGCAGAGAAGTCACCACACACTGCTCCTCCCACCTGTGCTGCAGTCCAGGAGCTATGAACAATGACTCCTGATTCTAGCTGTCCTCCAACCCCAAAGTATCAACTCATATTCCAACTCTACAAATGAGAAAATAGGGGCTCCAAGACTTTAAGCAACTTGTGGAGGGCTGTGCACTAATGAGTCAGACTTTTTTTTTTTCTCCACCACAGGAATTACTGAGGCCCCATGCCTGCATGACTCCATTACTTTCGACAGCCTTCCCCCCCCCCCTTCTTTCCTCTAGATTGAGGGCAAGAGATGGGGAAAGGCAGAGGCAGGGGCAGGGTGTGGT
Source organism: Erinaceus europaeus (assembly GCF_950295315.1). Lineage (NCBI taxonomy): Eukaryota > Metazoa > Chordata > Mammalia > Eulipotyphla > Erinaceidae > Erinaceus > Erinaceus europaeus. Next base: position 83,144,499 of record NC_080168.1, on the reverse strand, counting down.
GGAGGGAGAGACACCACAGCATGGTTTGAGCCATTTGAAAGCTTGGAAAGCCAGGTTTTAACCAGCCTGTATTGTGCCAGAACTCACACTCTTGTCATTGTCTCCATAATTACTTACAATTGGAAAACACACTGTATGCCTTTAGAGCATCTCTGATGTGGGACTGTATGCTTCAGGACAAGGCAAAGAGACTGGTTTATCCTGCACTTCTGGGTCAGAGAGTAGAGAGATGCCAGCCTCCTTCCTGGCATAGATTCTGTGCTAGGGCAGAGATCTCTGATAAGGGATGTGTGGCCAACGCACATCTCCTATTTCCTGGGAGAGAGCTGGACTGGAAGTGTGACCAGATGTGATGCTGAGAGGCTTCCTCTCCACAAACCATGAGCAAAATGCTCTCCCCAGCCCATCCATGTCAGTATCTCTCTTCACATGGCTCCCTCTGACTCCTTCAGTACTCTGTCTCCATAACAGTGAAACACTGATGTTGGTCTTGTACTACTGACTTCTGTCCTTCTCAATCAACACTAGGAATATATACAAGGGATGTAAGCATTGCTACAAATACTTCACAGGTACTTTACAGATCAGGTTAGAAAATATCTGAGGTAAACCACACAATAACAGAATAAAATAGCAATTAGTCCCCCAAATTCTCCAAATGTCCAAATTTACTTCCTATTTCACAGAAAAAAGAAAGTTAAATCAAGGAGACATTTGAACAAATAATCACAGATTTGTTTGTAAAAGAGCAGAGTGAATTCGGTATTTCAGTCAGAAACAGGCCTCCTTATCTACCTGAAAACTGTCCTCATTACTATTCCCAATTTCAAATATTGCTCTCAATACATGGATCTGACAAAGAACTTGTATCCACAATATATGAAGAGCTCTAACCATCAAAATTGACAAGTGACCTAATAAAAGTGAAGAAAAAACTTAAACAAACATCTCACCAAAGAACTAAGATGGATAATCAGCACATAAAAGGGGGTCTAGTATCATTTCCCACCATAGACATACAAACTAAAGTCACAAGTGACGTCATTATTTTTATCATCCATTTGACTATGTGGTAAAATAAATATAGCATATGAGCAGCCATTTCCAACATGGATATATATGTGTGCCTCTAGATTATGGGTAGCAACGATTATTACTGTTAATGAGTTCCTAGAAAATTAAGTGCATTTAATTGACTGATTTTACATAAATTTCTTCTAAGACATATATTTAACACTGAATACTTTTCAAATTATTAGTTGTCAAATAATAACTAGAAACACAAGACTTCCACTCATTTATATGAATCTATAGAGATTCATCCAAAGACTAGTAGTCTTTAATTAATATTTTTAAGACTCTTTATGAAAGTATATTATTGGTATACTAGAAAATTATTTTCTTTTCTTCTTTAAGTAGACAGAGACAGTGGAAGAAAGAGAGAGACAAAGGGAGAGAGAGAGTTGTAGCTTCAGGCCTCAGGGGGTAGGGGATGGGGGAGGGAGACAGACTGGGTTGTTAAGGATGAATGTTGGACACCTATTTTGTTACCTTGCAGAGAGTACTGTACCACAGCATTGAAGCTTCCTCCTGCATGGTAGGGGCTGGAGATGAACCTATATTTCATGCATGATAAATTAAGCACACTATCCAGGTGATTTATCTTGCTGGCCTGAAAATGTATTTCTTAAATGTATTTTTAAAGACTCTAGGAATATTTCATCTAGGAACTAGGAGGATGTTTTTTGTAAAATATTAGACATTTATTTCTCAAAATGTAAAACAATTTTTAAGTAAGATCCTGAACTTTTGAAAATTACCATTTTAAGAACACTTAAGTGGTATTAAGTATAATCACAATTTTGTGTGGCCTTTATTATGAGTATATTTCAAAGACGTTTTTATCATTGCAAACAGAAAGCTCATATCCATTAAACAGTGGTGTGGTACTTGCAGCAACGACTTCAGTGGCGAGAGAGAGAGAGAGAGAATAAAAGTGTAGAAAGAATGGACTAGTAGGATTCTGCAGAACACCTACCAAAAGTGATTTTTTTTCTTTAAAATAGTTTTATCCTGACATAGTGAGCTTTCAGAATCAATTTTCTAGTAAGGCCATCTAATCCTTATTCATAAAAATAAGTACAAAAATAGAAAGTTCTTATCCTCTGCAGCTGAGGGGTGTGACTCCAATTCATCTAAGCAGGTCTCAAATAATCCTAATGTCAGCTGCATGTGAAATGGGAAGCAGACTCCAATTCTGTTTACATCACTGGGAATTATTTTTCTAATCACTGTGCAAGACTTTCTGCAAATATGGTGACAGTGGGATGTAGAGTTTGCATGAGCATCAGCTACTCCAGGGTCCCTATCATTTAGTTTATATCTGGTTGGCAGAGCTGAAAGGCAGTAAAAATCCAGTATGAGCTACAAAAAATATTCCGTTATGCTTGATAGAGTATTGCCTGCGATGATGGGCGGTATGATAATGATAGATAACAGATTATTCCTGACACCACTCTCCAATCTATCTTTGAAGCATAGTGGTTATGCAAAAAGGCTTTCATGTCTGAGGCTTCAAGATCCCAGGTTCAATCCCCAGCACGACTGTAAACCAGTGCTGAACAGTGTTTTGCTTTAAAAAAAAAAAGTTCATTTTAGAAATGCTCTTTGATGATATTAAATTGTTTGTTGATGAATGTGAGCTGTTTTTCAGCTAATTTCCCTAAATGAGTAAACCAAGGAGAAATACTCATTCTCTCAGTCTGGACAAACTTCACAACTGACCCCAGATGTTTTACCATCAATACTGACACTCAGACTTCTAGGTTTGTTTAGCTCATGGGGACTAACTGGGTGGGGGTGGGGTGTTTTTTCATTACTCCATAAAAAATTAATACTGAGTTATTAAATTTGCCACACTGAATCCAAAAGTACACATTATCATCATGGAAACTAGTTAAATGTAAAAATTAGGTAAGGGCGTGTATATAGGGCACATTCATCTACCCAAAACATGGGTATTACTCTGTGTAAGGCAGCACAAGAGATGTCTAACATTCATCCTTAACAAGCCAATCTGTCCGTCCCACCTGCAGCCCAACACCTGAAACTGCAATTCTCAGCACCACTGCCTGAACCACTCTGGTATGTTGAGGCTCCTAATCACAGCCAGAATACTGGGAGTTAGGCAGATTGCACACTAGTTTCCTGTATACAGTGAATTCCAGTGAGAATCTATCAAAAGTGCCGGATCTTTTTTTGAGTGTTATTTGCCAAAGCTATCACAAGGGACAGGTTGAGTGAAGACCACGGGCTAAGTGTGGAGCTCTCTATCATATAATTCAACAGGCTGTGGTGGACTGTCCACACAAGCAGAGCAGGACATTCCAGAGAGGAGGGAGTTATGAGTTGGCTGAGGTGGGTTGCGGGAACTGCCAAATAGGTGGTTTAGAATGTTACCCTACCCAGACCCCAACAAAATATTAGTCTGCTGCTGGAAATTGACTTTGTGGCACCCAGATGTCTTCCAAAGGCAAATACTGACAGACCAGAAGGAAGTGGGTGGATGGCAGAAGGTGAAAGTCTAGGTCCCCTCAGGGCACACAGGGCTGGCAGGAAATAACATGAAAAAAGTCATAAACTACCCAGGGGAGTGGGGGTGGTTCATAGATTAACATGAGAAACCCAATGGAGTTTGGTTTGGAAAATTGCAAAAGGTTCCATCTGGGAAAAGTAATCTGAGAGTCAGGTCTGGTTTGAGGGAGTGAGGTAGGAGACCTGGAAAATGATAACTCTAAGGCCACTCACCAGAGGTCAAGTGTGCAGAGCAAACTGGAGTGGAGTCAGCAATGCAATACAGATGCTCTGAGAAAGCTCCTTCTCGTGAGAGCTGCTGGAGGGCTGGAGGAATCTGAGTCCTCTGAAAGTCAGTCCTGGCCAGGTGCAAGAGGAAGCAGGCTGCATTACACTCAATTCTTCCGAAGAATTACATGAAGAGTTCCAATTTGTATAAAGTCAAAGGTCCAGGAGGATGTGTACCTGATAGATCACACACATTAGCCTGTGAGAAAGTTCAAGCCCCTGGTCTCTACATGCAAAGACACTTTTCAAATGATTCTGGTGCTTCTCTTTCTCTCTCTATGGCATTTTCTCTCTTTCTCATCTCTTATTCTACCAAAAACAGAAATAAAAAGGGAAAAAATAAAAGGCTACTAGAAGCAGTAGAGTTGTACAGGCACAGAGTTCCAGCAATAACCCTGGTGGCAAAAAAATAAATAAGGTGGTGGGGAGAAGAATAAAATTAGGAGGGAAGCTATCCCCTTTACCCTGTAATTCTGAGTTGAGCGAAGGCTCTTCTGGATCTCACCCAGATGACTGGTGCCCTGTTTTATACAGTCACTAATTTATAAAGTTCCCTCTGATATCAGCCTGAGCCCTGAGCCTCAATTATGCAGATCTTGGTGTTCATGCTCTTTACTAAAGACTACAAATATCCAGGGAGGAGGAAAACAAAAACAAGCAAGGAAGCAAACACAGCAACAAAAAACACACAGAAGTTGTGGGGAGGCAGAAAAAATCGAAGTCAACATGCATGTAAAGTAGGACTTGAGTAGTCCCTTTTGGGTCTGTCTAGCTGGGGTGTTGTCTGTTCTGTCAACATCTGCAGAGGGGAGACTTGTAGGCACTAAGGGCCTGGGGAGTTGCTGAAGATGTTGGGGGAGAGGGGCCCACAGGTGGTGCTGTGGGTGCTGCCTTCTGTTGAAAACAATGATGAAGACAGGCCAGGGGAGTATACATTTAAACTGACATACAGAGATGCTTGCTTATCTTTTTAAAAAGAAATGATGGAAAGAGAAACAAAAGACCTGTAAAGATAGAAGGGGAAAGAAACAAACAAGGAGAAGAGGTTGGTGTGATAGGTAGCTAGCTCACTGTTGGGTGGCCCAGGCCCCATGCCTGCTGTTTATGTATTATTAAAGTACTGAATTAAAGTGGAACAAAAAAAGTGATCCCTAAAGATGAAGACCAACAAAAGCCTAAGATACTTAAGATAATTAAGCATGTCTCAAAATTAAAAGGTTATGGATGCCAATGAACATACACACACACACACACACACACGGATACACACATATACTCTCCTTAAACTATATTTAGTAGACTTAATAATGTTGGTGTCCTTGTTTCCAGATTTCTGTATATAATAGGGTGAAATAAGTAATTTTGTAACTGCTTTAGAGGATCAAGAATTTAAGTGTAAAATAGAAATAAATGCAAATTAAATAATTTAAATATAAAACGTACACTTTCCACTTGAATTGGTGAGGCTATTAGTTTCAGCTCAGGATACAGAGAGCAAAAAAAGGACACAGCTCCCATCCTTACGCCAATAACAACAAATTCCAGTTATATTGCAAGCTTGTGAACATTTCGAAACTCATCAGAGAGCTGAGTTTTCAAGGAGACCAACCAACCCAGCATCTATGGGAGCACAACACCTGCAAGGAGAGACAGGGCAGCACTGGGCTGCAGGGAGTAGAGTAGAGCAGAGCTCATATTCACATGATGACCTGGATAAACAGAGCACTTCTCAGTATTCTTTAGTGCCATCCCACTGTTTAGAGGAAGTTTTCTTTCAGGGACTCTCTCTTGTTTTGCCTACCAGTGAGATTCCCTACTTTTGTTTGCTGGGGAGAAGGAGAGAGAGAGAGAGAGAGAGAGAGAGAGAGAGAGAGAGAGAGAGAGAATGTTCACATGTAGATAGTTTCCTACTTTTAACAAACAAGATTCAGGAGTATGCTGTGACTCTTTGGTTATTTTTCTAAGAAAAATCTTTGCAAATAGAAAAGGAAAAAAGTATTTGAATTTTTTTTTCATTTTGCCTCCAGGGTTATTGCTGGAGCTCCATGTCAGCACTATGAACCCACTGCTCCTAGAGGCCATTTTTTTCTATTTTATTGGATAGGACAGAGAAAAATTGAAAGGAGAGGGGAGACAGATAGACAGAGAGAGAGAGAGAGAGAGAGAGAGAGAGATAAGACACCTGCAGAACAGCTCCACCACTTGTGAAGTGACCTCCCCAACTTTGTAGGTGGGGAGCCAGGGGAGAGAGGGCTTGAACCAGGATCCTTGTGCCGGTCATTGATCACAGTACTGTGTGCACTTGAACAAGTGTGCCAACACCCAGCCCCCATCCAAAAATATTTTCTAGCTGTATAATCCATTTCTAGTGGTATATAACACACATTTCACTTAAACAGTGTTCAGATCTATCTATGACATTCCTTTCTCATCATGCCAGTCTGTAATTTAATTATAGTCATTTTGTAAATGTTTTATTAGTGATTTAATAATGATTAACAAGATTGTAAGATAATAGGGGTACAATTCCATACAATTCCCAACAGCAGAGTTCTGTATCCCACCCTCTTCACTGGAAACTTCCCTATTCTTTATCCCTCTGGGAGTATGGACCAAAGATCTTTATGGGGTGCAGAAGGTGGGAGGTCTGGCTTCTATAATTGCTTCTCCACTGGATAATCAGTCCTTTTCAGTACCATCTCATTTTCAGTGTCCATACAAAATCAAAGAGCTTTATATGTGCTCAAAATCCCCTAAGTTAACATATACCAAATTTGCTGCTTCTATTTTCCCTGAATCCTCAAGCGTCATTTATCTCTCCTGCTGCTGACTCTGTGCCTCTCACTGTGAGTTCTCCACTAAATCCTACCTCATGCTGGGAATTCTGTGGTATCAGTCCCAGGTGTGGTTTCTTGTAAAGAGGATGAGGAGCAAAATTGGGAAGAAGGGGTGTGGGTAGCCTGGATGATAAAGTTTGTAACTTTATATTTTACTGTTCCCTTTTATTTTTCAAATAGTCACACCTTTTTCTCTTCAGTCTTTTCCACGACTTGACCCCAGATTTTGTCACTGTGGGCACTAACAATGTTTACAGAGCATTTTTGAGTGCCTTGCCTTCTCTTCCTGCCTGTCCTTAAAGAACTGAGCAATCTTCTTGGTCTTCTCCTTGGGTGTTTCCCAGTGGGGATCAAAGCCAAGGGAAGACTCAGTATTTGTCCAGTGGTGACTAGCAGTACTTGAGGAAGGGGTTGGCCTTGCCCTCTGTTCTCTCCTCCTCCTTGAGATAATTGGCAGTCCAAGGGCATGCAGTAACTGTGGTTCCAGAGTCCTTCCTACCCTCCTTCTCAGAGGACACTTACTTCAAGTCTACTTGTTCAACCCTGCAAATATGCTCCTTATCCATTAGTCTCAGTACCACTGGGCCCCTTTGGGCAGCTCTGGCTCACTTGTGCAAGCGTGGTCTGAGACCAGCTGAGCAATGGTCACCTCCTATTTTCCTATCACCTCCCACAGAAAGCCAATAAGAAATACTCGCAGTTCAGTGCGGATGTGGCAGAGGCCATGGCCTTCTTTGATGCCATCATTGCTGAGCTGGACACAGAGAAGTGGCCACGTGCAGCTGAGACCTCAGCAGAGCCCCTGAGTGAAGATGTGGACTTTGATGGTAAGTGTTGGCCCTGTCTCCTGCCAGCAGGTAGAGGGAATATAGTGCAAGGAGGGTGAGTAGCTCTCTACAACACATTTATACATAGACTGCCAGGAACCCCACCTGCTAACCAAGGGGAAGCCCATGTCAGCCGCAGCCTGGCCCTGGTATGCTCTTGGCTTTGCTGTCCCCAGCCCCTTCTCCAAGATCAGACCCATGTCTTCAGACTGCTTCCTGTGGCTCACTTGCCATGCCTGAGCAGGGAAGAGCTTTTGTGAGGCTCCTTGAGGGAAGGCAACGTGGAAACCATGAAAAGACATGGTTAAGGTGCCCACAAGATCCAGCACAGATAGCTGGGGAGGGGTGAACTAAGGGTTAAAGGCCAAGCTTTTATCTTGGCCAAGGTATAAAACTGACTCACCCTCCTGGTGAAAAGCACCGCTATGTAGCTATAGGCCTTCTGTGTCTGACAAACATCCTTCTCCCTGGAATTCAGTTTGGAAAATGAAGGATGTCAATAAAAGGACAGCAGAGTCTACAAGGATGCCAGTGCCACCTCTAGTTATATTTACACAGAAATAACTTGGATTTTGTTTTCTCTGATAACAGCAAGAACACATATGCTCATTCTAAAGTAAATAAATACACTAAAGTTGAAAGAAATAAAGAATATGGGCTGTGATAATAGTCATTGTTGGGTTAGGGAAACAGCATTAATGGTGATGCAAAAAGACTTTCATGCCTAAGACTCTGAGGTCTCAGGTTCAATCCCAGGCACCATCATATGCCAGAACTGAGCAATGCTCTGGCTTAAAATAATGATGACAATAATATGATGATAATGATAAGCCTCCTTCATGTTTTGGTATCTATCCTTTCAAAGAGGTCTCAATACAAACACACACTTAATTTTTTAAAACAAAAATAGGCTCTCTGTTGTGGTGTCATTCTCTCTGTTCACTTACCAATTTCACCTAACATCATGGACATCTTTCCAACTCAAGATGCACAGAGGAATGCCTTGATCTTCAATGGATGCCCAACAGCCCACTGCATCCCTAGTCTATAAGTGCATAGCCAGCCCTCCCCTTGGCTGCTCCCTTGGTCCTGTGCTGCAGGTGTCCATACTTGCTGTGAGCTCTCAGCCCAATCTGTCCTTTGAGTTGCCTTTGGCAGCTCCCAGTGGAGTGGTGAGTCCTCCCTCCTGGGTGGGTCTGCTCTTCTCTTCCAGTGGCCACCAGCTCCCGGGAGCACAGCCTGCACTCCAACTGGATCCTGCGGGCACCACGCCGGCACTCTGAGGATGCAGCTACATTCGCTCTACACACGGCTGAAGGTCTGTTCCAAAGGAATGGAGAGTATAGGACCCTGGGCACGCAGAGGAGGCTGGAGCGGCACCCCATTTATCTACCAAAGGCTGTGGAAGGGGCCTTAAACACCCTGAAATTTAAGCCCAAAGCCTGCAAGAAAAAGTAAGTACTGGGGTGAAATAGTACAGCCAGGGTGGCCTCACATCCTCCAGGCTCTGGTGGGTTCTTAAGCTGCCTTGAGCCCCACACTACATGCTAAATTATTCTTGTACATCTTTGAAGGGGGCTTAGAAATGTTTGATAATCTGTGCTCAGACTCTATAGCCTGGTTCCTTGCTGTCACCACTCCAAGTTGTCCTTTTATTTCTGGTTCTGCCTCTCTTCTATATATATTTTTTGTTTTCTTTATATTACTAGGGTCTTTTGCATACGTGATCCACTGCTTGCAGGCCAAGTTTTTCATTCATATACACTGGGGGGGGGGGGAAGAGAGAGAGAAAAGAAGAGAGAGAGAGAGACTGAGACAATGGAAGATGGGAGAGGCACCATCATACCAGAGCTTCCTCTGGTGCTGTGGGACTCCCCTAGGATACTGGAACTAGACCCTGAGTCCATGCATAGCAAGACAGACACCCTTCCCAGTGAGCTATCTCCCTTTATGTCTGGCCCATTTAGTCCTTGTGCTTTGAGTTCCCCCCAGTGTCACAGACACACACTGCTCTATGTCCTTGAGGAGAGCTTGGGGTTGAAGAGGGTACAGTGCCAAGAGAAAACTGGTATGAAACAAATTCAATGCTCTGCCTCAGGAAGGCACTGGCCAGACTCTCAGGGAAAACTTTTTGCTGTCTGGGTCTCTTCTAACCATCTTGTCAGTATTTCTCGACCTTGCTCACTCAGGCCCGCCTCTCCAACTTCTGAATACCCATGGTCTCCTCATTCTGAGGATTAAGTTCTCTCTTCTGAGCAGCCCTGCTCACACTGCAGTTCTTGCCATTTACAACAGAAGGGTTTATAAGGCTCACCCACCTGCCCTTCTTTCCTAAAAGATCTAATTATCATGGATCCAGAGATTTCTGAAGTATAATTTTCTTTTCCTCCCCTTCCCTTCTTTCTTTCTTTCTTTCTTTCTTTCTTCCTTCCTTCCTTCCTTTCCTTCCTTCCTTTCCTTTCTCATTATTTCTCCCTCTCTCCCTTCCTTCCCTCCTTCCTTCTCTTCCTCTTACTCTCTCTCCCTCTCTCTCTTTTTCTTTCTTTCCCTTTCTTTCTTTCTTTCTTTCTTTCCTTCTTTCTCTTTCTTTCTCTCTCTCTCTCCATCCTTCCCTCTTTCTTTCTCTTTTTTTATTATGTTTATTTATTGCGTAGAGACAGCCAGATATCAAGAGGGAAGGGTGTGACAGAGAGGGAGAGAGACAACTGCAATCCTGCTTCACCACTCACAAAGCTTTCTCCCTGCAGGTGGAGAATCTTTCCTTCCTTCTTTCCATCTTTTTCATTTTTTTCTTTCCTTATTCCTTCTGTCCTACTTCCCTTCCTGCCCGTCTTCCTTTCTCCCTTTCCTTATTTCTTGGAGACAGAGGCACAGATAAAGGCAAGAGCAGAGATGGGCTGAGAGTGAAGGAGACCACAACACTGAAGCTTCCTTCAATGTGATAAGGGCAAGGCTTGAACCTGACTCACACAGAGAGCAAAGCAATCCACTATCCAAGTGAGCCATATCAGTAACCCAAGTAGCATTTTTCTTCCCATTAAAAGGAACCATGCACTGGATATATTAAAGCCAGGACCCATCACTATCCTTCTAGGTTAAAATGGACTCTAACCACATGCCTCGTAAAAGCACTTTGAGTGCATAAGGACTTAAGTTCAAGCACCTGGTCTTCACCTCCAAGATGGAAACTTCATGAATGGTGAAGGAGTTCTGCAGGTTTCTCTCTGTCTTTCTCTTTCAATTTCTGTCTCTATTTTAAAAAAAGGAAAAGAAGAACTCTGGGGGAGCAGCTGGTGGTCTTGTCTGGATGGGTCTTACTTATGTGTGACTAGCCAGGCCCAATCCTCTGTCCCCTTTCTCCCTTCCAGTCTGGGAACCTCCAGGCAGATTCTCATCAGCTTCTCAGGAGACGATATGCACTGGGACATGGAGCTCTTTGCACTGGAGCCTCTGGCATCTCCAGAGGAGGACTGCTTGGAGACTGAGAACCCCAAAGGGCAGTGGCTACTCTGAGAGCGACTATGGGAGCAGACAGTGCCTTGATTTCTTAGGGCTCTGGCCTAGCTCAGGTTGCCCCTCCCTCCCACTTCACACCCCACCAAGAGGTGTGTGTGGTTCCTACACAGCATGGATACTGGCAGAACTGAAAATAGAGAGGCTATCAAGGCCGGGCCTACTAGTACACTGCCTGCTGGTATTGGTTCCTGCCAAACACACCTGTGCCCGCCCAGAGGCCCTGCCTGAGGGGGATCTAAGGCCCCCCTTCTTCTGCTGGGCTGGCTGGCAGGGAGTAGGAGCAGGAAAGAAGGAAAGCCTTAAGTTGGATAAGCCTGGCTCACCACAACCTCCCCAGCCCGTTTCTGTTTCTCTGTTCATCTGTCCAAGTTGTGCTGTATTCATTACAGAAAGTAAACCCATCCTGCTAACATTCTGGGCCAAAGATCTCAGAAAGGAAGCTTTCTGCTGGGAGACATTGCTTGTATACTGAGGCTGCCTCCTTGTGAGCAAAATCCACTTCAGGAGGCAGTTCCTTCTGCCCTTGCCCTTTCTATGGCGTTCTGGGGGAACTTCTGCTGAATTATGCTGGAGATGAGGTCTGGTAGTGGGCTATGGGGAGTGTCAGGGTCCTGCCTGGAAACCACATTATCTACCCAGCCCACAACTCAGCTTGTTTCCCATAGGCTGGAACAGGAGAGAGAAGAGGTTCTTTTCTTTTCCTAATTATTCTTACAAAAAAAAATTCCTTACATTTTCATGGCAGGTTATGCCTCTCCCTCTTCCCAATTAAGAGGGCAGTCAGAATGAGAAATACACCCTCAATGTACTCTTTGCATTTTTCACATACCTTTTGCATTTCTGCATGCAGTTGGGCCTGCTCTACTTGGAAAATGATTGATTTGGAGACAGTAAACCCAAAGTAAGCCAAGGATTTTGTAGACTAAGGTCCTTTGAAATCTGAATAAAATTTTCCTTCCTCCAGGACCATATAATGATGTTCTTAATGCACATGTTTTTTTTTTCTCTGAAAAACCTTTTATTTATGAGACTCTCACTATCTGAATCTTTGTAACTCCTCTGGGGGAAAAATCCCTAAATTATAAGGCATTCTTATAGCTTTTACATCAGCATATTTTCAAAATGAAAATACACTGAAAATATTTTAATACGTGTTTTCATTATTTTTTTTTTGAGTGCCAATGTCAATGTTTGGGACATTTCTTTCATTTTGTTGCTTTTACTAAGCCCGCTATAGCCAGAAGCATGACAGAACAATAAATGTTTGGGAGATTTGTTTTATAAACTGTATTAAAACACATCAAGTTAGCATTGCTGTGGATTCTGTTTATCTTGTGTCCTTGTTTTGAAGCCCCACATATGAATGCTCACTGTTGAGGATAAACTTGAAAGGGTGGTCTCTTTACTCTGCCTCTTATCAACCTACAGTTTATCATGGACTGACCCTGACATTATGTGGTAAAGACACTGTGTACATTTTACTTTTACAGATTAAAAAAATAATAATAAACAGTCCAGAGAGGATGTTTGCAGTACTGACTATTCAACATTTAATGCTTATGGGACATAAGACTGCTTTTCTCCTTTGCTTCACATTTTGTTTATTTTTGTCTCTAATGAGACTATACACAGACTGCCTGGAAAATCCCATGATTGGGATATATAGGCTGGCTGGCCTTTGGGATGATTTACGGTCTTTGAAATGGGTGATGTATCCCAGAATCTTGGCTCTGCCTGGGAAACCCCAGTATGATGTTTGCTAGGGCCACAAGATGAGCAACACTGGAGACAATCAGAGTCAATTTGGTAAAAATCAACTCCTATGATTATTTTCCTCTTGACTTGACCAGCTAGTTATCCAATCAGCTGGCTGTGGGGGCACTATGCTAGAAGCCACTGCTCCTCAGGGCTGTTTGGGTTTCACAGACCAAAGTCTTCCCAGTCTTGGTCAGGAGGTGCATCTCTGGCAACTGACTTGTTCTCCAGTCCTTGGCTCCCAGCTCCCACCACAGACTGCATCCCTCAGAGAGGGAGAGATTTGAAGACTTTAGTCTGAACAGCCTTACCCAGTCCCCTGCCTGGCTGCTGCCCAGTGAGGGAAAAGCACCAGGACTGATTATGGTAGGAAACTCAGTTCCTCTAGTCTCTCACGGCCCAGCCTTGGATGAGAGACACAGCCACTCTTGGCCTCAATTTACCCACTGGAAAATAGTGCAGATAAGTGTCTACATCAGGAGGTGTGATGGGCACCAAATCTGACTTCCCCAGCACTTAGAAAATACAATAAGTACTGAGTATTCAGTATGAGCTCCTGAAAATCATCAGCATGTAGTTTGATGATGGGTAGATTACAGTATGACAGTTCTTTGCTGTCATACTTCCTGCACACATGGGCTCTAGATTGCCTGATATAGTTACATCTTTCTTCAAAAGTGAATGGTTAGATTTGTGGATCACTAAGTTTGGTCTTCAGATGAGTTTTAAGGAGAGTACTGTTGCCAGTGTCTGCCATTTCATCACTAACTGCCTGGTTTCTGTGTGTAAAGGGTAAAGGACAGGGTGAGAGGCAGGTGAGTGGTGGTACACCTGGTAGAGAACACACGTTTACAGTGTGAAAGGACCTGGTTTCAAGCCCCAGGTCCCCCACCTGAAGGGAGGAAGCTTTACAAGTAGTGAAGCAGAACTATAGGTATCTCTCTCTCTCTCTCTTTTTTTTTTTTTTTACTCTCCTGACCTACCTCTTTATTTTCTCTCAGTTTCTCTCTTCCCTATAAGATAAATATTTTTTAAATGTATAAAGGAGAATATGGTGGTCACTCTGCAACTAGTAGACTACACCCCTCAAAGATTACAAATTTGTTTTACAATGAAGGGAAACACTACTTGGGGAAACCATTAACTTTCTCCTCATTAATCCAGACCTTAGCTCCCAGTTGGAGAGCAGACTCAGCCTGAGTCCAGTCCTGTAAGCCATGCTCCTCCACCTGCTCAGGGTCTGAGCACATCCGAAGTCACTTACAAAGGTCCCTCTCCAGGTGACAGAATTAGACAGCAGCCTACTGGCATGTGATTATTTCACCACATGGTGGCACTACACCCCTAACAAATCCATGGGCCCTCTTTATCTTGGAAAATTTGAAATTCAAAGGGAAAGGGAATGGAAAGGAGGCCTGCTTTTCTTAGAATGGTAGCAATACCACTGACAGTCAGTATCTCCTGTGGTGGAGGAGATGAATCAAGTTCATTAGACAGCTGCTATACTGTAAGAAAAACTTTGGGTTTCAACGGTTACATCAGAACCATGAGGAAAAGGTATCATTGTCTTGAAATTCAAAGGCCCAGAGTTACACATTCAGAGTCCAGTCCGTTTATCAGGGTTCTCCCCCCAGAACACCCCATCAGCTCCAAGAACAAGGTAAAGTGTTACCTCTCAAGCCGGCAGGTGAAAGAGAGAGGGCCTGTGAATCAGTCTTGACTTTACTGAAAAGAGAGTTTTTGGTTTTTTTTTTTTTTTTTTTCAGAAGACATCACCCAGATAGGCCTAAGTGTCTTATAGAAGAGGAGGAGGAGGAGGAGGAGGAGGAGGAGAAGGAGGAGGAGGAGGAGGAGGAGGAGGAAGAGGAGGAGGAGGAGGAGGAGGAGGAGGAGGAGGAAGAGTTGTGGGAAGAGGAGGAGGAACAAAGAATTTTTTTCCTATTTTTTGCTTGGAAGCTATAGATCTCTGATATCTGACACTTATCTTAGAGCCTCCCGTGAAGTGACTTAACTATTCTGATTGTTGACCTTGTGGTTTTGAGGAGCCAGATGGTGGCACACCTGGCTAACTGCACACATTACAGTGCACAAGGATTGGGGTTCAAGCCCCTGGTCCCCACCTGCTTTACAAGTGGTGAAGCAGGGCTGCAGATGTCTCTGTCTGTCTCCCTCTCTATCTCCCCCTTCCTTTTCAATCTATCTATATCCAGTAATATAATAATTTTAAAAAATGTTTTTTAAAAAAGGAAATTGTGGTTTTGAAGGACTTAATGAGAGCAGGACCTACTCTAGAGGACCCTAGAAAGGATGGACTGACATTAGGTGGAACCAAATAAAACTCCTACCACTCCAGTATGGCCCACAAGGGGCAGGAGGGCAACTTCACTGCATGGAGCACTATGCCAGGCCCACAGTGAGGCCTTGTAGGAGTGAGTATTACCCTGGACAACATGCCTAAGCAGTTGCCTGAAGATTCTTACTGATAGGTAACTGTGTTCTTTTCACATTTAAAGTTCCCAGCATAAAAATAAGCCTGATTGGGGTAGGGCAGTGGTGTACTGAATTAAATGCACAAGGACCTGGGTTGAAGCCCCCAGTCCTCACTTGCAGACAGGAAGCTTCATGAATGGTGAAGCAGTGCTGCAGGTGTTGCTCTCTCTATTTCCCCCTTCACTCTGTTTCTCTCTGCCTCTATCCAAAAAGTAAGTTTAAAAAAATTAAAATACACCTGAGAGAAAATTGGCTACATATTATTGTTCTACCTTTACTCCAGCAATCCCTGTCTCAAGCCATCTTTCATTCATTCCTTCCCTCATTTCTACTTTCTTTCTAGAGCACTGCACATTCACATTCTCGCTGCTCTGAACCATTTTTCATTCACACAGAAATGGAGGAAGGGAGAAATAGCACAACACCAGAGCTTCCTCTGGTGCCAAAGCACCTCCCTTGTGGTGACAGGGCTTGAACCTAGGTTGTGTGCATGAAGAGGCACGCAAACAATATAGTAAGCTATCTACCTCTCTGCCCTTCAGGTCATCTCTTGATGAGATATTAACCCTTCCAAGGAAGTTGAGTTTAGTTTCACTTAGTCTGCAAATGCTCAAGGGTTCCTTTTGTGATTCAAGCATGACTTGTCTGAGAGCAACCTATTCCCTGGGCTAATATGGACAGCCCCCCCCCAACACACACACATACACACACACCTCTGTCTCTCCAACGCAGACAGAGCAGTTTCTTTGTGCCCTATTTGATCTTACCAGTCCAGCTAAACACGAGCTAATCTCATGAGTCAGAAAAATAGATGTGATTTCCATTTTGGCAAAAGTTTTCAAAGTTGGGGCCACAAGGAATGAGAATTTCAGACACCTGGAAGCCCACTTTCGGGGGTGGGGTGGAGGAAGGTTATCAAAAAGACCTTTGGGAGTCCAGCAGTCTGGCCACACCCCACCTCATGGTCCTCCCGCTCTGGGCTTTGGTAGGAAGCCTGTGGTACCCTGGGAGAGGCCAACAGGTTCTAGCAATCTCTAGCAAGTCCTGGACAGTTACAGGCTCAGAAATTCAAAAACAAACTAAACTCAGAGAATGGTGATGTTTTATTAGGGAACATTGTCTTACCAGAGACGCCCTATTCTTTCCTCCAATGATAAGAGTTTTTATCTAGTGGCCTTTCTATGACAGCTCACCTTTTCCTGGTCAGATACAAAGGAAAGGTTATGGGTTTTTGTTTTGTTTTGTTTTGTTTTGTTTGTCACCAGGGTTATCACTAGGGCATGGGCGAAAGGTTTCTATGCTATGGAGAGGAGAGGAGGAATTGCCATGAACTCACCAGGATGTCTGCAGCTGAAACACAGAAAACTTGGGCCAATTTCCCAGACACTCTCAAAACTCGGGGACGGCTCCTCTGAGCATACTGCCTATGTCTCTTCAAATGTTTATAGAGTATTTACACAAAGTCGTCCTTTGGTGGCAGCTGTAATTAGGAAAGCTGGCAGCGAAAATTAACACATACCATAAAAGAGGGATAATTGCTCACCACTATATATAATATTATTATCAAACAGTATTCATCTTGGAAGCCCATTGGTCCCTCTCATCCCGGTCCCCTTGTTCCAGGGAAGATTCCCCCCCCCTCACTCGGTACCCTGAGGATGAAGCTGCCACAGCCCACGAGTGATGTGCCATATGGTACTTAACATCAGAATCAAAATGAGCTTGTGCTTTTTGTGTGAGATGCTGAAATTTATTAGAAAAATCAGAAAGCCTAATTTCCACCAAGTCTCCAAGACCTGCCATCTGCTGCATGAGAAAGAAAATGGAGATTTTTTTTTTTTAACCATTTACTTATTGTGAGATGTGAGTGCTTGTGTGTTTGGAAAATGAAGGGAGGGGACTGTATGGGGGTATGAGAGGGAAAGCCAGAGCAAACCCTCTTGGCAGGGGAGAAAAACCCATCAGTTGAATGGTGGCAAAGGGCTGGGAAGCATAATTATGGAAATCACCTATTCCAGAAACTTTTTTTTTCTTTTTTATTTCACACCATAAGTTCTTTCCACAGAGGAAAAGCACATAGAAAGACCAGTTTTTGAGCATAAGCAGAGTCTGATTCAGAAAAGAAAGAGAGGGGGCTCAGACCCCGTGAATTTCCCCGGAGCAGGCCATGCAGTAAGATAGGACAATGGCAAACAAGGGAGCAGGGAGCCTAGTGGAGGGAGAGGCAGAGAGCATTCTAGCGGCCTGTGCACAGAAGCTAGATGGAAGAGGGAGTGGGGGTGCTGGCTGAGACTGGAATCTTGTTGTAGGTGTTGAGTGTTGGGGATACCAAGATGCAGATGCTCTGAGCTTCAAGGAGGGTGTGGGGGACACCTGGACATTTACTGCTCCAGTGTATGGTTGGACCAGGTTCACAAGATATTACCTTGACATCTACATGGCTGTTCAATGTTTCCCCAGCACACACCAGCCTGGACAGCTTACCTTAACGCTGTGACTTTTTTCCACTTGTCTGCTTTGAAGCCAAAGCTGGCATGTCTGTTGAAACTGCTGCTGGCAACATTCATAGGACCTGAGTTTCTCACTCTGACCACAAGCAATATATAAGAAACAGATTCCCAGGAACTGGCTTGCTGGCGCCCAACATAGTGGTGATGGGGAGGACGGACAAGGCTTTGAGCACCCAGGGAAGGTCATGTCATAACATGAAGTCAGATGCTGGTGAAGGCAGCCCATTTTTAGACCACATCCAAGAAACTTTAATTAAGAACTAAGAAGACCTCTTAATAGGCCATCTCATTTCTCAAGACAGTCTGTCTGCTGGTCCCCAGGGGCACCCTCAAGGCCAAGTTTAGAGTTTCTGGGCATGGTCTGGGGACAAGAGTCCTACATTCCCCCACTGAGAGTAGAAGGGCA
The DNA here is from genome assembly GCF_950295315.1 of Erinaceus europaeus. Lineage (NCBI taxonomy): Eukaryota > Metazoa > Chordata > Mammalia > Eulipotyphla > Erinaceidae > Erinaceus > Erinaceus europaeus. The sequence goes on along the minus strand of NC_080168.1, from coordinate 83,126,297 downwards.
AACCTTGCTGTCTATACTTCCCTGAGGCTCATCTCAGCAACGCCATGTAGGTAGGTAGCCACCTGTGGAGTCAGGACGTATAGCCTGCCTGTTTGACTTCAGGAATCTAGGAAAAAATTTTTCCTAGCAAGTCTAGGAAAAATGCCTCAGAAGCAGATGTCATCTTCTCCTCCACGTGGAAGTGAGTTACTAAATTCTCAGTGACATTAAGTGGCAGATGATGCTATGTCAGGGTTTGAATGACTAGGACGTGCCTGTCCTCTGAGCTATCCCCACCCAGGGAGGGGCCAGCCCCCCCCACACACACACACTTCGTGCTCTGTGGATCTCTGCTGACTGGGGCCCCTGGCCTCTGTGTGACAAATGCTGCTTTTGTGTTGGCACCTTGGAGTGCTCCAGGTTGCAGGTGGAAACCCTGAGGGCTTAGCTTTGGCACTATGTACCCTGGGGCTCCTAGGAGTGAGCCTCACAACTGAACTGGTGGGGCAGTCTGACTTTTTACTCCCTTGGTGACTAAGGACTCAACACCTTGCTCCCTGTCTGGAGCCTGCGGGCAGCTCCTGATTTCCCCCTGGACTGCACAGCCCTCTACAAGGCAGCTCCTAGTGCTATGGATTCTCCTGAGCAGCAGGAGGCTGACAAGAAGTCAAGAGGCCAGTGCTCATTGAGGGCTCCTCAGCCTGAAGCCTGCTCTGAGGCAACATGGTAAGTGGCTCTTGGGTCTCCTATGCCCTGACTTCTCAGCAGCTGTTTGCTGAGTACTTTTTATTCAAACTGCATCTTACAAGGCTGGCATAATAGCTCACTTGGATGGTCCACTACTTTGCCACATATGCAGCCCCCACTGCCTGGTTTAATTTGAGCCCCACTGCGTTAAAGGAAGCTCCAGCACTGTGGTCTCTTTCACTCTTTCTTCCTTCTCCGTATCTAAAACAAACAAAAATACACTTATGACAAGTGGTTATCCTCTCCTGAGCACTTGTTCCTTACAGGAGCTGACCTCTCCTATCTCCTCCCTTGTGAGAAAGGGATGATTTCAATCCCCATTTTCCAGATAAGACAAATGAAGGCCATCGAGGTTTAGTGAGGGGCCAGGTGGGGTCAGCCCACAGTCTGACTCTAGGACCTCACTCTCCAGCCTCAGCAACAGCTGGCCCACAGGCAGCACTGCTGTTTCCAGTTTAGCTCTTGAGCAGATTGAACTTGGGTGGATTAGGGAGTTTGTGCAAGGTCACAAGCTATCAGTCACAGCGAGCAGTTTATCTGGCTCTAGAACCTAAGCTATTGCCTCCAAGCCAACACCCCCCTGCCACCCCCCAAACACACACTCTGGACTCACTATAAGTGCACCATATTGTCACAGTAAGTAGATAAGATTGGAAATGGAGAGCTCAAAGTCATCCTTACCAGCGGAAGACTGAGATAAACTTTAAAAAAAAGGAAGAAAGGGAAGAAAGAAAGAAAGAAAGAAAGAGAATATAAGAAAGAAAAGAAAGGAAGAAAGAAAGAGAGAAAGAAAGAATGAATGAAATCATTGTATTTGAACACTGATATTTCTCAGAAGTGCCATAGATACTGTCCCAGTAGCCTCTCCAGAAGAGTTGGGTACCACCAGCCAATGGAAGTCTCCCTAGCTGGCTTCATGACCTAACTAGGTAGCAAAGTTAGTGCTGGAATAGTAGAGCTGGGGAATTGTCTTTACCCAATTCAACAAGGTCCTCAGATAGCTACAAAGTGTGTCCCTGAAACCTGAAGTGTAGGGACACACAGGAGGCCTCTGGCGTGTGCTGGATTAATTATGTAGACCAACCTGTGACTTGACCCCTTCTGTTCTCTCCAGAGGGAGTGGGAAAGGTCCTAGAGACAAGAGAGCCTTGGAGCTGAGACTATTAACTGCAGGCTAATAGAGCAGGAGAGGGTCACATCAGAGAAGTGCTGTATGAACTTGTTTAGCAAAGACCAGTACAATGAATACCGGTACCATATTTTCTACTACCCTGGTATGCAAAGCACTCAAAAGGAAGAACAGAAATGAAGACAGTTTCAGAGAGTGCTTTGCATACCAGGGTGTGTCTGTAAGAAAACACCACATAAGAAACCTTGAACCTACTAAGATAAATCTTGAGCCTAATGTTTGTGACACAGATGTGTTCTTCAGCTCATGAAGATATTCTTAAAGTGAACACCTGTGGTGCCTTTGAATATGACCCAAGGACCCACACCTCTTAGGAGTCTCTGAAGTAGAAAATATGGTACCTGTAATTCATTGGTGGCCTTCGCTAAACAAAGACATTTGTGGACCCTCTTCTTTATAAATATTTTAATTGGGTAGAAGAAAGAAGGGAAACCACGTGTTAATGAATAAGCATACTACTAGAAAAATCCTTTCTGTTAATACCAGAATTACCTTGTTACAATGATTTATTTATTTATTTTTGCCTCCAGGGTTATCACCATCTCTTTTCCATAATTGTTGTTGCTGTTATTGTTGCATAGGACAGAGAGAAATTGAGAAAGGAGAAAGATAGAGAGGGACAGACACCTGCAGACATGCTTCACCATTTATGAAGCACAACCTCCCCGCCCCTTTGCTGGTTCTATCTCTGTCCTATCTAATAAAAAAATAAAAATAAAGAAAGAAAAAAATGGCCACCAGGAGCAGTGGATTCATGCAGGCACTGAGCCCCAGTGATAACCCTGGGGGGGGGGGGGTTGTCCTTTCACTGTCATTTGGGAAATGGCATGAGTGTGGTCAAACCTTGTCACTCCTTGCTACAGTTATGTTTTTGAATTCTTAGCTCTCACAAAACAATTTCATATTTCAAAACCAATCACATGAACCTTTAACTGCAATCTGGCTGCAAACATAGTTCCTATGGTTTCTCTGTGGAAATGACTTTTATTTATTTATTTATTTTTTACCAATTTGAGAATGAGCATGGCTATGAAACAAGTAAACTCATGAGGACCAGGGAAAAGGTTTCTTTTTTTCTTTCCTCAAAAGGGAAAATTGCATTTCCCCTTAAAAGAGACTATCCAAGGGAGTTTTCATGCTTCATTTTTCCATATTCCCCTCTCATTTTGTATTCTAGTATGGATTTATCAACACCTGTCTGCAATCTCTTGTGATAGAGAAATTTGGTGAAGAGACATGGAAGAAACTGAAGTAAGTATACTGGATGAAGAAGGAAGTATTCTTGGTGTCAGTGGCAAGCCTTCAATGCATTTTTATTTTAATTTTTTAATTTTTTCCCTTTTGTTGCCCTTGTTTATCATTGTTGTTGTTATTGCTGCTCTTGTTGTTGTATAGGACAGGGAGAAATCGAGGAGGTGAAGACAGAGAGAAAGACAGACACCTGTAGATATACTTCACTGCCTGTGAAGTGAACCCCCTTGTAGGTGGGGAGTTGGGGGCTCGAATTGGGATCCTTATGCTCATCCTTGGGCTTTGTGCCATGTGTGCTTAACCTGCTGTGCAACCACGCGGCTCCTGCCTTCAATGTTTTTAAGACTTCAAGATTTTACTGGCCTTTTGATTAAGCCAGTGAGACATATTAGGGAGATCAAGCCAAGTACCTTAAATGAAACACCTAAATTAAGAAAAACCCTGCTATGCCACCATCAGTCTTTAAGGATCAGATCAGTCTTAATAACTAAATCCAGTCTTAACCCCCATGTGAATGGCACCACGGTAATTCTTTCTTCCATTAAAAAAAAAAAAATTCTTATTTGCTATTTTACATGCAAAAAAAAAAAAAAAGCAAACATGCTATTACCATTGCATTTAAATGAACTTCAAAACCCAAGTGTAGCCAGAACCCTTCCTTAATTATTCTTTTATTTGTGTTGTAGACATGTTGGTTTGTAACATTATATTGGTTTCATGAAAACAGCATTGCACTTAAGTCATCTGTGTATATGACTTTATGGTCATCACCAAAAGTAGTTTCCATCCACTGGAATACAGCTGACTTTCTCTGCACACCCCAATTCCCTTTCTCTCTGGTAATCAATCTGTTTTCTAAATCTAACCACCATGATTTCATGCACATGTGAGATATAATGAATCAAAGCTATGAATAAACAAAGCAATAAATAAACCTTTAGGTAACCAGTCTCTAGTTAACTGCTAAAATTTTTTTCTTCTCTGCCTCCTTCTGATAAAACTCTACTCCTGTTATTTATATCTTTGTATAGTCTCTTGTCTTATTCCTGCAACTGTGTGTTGGCCCTCAATTTTTTTTTTTTAGAAACCTCAAGCCATAAATTCTTCCAGTATTTGGGATGAAAGGGGCTCAGACATTCCCTGGTTGTATGGAGAGAATAAGAATATATAAAAAATTATTAATGTTCTCAGTTAATCAATGCCATGCAAATTAAAACAATTAGTCTCTGCCTATCAAAGTACAAAAAAAATTTAAATGATAATAACTAATTCTGGTTAAGACTGAGCAAATGAGTAATTACTAATGGCACTGTAAATGAGTGCAGCCCTTTCAGAAAGCAATCTGACATGCAACAAAAGCTATAAAACCAATGTAATCCTTTAAAGTAGCTATTCCATTCTTGAAGACTATTCTTGAAACCTAGTTCCCTGTTAAGGTCATATCACAAAGTATGTACGTATTCAAAATGATGCAAGATAGTTTTATATTTATAAATAAGAGAAAGACTGCCTTTGTTCAAAAGCCAACCAAAAAGTAAAAGAAATAAGCATCATAATAACATGATTTAGAAATGTCATGAGCAACCTGTAAAATTATCTGAAATTAAATTAAAAAAAAGATAAATAACATAGCCACTTGATAAATCACACAAATGAAAAAAGATCGAGAGAGAGAGAAAGAGATATCAACTGAATTAGAATGAAATGTTGGATGGCTTTTCCTAATATCTGTTTCTCCAATTTTTTTATGTCTTCAACACTTTCTTTTTACCATTCTTGGGGCTTCACTGCTCCAGGTTAACTTCTTCAACAGAGAGAGAGAGAGAGAGAGAGAGAGAGAGAGACAAGACACCATAGCACTAAAATTTCCTCCATGGACGAGGGAAGAGTTGAACCTGGACCACATAATACATGGCAAGATAAAGCAGAAACACTATCCAACCTTTCATTGATTTTTTTTAGTGTAAAAACAACTTAAGTGGTCTGGGAGGTGAGAGATGGTACACAAGACAAAGTGACTCTCAAGCATGAGGTTCCATGTTCAGTCTATGGCAGTGCATGTGCCAGAGTGATGACTGGTTCTTTTTTTTCTTTCTTTCTTTTTTCCCCTCTCTCCTATCTCATTAATTAATTTAAAAAATTTAAATGTTTATGCAATTTTCCCTCTAGGCCTTCTGCCCCTTTAAAAAAAAAAAAATCATTAGAGTTGACAAGAGATTTGCAAGCATGAGTCAGACAGACCCACAGCCTCAGACCCCTCCATATATATTTTGCCTCTGGAGTTATTGCTGGGGCTCAGTGCCTGCACTATGAATTCACTGCTTTCTGGAGTCTATTTTTTTTTCCCATTTGTTACCATTGTTGTTTATCGCTGTTGTTGGATAGGACAGAGAGAGGAGGAAAGACAAAGACAGACACCTGAAGACCTATTTCATTGTTTGTTAAGTGATCCCCCTGCAGGTGGAGAGCCAGGGGCTCGAACCAGGATCTTTATGCTGGTCCTTGCACTTAGTGCCATGTGCGCTTAACCCGCTGCACTACTGACTGGCACCCCCACCCCCACTTCATATTTTGTCAAGGCAGTGAACTGCTCTCACATGTATCATAGGAGTGCCTCAACCCTTGTCACTGGAGAGGCCATCCATAGACACAGTGTTTCTGGGGCAGCAGACTGACAGCAACACTAGTTTGGATGGGAACAAGGCATTCAGACCTCATGTAGGCAAATATCAATTTCCAAACATTTCCAGGAAGAACACTGAATAATTATGACCAGAGAGAGTTTGCACTGTTGGATCCTAGAGAAATCATTTAGCCCATATGACCTCATTTCACAGATGAGAAGACAGACCCAGAGATGTGAAGTGACTTTCCTGAAACTACAGAGCAAGTGGACAACAGGGCCAGGAGACAATGGCACAGGAAGATAAATTGCTCCTTTTTTCTCTCTCCCTCTCCCTCTCCCTCTCCCTCTCCCTCTCCCTCTCCCTCTCCCTCTCCCTCTCCCTCTCCCTCTCCCTCTCCCTCTCCCTCTCCCTCTCCCTCTCCCTCCCTTCCTTCTTTCCACCACTTCCTCCTTCCTCCCTCCCCCCCCCACCCCCTTTAAATCAGAGCACTATGCAACTCTGGCTTATACTGGGATAGAACTTAGAATCTTGGACCCTCAGGCATGGAAGTCATTTTGCATAACCATTATGCTGTCTCCTAAACCCTGCAGCTGCCCTAGAGAGAAAAGCATTTGATTTTCAATGCCCCTTCCCACTGACTATCTTATTATGTAGGGTGTAGGCAGTCAGAAAAAGAAAGAAGGAAAAGAGCAGTCTTATACTATGCACTTAGCTTCAGGCTAGACACTTCTATAACGATCATATTTAAGCCCAGTGAGAACACTGTAAAGCAAGTCAATGTCTCACTTCACTGAAGAGGAAACTGAATCCCAGTGAGAACCTTGCCAGAGGCCATACAATTTAGTATCAGCACTGGTGCTCAAGCCCAGGATGGTGACTGTAAAGGCTCCACTTTCTAACTGCCACACTACCTGGAGCTTGTAAGAGATCCATTGGGGGTGGGGGTAGGGAGAGAGGGTGTATCTCTTTAAACTTGCTAAGTTCCTGTGGGATGCCTGGCAGTGTATAACTACTGGAGATTTATAGAAACAAAGAAGTCAGTTGGGAGAGAGGGAGCAAATTAGCATAGTGGTTATGCAAAGAGACTCTCATGCCTGAGGCTCCAAAATCCCAGGTTCTACCTCCTACACCACCATAAACCAGTATGACCTTCTGCTATTGTCATCTGTAGAAATGATGCATGTAAAGGACCCATGAAATAGCTCACTTGGATAGTGCACTGCTTTGCCATGTGCTTGGTCCAGGTTCAAACCTGGCTCTTACTGCTTCAGTACTGTGGCCTTTTTTCACTTTCTCTCTGCCTGTTTCTCTATCTGAAAAAAACATTCTGGAGTCCTGAAGTCCAGGTAAAGACAAAAGAAAGAAAGGGAAAGAAGAAAGAAGAAAGGAGTGTGGCATGTACACCAGGGAAAGCTCTTGGTAGATAAGACACAGGGCTATTTATTCTACCACAAGCTGACCTAAAGCAGGCTGGAGCACCCTGCCCTGCCAGGGGGTAACCTCTTAAGTGGAGGAAAGAAGATGTGGAAAACTTGGGCTGCTGGGTATAAACAGGACATTTGTATTCTGAGATGTGACCACAAGTCCCTGGGTAGTTCTGCAGGAACTCTGGGATGGGAACTCAGCTGAGTCCTCTAAGGTCAGAATGACCTTGGCCAAATTACTTAGTCACTTTGCCACCCAGGTGCTCATCCTTAAACAAAGAAAACAAAAGGCACCAACTGCACCAGGCATTGCTGCCAGTGTGAAACGAGATACTTAGAAAACAATGCCTGGTACCAGAGGAGTGCTCCAATGTCAGTTGCGGTTATGAAAGAGGTATTTACTGTTTATTTCAAGACTCTGGTGCTCAGCTCAGAGTCCTGGCTCTGCAGCTTGTTACTCTGTGCTCTTCAACAAGTTGCTTCCCCTCTTAGAAGTTCTGTTTCAAGCGAATTAAGAAGGGAGTAGCACACCTATTTTATGGCAGAACAGACTGAGTAGAGCCATCTACCCCAGAATACCTTCATGCTGTTTCCCCTCCAACATACAGATATAATGCTAGGATTATAGTTGACTAATGAACACTGTATTGGGAGAAGACAGCAGAGAGGCTGCCCCCCCCCATGGTTATAGATTTGTCATACTTCAACTCATCAACAAAGAATTGAAAAGCAGATTTTCAAGAATTTTAAGCTCTATTCAGGAAAGTGAGAGCACACATACTGGAGTACATATTGGCTATAAGAGAGAGAGCTAGAAACTTACTTACATGGAACTGGCTGCAGGGCCCTCTGGACATCTTTTCCTACCAGACATCACTTTCTTTTGCTTCTTAGTAACTGTCTTTCATCAAAGTCATTCTCTTTACACAGAGGAGATCTGGCTTCCTTAAAATAAAACATAATTTGGTGGGTGATACTGATTTTGCTGTTTTTCACACTGGTCCCCCAGATACCAAAAAGACTGCCAGACAATGTGGGTGACTCTCTTGCCCTGCCTTAAGGCCCTCCAGTAATGCCAGTGATCAGTCCAGAAGGACTAACTTTTGTTCATTCTTTAAAGGTTAAATTTCTTTTGCTTATTATTTTTATGAATGCAATCAGAGCACTGCTCTGCTCTGGTAAACACAGTATTGGGGATCAAATCCGGAACCTCATGCAAGTCCTGGGTACTACTGCTGGGCAGTCTTCTCAGACCAACTCATCTCTGACTTAAACTATCAGAACCCCTGTTAGGACTATTAGCCTCAGATCAGCTTTCCAGGAAGCCTCTGTCCTACTTAGAGAGGCTAGTTTCTGGAAATAAGCAGGGAGCAATGGGACATGTATGGTAGGAAGGCAGGTTACTCGCCTGACTGTGACAGGCAGCTGAGATGTCTTTTGCCCTCCCTACATAATGCAGCCATGTGGCATGACCAGCAACCAGAAAGAACCTTGACTGGTTGACATAGTCAACATAGCTTTGCAAATCCAGGAAGAAACAGTTTCCAGTGTGTAGGCAGGTGGACAGAAGAAATTATTTTCCTATTAGGATCCTTGGTGCAACCTTACTGACGACTGTCACCCAGAGGGGCAGTTCTCAGTGTTTCCAACAAACAGGCAGTCTCCATTAGAGATATAAGGATATTTTAATAAGGGGTACAAAAGAGTTCAAAGGCCTCAGAGACACATGTTCAAGAATAGAGAACCAGTGGCACAGTATCCCAAGCTGTTTCACTAGGTGTTATTTCTGAAATCTTGCAGAGCCAATACTCTGCTTAATTGAGTCTCCAGGAATAGGCTAGTGTGTAGGACACTAGACAGCAGTGTGACTGCACTGGAAATGCAGCTTCCAACCAAAAGCAAAGCCTACCTCACCATCTCAGTGAGCTATGAAAATCACATCATATCAGAACTTAAAAAAAATAATAAAATGAAGCTGTAGTGAAGAAAATGCAGCTTATAAAACACAAATTAAGGCAAGGTGATTTGCTGTGTAAAAAGGATTTGCTTCAGGCTATACTTAAATAACAAGTTCCCTGGTGCTTTTAAAAATAGATGTTCAGCAGAGAAAGAAAAGCCCATCAATTCCTCCCCAATTTTAAGAAGAAATGGATTAGGTAAAGTGAAATTATGTCTCCAGGCTTTATGACACAAGCTTTTTTTTCCCTGTGAAATGATCAGAAACAGATGGTCCTTCTCCTTTACCTCCTCCTTTTACGTCCCTCTCCTGTAACCTAGATTTATAGGTCTCTAATTACAAACCACTCTCTTATAACCTCCTGGCTAAGACCTTTATCAAGACTTAACACCGAGAAGCAACTAATAGATTGACAAGAGTGAGATCTCTGGAGGCAAATAAATCCAAATTTTGCTTAGATCATTCACTGGCATTTAACTTGGACAAGTTTATTTATCCAACAAGTATGCATAAAATTGCTGGTATCTGCCAAACAGAGTTCCTGGCACTGGGAAGAATGGTGAGAGGAACAGACAGATGAGAGCTTTTTCCCTGGGGGGTTGGGAGGGCATTCCAATGTGTATGTGTGTTGGGGGACAGGCAATAGGCAAGGAAGTAAAGTTCTTCCAGACTGTGCTAAATGCTATAGAAATATAGATAAGCTGGCTCATAGTGTCCATGGGTAGAAGAAACTAGTTTCCCTGAGGTGATCAGAGAAGTCCTCTCAGCAAAGGCAGTACCAAACTGAAAGGCAAAAAAAGTCTGTGTGTGCCAGGAAGAGAGGAGAGCAAGGACAAGGTCCTGAAGTGGAAATGAGCTATTGAACTCAAGACCCAGAAAGAAGCTCAAAAGTAACTAAAGTATCACAAGTCAGCTTCTTGTAGGAGGTTACAGTGGAGATGTCATTAAGGATCAGAATATACAGGCGTGTAGCACATGGTAGGAGCTGACATTTTATTGATTGCAGTGAATTACTGAGGTCTCTGTCTTGGTGTCCTCATTTTGACTTTTGTGTGGACTAAAATTTACTGCTCTTAGTGGGAATGTTTATACATAATGTTACAGAAATTAAAATGTATTCAGTAACAGGGTGTTACTGAGATGGGTGACCCCAAGGTGCTCTTAGAGATGTTCGTATTGGGTTGTCTAGAAAGTCATGATGTATTTTCTCTGTTCTTCAATGCAAAAGTACATCATGACTTTCATGACAGCTCAATAATACATAATTTATGCACCTAAACAAATCTGCCCCCTCGATGCTAAGAAAACATTTGTAGATTTGAAACAGAATTCAGTTTATATTTTGATAGATGTACTTTTCTTTTTTTTTTTTATAGGCATTTTCCTTTTTACCAAGCACTGGCATTTTAAAAATAGCTGTTCTGTGTTTGTAGCAAATAAAAATATCCTCATGTTAAAATGGAGATGATTATGGTGTTCTCTTTATCCACTTGGGAAGACTGAATTGACTGAATAGGTGAAGTATCTGATGCTTTGGCAACAGAACTTAATCCAGGATTCTGCTTTTAAGGATTAGAATTCACTCTGAGCTGATGTTCAAAGGAGTTAGTAAGATTCAAAGAACTCAGAGAACTCAATTTCTGAAAGTACAGAGAAACCTTGGAAGAAGTGGAAGGCTCTTATCCTTGTGCCTGCCTCTCTCTTTCTCTCTACCCCGCCTCTGTGTATTCCATTTTCCTGGCACTCTAAAGCCTCTTAATGTCTAGTTCCCCTATGATTTTGTGTAAATTCTCCCAGTTCCAGAGGTCACTGTCATCTGGTTGAGTCAGTTTCTCAGCATCTCAAATCCAGATGCCAGTGAGAGGATATAATGAGCAAACTGTGATCAGGTGTCCATTCTTCTTCTTCTAGCGTTTGCCCTTCTTCCGTAGCCAGTCAACAGCATCAGGTTGAGCCTGATGTAAAGTTTCAAGACCTCCTTTGAATCTGGAGAGGTGGCAGTCGTTGACTATGTGGGTCATAGTCTGTCTGGAGCCGCAGGGGCAGTTCGGGTCGTCTCTGGCTCCCCAGCGATGGAACATAGCGGCACACCGGCCATGGCCTGTTCGATAGCGATTGAGGAGGGCCCACTCATAACGTGCTAGGTCAAAGCCGGGTTGACGCTTGCAGGGGTCTGTGATGAGGTGTTTTTTTTTTTTTTTTAATATTTATTTTATTTATTTATTCCCTTTTGTTGCCCTTGTTGTTTTATTGTTGTAGTTATTATTGTTGTTGTCATTGTTGTTGGATAGGACAGAGAGAAATGGAGAGAGGAGGGGAAGACAGAGAGGAGGAGAGAAAGATAGACACCTGCAGACCTGCTTCACCGCCTGTGAAGCGACTCCCCTGCCGGTGGGGAGCCGGGGTTCGAACCGGGATCCTTATGCCGGTCCTTGTGCTTTGCGCCACCTGCGCTTAACCCACTGCGCTACAGCCCGACTCCCGAGGTGTTTGTTCTTTACCTCAGCTGACTGCCAGCTCTGTTTCCAAGAGACTGGAACAGAGAAGTTCAGTGTAGGCATAGGGGACCAGATTGGGTGACGAGACGTCAAGCGATGAACAGGGTGGGCGAAGATATCCGCGTATATTGGCAGGTCCGGTCGAGCGTAGACGTGGGAAATGAACTTAGATGATGCCGCATCCCGACCAATATCTGGCAGGGCGATGTTGCTAAGAACTGGCAGCCATGGAACCGGGGTGGAACGGATTCCAGAAATTATCCAGAATTATGGTTCCAGAAATTATGGAGGAATATAATTTGGAATCGACCAAGTGGACATGGGGGCTACGGAACCATACTGGGGCACAGTATTCTGCAGTATTCTGCAGTGGAATAGCATAATGCCAGAGATGATGATCGTAGTGTGGAAGCGCTCGCGCCCCATGAGGAGCTGGCCAGTCTTGCAATGATGTTATTCCTCGCGCCCACCTTTGCTGCAGTTTTTATGAGATGTTTGTGAAATGACAGAGTGCGATCGAGAGTAACGCCAAGATAGACTGGCTGGGCTTCATGCTGGATTCTTGTATCGCCAAGCTGCACATTAAGCTCACGTGAGGCCGAGGCATGGTGTAGATGGAAAACAGATGATACCGTTTTTGCAGTGCTAGGAATTAGAAACAGAGGAAGAAAGAGAGGAAGAGGAAGAAAGCATTCTTCAGGACATAATAGCTGAAAACTTGTCTAGTCTAGACAACATCAGAGACATAAAGATTCAAGAAGCCCAGAGGGTCCCAAACAGAATTAACCCAGACTTAAAGACACCAAGACACATCATATTTAGAATGGAAAGGAATGAGGATAAAGAAAGGATCCTGAAGGCTGCAAGAGACGGGTGCTGTCTTTGTTGATCTCACAGCAGCCTATGACACGGTTTGGCACCGTGGTCTCCTAGTCAAGATCTCAAGATGCCTGCCTCCATGGGTGGCCAACACTATATCGTTTCCTCTCCAAAACAGAAGATTCCAGGTGCATCTGGGTGACAAGTCTAGCAGATGGAGACTTGTCTCAAGTGGCCTCCCCCAGGGCTCTGTTCTGGCTCCTACGCTATTTAATATTTACATCAATGACCTCCCAGAAACTTCTTCAAGGAAGTTCATCTACGCCGATGACAACTGCTGTGCAACTCAGGCATCAAAGTTCGACATCCTCGAGGAAACACTCACGAAAGACGTGTCTCTGATATCTGATTACTGTAAAAAATGGCGACTAATTCCTAGGTGTCCATTATGTGGCCCAGTAAATGGACTTTGGACAGGAGGGTCTCTATGTCGAGATCTTACATGGAGTTACTGCAATAGGCATGTATATAGACAAATGCATGGAGAAGGGATGAATGGTCAGATGATTTATATGCTATATGAATGGATGAAGTATGAATAAAATGGTAAACAAATAAATTATTACTATGCCCAAACAAATCCACTAAGGAGGGAGGGAGATGGGATGCTGGGGGCAAGCCCCAGCAGGTTATTAGGGTATCCTGAAGGAGGAGTGTTGGCGAAGAATGAGGAAGAAGGAGAGACGAGTGAGTTGATGCTGAATCAAACTCAAGCAGACATATCTGTCATATTTACGCAGAACTTTATTTTTATAGTCTCATAAGGGTTAGCTCATTAAAACAAAAATCACCAAAGGCTTTGGTCACTAATGCATAAGTCACCAAAGCTTTGATTATTAAAACAAAAATCAACAAGTAAGAATAGCACAAGTAGGGAACACCTCCTGCTTTGTGGAACATTCACATTCCAGGGGCACTTTTTCTCCCTAGAGATCACATCACAGTTTCTATGTCTTTTGTTATTCCTGTACCTGTGTGCTAGGCAGATGTCCTATTGATTAATATTCTACCTGTATGTTTATGCCATTCTCTTACCCCTATGCATCAGAAGCCATGTTTCATAGAAAGTTCAAGCTTGTTGTGTTTCTAGCGGCCTTGAACAAATTGAACAGCCCATTTTTCATAAAATATGTTCCATTGTTTGATCAAGGAGTTTTGTTTTGTTCCTTACCGAGAAGGCACCAAGATGGTGCTGACCTGGCCAGCTTCTCCATAAAGTTAAGCTCTCTAGCTGGAATCTATCTTTTTTGTATGCTCACTGTGTGACCTAGGTTCTTGTATACTATTCCTGCATAAGGAAGTGGAAGCATAGTGGTGGGTGGTAGATTAAAAGGCCCATTGTATCTAGGCAGGTACCATAACTTTCCATTAATTAATTATGCTATGTAAGGCAGCCCCTCCACTGGGGGAACCACCAATCTTTCTCTATATTTTAGGGAGAATACTAAAGGAAGGAAGTGATGTAGATAAAGAGGAAAACAATTTTTCCTATTGGAGTCTCCTGAAAAACTCTGCATTACTGATACTGCTTGTTCCATTATGATCAATCTTACAGAGTGCAGAGCAGGTTTTGTCATTACTTTTGTTTTTGGTCAGGCTCTGACCCTGGCCATAGGTAAAGATTATCAAGACCACACATAGTTTAATACCAAGCCCTATTCATAGCAAAAGGCAAGATGGTTTCAGTTTGGCCCGGAGAGTTCAGCTGTGTTGAACTTTCTATGAAGCTGATATCATGTCAAGCAGTTCGCATGGTGGCGCCTGTGCAAATGGGATTAAATGACATCTTTCTGATGTGGGGGTTCTTAATCAGAGTTTCATGGGGCTCTAGAGTCTGAGATGATCTATGAAAAAAAAATCTATGTGTTTACATACATTTGGGGGGGTGAGAGCCAGTGGTTTTCATCATAGAGAGGGATTAGACCTGAAAATTCATGAACCTTTACCTCTGCATTCTTGGGAATTTCATTTTTATTAAATGAGAATTTCTTTTTATTTTATTTTCTTATTACTAGAGATAGGTAGTAATTTAGAGAGGGCAGAGAGATACAGAGACAGAGACACCTGCATTTCTACATCTTAAAAAGCATCCTTACAAATACACAGAAAAACTGAGCCAGAAATCATCAGGATCTCTCTCTCTCTCTCTCTCTCTCACACACACACACACACACACACACACACACACACACACACACACCTGCAGTCTGTTCTGGCAACTCACCAAGCCCTTTTCCCTAGAGGTCTCTTTGCTCTAGCTCCTTCCTCTTTTCTCAACTAAATCTAGCTTTAAAAGTAGCTAACGCCATCAACTGCCATTCCTACTCTACTCATGACGCTAAATGCATTTGTTGATTTGTCTATCTAAAATTACCAACCATCAAAATTAGAGGGGACCTAAGAAATTGCTTTAGTTAAGATCAAAGTGACTCTATCAAAGTCTATCAGAACTAAAGATAGCTGGATTCTACCTTCAGCACTCTACTTGTGACTTGTGATTGAATTAGATGAAGAAAACTTAACAGGAAGAATTACTTTAATGATGTTTATTTTTTTTTCAGAGAATTGTGAAGATTCATTGAAATCCCACCAAATCATCACAATTGCACTTTCTTATAGGCTAGATAAAACCACAACAATGGTGTTTTCTATGCTCTGTTACTGTGAAATCCCCTGGTCTGGGGCTGGCAAGATAGCTCACCTAGCAGGGTAGCTATTTTGCCATGCATGTGACCCAGCTGTGCTGACTCTCCCTGTCTCTCTCTTTCTTTTTTCTTTCTTTTGTAACTAGAGCACTGCTCAGCTCTAGCTTGTGATGGGAAGGGTTGAATCTGGGAATTTGGAACCTCAGGCATGAAAATCTCTTTACATAACCATTAGGCGATCTCTGCCCTACCCCCCTTCTCTCTATTTTCTATTTGAAAAAGTCAATCTATAGCAAGTTAAGCCCTGATAACAGCAAAACAACAACAAATAACAGCAGACAAAACCTTCTGGTGTGTATTATTACACTTTGAGAAACATCTTTTACAGCTGTATTGTACTATCATTCATCAGCCACTTAGAGAACATTAGCTATTATAAAGATCTTATGATACTGACATAGTTGTCAATGTCACCAGAGTCTCATTAAAGCCTCTAAGAATTGAGAAGCTAAGTACTCATACTAGCCAATACAAGCTTTCCAAAATTTCAATTTTCCTTTGAAAGCTTCAGTTTTATCACTAGCAACAAATTCTGCCACCTATTTCCCTTAAAATGATAGGCTAACTTTGTCCTGTAAGAAAATGTATGCCATACGGAGTTCTGGTGGTGGGAATTGTACTCCTATTATCCTATGGTCTTGTCAGTGTTTCCATTTTATAAATAAAAATTAAATTAATTAAATTTAAAAATATAAAAGAAAACAAAGAAAATGTATGCCAAATAGCCATATCCAAGTAACCATTGTTTATCTAGTTGCCTTTTTCCTCCTTCTCAATGCAGCCTAAGGATCATAGACCCTGGCCATCTTGAGTCTCAGTCACATACAGGCATCCTTACTTTGAGCTATTCAGCCACCCATATTCACCTGCTTTAGCTAGTGCTAACTTTTGACTTCATCTGCCCAGCACCTTCCTAAACTACAGAGACCAAAAGCACATAAAAATATGTCATTTGATTTTACATCTTCAATACTTAGCACTGTAGCTGGCACACAATAGAGGTCTGGTAGATAGTTACTAGAGAATTTAGGATACAAGAGATATTTAACTAGACAGAACTTTACAGTCACTGTGGAAAATCAGAAGCAAATTCTGGTTCTCCCCCAACTGAGCTGGACAATTTGTGTGTATTCACAACATTGTGTCTATTTCTTCATCTTCACAGTGATTGTTTGTGGTGATTAATGCCATGGAGGTGTAGATGCACAGTCCTCCCTCCCCTGCCTTCTACTACTCTCTCCATCCCACAGCAATGTAATAGTGTTTTTGATCTCAAGTCTAAATCCTTGATTGGGCTATTCTGGAGAAAGAATGTTTCTGAGCACCAGTTCTCCTCATTGGTAAAAGAAATGATGGGAAAGATAATCTGTGAACAATTTGATCCAAAGCAGATTCTCAATAAAGAGAAGTGTTATGTACACTATCATTAGGGTCCATAATTAGCTTTTAGTTCAATATAACTAAGAACTTTCTATCAAAGACTGCAGTCTGCAAATGGGAATACCCATCCTAAGAGTGAGCTTCCTGTCACTGGAAACTTTCAAGAAGAAGCGGAAAGGTAAATAGAGAGAGTATAGGGTAGGAAATTTCACACCTCTCTCCTCCATCAGAGAATCTGATGATGTATACCTGGATGAATGCAAGTGCTCTCTATACTCTTTAACCATTCTCTCTGCCCAGGTTTTTCTTCTTTGCCTACCTTTTCAGTTTCTGTTTGACATCCCTTTTCCTAGGGAAGCATTCCCTGAACAACCTCATTTTCCCTGAATTTTCTGAATTATGAACTAAAATTTAATGTTTCACAAGGAACAAGCTAGGAGGAAAACTCTCTGACTCCCAGGTTAAATTTCTTTTCCCCTGACTGTTGTAAGACCGAAGTCCATAAATAACATGGTCATACTTCACTGCCTCCCACCCCTATGATCAGGAGTGTTTTCATTATGGTACATTTTACTGGGTCAGTGACTATATTCCTGAGATGGTCTCCATTGCACCTATTGATTTACATTTCAGAGCTTCTACTGAAGTGCA
Organism: Erinaceus europaeus; assembly: GCF_950295315.1. Classification (NCBI taxonomy): domain Eukaryota; kingdom Metazoa; phylum Chordata; class Mammalia; order Eulipotyphla; family Erinaceidae; genus Erinaceus; species Erinaceus europaeus. The sequence goes on along the minus strand of NC_080168.1, from coordinate 83,109,010 downwards.
AGATTCCTTCATGACTTACACAGTGTATGATGACACCATCACCCTGAAGCTTATCCAGGAGGCCTGCAACGTTCTAGGTAAGTGAGAAAAGGGGTTGTCAGGTAGGCAAAATAACTCACTTGGATAGTGCAGTGCTCTGCCACATGTACAATCATGCTGTGTTCTTTTCCACTCACTATCACAGAAGCAAAGGGCTTATTTTGACTTTCTGAGACTGCTGTAGCAATAGGAAAGCACAATCAATTCTTGTTCTCCATAGCAACTCTGTTGTATATAGTTTCTGAAAATCCTGAGCTACAAAGCATGTGTATTCCTAGGGCATATACAGGGTTAGATTTCTGAGAGCTTTTGCTCACATGTTCATGAGCTCATCAATGAATAACTTTGTTTTGGGTGTTTTTCTGTTAAAGACACCTTATTTTAAGTGTATTATCATTATCTATTAACACTGGACTCACAGCCAACAACAGTACAGCTCATGCCTGAATGTGTATTTTCTGTGAAGCCTCTCACACCTCTGCCTGCTTGCTGAGACACACAGACAGCACTTCAGCACTATATTTTGGGGTCGGGACACTGGACAGCAACATTTTCAAGAAAAGTGCAAAAATACAGCAACATAGTACAACTTGCAGAAAGGACACTTATGTTCAGTGAGATCTGAAACAAGAACATGGCTCACTTTTTTGTTTGACCTCCACTGATAACATTTGTGTAAGGTGAGTCACATTGTTCTCTGCTCCACACCTGTCCACAAATTGTAAAGTTCTGTGAAAACTCATCTGGGGATCACAAAGAAATTTGGGCAATTTGGTAAATTTGTGAACACAGAATCTACAAGTAATGAAAGTCAACTATACCACCAACTAGGTGGTTCAATATAGAAATTCATTCTTTCACATTTTGGGGGACCAGAATCTGAAATCAAGTTTCCAGCAGGCCTATATCATCTCTGAAAGTCCCAGGGAGAAATCCTTCCAATTATAGGTTCTGGTTTTCTCTGTTGTGCCTTGTGCAGCAGACCTCCAATGGCTGCTTCTGTTTTTACATGATTGTCATTCTTTAGTATCTTAGTTTCCTTTTTCTTGTAAGGATCCCAGTCATACTGGATTTATAATTCAGCCTAAATGGATATGACTTTATCTTAATTTGATTCTACAAAAAGAGTTTTTTTAAAAAATATATATAATTTATTTATTTATTTACTTACTTAATTTTGTTTACCAGAGCACTGCTCAGCTCTGGCTTATGGTGGTGCAGGGGACTGAACCTGGACTTTGGAGCCTCAGGCTCTTTGCATAACCATTATGCTCTACCCCCGCCCTAAAGACACAGTTTCTAAAACAGGTTAAATTCATAAGTTCTGGGTGGACATGAAAGTTTAAGGAACATTAACCTACAAAATTCATGTCCATTTGAGAAGCTCTAGGCTTGTGAGTGCTCTCTCTGTTGCTGGGATCTTGCATATATGTGATTTTATTGCTTCTAAAGATGATTCTTGTTTTCACTTTTTTTCTTTTCTTTTTTTTTTTTGTCTCCAGGTTTATTGCTGGGGTTCAGTGCCTACACTACAAATCCACTGCTCCCAGTGGCCATCTTTTTTCCCATTGTTGTTGTTGCTGTTATTTTTGTTATTGTTGATGCTGTTGTTGGATAGGACAGAGAGAAACTGAGAGAGGAGGGGAAGACAGTGAAGGGGAGAGAAGGACAGACACTTGCAGACCTGCTTCACTGTCTGTGAAGCGACCCCCCCCTGCAGGTGGGGAGCTGGGAACTTGAACCGGGATCCTTGCAATGGGTCCTTGCACTTCATACCATGTGTGCTTAATCTGGTACACAACTACCCAGCCCATTTTCATTCTTTTTACTAGTACTAACACACACACACACACACACGAAGAGCCACCACAGTAGCAGAGTTTCCCCAGGTACTGTGGTACTCCCATGTGGTGCTGGGGTTCAAAAGTGGACCATGTTAATTAGTCCAACCCCTGTGGAGAACAGTCTGGAAAGCCCTCATAAGGCTATAAATGGACCTTTCTTGTGAACCAGCAGTTCCTCTCCTAGGGATATATTGTAAGGACTCAAACATACCCATCCAAAAAATATGTGTACACTTAAGCTCATAGCAGCAAAACTCCAAAACCCAGAAACAACCCAGGTGTCCAACAACAGATGACTGGGTGAGAAAGTTGTGGAATCCTATTTAGCTATTAAGAATAATGAACCTACTTTCTTTAATCCTGGATGGAACTAGAAGGAATTATGTCAACTGAGATAAACCAGAAACAGAAAGACAAGTCTGAGATGATCCCACTCATAAACAGAAGTTGAGAAGGAAGAACAGAAAGGGAAATACAAAGCAGAATTTGACTGACTTTGGAATATTACACCAAAGTAAAAACTCTGATGGGAGGGTAGGGTAGATTTTCAGGAGGGTGGGGGGAGAAATGGTGGCAGGAATGGTGTTAATATATACTCCTATTAACTTATAGTCTTATAAATCACTATTCAATCAATATGAGAGGGGGAAATAGATTGAATGTCTTGAGCTTTTTAATGCATAGACTTCAGTTCTGAGTAAATGTTCCTTTAATCTGAGCACTTAAGGTTTCAAATTAACAAATTGAGTGAATTTCAAGACTGGACTTAAGCTGTTAATGCATTTCTTTTTTCTTTTTTTATTTAAATTTATTTTCCCTTTTGTTGCCCTTGTTGTTTTTCATTGTTGTTATAGTTATTGTTGTTATTGATGTCATTGTTGTTAGATAGGACAGAGAGAAATGGAGAGAGGAGGGGAAGACAGAGGGGGGGAAAGAAAGATAGACACCTGAAGACCTCCTTCACCACCTGTGAAGCGACTCCCCTGCAGGTGGGGAGCTGGGGGCTCGAACTGGGATCCTTACACCAGTCCTTGCGCTTTGCACCATGTGTGCTTAACCCGCTGCGCTACCGCCCAACTCCCTGTTAATGCATTTCTAATAATAAATTTTTTTTCAAATATTAAATCATGGGCAATCTTAGACCAGGGAGACCAGAAGCAATTGTCTTGTCAGTATATAAGATATAGTTATTTGTAAATAGCATTAAATAACATAAATCATGGTAAGGTCTTGTATGGAACCTCTGGAGCCTTGTTCATTTTCCTTCATACTTCTTTTGATCCATCCCATTTGATACTACATCTGCTGATCTCAATCAAATCAGTACAGCCAGGGCTACCTCAACATATTTTACTTTGATCTATGTCCAGAGATGCCAGGCCTTGGATGTCTGCCTTCCAGCTCTAATACTTGGGTGAGAATTTTCCTAGCTCACAGGACTCTAAAGTTCCATTTCAGGTGGCACACCTCATGGCAGAGTTATAGAACTGAGATATCTATCTCAGGGCACATGAGATAGAGCACATGTGCATATGTATCCATAATTAGGGGGAAATATATGCCTTAAAGTAAAAGTGTGCACTAGTCTACAGTGATTCAGCAAAGCAAGTAGAAAGACCTAAAAAAGGACACCATAAACTACTTAATCAAATGGTCTCTACATAGACCTAGATACCTTCCTTACCTACTTCCTAATTCACTTCCCTCAGTCACTTTAATCCTAGCCCTATCAGATAAAGTTAAGGACTACAAAAGCTGCATAAGGGCAAGGAACTGGCACATTCTAATGACAGCCCTTTTGGTCACTACCGGGCCACCCCATCATCTGGGGCCCTAGTCAGGGAATCCTGGGGTTCCCACATAGATGGGCCTAGACCTCTAACAGATCCCTTTCTACACCATCGCTGGCCATCTCCAATAGGAACATCATAAACCCTTTTGTGGGCCCATGTAGGACCTTGCCCTCAGTGTAGAACAACAGTGGTAAATTGTCTCCCTTTGAGCACAGGTGCAAGCCTGTAATAGTGCCCCCTCAGCTGTTCCCTCAGCATGCCTGCCAGAGAGATTCTGCTTTATGTTCCCCTGTTTTTTTATTAATTAATAAAGATTTATTTATACGAGGGGCCAGACAGTGCCCACACGGATGAGTGCACATGTTACAATCAGAAGGACCTGAGTCCCCAAGTGTCCTGTCTCCACCTACAGAAGGGATGATTTGAGAGTAGTGAAGCAAGTCTACAGGTGTCTCTATCTCTTCCTCTCTATTCCCCTTCCCTCTCAATCTCTCTTTGTCCTGTCAAATAAAAAAATTAGCAAAAATTAAAAAGAGAGAGAGAAAGAGGAGAGAAAGAGAAAACCAGAGTATCATTCTGGAATATGTAACATCAGGGGTCAAACTCAGAATCTCAGGCTTGAGAGTCCAGTACTTTATCTACTGCACTATATTCCAGGCCACATGCTTTGTGTTCCTAATATTATTACTTTTCTTAATATAAACTACATGACAGTGATATGTAATATGGTTTTGGAACCATACCAGCAGAGCCTTTCCTTATTCAAACTGCACCAGCTTATATTCGAAGGTCCCAGTGCTGCAAGGCTATCCAAGGGAAGGCTGGTACCCCTAGCAGATCTGACTGTTGACAATCACCCCTTTCTTCCAGCTAAGTAGAAGCTTTCAGTTACTTTGCCTCCATAGAAAGAGTGAAAATCACTTAGTGGACATTCTGTACTGAAAAAGGACTATTTAGGTACAATCTGAAAAGCTAGAATTTTGACAGAACTTGGAAAATCAACGAGCAAAGAAAAGTTTATCCTGGGTGGTGGAATGATGACCACCTTCAGCCTTTTCATGGTTTTTAGTTCAAGGGATCCCAGCTGCAGGAGGATGTGGTAGCCACACCCTGCAGTCTTAGTTTGGTTGTAGGCCGTTGGCCAGAGGACATTTTGGCCTCCTTTTTGAAAGAGCACAAGGATTTTGCTCTTTCATGACAACTCTGTGACCTTGAGGCAATGACAAAATTCCATTGAGACCTTCCTCCACAAAAAAAGGACTAAACCCACCTCAAAGGGTTCTGAGAAGAAAGGAATTAAATCAGATAACAAATGCAAGGTACTTAGCAATACACAGGGTGCAGAGTATACTCAGCAAACTTGAAACTCAATGGTGAATCCGAAGGGAAGCTAGTTTTGTACCTCTGGCCACTGTCCCTTCAAAGTAGAGACATGATTTGTTGTTTTTCTTGAATGGCTATGGTATAAAATTATGTTCTGGGCTCTCTGAGTGGTGGTTGGCAAACTGTATATAGTCTCTGGGCCAAATCTGGCTTCCTGACTATTTTTGTAAATAAAGCTTTATTGGAACACAGCTGTACCCATCTGTTTATGTATTCTATGTCTGATTTTATTCTGTAATGACAGATCTGAGTAATTCTAACACTGAAAATATTTACTGTCTGCTCTTCACAGAAAAAAAAGTTTTCTCATTTCATGCTGTATAGAATGGATCTATAATAAACAGGCATTATATATATATATATATATTTTTTTTTTTTTCCTCCAGGGTTATTGCTGGGCTTGGTGCCTGCACCATGAATCCACTGCTCCTGGAGGCCATTTTTCCCCATTTTGTTGCCCTTGTTGTTGTAGCCTCGTTGTGGTTATTATTATTGCCATTGTTGATGTTGTTCATTGTTGGATAGGACAGAGAGAAATGGAGAGAGGAGGGGAAGACAGAGAGGGGGAGAGAAAGATAGACACCTGCAGACCTGCTTCACCACCTGTGAAGGGACTCCCCTGCAGGTGGGGAGCCAGGGGCTTGAACCGGGATCCCTCCGCTGGTCCTTGCGCCACATGCGCTCAACCCACTGCACCACTGCCCAACCCCCAGGCATTATAATTTTTTAACTTTTTTTTTTAATTTAAAAACTACCATGGACTGAATTGTGTTCTATTACAAACTTCTATTGCGAAGTCCTTCCTCTCAATGTGATGATATTAGACAATGATTAAGTTTATATCAGATCATGAGGGTGGAACTCTCATGATGGAATTAGTGCCCAAAGGATGACTCCCCAAGAGTTAGCTCTCTTCCTCTCCTACCTCTGCCTTGTCATGTGAAGACAAAGTGAGAAACCACGAAGTGAGTTCTTAGTAGAACCCTATCAGGCTGGTATTTCAGGCTGGTATTGGACTTTGAACTTGTCTTTGAACTTGTGAGAAATTCATCTTTGTTGCCTATATTCAGAAGTCTACAGTGTTCTGTTATGGAATTCCTAGAACACTAGGACAGAAGTACTAGGAGGTTTCAGATCTCCAGAAATAAATATCATACACATCCAATATTATGCCTAGTCCTATGTGTTTATGACCCTGACCAGCACCTTTAGCAAAAAAAAGTTGCCACATACCTTTTTTTATTTTTTTAATTTTAGATTTTATTTTTTATTTTTTTTATTTAAGAAAGGATTAATTAACAAAACCATAAGGTAGGAGGGGTACAACTCCACACAATTCCCACCACCCAATCTCCATAACCCACCCCCTCCCCTGATAGCTTTCCCATTCTCTATCCCTCTGGGAGCATGGACCCAGGGTCATTGAGGGTCGCAGAAGGTAGAAGGTCTGGCTTCTGTAATTGCTTCCCCGCTGAACATGGGCGTTGACTGGTCAGTCCATACTCCCAGTCTGCCTCTCTCTTTCCCTAGTAGGGTGTGTCTCTGGGGAAGCTGAGCTCCAGGACACATTGGTGGAGTCTTCAATCCAGGGAAGCCTGGCCAGCATCCTGGTGGCATCTGGAACCTGGTGATTGAAAAGAGAGTTAACATACGAAGCCAAACAAATTGTTGAGCAATCATGGACCCAAAGGTTGGAATAGTGGAGAGGAAGTTTTAGGGAGGTACTCACTGCAAACTCTAGTGTACTTCTGCTTTCAGGTATATATTTTTGCAGTAGTTTATGGATACATGTGAGCATAAGCTCTCTCTCACAGAAACTGGTGTATATCTAGGTTATGGGACTTTGTTAGAAAGTGAACCACCTGAGATGAAATTAGAGTGTACTATAAAAGGAAAGGTCTCACCCGAGTAATGAAGCTGAAGGGTTGTCATTCCACACGTGAAGTCTCTGGACACAGTCTGAGATGAAGCATGTTGAGGTGGCAATCGTTGCATTGGTTAGGTTGTGATCAGCGGATGCAATATTATTTGATATGGATTGGGAGAGGCATACAGGAAAGTGGGCCCTATCCAAGGGTTCCAGGACTGGGGGAAGTAGGGGGTCTATAGTGGAGATGTGAGGTTCCTGCTGTCTTAGGGTTCAAAAAGACAATCAATAGTTAATGTTATCATCACATTATTTGGTAATTGCATTAACTTTGAAAAGTCCTTTTGTTAGGGTTTGCTGTACAGTATCCAGTATCTTGTATATAGCTGTGCTATTGGATGCTTCTAATCTACTTGGTCTAGGCTTTTAAGAGAGTCCGCATATCAAATACACCGCCTATATATTAAAAAGATTCAGTTTGTGTTTTGAGAAACTTTGAGACATACAACTGATTTTCCCCCTCCCAAATTAATTAACTAGTGATTTATATGTCTACATTTTGCTAGGAGTGTACATAAACATCATTCCCACCACCAAAAGACTGTGACCCATCCCTCCCACCCACTCCCACCCCCCACTGGCCCAGGAAGATGCATGTCTACCCCTCACCACTGGGTTTTTACTTTGGTGCCCTACTTACAATTTGATCAGGTCCTGCTTTTAGTTTCCCTTTCAGATCTTCTTCCTCAACTTCTGTTGATGAGTGGGATCATCCCATACTCATCTTTATCTTTCTGACTTAGTTCACTTAACATAATTCCTTCTAGCTCTGTCCAAGATGATTCAGAGAGGGTGGGTTCATTGTTCTTGATAGCTGCATTGTATTCCATTGTGTATATATACCACAGCTTTCTCAGCCACTCATCTGTTGTTGGGCACCTGGGTTGCTTCCAGGTTTTAGCTATTATGAATTGTGCTGCTATGTACATAGGAGTACACACCTCTTTTTGGTTGGGTGTTATGGAGTCCTTGGGGTATAACCCCAGGAGAGGAATTACTGGATCATATGGAAAGTCCATGTCTAGCCTTCTGAGAGTTTTCCAGACTGCTCTCCACAGAGGCTGTACCAATTTACATTCCCACCAGCAATGTAAAAAGGTTCCTCTGTCCCCACATCCTCTCCAGCATTTGTTGCTGCTGTCCTTTTTGATGTATGCCATTCTTATAGGAGTGAGGTGGTATCTTAGTGTTGTCTTAATTTGCATTTCTCTGACAATCAGTGACCTAGAGCAGTTTTTCATATGTTTGTTAGCCTTTTGGGTCTCCTCTGTAGTGAATGTTTTGTTCATATCCTCTGCCCATTTTTGGATGGGGTCATTTGCTTTTTTGGTGCTAAGTTTGCTGAGCTCTTTATATATCTTGGTGATTAGTTTCTTGTCTGATGTCTGGCATATGAAGATCTTCTCCCATTCTGTGAGGGGTCTCTCTGTTTGTTTAATAGTTTCTTTGGATGTGCAGAAGCTTTTCAATTTGATGTAGTCCCATTGGTTTGTTTCTGCTTTAGTCTTCCTTGCAATTGGGTTTGATTCATCAAAGTTGTCCTTGAGGTGTAGGTGGGAAAGTATTTTACCAATGTTTTCCTCTAAGTATTTGATTGTTTCTGGTCTGACATCTAGGTCTTTGATCCATTTGGAGTTGATTTTTGTTTCTGGTGAGATAAAGTGGTTCAATTTCATTTTTCTGCATGTTTCAACCCAGTTTTCCCAGCACCATTTATTAAAGAGAGCCTCCTTTTTCCATTTAATCCTTTGGGCCCCCTTATCAAAGATTAGATGCCCATAGGTGTTGGGGCCACATACCTTTTCTAACTCATTCACTATTCTAAACCAATCAATGCATTTTGAAGCAGCAACACGTCAGCATACTTGTATGTGGGCTGATCCACATTGCCATTCCACCAAAGGCCAGTGTGTGTCATTGTAATTGCTGTCTAGTTGTGAAAATCAGAAGGGCATTTCTCTCTCTCTCTCTCTACCTCCCTCCCTCCTCCTCTTGCCCCCCCTCCCCATTTTGCCATTAGGGTTATTGCTAGGGCTTAGTGGCTGCATGACAACAAATCCATCACACCTGGTGGCCATTTCTTTCTTTCTTCTTTTGTTTTGTGATAGAAAAGAGAAATTGAGAGGGTAGAGGGTGGTAGGAAGAGAGATACCTGCAGACCTGCTTCACTGCTCATTAAGCTGCCCCCACTGCAGGTAGAGAACAGACTGGAACACAGGACCTTCTGCATTGTAATGTTTACATTCAACCAGAGCATTTTTCTGAAAGGGCATGTCAGTTTGGAGCACATTTTACAGATGAAAAGTTGGGACTCAGAATTGAACAGATATATGCATGAGATTGGAATAGGATACTCTGGGAGTTGTAGGTTATGTGGTTCCTCTTTCTCTTTTCTTTCTACAAATAAATTATCTCCCATGAGTCAGCTCCCAGGAGAGGGCTTGGTCCTGCCAGAGAACTTGCAGAAAATATATTTAACAGTTTAACAAAGTACAGTGCAATAACTCCTCCCTTAGACAAAGACAAAAGCATTCTCAGAGAGCACCAGACAGTCTGCCTTCCAAGTGTACTCCAAAATGTGACTTCCCTACCTTTAAGCAATTGTGGGATGTTCCCAGACCACTCTGCTACTGCATAGCTCTGTGCTTTCCAATTAGCATATTTAGGATGGGGCCAGATGGCAGGTTGAGCATTGCAAAAGGAATTATTCTTTATATGAATAAGTGCCTACTTAGTGTGTAAGTGGGTTATTAGTGATCTGAAGTGACAAGATTCAAAACAATACACAACAGCCATTTGGCACAGCTGGCTGAGTCGGGACTTTGCTTTCTGAGAAACTACTAGTAAAATGTGTTTCAACAGTTAGTTATCAGCAAGTGATTCTTTTCTACAACTCCCTATAAAATAAGAAGAATGAAACAAAATTTATAAAGTCCTAAATTGGGCATGATAATATTTTATCTTTTACCATGACCCTCAGAGGCAGTACAAGTAACTCAGACAATGAAATCAACAAGACACAGAGCATTAAATGGGCTCTATGACTCCATGATGCCCAGCTTCCCAGATCAGTGCTGAAGGCACAGAGTAGAGGAGCCTCTAGCAAGGACCCTGGAGTTGCATCTCTTTGTGAGTTCAACCACTGCATGTTGCTAACAGTGTCACATGGAGCAAGTTCCTCCTTGGTGAAAGAGAAGTGAGAGTTATAACTCCTATCTCAAAGAGTTGTCTTACAGAGTAAAAGAGTATGTGTCAAGAAATCTGAGCAAGGCAGGCACTCAACAGAGCAGTGAGCCCCTAGCCCTGAATCCCTCCTGCAGGCTCTGGCACTGGGCTAGGATGACTTCCCTTTCAAAATTTGTGACAAGCAGGCAAATTTTTAGCTACCAGGTAAGTCTGTTTTACCACACTCAGCTGAGCAACCCAATTTCCCAGCTGCTTTTCCTGGATCCCCTGGTAAACTAATTGCTACATCTGGAGTCCAATCTGCCAAACATGTAGTCTGTTTACAGCTGGAAACCTATGGCACCAACAAGAGTAGCTGGTTTTTGTTTGTTTGTTTTCTATTTTTTTGTTTTCCCCCAAAGCACTGCTCAGCTCTGACTTAGGGTGGTGCTGGAGATTAGGCTTGAGACCTCAGAAGCTCAGGTATGAAAGTTGCTTGCATAACCATTTATACTATCTCCCTAGCCCATTCCTCTCCTTAAAAAAAAAAAAAAAAATTCCTAGTCACAAAACATGTTCCCATTTGGGGTTGCGGTATAGCTCAATTGATAGAATGTGGACCTCACAATGTGACAGGACGCTGGTGTGAGCTCCTGGCACCACGGCAGGAACAACATTCACAAACAGTAATGTGGTGTCTTTTTCCCTCCCTCCACCTGATATTACAAGGAAGAAAGAGGGGCACCGGGTGGTGGTGCAGCAGATTAAGCGCACACAGCATGAAGTACAAAGACCAGCGTGAGGATCCTGGTTCGAGCCCCTCAGCTCCCCACCTCCAGGGGTCACTTTACGGACAGGGAAGTAGGTCTACAGGCTTCTATCTATCTTTCCTCCTCTCTGTCTTCCCCATTTCTCTTGATTTCTCTCTGTCCTATTGAACAACAATGACAACAACAACAATAATAGTACTAACAACAATAAAAACAGCAACAATAAACAACAAGGGCAACAAAAGGGAAGAAAATAGCCTCCAGGAGCAGTGGATTCATAGTGCACGCACTGAGCCCCAGCAATAACCCTGGAAGCAAAAAAAAAAAAAGTCCTAGCAGTAGTGTTGAAGTCACACAAGTACACAAAAACACTGATGGCAAAAGCTGAAAAAACAGTTCCTCTAACCATTATCTCATGCTTGACTTAAAATGGCATCATTTGAGAGGGAGAGTGTTCTACATTAACCCTTCTTTCAAGGACAGTGAAGGTTACTCTTTTGGATACCGAATGTTTGAAAAACTGGTTACCCATTTTCAGCAATAGGCTTTCTAAAATGCACAGCATCCATTTTCCAGTCTTGTGGGGTAGCACATTTGTGTGTGTGTGTGTGTATGTGGCTCAATGAGGTCACCAGGAGACATAGCTCTTGTCTATTGTATGGGGGGTGTGTAGGGAGGGAGTTGTAGGGAAGCCTGGCACCAGCTTTGCTAGGGCTTCACACATTCTCTGCCTCACTGCCAGGGCACAAAGACTACATTATCCATGGGAAGCTGATGTCCAGTAAGGCCTCTGGAATGTTATAAATTTTGTTAGGCATGATTAGGGCATTGTGATGATTTTTAAAATGTCTTTATCTTGTTAGAAACTCATAATGAAATATTTATGGTGCACTATCTTCTGGTGCCAACATTTGGCCATGTTGGCTCTATCCCCTGTCCTGTGAAGCCCAGCTCTGCTTTTTCCAGTCCCTTGAACTGTCACCCAGCAAGCTAGAAGTAAACATTTCCAGGTGACGCAGAAGAGCCAAGCTTGTTAAGTCAGAAAGTATGAGTTTATACATCATTCCAGTTGAAAAAGCTTCCTAGGCTCCACACCTCCCCTGGAAGCCAAGTACAGACATTTTGTGACAGCTATTTTCCTGGCAACAAAGACATCTTCTATTAAAAATAAAAATACATTTTCACACAAACATGAAAGTAAAATCAAAGCCCACGTATCCTTCACCCAGCTTCAGTAATCATTAATATTCTGCCAATCTTGTTCCATCTCTCCACTTCCTCCACCCATTCTCTGGTTTTGTTTTTGCTGGAATATCTTAAAGCAAATTCTCAGGTTTCCCCATAATTTTACCCGTAAATATTTCAGTATGAGTTTCTAACAAGATAAAGACATTTAAAAACATCATCATAATGCCCTGATTATACCTAACAAAATTCATAATGTTACAGAGGCCCAGCTGGATCTCAGCTGACCAAGGATAAATGTGGTCTTTGTGGTCTTATTATATTGGGTTTCCTGAGGTCTTTTCAGGACAATGAGAAAGAACTTTTTACTTTGACATAATTTCAAACTCTCAGAAGTTTGCAGTAAAAGTATAAAGAATTCTCAAATATTTTTCATCCATGATCTCCAAATGTTAACATTTAACCATTTATATTATTATTATTATTATTAATTGCTTTGGTGAATCTGGATCATGGGTATATAGGATTTCACTGTTCTTGGGCCAACTTTTTCATTCATTCATTCATTCATTCATTCATTCACTAAGGCACACATTCACACACACACACACACACACACACACACACACACACACACACAGAGGGAGGGTGACATGTGGTGGCTCCTCCCATGTGTTATCAGGGGGTTGATTCTGAAAGTAGAGTACAAGGCAAGCATCCTACCCAATGAACTGTCTTCTGGTTCCAGTATTTTACCATAATTGCTCTATCCTTCTTTCTATTAATCTCCCCCTTTTTATTTGTAATTAATAGTAGGTTATATGATTATAATTGTATTGCACCAAAGTAAAAGACTCTGGGGGTGGGGAGGGTTCAGTCCCTTGACCATGATGGCAGAGGAAGACCTAGAGGGGGTTGAACTATTATGTGAAAAACTGAGAAATATTACACATGTACCAACTACTGTATTTTACTGTTGACTGTAAACCATTAATCCTCCCAATAAAGAAAAAAGATAATATTTCAGGGTGTTCCACAGTACACTCACTACCAAATTTTTGTGTCCCTACTCTCCCATATCCCAAATATAATCACCAGAGTTCTCACAAGTCTTAGAAACAGTTTACTTGTCTTCTTCTCCTTCTTCTCTCCCTCCTCCACAGTCACAAAAGATGTCCCAATTTGGGGCTGGAGAATAGGCTATAATACTTTAATTTCATTATTTATTTTGATGGCCAAATTCTCTAAGATTTAGCCAGTGAGAACTACTCTAAATTGACCCTTGCGGCCTTTTGTCATATCCATCTCCATCACTTTCTGATTTAAAAAAAATGTTATAACTCATCTTATCTCTTCCCAGCCCCAGTCCTAAAAATCTGTCACTTTTGCAAGGAACCCTGAAAACACACACACACACACACACACACACACACACACACACACACACACAGAGTCTACCTACCTACAACAATGATGAGTTTTGAGGTTTTATGGCTGTTTCCTAATCTAATACTATAGGTCTTCATTCTGTGTCCCTTTTTTTTGCAACTATAACTTCATTCTCACATAGTAAGAAACCTGATTCCCATTACCTACAAAATATTTACCTATATTCACAGATGTTCAGAAAGTCATTTCAGAATGGTTTTAGAATTGCTAATGTACACCACTGTGAAAAGGAAGCCTTCTAACTGCTGTTAAATGCTTTTGTAAAATTCCTTTTGTCTTTAGCCTGAGGATAAAGCAGTAAAAGTACCATGTTCAAATGTTGTTAGTTTACTTTTTTTTTTATGTGTAATTTACTTTTTATTCTTGGATAATTAGGGTACTCAAAAGTGCTGTTCGGCTAATATGTTTCTGTTTGTATTTCATCTTGTGCTTTCCTTAAATTTATTGACTTATTTTAAGAAAATGAATCAAATACACGATTCCCCATATCACAACTATAATCTCAGAGAAGACTTGGAATTTACCAAGCTATAGTTTTCTAACCTAACTCATCCTCACCACCATATAATGCCAACGGGAACCAATATCAATTGCCACTGGTTTAGCCTTCTGGTGATTATTTTTTCACAGACATGTGCTTCCTTATTTCCTCTTATTTACAGCACAAAAAATAGAACACTGAAAATTCTATAGAATTTTACATTGTGCTATCAAAAGTATGTGAAAGCCCAATCAGTAGTGCTTCATTCTCTCTTCCATTTTTTCACTTTCTCTCTTGCATTTTCTTGCCATTTCCTATATACCCCTGATTCTGTGACTTAATAAAGTTCACAGAATCCTAAATTCACTCAGGTTAAAGGTTACAAAGCAATACAAGTGTAATTTTAAAAGGGGACCTTTATCAAACTCCATTTGGCAATCATTCTCAACCAAAAATCTAGGAGAAGCACAAACCTCAGCACAGAAGAAAAACACCACACCCAAACCCAAGATCCTAGTTCAAGAAGACTCTCTGAGCCAGACGTCTTTTCCTATTAACAAAGTGAGCTGGGTGCCCAGAAACAAAACAACCTGGATATGCAACAAGCCACTTTGTGGAATTTTTTGAGGTTTACAGATTTAAAAGTAAAGTTAAACAGATCTTTCTGCACAAAGCTTCCATTGTCACTCTACTGTATCTGTGCTAGGCTTGCACACAGCATGAGAGAGAGATGTCTCTGGGAGAAGAGAGGCTCTGGGGAGCTGTGCTTTTCCTGGCAGGTAACAGGATGCACCTGCCCAGAGCCCCAGCACAGCTGGGTTTTCTCTACTTGACCCAGCTACATGGAGCAGGAAAGCAGGGGTGGGAGAAAACGAGGAGGAAGGGACAGCTCCATGTCTGCCCATGCTCTCTTCAGGAGTTCTCTACCCAGGGATTCATAAGCACGGAAAGAACTTGAGTGGAATTTATTTCATTTCCCTTGGGGGCTGGAAAGTGGCTCTTGATTGCTGTGATAAACAGGTTTGCCTGTGATGCGCCAGGAACAGACCCACAAACAGATATCCCACTGGAGGCAATTAGCACAGGCTGTTTCCCTTTCCCACCCTACTATCCCAAGCTTGGTCTAGATTCAAAAGGCTGGAATAATGCACTATATGGGTATATGCAAAATTCACCTCTGACAGACCCACCACACCAGCTCCGTGGGGACTTTGCTGTACTCAGGTTACAGAACCTGCCTAATAGCCTGGTTGTGGACCATAAACTAGAAGGAATCTGCCATTTGGACCATCTGAGGAGGCAAGCAAAGCAAGCAGAGGCTGAAGTGTCCACCCTTCCTCTGGCCCCCTAGGAATGAGTTCTAGAGAGGTCAGGAGAACAGACAAGATCTGGTGTGTTCAGGGTGGTATAACATAGATAGCTCAAGAATACAGTAAAGTCTCTTGTTGTGAATTCCTGAGCATGGTCCAACCCTTCCAGGATTCCACCAAAAGTCGTGGTGAGTGAACCTCGCAGCTCTCCCTGCAATCGGGCAATCCAGACCTTCCCAGGCCCCAGGAGTAACCTTGCCATGAGTTGCTATAACAGTACCACAAATAAAAGTGGGTTCTCACCAATATGCCAGGCTGGCAGCTCAGATAGATGCTCCGTCGCCCATGTCAGTCATGACAACCCATAAATAGCCCTCGCCATGGGGGAGACCCCTTGTTTCTCCGACGCTGCTCTAGAGGCTAAGATATCGAAGAGCATGCGCCTCAGCAGCTGCAGGTGATCCTAATTCATCCACAAGCTGATTGGCTTCAGTGGGGTCATTTGTGCAAAAGGCTGCTGTGACAATGAGACTGTTTGTCTTTCACAACTTTGGCAAACATCTAGTAAACCAAGACAGTTTCAAGAGCTATAAAATATTTTTCTTCTTTTTTTTTTTTTTTAAACCAGAGCACTGCTCAGCTCTGGCTTGTGGTGGTGCGGGGGACTGAACCTGGGACTATGGAGCCTCAGGCATTAAAGTCTCTTTGCATAACCATTATGCTATCTACCCCCCCACCCACCGCAATAAAACATTCATTAAGGCAGCCAGGAGATGTGTTAGTAGGTGGAGGACACACTTTTATCATGCTCAAGGACTCCACATGGAAGCAACACACAATGGAGAAACTTCATAAGTGGTGAAGCAGTGCTGTGGTGTCTCTCCAGATTTAGGCCAAGTAAAAGGAAAGAAATAAAAAAAGAAAAGAAAAGAAAGGAAAAAGAAAAGAGAGGAGTCTTCTGCATGCAACAGAAGCACGCAGGCACAAAGCTACAGTGAAGACCTGGCAGGAATAAAAGAAAAAATTTCCCCCCCTTGGGAGATGGGAGGTGGCATACCCGGTTAAGCACACATATTACCAAGTGAAAGGACCTGAGTTCTAGTGCCACTGCCCACCTGCAGGGGGTTCTGTTTCATGAACCAAGCAGGCCTGTAGATGTCTATCTTTCTCTTCTATCTTCCCATCCTCTTTCAACTTCTCTCTACCTAATTAAAAAGTTAGTGAGGAAATAAAAAAAAAAAAAAAGGAAAAATTGCTGCCAGGAGTGGTGAGTAGTACAGGCACAGAGCCCCAGTGATAACCCTAGTGGCAATTTAAAAAAAAAAGCTTTTTTTCTTGATAGAGGTAGAGAAATTCAGAGGGAAGGTAGAGAGGGAGAGGAAAAGAGGCACCTGCACCACAGCTTTACCACTTTACCCCCTTTCAGGGCTTGAGCCTAAGTTTTTGAGCATGGTGATATTTGTTCTCTACTAGGTGTGTCACTGCCCAGCCCCCTGAAAATAAAATTCTTTAAAAATAATAATTTCTTAAACAGTTGAATTAAAAAAAAGCTATTGGCTTCCCCTCCATAAAGCACAGTAGGTACTGTAGGTAAATGCAACAACCCCACTGACACCTCAGATCTACCCAAGGACAAGATCACTGCCCTCCAGAACTGTCAAATAGGAAGACAAGTACAGTATTTCAGAAGCAAGAACTCAGACTCAGCTGGGCTGTTCAAAGTCATTCGTGAAAACAGCAGCTCACAAGGAGACCAAAGTGTGGAGATAAAGAGCACAAAGGGAGAAAAATTTGGTGTCCACTTTTGAAGTAAACTAAGATATCAGCCTAAGTGGCTTTTCAGCTGCAGTACCATTCCTCAAAGGAAGTCTCTCATCTCCTAAAAAGCCACCATACTTAAAGATGTCAAAATGTGAGTGAAGAGAAGGTAGGGGGTCACACACTGCAGCCCCATGATCCTCCAGGAAGACAAATTTCAGACTGGATACTTGGCCAGCCCAAGATGGGACAGCTCCACACCCCCTTCTAGACTAGAGAGACACTTAGTAGTAAGTGCCATGAAAAAGACCCAGGTCATTCCCATTTGATGAGCACCTGTCAGGTGCCAGGGCTGCCAGAGTTCCTCAGGAAAGTCAGTAGTGTAGGTAGGTGCTATTTACTATTGTTTTACTCAATGGAAAATGAACTCTCAGAGTGAATTTCAGTGTGGGATCATACAACCAGACTCTGAACCATTTACATGTTAAATGAAAATCACCAACGAGAACAAACACTTTCTAGATGCTTTGATTTGAGAGGGTGTCATTGGGATTCCACAGGTGTCTCCATGGAAGTGATTCTGAAACTCTTTGGAGAATACTTCTTCAAATTCTGTAAAATGTCTGGCTATGACAGGATGTTACGGACACTGGGAGGAAATCTCATGGAGTTTATTGAAAATCTAGATGCCCTCCATAGCTACCTTGCTCTCTCTTATCAGGTAAAGTTACTCCCAGTTTGGGCTTTAGTAGTTTAAGCTTGCCTGGAGTGGATCTTGACTACTTACCCACCTTCCCAAGAAGATATAGATTCAGGACTTCTGTAGAATCCTCTGTATATGATACCAGAGGGCAGAAATTTCTCTAAGGAGAAGAATGGGAAGTGAATACCTGTTGACCACTTTTGTAAAATGGCCAACATCACTCAGAGGAGGGCAGACTGGAGGGGTTCAACTTTGGATGGGGTGGAAGTTGGGGGAGGAAGGCTGGCTAATTCTGATAGCAGCTGTTGTGGGTTTGCAATTAAATCTAGAAGACTGATCCGAACAGAACAAAGGGCTCGGACACAATCAGGTTTTAGTGGATTTGCAAAATCTCTCCTCAGGTTTTCTGGCCTGGATGGAGCTGATAAATAGCTTCTGCAGCCAGAGTCACTTATTCATGTATGAGAAACAAAGATTTGACAGGGCCAAAGTCAGAATCGGAAGCCATCCAACCCAGCTTAGCCCATGGGGTGACTATCTGAGGTGTTAAAAACTAATTTCCCTATTGGGTTATATCTCCCTAGAATTCACTCCTTGATTTTTCTGTTTTCACAGACCATTGGAAATTCAAATGCCTGGGTTCTGCTTTATTCAAAGGGCTAAGTAGTATTTACATATTTCATAACCAGTTTGTTTTTTAACATAATAGTTTATATCTATTTTAGGGCTCTTAATTATTTGCCAAACTCTTCATATTTTTCCTCCCTCTGGAGATTTGTTATAAAGATGAAATAAGATTTTTGTATACTAAAATGCCTTCAATATTGTAAATTGTGTATGTAAAATGCACATTTCTAAGTATAAATTCCTTTAGAGAAGGAATAAGAGGCATGGAAACTTTAACTGACTTTCAGTAGAATAGGCAGATCTGTTCTGTTGTTATAATGGGCTCTGTTCAAGGATAGAAGGTGGAAGAAGGCCTTCCTAGGGACACAGATGGGTCATGCCATCTAGTCAGCTCTACAATTTACAAGGTGGGTGACCTGGGACAAATTACTTGTTCTGTGTTGGCAAGATAGCTCAATACCTGCTTTGTCATGCACATGACCCAGGCTGAGCCCAGCTAGCACCTCACTAGGGGACGCTTTGGTGCTGTGGCATATTTCCCTGTCTTTGTCACTCCCTTTTTTTTTTTTAATTTATTTTTTTATTTAAGAAAGAATAAATGAACAAAACCATAGGGTAGGAGGGGTACAACTCCACACAATTCCCACCACCCAATCTCCATATCCCATCCCCTCCCCTGATAGCTTTCCCATTCTCTATCCCTCTGGGAGCATGGACCCAGGGTCGCTGTGGGTTGCAGAAGGTGGAAGGTCTAGCTTCTGTAATTGCTTCCCCGCTGAACATGGACGTTGACTGGTCGATCCATACTCCCAGTCTGCCTCTCTCTTTCCCTAGTAGGGTGGGTCTCTGGGGAAGCGGAGCTCCAGGACATATTGGTGGGGTCTTCAGTCCAGGGAAGCCTGGTTGGCATCCTGATGGCATCTGGAACCTGGTGGCTGAAAAGAGAGTTAACATACAAAGCCAAACAAATTGTTGAAGAATCATGGACCTAAAGGTTGGAATTGTCACTCCCTTTCTATTTGAGAAGTCAGCCTGGAGCAGTGAAGCCCAGGTGATGACACAAGAAAAAAAGCAAAACAATCTTCTCCTTTCTAGATCTCAAATATTTTCCATTTTATTTAATAAGTATTTATTAAGTACCTACTATGTGGTATTTATATGTTTAGACATTAGACATACATACAATAAAAAAGAATATATTGGTAAAAGTCCCACCTCAGAGTGGTGTGTAGATTAAAATAACTTGTAAGGAGTAAAAAAAAAAAAGCCTCAAATTGTAATCAGCACAACAAAAGGCATTTCTTACATAATAACTGCCTTCCCCTTCCTTTTCTTTTTGTTAAAAATTATAATAATTTAAATAGCAATTTCCTTTCAAATGTCTTAGCTAAAGTATAACAATTAAAGTATAAAAATACATTTTTTGTTCCTTCAATAATCTTCCATGTTATTTTTTGATACTACTTTTTTTCTCTGAACATTCAGCTACAATTTTAAGTGATGATTCTGAAGAAATTAATGTCTTTCTACTCAATCATTAAATTATCATGGAATAAATTTTATGTTCACACTATATTAGTATTGCTCCACTGATTGAGTGAAAAAAAAAATTCCTGAATTCCTAGTCCATTGTTTTTATACCCATTCTTATTACCCTTCTTCTGATAGTCATTCACTTCATATGTTAAAACCAGTACAGGAAAGGCAACAGACTAGACTTTTTCTGGGGTCAAGTGCATATAACAAGGTAAATAAAATGTATGTGTGTGTCAAGGTAAAAATGAAATACATGTAGACACTAGTAGATATATAGTGCTTTATCTCAGGCAAGAATATTATACATTATCTTTTTAGGCAAAAATAAGATAATGGTGACTTTTTCTTTTATGTTTATTTCTAGTCATTTAGAGTGCCTAAAGCTATATTTCTGGTTATAGCTATGCTCTTAGTCTTTCTTTTTTTTCTTTTCTTTCCTTTTTAAGCTAACTTTCATAGGGTACTAATATTAAGGCAGTTGAACTATGCAACTTATAAACAATTGAATTAGTCACTTGACCCCTAAGACTAGTTTTTCTTGTTTTTCTCTCATGAGAACATTGGGGTACAGAAAGGGCAAGTAGCAGGCCCCAGCCAGGTGTGCCTGAATCCAAAGACCAGGCTCAGTTCTGCTTCTCCTAACTTTCCCTTTGCCCTGATTCTTCCCCTTTTAGAAAACCCCATTTTAATCAAGAAAGTACAATCACATTGTGTAGTAAGCTGGAGACTGACCACAAGAATTAAAAACACAGACTTTGAGAAGTGTTTTGGGCAGTGGCACAGCCTGGGGTGAAGAGGTTGAGCGGAGATGACTGCAGGAAAGTGCAGATTTTCCCTTTGGGCCTCCAGCCCTCTGTTATGATGCACTTAGATGTAATTTGGAAATGACTTGTAATTACTTGTTTTATTATGCACTTCTAATACGTGCTGCCTCAGATAATTAAATTTGGTCAAAATATAAACATATATGCACAAGTACTTTCTCTATGTATATACTTTTGGAAATGCTTAGAAAAAAAAGAAACTGATTTACCTAGTAACCATCCCATCAATGGAAGACAGCAAAGATCTTGGAGGGAATCCATCTCCAGAATCTCTTTCTTCGCTCAGGTCACCAATCTGTCTACTAATGAAGCAAAGCAGGGGAGAAATTACTGCTCTTAGATACACCTTCCTCCTCATTTCCAGCCAAGCCCTCATCATTACACTGGCATATACCTGCCATGAGATGGCGCATGCTTAAATATCATCTCTTTATTCCTGGAGAAAGATGATCTTGTCTGGTGTGTATTGATTTTGCAAATGTGCACAGATGGCATTATCCTTCCAAAGCAAACAATAACAACAGAAATTCTTTCCTATTTGCAAATTGCTCTAAACTTTTGATCTTTCCAAGAATAAAGATGCCCATGATAACTAAGCCAAGCACAACTGTTAGTCACCCCTGGGAGTATGGATGGATGCAACAGTGCCTGGGAGAAGACTCATTTAGGGATACTGCTGTTCTATAAATAATCTAGCCTTGAGTTCCCTGAACCTCAGTTTCTTCCTCTTTAAAATGGAAACAATGTTTGTCACTCAGAATTATGCAGGGAATTAAACATAAAATTCTTCACATACAGGGGCTGAAATCACTATAAATTTCATTTTTATACAAATGGAGGAAGTAGGGTACAGTTCTGTGTAATATAATAGATAAATAGTGTTGCTTCACAATGTCCCAAAAAGCCTAACTTAAATAACTTCTGCATACTGGGAGAATGTATTGTGTTTTTTAATTAGGAGATGAATGCACCATCCTTTCGTGTGGAGAAAGGAGCAGATGGGAAGATGCTTCTCCATTACTACTCTGACAGAAGTGGTCTATGTCACATTGTACCAGGTATGGGGGTGAGTTAACCAGTCCCAGAGCTGTGAGGTCTCTGGAATGAGGAAGGTTTTCCCACAAATCTTTCAGACTGCTTATAGTCAGAGTGAAAGTTCCATCTCTTATGAAGTCTGATAGTTTGTTATCTTGAAAATTTACTTTGTATGTGTGTGAGGAAGAGATAGACACAAGAGCTCCATGCTGGCATTTATGATGCTCTATTTTGCTTTTGTCTTTCTTGCTGCAACACAGTGCTAGAGATCAAACAGGGTCTCATACACCCAGGGCACACAAGCTGCCACTGAGCCACCTTCCTGGCCCCATCTTAAGCCTTTCAAAGAAGTTTGCAAGCTGACAAAAAGAATTGTTTTTGGTTTTAACAATTTAAACTATGCTAGTTTTTACATAGCTGTGATAGCTCCACATATATTGTTTCGTATTCACTTCTTTCTGTATTCACCATTGTGGAAGACACATCTGTCAGTATTTTTACATAATAGTCTTTCATGTGACCATATCCAGTGGCCAAATAATATCCTGTATTGCAACCAACTAGTCTCCTACTGTTAAGCTTTTGGTTGATACCACTCTTCCTTCTATTGTACACAGAGCTAAGATGAGCATTTCCACGCATGCTTTCCTCATGTTTGATATTATAATCCTGGGATAAATTTCCACAGGAACACTTTTTAAAACACTCCCCTCAATGTTTTTACAACTTAAGTTTGCTTACATTATCTTCAGAGTTTGTTTAATAAGTTGAATGCATTCCTGAAACAAACAAATGAATAGAACTAGAAATGAGAAAGGGAGGGGATATATGAAATAACCAGTCATGTATAATTTAAATATTTGATTTTAAATTATCTCATTTTTATTGTTAAATGCAGCATATGACTCAGGGCCCGGAGTTGATAAATTCTGGGTAAATTCATGAAAAGGTACATTATTTTTTCTCTTGCTGACACAATTTGCCTTCTATATCCATATCAATAAATACCTTTCTGCTGCAGGTATCATTGAGGCTGTTGCCAAAGATTTCTTTGACAGTGATGTGACCATGGAAATCCTTGACATGAATAAGGAAGAGGAGAGGACAGGGAAGAAGGAGCATGTGGTGTTTCTGATTGTGCAGAAGTCTCACAGACAGATGAGGAAGGCAAAGGCAAACAATTCACAAGCCAGTCAAGACATCCAGAGAGACCAAGAGGTCCTGGGTTTGTTCTGTCTACAGAAAACACAGTTCCCCTGGTAGAACTTCATTCTTGGGGGTTGGGCGGCAGTGCAGCAGGTTAAGCGTATATGGTGTAAAGCGCAAGGACCAGCATAAGGATCCCAGTTCGAGCCCCCGGCTCCCCACCTTCAGGGGAGTTGCTTCACAAGTGGTGAAGCAGGTCTGCAGGTGTCTATCTTTCTCTCCCCCTCTATCTTCCCTTCCTCTCTCCATTTCTCTCTGTCCTATCCAAAACAACGACATCAATAACTACAACAATAAAACAAGGGCAACAAAAGGAAATAAATAATCAAAAAATAACTTCATTCTTAGAGTATGTCAGGCAAAGGGGAAAACCTACTAGACCGTCTAATAGTAGAGAGTACAAGAATCTCTCAATCTCAGCACTACTAACATTTTGGACTTATAATTCTTTGTTGTGTTGGGTCATCCTGTGATTAACAGGATGTTTGGCTTTATCTTTGCTTTTTATCCAGTGGAGACAAGTAACACTGTTCTCCCTCATCCCCAAGCATTTCCCACTTGTGGCAATTGATAATGTCTCCAGGTCTTGTAAAATGTCCCAGGGTGTATATACAGGGGTGGATGGGGTGGGGAATGAACAAAAATCACACTGTTTGGGAAGCACTGGGTTAAGGCGACTGAATATACATTGAGGGGGCTTTCTGGATGCAGCTTAGCCTTGAATCTTTTTACCTCTAAGATTTTAATGGTAATAAAAATGGGGTTGAAATTTAGATCTGTTGGTTTATTTTTCAGTCCCTCTACAATAAATTGACCTTTCAAAGCCTTTCTGCTAAATTCTGTAGTTGGAGTCAGGGCCTGAGCTTAACTCATAGTGCTGTCATTGGTTCCCTATGTTGCCACCTCTGGAGTAGCCATGATCTGTTTGGGTATCACATATATTAAACACACAGCAGTCTGGTCTACATACTGTGTACAAATATTCAGTAAGACCACAATTCCTACAGTACATGGTGTTAGAACATTCAAAGCCCATGTTGGAATCTGTTCACTGAAGAATATTCTTCAGCTGCAGCAAGAAAATATTTTCATCTGTGATTTTCCTGCCAGTTCCCTCTTGAGATTTTATAAAGAAATTCATGCTGCCTTTGATAGAGAAACAGCATGGAGATTATTTAGACAAAAGCCTTGGAGCTTATGAAGTCTTACTTGATTTAACCTTGCAATCTCTCACTGTTTCTCTACCCTGAGTCATACAGCAGATGAGGTACATGTAGCTTGAGTCATATGATGAGTTTCATGACCAAGATTGCTTCTCTCCTTGCTATTAGCAGGCTCTAGAGGCAGCTTTCCTTAGGATGAAGGAGAAATATTTGCGTATCTCTGTTGGCTCTGTGAAGAGACCCCGCTGGGAAATTTTGAGAAGTATAGTCCTGTTTGGAAAAGGTGAGTGGGCTGTCTTCCATCCTCTCAGAAGAGGATCATTTCTTGGTACAGAGAAATGAACAAAGTTTTCTAGGATTGTGATGTTGGTGATATCTGCAGAGCTTGGATTTGGCAGTAATGTCTTTTTTTTTTTTAACTTTAAAAGATCAGATTCTATCTGGCCTTCTTTCATTTATCTGTGTTGGGTGAGATGGGAGACAGTATCCCCTGGAATCAGGGAATGTTGCAAGTGAGAAGATCAGAATTAGTTCTGACTGGTGATGGTGCTGAAGAGGAAGACTGACATATTACAGAGAACAACAGATTTTCCAGTCCACTCTCTAGATTCAGGTTTTCTAGATAGGACATCCAGCAAAACAATGGATCAAGAATTAAGAGGGCAGATTGCTGGCTTTGTCCCTGAGGAACTGTACAATTGTGGGCAATGTCCTCCAACTCCCATCTGAAAAATTAAAGCAATAGGCTTCCTGAGGTGCCTCTGTTGGCAATGAACTGGTTTCATGATCAGCACCTAATGCCCGGGTGAAAGTAAGGACTTAAGACCCCTGGGAGAAGGAAGCTAGAGTCCTTCTGTCTGCTTGCCCCATGGGTCATGATGACAAGCATTTGGGACAAAGTCTGCACTGCTCAAAGGTTTGCATTTTGAGTCTCTGAAGCCCTTGGCAAGGGAGTCAAACATGCAATTGACATCCTTTGTCTAGGAGATTTTCATATCAAAAAGGCTCCATTTTGAATTTCTTCCCCCTGCCAAATAGGACTGTTGGTTAAATTTTCATGTGCCACCCAAAACTGTCAGTCTAAAAAGCTCCATGGCAAATGTCCCTGACGCAAGGCTGGGCGCACACGCTCTGCTCTGCTAGCCCATTGTCTGGCTGTCACCGTCTCAATGCCAACTCTGTTTTCATGGTGAGACATACTCAATTGGCCCAGAAACTCTTCAGCGACAGGCAGAAACTTGGCAGGGGGAGGGAGGGCTTCTCAACCTGGTAGCACATTTTCTGTTTGTTTTAATTTGGAAAAAGAATTGCAGTAGCCATCTGGAGATGCTGAGGGAGCCCGTGATTAAGAGCAGTGACTGTGCTTTGCCCATCAAACACTTTAAATAGGATTCCAAGCTTTGCTCTGGGATCAAATTCAGGTTGATGGTGTGAATTTCAACAAAACTCTTTTTTTCCTCCTTTGCATCCAGGGCACCTTGTGAACACCTTTGTGCCGGTTTATCCCAAAAGGCTCTGGATTGAAGAGAAGACATTCTGCAATGCTTTTCCTTTTCATATTGTATTTGATGAAGCAGTAAGAGATCCTTCCCCTCAGGAGTGGGAATTAGGGGTGGGATATAAGGGTGTTCTGTAGTAATTTAAAGATAGTAGAACACTTCCAGTCCCTGAGCATTCTTGGGTTTTGGGAGATTAGAATTTAGACTGACAAGTCCTTTTTTTTTTAATATTTATTTTATTTATTTATTCCCTTTTGTTGCCCTTGTTGTTTTATTGTTGTAGTTATTATTGTTGTTGTCATCGTTGTTGGATAGGACAGAGAGAAATGGAGAGGAGGGGAAGACAGAGAGGAGGAGATAGACAAATTATTAAAATTATTAAAAAAGAAAAATTATTAAAAAAAGAAAAAAACATCTTCATAGCACTGGGTGAAGTATGTTACTCTATAACTCTCTGGTTGCTTCTTTTTTTATTTTTTTAAATCTTTATTTATTGGATAGGGGCAGCCATAAATCAAGAGGAAAGGGGGTGATAAAGAGGAAGAGAGACAGAGAGACATCTGCAGCACTGCTTCACCATATGCAAAGCTTTCCTCTTGCAGGTGGGGTTCAGGGGCTTGAATGCGGGTCCTTGCACATTGTAATACATGCACTCAACCAGTTGTGCCACCACCCAGCCCCTTCTGGTTGTTAGGGGGGTTATGAATGCCTCATCTAAACCAATTCTTTGCAAACAGAGATGACTCTCAAATGAATCAATTTTATAGAATCTGTTTCCAGTAGTTAACTAGTAGGTGATGATGCAGCACTTATGTATTCAAATAAATACTAGAGAAAAAGAAAAATGCAACAACTGAAGACATCTTAAATGATTTTTTATAATAAACCAAGTTTATTTTTGTCTAATTACCGTGTGTGTGTGTGTGTGTGTGTGTGTGTGTGTGTGTGTGTGTGTGTATGTGTTATCAAAGCCTCACATGTTTAGTTTCACCACTCTGGGATACTTTTTTATTCAGATAGATAGCGGGAAGAACAGCATATTAGTAGAACTTCCTCCAGTACCACAATACCTCCCACATGGGCTGCATTTATGGCGAGGCATGGGCCTTATCCAGTGAACCACGTCTCTGATGCATGTGATCCTTTTTTTTTTTTTTTAATACAGTACTGCTCAGTTCTGGCTTGTGGTGGTGTAGGAGGATTGAACCTGCGACCTCGGAGCCTCAAGCATGAGACTCTTGTTTGCATATCCATTATGTTATCTCCCTTGCCCTCATGTGATCCATTTAGTTAACATATGTTTTCTCCAAAGAAACTGAAAGTAGAGGCTAGACAGACAGCATAATGGTTCTGCAAGATTTTCATAGTTGGGCCGGGTGTTAGTGCTCCTGGTTGAGTGCACATGTTACAGTGCACAAGACCCAGGTTTGATCCCCTGGTCCTCACCTGCAGGGGGAAAGCTTTGCAAGTGGTGAATCAGGACTGCAGGTGTCTCTCTGTCTCTCTCCCTCTCTATAACTCCCTTCCCTCTCTGTTACTGGCTGTCTATCCAATAAATAAATAAAGGCAATTAAAAAAATTTTTTAAAAGATTTTCCTGGCTGAGGCTCCAAGATCCCAGGTTCAGTTCCCAGAACCACCATAAGCCAGAGCTGCACAGTGCTTCTCTCTCTCCCCCCTCCCTCCCTCTCTCTCTTATTAAAATACTAAAAAAAGAAACTGAAAGTGACCAAAATTAAATTGTCACAACTCCCACAGACCAGTATCACAAGTTTTCATGGATTTCTCCTCCATCCTGAAGCTGAAGAAAGTAAAGCTTGGTGGAATTGAGCCATCCATGATAACTACAAGGATGGTGAATAATCCTGTTTTGAATTCCACCTTGCCATGGATACTGACTGCATACTTTTGCCCTTTGATATAGTAATTGGAATACCACTTCTTTTTTCTCCTGTGGCAAATATGGACAAATGTTCATTAGTTCAGACCCCATAGTGCTGCTTCCTTCCAGGACTATCTAGAAGATTCTGTACTTTGGCCTCTGGGAGATGCACAGTGAAAAGGAAGTCAAAAGACTTGTCAGTCAGGAAGTTGGGCTGTAGCGCAGTGTGTTAAGTGCAGGTGGCGCAAAGCACAAGGACCGGCATAAGAATCCCGGTTCGAACCCCGGCTCCCCACCTGCAGGGGAGTCGCTTCACAGGTGGTAAAGCAGGTCTGCAGGTGTCTATCTTTCTTAAATCTTTAAATTTTTTAAATAATTTCTTAAATCTTAAATTTTTTAATATTTATTTATTTTACCTTTTGTTGCCCTTTTTAAAAATTGTTGTAGTTATTGTTGTTATTGATGTCGTTGTTGTTAGGATAGAGAGAAATGGAGAGAGGAGGGGAAGACGGGGAGAGAAAGACACCTGAAGACACCACCTGTGAAGCAACTCCCCTGCAGGTGGGGAGCTAGGGGCTTATGCCAGTCTTTATGCTTCACACCATGTGCACTTAACCCGCTGCGCTACTGCCCAACTCCCCAAGATGTTTTTTTTCCTATTGTCAATATTTTGAATTTTGATCTACTTTGAAGACTTTTTTTTGAAGTGTTAGGTATATAAGAACAGAAAATCAAATGCCTTATTTCATAAACTCTGATTTCTGGAGACTGACAGAAACTCCATGGTTAGTGGGGTTAAGGATTCCCTAGCAGAGCCAGTGAAGATCTATTAGCCCAAAGAGAGCTTGTTCAACCTGTTTGTTGTTAGAGGTATGCTTTCTGAACACTCCCACATATTCTTTTATGCTTCAGAGGTCAGATGAAGATTTGAAGAGTATTTGCCACTTCTACAGAGTTTAGTTTCTCACTGACACCCCGCGCCCATAGTCAGAATGATTTGTTTTGTTTTGTTTTGTTTTTAGGGAAAGTTTATGAGGCAAGTTGCTTCTATTCTCCTGTCTAACATCTTTCCTGTCTTGGACAGCTGAGGGTCAAGCAAGCCGGAGTGAATATTCAGAAGTATGTCCCAGGACTTCAAACTTGCAAGATTGGACTAGATGAGTATTTCTCCATCATCCATCCCCAAGTTACCTTCAACATTTTCAGCATCTGCAAATTTATCAACAGTCAATTTGTCTTGAAGGCACGAAGAGAAATGATGCCTGAAGCATGGAAGAGTCAGCCCACGCTCAAACTCCGAGGTAGTAACTCATTCTGTCCCAATGCACTCTACAATATGAGAAATTGCTCAGCAAGGGAAGAGGCAGAGTTTTTCAGTTTCCTCCAAAAAGCTGGATGAGAAGTGAGGCAGGAACTACACTTGATCTATAAACAATATGTTTTTGTTTTCTCAACCACCATCTAGTTTAGACATAATGGAACTCTAATTATATATTTACTTAATTCTAGTCTTTGTTACCAACATTTCTAGAATGCATGTGCTATTATTGGTGTCAACTTCTGTCCTTTATATATCATGATTATCTGACCTACTGTTAACAGAGCACATATTTTGGTTTGTTTATATTTCAGTTGTGATACAAATATATAATATGGATTTTATCACATTATTTTTGAGCATATACTTACATATATACATAGATATATGTATATATATATTTCAGTGCTATTAAGATCATTAAGTAGGAAAGGAGAGACAGCATAATAGTTATGCCACAGTCTTTGTACCTTAAGTTCTGAGTACCCAGGTTCATTTTTCTGCAATACCAATAAGCTAGAGCTGAGCAGTTCTCTCTCTGTGTGTCTTTCTCTCTGTATGTCATTAAAATTGAAGAAAAGGTACCATTAAGTACCCATTTACTTAATGGCTATCATACAATCATCACTGCTATTCATCTCCAGAACATTTCTCATCCTGCAAAACTGCAACTAAGGGAGTCGGGCAGTAGTGCAGCGTGTTAAGCACAGGTGGCGCTAAGCGCGAGAACCAGCGTAAGAATCCCAGTTCGAGCCCCCGGCTCCCAACCTACAGGGGAGTCGCTTCACAAAGGGTGAAGCAGGTCTGCAGGTGTCTTTCTCTCCCCCCCCCTCTACCTTTCTCTCTCCATTTCCCTCTGTCCTATTCAACAACTACGGCAACAATAATAACTACTACAATAAAAAAAAAGGGCAACAAAAGAGAATAAATATTTGAAAAAAGTTATAAAAAATATATAGACAGAAAAAAGCCCTGAAACTAAATAAACAATACTTCTGTAAATCAAAAGGCATAAATGACAGAATGAAAATACATCCCATGGAGTGGAGGAAAATATTTGTAATTCTATCTGTTTTTAATAGACTTGTTTGTTCTATTGTTATAGAGGTTTTCATGTATTCTTAATGTTAATCCCTTATTAGATAGAATTACAAATATTTTCTTTCACTCCATGGGATGTATTTTCACTCTGTCATTTATGTCTTTTGATTTACAGTATTTTTATTTAGTTCAATTTATCTATTTTTTAATTTGATTGGTTTTTTTATATAAAGAGTCATTTTCAACCCAATGTTCTGAATTTTGTCTTTTTTTTCCTTTTTTATTTCTTACACTTAAGTATTTGACCTATTTTGAGTTTTTTCTTCTATAGTTTGAGCTGCCTCTCTTTAAACTGATGGTTAAGTAGGTATCTTGAGCATAAACACATGTAGCACTGCGGCCATATCAAGAGGAAATGGCATGCTCTGAAGCTCTGAATGAGTTTGTAGAGTGGAGTGATGGGAGAACAACAGCAAGATGAGAACTTGAGCTCTGCTATGCAGTTGGAAGCATTTTAAAGTGTTTCCAATGGTCACAACTGAAGTTTTGTATGATGGGTCTGGAAGCATGTGAAGGAGGGACAAAATATGGGGGGGGATAGAGCCTGGAAAATCAAGTGGGTGCTGACACTGCATATTTAAGTGCTGAGTGTACTCAGACAGTGGCCATAGGGTGCGGAACAGATTCATAAGACAATTAAAGGCAGACATAGAGGTCAAGAAAGAGAATGTCTAGGATAATTATTAGCTTTCATGCTAAACTGGGTGATGAGACTTGATTAACTGAGAAAGATATGATGTAAACTTTTTGAAGGCAGAGACTTCTTTCAGTCTGAGTCATTTTAAATCTACAATACCTAAAATAATCAGTCTGACTCACAAGTAGAGACTAAGTATATATGTGGTGAAATAATTAGCAAAGAAAAGGAAGAGCTGTAGAGGGAATTGGAAGTGATTTAGATAATCTCCTAAGAGTGATTTCTAAAAATCACTATTGATAAGAATGTAAGTTATCATCATTTTAAGAGACAATTTGTCAATATGCATAAAAAGCTTTAAAAATGAACATGCTGGGAGTCAGGCGGTAGTGCAGTGAGTCAGGCGGTAGTGCAGTGGGTTAAGTGCAGGTGGTGCAAAGTGCAAGGACCAGCATAAGGATCCCGGTTCGAGCCCCCGGCTCCCCACCTGCAGGAGGGTCACTTCACAAGTAGTGAAGCAAGTCTGCAGGTGTCTATCTTTCTCTCCCTCTCTCTGTCTTCCCCTCCTCTCTCCATTTCTCTCTGTCCTATCCAACAATGACAACATCAATAACAATAATAACTACAACAATAAAACAAGGACAACAAAAGGGAATAAATATTAAAAAAATACTTCAAAAAAAGGAACATGCTAACTAATTTAATGTTCAAGACTACATCAAGACAAATTTGCCACAGTTATAGATGACTTATCTCAAGCTTGTTCACTGCAATATTACTTATAGAATGATAAAATAATACAGTATAGCTAGTGCTAGCTGACTGCTTTGATATTTAGTAGAATTAATGTAGCTGGTTAAAAAAATGATGCTTATTTGTATTTAATGAACAAATATCAAATAATAAATTTGAAGTGAAATTCATATTATAAAAAGATAATCCTATTTTTTTGTGAATGATGTGGTTATAGGTCATTTTTATTACCTTCTTCGACTCTTTCACTTTCCATAATAAGTGTGTATTGGTTTTAGACCATGATAATAAACAGGCCTATTTTCAAAGAGATGTATAACTTGAGTTGGAGAATGCCCAGCTTTCTTTGGAAATGTGATTTCACAGTCAGCATGGTATAGGATGAAGCTGTGGTATGCTAAAAGAGAATATTGAGATAGAGCAATGCTAATATTTAAAGAATGAGGGGGAAAGCCCTAAAGGGAGTTATTCAACAGCAGAAACCTCAAACAGAAACTGGTGTCTTGTAAATTCCTAGGAATGAGTTTCCAGTGGGAGCATCAATGGTACACCATCAAACAGCAAGAGGGCTAAGTGGGGAGAACACTGATAACCTTGCACTGAAGTAGGTAGTAGGAAGGCCACGGAAGCAGCCTTGGAGAGGGCCACTGTGGGAAGGGCAAGATGCACTGGTGGAGACAGAAAATACATGTTAACTTCCACAAAGTCTGGCTAAGAGGGCTAAAAAGAAAAAAAAAAAAAAAAGAGACTGTGCAATTGATAGAAAGGCACGTTGTATGGGTGATGTGACAGACTGTCTTGTTTCTGTTTGTGATGGGAAGGCCAGATGATCTGGATGGATTCCATACAGTGCATGATGTACATGTGCTCCCCCAAGCTCCGGAGCCTGGAAGAGCTAGAGGAGCGCAAGATGCACCTTTCCGATATTGCCCCCCACGACACCACCCGGGACCTCATCCTCCTGAACCAGCAGCGGCTGGCTGAGATTGAGCTGTCCAACCAGCTGGAGAGGAAGAAGGAGGAGCTACGTATCCTCTCCAAGCACTTGGCTATAGAAAAGAAGAAAACAGAGACCTTACTTTATGCTATGCTGCCTGAACATGTGGCCAACCAACTGAAGGAGGGCAAGAAGGTTGCTGCAGGTGAGGTGCTTTGCCCTTCATGGGGTCCGCGGAGCCGAGGGCAATGCGCCTGAGCAGCTACAGGCTCAGCTGGACAGCAGACAGACTGAGGTTTTAATTCTGGCTCTATCACTTGTTAACAAGATGTGTGTCTTTGGTTTTCTTCTCTTTTCACTGAGAATAATGAAAACAACGTAAGAGTAAAATGTGGGTTCCATAAAAATGACTATCCACTGTATGTGCACGTATAGCAATTTCCAAGGCAGAGAAAGAGAGGGAGAGGGAGAGGGAGAGGGAGAGGGAGAGGGAGAGGGAGAGAGAAATACCCTACAACACTGAAGCTTCCTTCAGTGCTGTGGGAGCTGGTCTCAAACTTGGGTCATGCACAGGGCAAAGCAGAACACTATCCAAGTAAGCTATTTAGCCAACCTACATACTCTTAAGAATTTAAAGTTGTGTCTTGATACTGCGCTCTTTGCTTAGTGACCACAGTGTTCTTCACTATAGCCAGAATGATATAACTACACATTAACTCAATCATGCAGTACCTCTAAGGATTCTTCTGGAAGAGCCAGAGGGAAGAACGTCATGTTTACTCAACATTCACTTTCCATTTGTCACAGGCATATGGTCATGACCAGGCATGCAGGAGGAATTTACTCAGTGCCAGGGTACTGTCCCAAGTCCTGGGGACCAAGGAGAGTTCACTGTCTTGTATTTGGCAGCTATCTACAGAATAAATTAACAGGGGAGAGTGGCCAAAGTAAAGGAAACTTAGGTGCCATTGCTACACCAAAATCTGTGTTGCACATTTTACATATGTGACATCTTTTGATTCTCTGAACATTTCTGTGAAGATGATGTTATAACAAATGAAGAAATTTGCATTAACTTCAGTTTATGGGTAAAAGAGCTAAAGAGCAATTATAAATCCATCTAATTCCAAAAGGCATATTCTTTATGCCACATAGAGTTCTGTGGAAATGTATATGACAAGGAAATTAATAATGAATAGAAGGCAAAGAGAGACGAAGACAAAGTCTTGTAGGACTTATAAGGAATGTGCAACCTTAAACTGGACTTTGAAGTTTCATTTCAGTAATAAAAAAGAGAGAAAGACAGGCAGGGGTGGAGGTGGGGTGGAGAACATAAGGTTATGCCAAAGACGTTCATGCCTGGGATTCCAAAGTCCCAGGTTAAATCCCCTGCACCACCATAAGCCAGAGTTGAGCAGTGCTGTGATAAAAATAAAGAAATAAAATAAGTTAAAAATTATTTTTTAAAGGAAAGGGAATTCACAAAAATGGAATGGCAAGAACAAAGATAAATATGATGTAAAAATAAATATCACAGGGAATTTTCCTTAGAACATGGGGATACTAGGAAAAGTAGTGTCAGCTAAGGTAGATGAAGCAGGGCTCAGGTGACAAATGATAACTCTGAATTACTATGGAGAAGAAGGTTGTCTTTTATTCTGGATTAATTAAAAATCCATCTTTCTTATACTGGGAGAGATATGATTAGCTCTTTTAAAAACATTTTATTGGGGGGTCGGGCGGTGGCGCAGTGGGTTAAGCGCATGTGGTGCAAAGCACAAGGATCAGCGTAAGGATCCCGGTTTGAGCCCCCAGCTCCCCACCTGCAGGGGAGTCACTTCGCAGGCGGTGAAGCAGGTCTGCAGGCGTATGTCTTTCTCTCCCCCTCTCTGTCTTCTCCTCCTCTCTCCATTTCTCTCTGTTCTATCCAACAACTAACAACAGCAACAATGGCAATAATAATGGCCACAGTGAGGCTGCAACAACAAGGGCAACAAAAGGGGGAAAAATGGCCTCCAGGAGCGGTGGATTCATGGTGCAGGCACCAAGCCCAGCAATAACCCTGGAGGGAAAAAAAAAACCAAAAAAACATTTTATTGGGGGGGGGGTCAGGCGGTAGCTCAGTGGGTTAAGCACACATGGTGCCAAGTGCATGGACCAGCATAAGGATCCTGGTTCGAGCCCCCGACTCCCTATCTGTAGGGGAGTCACTTCATAGATGGTGAAGCAGGTCTGCAGGTGTCTATCTTTCTCTTCCCCTATGTCTTCCTCTCCTCTCTCCATTTCTCTCTGTCCTATGCAACAACAGCAACATCAATAACAACAATAATAACTACAACAACAATAAAACAGGGGCAACAAGAGGAAAAAAAAGTAAAAACATTTTATTTAGGGCTGGGTGGTGGCACACCTAGTTGAGGACACACATTAAAGTGTGCAAGAACTCAGGTTCAAGCCTTCTGTGACCACCTGCAGGAGGCAAGCTTCAAGACTGATGAAACAGTACTGCAGGTCTCTCTCTCTCTCCTTCCACCCCTTCATCCCTTCCTCCCTCCTTCTTTCTCTCTCCCTCCTCTCTCAATTTCTGTCTCTATTCAAAATAAATATAAATGAATTAAAATATTTTTATTTATTTATTTTAATTAGATAAAGAAATGTAGACCAGAAAACTGCTCATCTGTGGTTTAAGAGGATGCTAGGGATTGGACCTGGGACATCAAAGAGTCAGGCATAAAAGTCTTCATTTAACCATTATATTATCTCCTCCACCCAATGATTACCTGTATAAACACTTTTTGTTGTAGCTTGATGAACACATTGAGTGAGAGAGAGAGAGAACACATTGAAATCTATCAAAGTGCAGCTGAATGGTGGTAAAGGTATGAACTAAGGCAGTATCAGGAGCAGTCAGCACACTTTTATAACTGAGAAGACTAGTAAGAAACAGGAGTTAGTGGGGGGCAGGTGGGGCACACCTGGTTGAGTGCACATTACAGTGCACAAGGACCCAGGTTCGAACCCCCCATTCCCACCTACAGGGTGAAAGCTTCAGAAGTGGTGAAGCAGTGCTGCAGGTGTCTCTATGTCTTTCTCCCCCTCTATCACCCCTTCCCTCTCAATTTCTGACTGTCTCTATCCAACAAATAAATAAAGATAAAAAAATTTAAAAAAGAAAAAGAAACAGGAATTAGTGGTACATGTGAAATTTGTACTATGGAAAGATGTGATGCTTTATTCTAAGACAACCAGAAAAATAACAGCCTTAAGAGAAGGATGTCAATTTTAGAACAGCTGAGTTTGTAATACTTTATTTATGACAGACAGAACTCAGAGTTGAGTGAACCAGAGGACAACCATAGGGATGTGAGGTCAGAGGGGTGGTAGGAAGAGGTGGGTCCCACACAGGCTAGGGGGAGGTTTTTAGATTTTTGTTATAAGCATGACGGAAATTGTAGAATATTTTTGGCTATGGAACTAGGGACCTGACTTATACAAATCACCTGGCTACTATCAATATCTGGAAATTAGCAGGAACTGGGGGGTAACTGTGCAATCAGCTGGCTCAGTTAGGAGGACATGTTGAAGACATGACACAGAGACAGGGGGAACCCTTCTCTGCATGGTGACCAGATTCTATCAGATACCTGTCTACTCCTGCAGTTCAGATTCTTCCTTAGCCCACATCCTAAAAGCTATTTCTGCCATGCCAGCACTTGTCACATTCCACTGAGGATTTGTTTACACCTACTTTTCCTTCACTAGACTGGCAGCTCCTTAAGGGCAAGGTCCCTGTCTGCTTCATGTCTAGCTCATAAGAAGCACTCAATAGATGCTCAATGAGTGACTGGTGAATGACAAATGGTGAATACCATCTGGTTCCTTTTCCCCAAGGCAGAGTCTGATTTAGTTCCCGAAGCACTTGAATCCAAAATGCATAGGATTATTTATTGCTCTATTCTCAACAGAATACTGTTGGCTGTCACTGACACCTGATTTATGTTGTAGGAGAATTTAAAACCTGCACAATCCTTTTCAGTGATGTGGTGACATTTACGAACATCTGTGCTGCCTGTGAACCTATCCAGATTGTGAATATGCTGAATTCAATGTACTCCAAGTTTGACAGATTAACCAATGTCCATGACGTCTACAAAGTAAGCTGTGTGCTTGGGATGGTAGTGGTGGTGGTGGTGGTTTATGTCTCTGTGTTCAGGGAGGCCTTATTACAGGCCTTCTTTTACCCCCTTTTATACTAGTCTGGGATTTGGTGTGGATGTGAGTGTGATGAGAAGAGTTAAAAGATACCTGGGAGTATTTTAGGAATTTTAGTTTTTTTAGGAATCCTTTCTATGTACCCAGAGTTACAATGCCTTTGAGAGGCAGGCAGACACCATTATCTCACAGAACAGCTCTACTTCTTAAAAGCAGCAAGAAGTCTGTCCCATAGAAATTTGTTCTCTAATAAGATAGCATCATAGGACTACTCCAAAATCTTCATATTCTCTGGAACTTATTTTCACTAAACAGAAAGACCATTTTGTTCTCTCTTGACTGATTCTGGTGTTATTTTTCTTTTCATCTCCTTCCTCATGCTCCTCATACCTTTTGTGCATAATCAACACCGTTCATATGGTCCTTCTGTGGATATGTTTATTAAAAATATTTAGCAATATGTGTAAGAAAACTCTCTGACTACCTTTTTCCCCTCTTATAGGTGGAAACTATAGGAGATGCTTACATGGTGGTAGGGGGTGTACCAGTGCCTACTGGAAGCCATGCTCAGAGAGTGGCTAACTTTGCCTTGGGAATGAGAATTTCTGCAAGAGAAGTGATGAATCCTATTACTGGAGAGCCCATCCAGGTAGAGAGTAATGAAGTATTTTGTTTAATACCAACTTTCTTTTTTATTCCTTTGTAAAATTTGTTTATTTATTGGATTATCGACAGAGAAGTGAGGAGGTAGAGAGAGAGAGAGAGAGAGAGAAGGAGAGATACCTATAGCACTGCTTCTCTGTTTGTGAAGCTTCCCTACTGGTGGGGTGTAGGGGCTTGAATCTGAGTCCTTGTGCATTGTAACATGTCTGCTCAACCAGGTGTGCCACCTGACCCCAGTACCAACCTTCTCCACACACAAGATAGAATTCTTCTTACTAGTCAGCTCAGAAGGTTGCTATACACTAGTAATTACAATGGAGTGATTTCTCCTAACTCTTCTTGGGTATATGTTCCTAAGTGATAAAGGTATTTGTTGGGATATTATTGCCTCAGCTTCTCTCAAGTTCCAGGAAAGGTTTTGGAACTTTCATGTGACTCACTGAAGCTTCCTTTGCGCCCGTAACTTCCTTTTGCACTGTAAAACCTATCTTCTCATTTACTTTGTGGGGCTCAACTCATCTGGGAAGCCAGTTGATTCATATTATAATTCTTGCTCTTTGTTCAAACATTTCAACAAGTGGCTCAGGTTTACTAAATAGCCAACTTTTTCTTCACTTAGGGAAATTGTATCTCCAACATGCTGTCTGACAGGTTCAGTTCTCAGATTGAGGCGTGAAAGTGCCTCCAGCCAGCAGGCTAGACACCATGGTGCCATTAGATATTCAGAGTAGCTTTCCTTCCACCATGGCCATTAGCAAGGCATCTGCTTGCCTTTCTCACAGGAAACTACTCTTCCAAATTCAGAAGTTTGTTCACACTGTAAAAGTTGGACAGTTTTAGAGTTGAAAAGCAGGGGTCCCCATCTCTCTGCTCAGCAGATTTGATCCACTCTGGGATGGAAATGACTACTTCTGCTTTTTCTCCTCAAGGGCCCCTCCCTAATCCTGTCAGTGACTCAAAACAGACTAAATGGCCAACAAAAACAAAAGCCAATTTTAAGATGCAATGTGTTCCCTACCCCCGCCCCAACACCCCCCTCCCTACACACATTATAACCCCTATACAGAATATTCTGAGAAAGTGCTTCACTCAGCCTTATCACAATGATGGAGAAGCTGAGAAACACTGCAGGTTACTGTGTTCACTGACCAAGTTGTATACTACCACAGGAACAACATGAGCAAGATACTTGGCCTGTTGTAAACCCAAGATACATCTGTTGGGAAAGAGAAGAAAACCAATATTAAAAAAAGAATCAGGGGCCAGGTGGTGGCACACCTGGTTGAGCGCACATGTTACAGTGTGCAAGGACCCAGGTTCAAGCCCCTGGCCCCCACCTGCAGGGGGAAAGCTTCACAAGTGGTGAAGCAGTGCTACAGGTGTCTCTCCCTCTCTATCACCCCCTTCCTTCTCAATTTCTGACTATCTCTATCTAGCAAATAAATAAAGATAAAAAAATCAAGGTGGGAGGCAGAGAAGAAGCAGAGATAAGGTCCAATAGGAGGATTCTATCTCTAAGATAAGTAACACACACACAATTGAAAACATAGTGTTGTGTAAGTACAAAGTGTGTATGTATGAAAGAAACATAACGGATGAAAATATACTGTATCAGTAAGAATAAACTAAATAACAAATTCCTATATCATCAAGTCTAAGATAAGCATGGGGACATAAGAGCATCATAGGTAGCCCACCAGAAGCAGCATGTCATGGGTTTATTAAAACAAGCAGGGAAAGAACAAGAAACATTTTTTATAGAGGCAGAGAGAAATTGAGAAGGGAGGAAGATATTTAAAGGGAGAGAGAGAAAGAGAGGCACCTGCAGCACTGCTTCACCTACTTGTGGAGTTTCCCTTGCAGGTAGGGAGTGGGGGGGGTGTTGGACCTAGGCCCTTACTCATAGCAACATGTGCTTTCCAGAAGGTATTCCAACACTCAGCCTTAATAGTGATTTTAAAAAATTAAGAGTATTCAAGTCAAGTGTGGCGCACCTGGTTAAGTGCTCACATTGCAGTGCACAAGGTCCAGGGTTCCAGCCCTTGGTCCCCACCTGTAGAGGGAAAGCTATACCAGTAGTGAAGCAGGGCTACAGGTGTCTCTCTGTCTCTCTCTCCCTCTCTCTATCTCCCCCAACCTTCTCAATTTCTCTCTGTCTCAATCCAATAATTAATTAATTAATTAATTAATTTAAAAATTAAGTATTCAACAATGAGAACAGATGAATGGAAACGTTCTTCTTCTAAGGTTTGCCAATGGAAACATTAATTTGGATAAACAAAGCATGACACAAAACAAAATATTCTATTTTATTTCATTTCTGTCAAGTTCCAGAATAAATAAATTCATCATTGGTAGAAAAAAGAAGGTAGTTGGCTCTACACGGAAGGATGGAATTTGATAGGAAAGGGGCATAAGATATTTCTGAAAGGTAAAGGGACTAGTCTGTTTTTTTTTAACTTGTTTAATTTTAATATTCGCATACCTCAAAACTCACAGAGCTAAATGCTTAAGATCTTCCTATTTAATTTTTCCAAATTACACCTCAGTTTAAAAAAATAAAAGCAAGAATGGAAGATCTTTTATAGCATACATCATACAGAATGTTGATAATCAGGGCCTGGCAATAGTACAGTGGGTTAAGCGCATGTAGTACAAAGTTTTAACAATCAAATTATTCAAAAAACTCACTGAACTCATAACAAAAAATTCACCAATGAAGAGATTTGAAAGGCCAACAGACATATGAAAAAATGCTCCAAGTCATTGATTGTCAAAGAAATGCAAACAAAGACAACAATGAGATACCATTTCACTCCTGTGAGAATATCATACATCAGAAGGGATAGTAATATAGAATGTTAAAAGGTTGTGGAGGCAAAGTAAACTTTCTGCATTGCTGGTGAAATTGTAAATTAGTCCACCCCCTATGGAAAGCAGTCTGGAGAACTCTCAGATATACACCACAAGTTTCTTATCCACTCATCTGTTGTTGGACACCTAGGTTGCTTCTAAGTTTGGGCTGTTACAAATTGTGCTGCTATGAGGATAGACATACAAAGATCTCTTTGGATGGGTGTAGTTGATTCCTTAGGATATACTACCAGAAAAGGAATTGCCAGGCCATAGAAGGCTAGGTGCCTAACAGCAGATGAGTGGCTGAGAGAGCTATGGAATATATACACAATGGAACACTACTCAGTTATTAAGAATGATGAGGTCACCTTGTTTACTTTGTCTTGGAAAGAACCTGAAGGACTCATGTTAAGTGAGATAAGACAGAAAGAGAAGGATGAATTTGGGATGATCCCACTCAAGAGATGGGTAGAACTTAAAAAACAAGAACAGAAAGAGGAAATACAAAGTAAAACATGGACTGGTAGTGTATTGCACCAAAGAAAAGGACTCTCGGAAAGGAGAGCAGAAAAAGGCTTGGGGGGCAGGGGAATCTTTCAGGTCCTAGTACATGATGTCAAACCTGACTTGAGAATGAGAGTGTTTTGCAGCTATCTTGGTGAGATGAGAAATTGTATTCATGAGCCAATAATTTTACTGTAAAACATAAGCCCCCAATACAAAAAAATAGAGGAAAAAAAGAATACTCAATGCCCTCTTTTCAACAAAGTTCTCTCTGTACAGATCAGAGTGGGGATCCACACAGGACCCGTCTTAGCAGGTGTTGTGGGAGATAAGATGCCTCGGTACTGCTTGTTTGGTGATACTGTGAATACAGCTTCTAGGATGGAAAGTCATGGTCTTCCCAACAAGGTGCACCTCAGCCCCACAACCTACAAGTAGGTGCTCATTTTTCATGCCTCCCTTTGTCCTATCTTTCTTTGAGCCTCCCTTCTTACGTAAAGCAGAATACCTAGTAGTGCTAGAGAGAGTTTCTTTTTAATTTTCTCTTTTGTTGCTCTTATTGTTTTTATTGTTGTTGTAATTGTTGTTGTTGCTGATGTTGTCATTGTTGGGTAGGACAGAGAGAAATGAAGAGAGGAGGGGAAGACAGAGTGGGGAGAGAAAGATAGACACCTGTAGACCTGCTTCACTGCCTGTGAAGTGACTCTCTTGCAGTTGGGGAACCGGGGACTTGAACTGGGATCCTTAAACCGGTCCTTGCGCTTTGTGCCACGTGCGCTTAACCCACTGGGTTACCGCCCAACCCCCTAGAGAGAGTTTTATATGGAAAGCCCTTGCTTCTTCTGCACTGTGCATTTCTTTTTTCTCCTCAGAGCCCTGGAAAATCAAGGGTTTGAAATCATTGAGAGGGGTGAGATTGAAGTGAAAGGCAAAGGGAAAATGACCACATACTTTCTGGTCCAGAACTTGAATGCCTCAGAGGATGAGATCATGGGCCGACCTCAGACTCTGCTTCATCATAACGGTAAGCTCAGGAGAAAAGCCTAATCACTGATGTTGAGCACTCCTTCCACCAACAGCTTTGGATGTGAACAGTATGGTCTGTGTTTTCAGTCTACATTGACTGGCTACGGAAGAAGGGCAAACGCTAGAAGAAGAATTGCTGTCACCCCCCCCCAACACACACACACACACACACACACACACACACACACATATACACACACACCCCACACACTCAGGTGCTGCCTTCCATTCAGTAAAAGCTGGCCCAACACTCTTCTCTTACAGCTTGACTAGGATTTTCCTAGAGCACAAAGGATCCCTTGCACATTTATTTTCAAGGTTCTTCCCTGTTCAACAAAGGGACGTTTCTATCATTCTCTCCTGCAGCTGGGGAAATTTTCAATGTCTCTTTCTACTTCTCAGCCTGGAAACTTCCACCGTCCTTATTTTCTGTTGCCTTCCAAAAACTGGGAAGGATAAAAAAAAAATCCATGACTCACCAGCTCCAGCAATGGCAAGAGAGTGAGCTTAGGGTCAAACAATCCACTGCTGACAAAGCTGGGGAATCACCATTTGCCTCCTGCTGTGCAAAACAAAAACCAAAACAAAAACAAACAAACAAACAACAAAAAACAGCAGCTGGGATCCAGCAAGTTAAGTTTCCATCAGCTGCAAGGCAGGCCCCATTTATCCCACATGTGAAAGTCCCTGAAATCTGGGGAAACTCAGAGCAAGAGACAGATCTTCCTAAACCTCTGAAGCAAAGGACAAGGAAAGAGATTCATTCTGACAGGAGCTAATCTTTAGCTGCCCCTGAGGCCCACAAAGGAAAACCTCTAAATCCAGAGGTGCCTCACTGACACAGCTAATATAAGCAGCAGTCTCTGTGCCACACATGAATTATGATTACTATTTTTTAAAGCGGCCTCTACTCAGGAAGAAATGGGTGTTTGAAGAGTGTGAAAAGATGTTTTCATAGCTCTTTCACTCTAACATCAGTTTACCTTAGTATTCCTATGAACTGTGAATGGTTTTGGCCACAGTTCACACATGGAGACTGAAATAGAAAGACTGAAATAAAAAACTTGAAATAACCTTGACTAATAAAGACCAGAGCCTACTCTCCTTTGAACTTTTGTCCCATGGATGTCTAGACACTGGGTACCCTGCCTCCTGATACCACCCCTGTTCTGATATGTCTTTCCCAGAGATAGGGAGGAGAGGTACTAGATTGGGATAAATGCACATTTCACTCATTTCTCTGTTGTCAGACACTGGCAAAGTAAAGGAGGGTGTTCTCACTGGATCACTGGAAAGACAAAGGCACAACTAGGAGGAGT
Organism: Erinaceus europaeus; assembly: GCF_950295315.1. NCBI lineage: Eukaryota > Metazoa > Chordata > Mammalia > Eulipotyphla > Erinaceidae > Erinaceus > Erinaceus europaeus. The sequence goes on along the minus strand of NC_080168.1, from coordinate 83,066,106 downwards.
TTTAGCACCAGGATGAAAAGTGCGCCTAGCTCAACTCCAATACTGCTTTCTCTCTTTACTCCTCCCTACAGGGGACCCCCAAACTTCCAAGTTTGAGAAGCAGGGCTCCATACCACGAGGTGGGTCAGTAGAATCCAACCTATCTTCAAGAGTTCTGAGAAGGGAAAACGAAACAAAACCAACCAAGATCAGAAAATAAGTAAATATGCCTCAATAGATTTCTCAGCATGGACCTTAAGAAAGAAAAAGGAAAAATGGGAAGCATGCCCCCCAGCAGTTAGGTAGAGCAGTGGTGTTTGTGCCTCTCCTCCCATTCCTGGGAGAGTGGAAATTCCTTAGGGAGACCCTGTGCTGGCACTTCCCCTGAGTGTCTGAGTGAACACAGGGTATGACTACATGAAACTATGGGTATGGGGGAACTTTTACCCTCACAGTAAGCTCTTATTTCCCAAGGCAGTGGATGGTGAGGAGAGTACAGAAGGTACAGAGAAGTTCATGCCAGTGTACTTCCCAACTGTCTCTTCCTCAGGACAGCTCCATGGGGGTAGACACTGGCTCTTGGGTGACTCAGGGGATAGGAAGGAAGACCAAGAAAACAAACCTGAGGTGATTCTAGTGTGCAGTCAGTGTTATGAGTTATATACCATAGCCAGAAGGAGGAGAGCAGCTTAGCAGTGACCTTCCTGTGCCTTTCTAGGTGAGAGTCCCCCCCAAAACCTGCCTTGAGATACTCAGAAGGCTATGGGACTAGGAAAATCTCTTCAGACCATCCTTTTTCACTGTTCTCTGTTCCTGAAAGCAAGTACTTGCTCTTTCTTCTTTAGGTGGTAAATATGCAAACATAGTAAACATATTAAATCTTTGTGATCCCTGCACTGGCCTCTAACAGCCGGAACCTCTGCATACCAAGGGTGCCCAAGGAGGCTGCCATGTTCAGAGGCATTCTCCATGAAGCAGCTTGATGCTTCACCCCCCTCATCTTTTCCTTCCCCTCCCACATTTTTTGCAGAAGCAAGTGCTCAGGGGAAGCAAGACAGTAAAACTATTGTGGTCATGAGTTATGCAGATAACCGAAAGCTGCTCCCCAAAAGTAACACAGCAGATGGTAAGTACAGCAGATGAGGTGCAGACTCCAGTGCTGCCTGCACACAAGGAGAGGTGGTGGACTCAGAGGCATGGCTATTAGGGGACTGGAAAGTGCCAGAGAGCTTCCCTCAGGTGCAGTTTAGGCCCTGGGGTAGAGATTCCCAAATGCTGGCTTTGCTGTCTTTTAAATTTTTTTTTTAAATGCCCCCCGACTCATTAACCTTCTTTTTTACCTCAAGCATCCCAGGGACCCTATCATTTTGCAAGGCCTCTCTATACCCTCTCCAAATGACTCAGAAGAATGCATTCATTGAAGTTTCCATGTCCCCACAAAACTAGTATAAAAAGTGTAAAAAGAAAAAAAAATCAATTACTCAATCAAAAAAACCGACAAACAAACAAAAACTACCCATTCTGTATTGGGAAAAACATGAATCTAGGTGGCATGATTGCTCTGATGGACTACCTTGAGGAGGATGTGACCCCCTACCTAATTTTCTTTAAGGGTGGTTGAGAAATGGAGAAATGTTACAGATTTGGTAGTTACTTTGGCTCTATAACCTACTATCAAAGCTGCTTGTCATCCACAGGGCACCAAGACAAACACATGGACCAGTGTCATCTTGAGCTCTTCATTTATTTTGACCTTGATTTATCTGGAGTGGAGGCATTGTTTTTAATGGGGGAAATGTGCTTTGTTAGGTTATATGTAAATTACATGCATTTAAAATGTAATAAAAGGGGAGAGGAAAGCAAGGAAGTGTTCACTGAATCACAAGAAGGCCAAGCCATGTCTGCAGGGCAATAGGAAACATGCTAGCAGGATCCAGGCCTGCAGGCTGCACCCAGGACCTCATTTACACTTCAATAATGCACTTTTCTTTCACTCAACTCTGTATCTGGGTGTTAGATGTGTCAGTGGAGCGACTCCCTCATGCAATTAAACGGGAGTATTGAGCCAGAGAGAAATCAGTTTGTTGACTCAAGATATTTAAGCCACCACCTTTCAGTACTGACTGAAAAATTGGCCTTCCAGCTGTCCCTGCTGGCAGGCTCTTCTGGCATCTCGTCAGACCCCTGCTAACGTGTTTTTCAAATTTCAGCTTGCTTCAACTTATCTCCTGATTCTGTGATTATAATAATGGGTTCCAGGCTGACCTGCACAGTTCTTAGGCAAGTAGCCCAGGCTTTTCCCTGGAGGTGACTCCACCTTATAAATCAGTCTGAGGGTGACCACTTGGTGGGTTCATGGCAGGGTAAGTTACCTTAAAGAACTTCTTGCATCCTTCTCCTAATCATTCTATGGAAAATGTTAGTAGCCAGAGTCTCCTGACAATGTTTAGGGTTTTATCAGCTTGCTTGCTGAGGGGTTGGTTGTTTTCCTCCCAAGTTGACTCAATTCTCCCAACAGGAAGAACTTTTCCACTACTTGCTCTCCTCTCAACACACATGAGTAATTCTTGGATGGATTTGTGGTCACTTAAGGGTCTGATTCCCTATTCTTCACTTGACAGTAGCTAGGGCCAGCTGTTTTGGAGACAGAGTAAGGAGCAGAGGCTCCTAGTCTCAGCCCTAAGGTTTTTCAGTGGTCTTTCGGAAGCGTTCATAAGCCTGGCTGTCAAATTTCAGTGACTTCTGCTACCTGAGGTTGATGAATGGTATAGCTTCCTAGAAATTGGGCTATTAACTCAGAAATGTTCTAGAGAAGGAAAGTCCCAAGAGGTACAAATGAACTCTTTACAGAAGCTACCAGAGAAATAGGACACTTTCTGTATGAAGCCTGGCCTTAACATTCAACAGTTAGCCTTGGATTGAGTCAGAGATAGTCACAGGGAAGGTGGCAGGTGGGAAACATTGATAATGTACTGACAATACGCTGAGCTGTTAAATGTCTCATAGGAGATGCCAATGTGTCTCATGGCTTGGGAACCACTACCATAATGTCGAGAACCTTAGCTTTAAATCAGGATTCCTGGTTTTACATCTGGGATCTGGCACCCAACAAGTCAATGGGTCACTATGGGGATTATCTTTGCTTCATTTTTTCTCATTCCAGAAGCAGGGGTAATAGTGATTGCTCTATAGGGTTCACTTTAAGGAGTATATGAGATACTGCTATCACTTAAAAATTGTACAGTGCTGAAGAAACATCTGTATGCTGACCTAGTACCCCTACCTATGCGGATTTACTCAGTTAACAAATATGTGACTCTTGGTACATAAGAGATACTACTGGACTTGGGTAAAAAAAAAAAAGAATGATCTGTACATAAGAAGCTTAGATCTGTATACAGAGGAGACCCATGTGGAAGTCAGGACCTGAGCCTAGTGTCTGGCATTAAAGTATTTGCACCAAGTGCTGGGTCACTGGAGACACAATGGAGGAAGTTCTGGAAAATGCCTTAGCCTAGGTGCAAGTGACCACAAACAAGAAAGGGCAGGGTTTCTATTCTGATCTCTGGAGAATGCCAGGACTTCTGGAAACTGGGCATCTAGTACCTCCAGGGATGGCCTCTTGCCTGTGAGTAACAGAAAGCAAGGGACATAAGTAATTCTTGGATGAAGAAACATTCCACTGCACCCTTATTATTGGATAGGACAGAGAGAAATGGAGAAGGGAGGAGAGACAGAGAGGGAAGAGAGATACCTGAAGTACTGCTTCCCCACTTGTGAAGTTTCCCTCTGGTAGGTGGGGGCTGGAGGCTTGAAGATGGTAGCATGTGCTTTCAACCAGGTACACTACCACCCAGCCTCCCAGTGCACTCTTTTAATCATTGCACCCTTTTAATCTTACTGGTAAAGTTCCCCTCCAAAATCTTATTTTTAGAATTCAGGACTCTATTCTCTTTGCACACTACCATACAGACAGCTTGCCCTCCCCCAGAACAGGTGGCTATACTGGAAAACTAGCCCAGAGGAGCCAAGTGGGAGGAGATGCAGTGCTCAGCATGAGCTCATGGACACATGCAGAGTCAGGGCTGGCACAGGCAGGAGTAGATGGCTAGCAACAAGCCCTATGCTGGGAAAAACCAAGATGGGGCTTAGCCATGAGGATGACTCAAAAACCTCAACTGAGAGCCTGACTTGAGGCTCAAGCCACCCCCGTCCCCAGTCAGGCAGAATCAGTACTGAAACCAAGATGTGTTTTCCCAGTTATTATGATTGATATATTGGGGGTTAGGAAGAGATGGAGAAATACAGACAAGGTCTCCTTTATGTTTCTAGTGCAAGAAAATCCCCTCCCTGCATGTCACTGTCACTGCCATGCCCTTCCTGACTCACAGAGCCCTGCCTATAGTGACCAGACAGCCACCAGTACCCTAGCTTATTCCCCCAAAGCTCACGTTGCTCCATCACTCCTGTGCTACAGCACTACTCCAGGCCCCGGCCCATCTTATATCATGGCTCATTCTGCACTTATTTTTAAAGTGGGATTTTTTTGTTTTGTTTGCAACAATTTTTTCCCACTTAATCTGTTATTAATCTATATTAGAAGGGTTTTCTGGGGAGTCGGGCTGTAGCGCAGCGGGTTAAGCGCAGGTGGTGCAAAGCACAAGGACTGGCGTAAGGATCCCGGTTCAAGCCCTGGCTCCCCACCTGCAGGGGAGTCGCTTCACAGGCGGTGAAGCAGGTCTGCAGATGTCTGTCTTTCTCTCCCTCTCTCTGTTTTCCCCTTCCTCTCTCCATTTCTCTCTGTCCTATCCAACAACAACAACAACAATAATAACTACAACAATAAAACAACAAGGGCAACAAAAGGGAATAAATAAATAAATAATAAATTTTTTTAAAAAAGGGTTTTCTGAGCTGATTCTGATTCCCTATCAGTAAAAGCTGTCTCAGCTGAAGGTTATGTATTTATTCATTTATGCTATAAGCAGAATTCTTTTTTTTTTTTTTTTTTTACAGTAGCATGGGTGAGAGAGCACTGTGTCCCAACCACTAGACTACCAGGGAGCTGATGTCAGGAATGAATCTAAGGCCTAAATATACATGATATCACTAAGTTGTTTCCTGACCTGGTTACTATCTATACTGTTAGACTGGGGGTGGGGTGGGGAGGAGGGTGGGAGAGAGACAGAAATAGCACCACTCCATCATCCATGGTGTTGGTATGCTTCTAATTCTGCTTCTAAACCCCCTTGTGTTTCATTGGTTTAATCCCCCCTGCTTAACACTGTATTCTATTTACATAACCACTGTTAACTAAGCACCACCCTGCCTGCAGGGCATTGGTTTAATCCCCACTGGTTCACAATGTCTTTTTGCTCCTCCCCCTCTCCTAGTACACCCTGATTTCCACCAGTCTTTTTCACTCCACCCTCTCTACGTCACATCCTGTTTCCACCCTACTTAGTGAGTATATATAAGGACAGGATTGTGATTAGAGATAGCTTAGTTTAGATTGTGCTGCATTCCACATGAATAAAGACTGAACTGCATACCACTCAGCCATGAGTCTCTGGTTGTCTCTCTTTCCTGCCCACGAAGCTAGCCCAGCACCATGGAATTCCCTTGGTGGTGTTCCTGGTGTTCCCATGTGTCATGAGGATCAACCCAGGGTCAAAAGCATGGTGAGGTGAACACTTGACTACCTGAGATACATTCTGGGCACCTATTGCTGTTTTTTTAAACCAGAAAATACAAATAAGCCAGAAGAAAAGAAAAACCCATAACTCATACATAGACTAATGTTAAAATTTTGGTGCTTATCTCCCTAGACTTTGTGTATGTTTCTTACAAAAACAGAACTGTCATAAATACACTGTCTTGTAACTTGGCAAATCAATTATTTCTTTTTCTTAATACATTTATTTATTTATAAAATGGAAATATTGACAAGACTATAGGATAAGAGGGGTACAATTACCACCACCAGAACTCTGTATCCAATCCCTTCCTTGATAGCTTTCCTATTCTTTAACCCTCTGGGAGTATGGACCCACAATCATTATGTGGTGCAGAAGGTGGAAGGTCTGGCTTCTGTAACTGCTTCCTCACTGAACGTGGACATTTTAAAAATATTTTTTATTATCTATTTATTTATTGGATAGAAACAGCCAGAAATCGAAAGGGAAGAAGGTGTTAGAGGGAGAGAGACAGAGAGACACCTGTAATGCTGCTTCACCACTCGCAAAGCCTTTCCCTTGCAGGTGGGGGCCAGGTCCTGAACTCAGGGGCTTGTGCATTGTAACATGTGCACTCAATCAGATGCACCACCACCCGGCCCCAGGTCAATGATTTCTTTTCTGAAAGAAAAGTAAGATTTTAAAAAGACATAATGTACTTGATGTGGTATAAGTATTTCCCATGTAAGTTGCTATTATACACCAAAAACAATATCCCATGCTATCAAATAGAAATTCCAATTACCTTATGCTTGTACATATATGATGACCTTGATATTCTGTGATTCCTGAAGTTTCTTCTGAATTTTCCAATGAAAACTGATCTAAGCACTGACTAGATTATCCCGGTGTCTGGATATTAGGAATTAAGGGAAAGTATACATTGCAATTCTCAATTAATCACAAAATTAATTAACCAGAATACTTAATCTCCCAAGTGTGTATACTAATGAGCATTAACCATGGTACACTGGTGGTACTAATAGGCACTAATAGGGTGAATGGTCCTTGGGGTTGTGAGCAATGGTCTTGTGGGAGCAAAGATGATAACAAAGTATCCATGTCAAGTAAGTGAGGAAGTCCTTCCACCATCTGGACTGTAGAAATGGATTGAAATAAAATGTCAAATATGCATGTGTAGAAATTCCTAGTGTGGGGGGAGATAATGGCTATGCAAACAGACTCTCAAACCTGAGACTTCAAGGTTCCAGGTTTAGTTCCTATACCACCATAAACCAAAGCTGAGCAGTGCTTTGGCAAAAAATAAATAATACATTAAATTAATTAATTACTGGGCAATCGTGCAATTTTATGTTGCTCAAGTCTTATTTTTATAGTCATGCAGCATCAACTCAAATCAATGGAGTCAAATTTGTCTAGTTTTTGACATATTACCTTAATTCTTTTCCCAAGACAATCCCATTTGGCTGTCTTTTTCTCCCTGTTGATCATTATTTTCCCTCAAGAGAGAAAAGGAACAGAAGAGCAGACTAAGGAACCTATAAATTATTATTATTTTCCTATTGCAGTTTCCTAAAAAAATCCTATGTGTGAGATCATGCCAGAAAATTGGTTCCTCTTCCTGGCTTCAGAGAAATCATGGCACTGCCTGGAAGGAGGTGCATACCAAGAACAGAGTCCACTGCTGGCAGCAAAGGGACAGCTTTCCTCTATTGTGTTCCTTCTTCTTTCAGCAACTCCAGCCCCTTTTGATTCTGAGTTTGATTTTGTCAAGGTGATCCTTCAGTACTGACACAATCTTTCTCTTGCCCCCCCCCCATATACACATTCTGTGATCACAATATTATTTTGTAGAAACTTTTCTCTTGTAGATTTCTATTCATCGACATATATATGAGTTGAATGAGAAACAGATGTGTTGCTTTTCAATAATACTTTCACATCTGGAGGAACTGAGGCACAGAGGGATGTCAGATGGGGCAAGTTCAGCCATTCACTTTTTCTAAGTGCTGATGAAAATGAGAGCCAATGGAGACTAATTGTTCTATCCTCTCAATAGAAAAAGTCACACCTTCCTTCCCTTCTTGAGGAGCCAGAGTCTTGCATATGTGTAATGGTCACCTTTTCATCCAGCTTTTTCATTCAGATAGAGTAAATGAATGAAAGAGAAGCAAGGAGAAGCAAGGAGAGGAGAGATAGCACAGCACCAAAGCTCCCTTTACTGCCACATGATCTCTCATGTGGTGTTGGGACTCAAACATAACAAAAAACACACCCTTTCCAGTAAGATATCTTTCCAGCCCAAAAGAATCTAATTTATTTTTTAATTTTTTAAAAAATATTTATTTATTCCCTTTTGTTGCCCTTGTTGTTTTCTCATTGTTGTAGTTATTGTCATTGTTGCTATTGATGTCGTCATTGTTGGATAGGACAGAGAGAAATGGAAGACAGAGAGGAGGAGAGAAAGATAGACACCTGCAGACCTGCTTCATTGCTTGTGAAGCGACTCCCCTGCAGGTGAGGAGCCGGGGGCTCTAACCGGGATCCTTATGCCAGTCCTTGCGCTTGGCGCCACCTGCACTTAACCCGCTGCGCTACTGCCTGACTCCCAAGAATCTAATTTCTATTTGTAAGTAACTACTTCTTTCCCTTATTTGCTGACAGCAAAATAAAACTGAACTCAAAGTTTTAAAATATATTGCCTATATCCCCTATCCTCCATGCTTTTTATTTATGAACCTTTAAATTTCTTTCTAAATTATAATCATGTTCATAGTATATTAAAAAAAAACAGTGCAATAATCTGCAAGTCAAGATGAGAGAGATATAGGTAGCTTGGGAGTATACGACCAGTAGAAAATTAGCAAACAAACAAACAAACAAACCCACCTCCTATGTCTGAGTAATGAACATTTTTCTGAAGAGCAGAAAATATATTCTGCACATTATTCAGTATTCTGCAAGCATGCATATGGGGGGGGGATATATGATATGATCCTAAATGGACATGTAGTTTATGACATCACCACTTAGCCAACTCTAGTTTGGTCATACTCTATAGAAACACCACACATGCTTCATGAGCCTTGATTACTTGGCAGATTTGCTCCAATTTAATCATTAGCTTAATATTACATCTGAATCATCACCTGGAATTTCCCGAGAAATACAGTTTCTGGTGGCCAAGAAACTCTTATTGTTTGCTTCAGGGTCCTCTCACCAATTCTTACTTCATTCCATACACAAAATTTTCCACATGTATGTCAATACTTCTGTTTATTGATGATCAGTATATTAGCAAACTCAGATATAAAAAATAGTGTGACTATGCTACAAATGACCTATTGCATTTAGGGTCTTAAAACAAAGCTAATCATTGATTTGGGTTTAAGGACAAAGCTAAGGTGCTAACAACCCCTAAGAAGTCATTCACTAATTTAAAGCAGAAAGCTGAAGATGGAAGTCCCTGAAATATTTCCTGATTTCAATGACAATGTGAGCTTCAAATCTAATGCATGAGCCACTTGGAATTTGAATATCTCTAGAACAATGCTTAGTAGTGCTTTCTTTCAAGAAATGGCTATATGACTTCAAAATCTTTAGAAACTGACCTTGTCAAATGAACCTGCCATTGCCGAGTCTTGCTCTCTCCTTTCTTGCTGCAGATCACAATCCTAGGCAGGGCTTTCCCAGGGCTTTTGCCCTGCACTGTTTCTGTTTAGAAGCAAGACAAGCACCATTGAGGGGGACACTGTGTTAATCATGTTACACAAATCATCTAATTTAATGATTGCAATAACCTTGAGAGGTCGGTGTAACTGTTATACTCCCTCTTTCCAGAGGACAGATGAGGCCCAGAGAGGTTAATAACTAGTACTGGCAGCACTGGAAGCCTGTTTGATCTTGATGCTCAGAACTGACTTAAAAAATTTTTTTTCCTTTCTTTTATATTTATTTTATTTCTTCATAAATACCATTCCCACCACCAAAAGACTGTGCCCCATCCCATTCCCCCCTCCATCCCCCCTCCCCGTGAAGCTGATCATCCACCCTCACCCTCAATTTTTTTTTTATTGCACTACAAATCCACTGCTCTCTGCGGCTATTTTTTCCATATATGGTAGGATAGTGTGATACCTGAGGTGGGGGAGGAGGGGGGCGGGAGGGGAGAGAGATGGATGCACTCACAGACCTGCTTTACCATTTGTGAAGCTCCCTCTCGGCAGGAAGGACTTGAACCCAGATCCTTTTGCATGGTATTATGTGCACTCAAGTGGTTGTACCACTGCCTGGCCCCCAGAACTGACTCTTGACTGTTACATTCTGGGTGAATCTGGTGGCCCTGTGTTCTTCTCTTTTATTTTTAAAGTGTTTGTTTGTTTGTTTATGAGAAGGAGCACAAAGATCTTCTCCACCACTCAAAAAGATCTACTTTTTGTTGCGGTTCTCAGGAAGACCCAGAGACTGAACTCAGGTCCTCTCACATGCAAGGCATATGCTCTCTGACTCCCCACCCCCACCCTAGGTCTCTCCATGCTCTATGAGTGATCCACCCATCTATAAGGATTTGGCATTTGGGCAACAAGGGCAAAGGAAACAATATGGTAACAAAGCAGAGGTCGCTATAGGTCTCTTTAGTCTTGCCTTTGAAGATGTTTTCCTGACCAGGAAGAAATGCAGGAAGCCTAGTATCCACACTGTGCTCCGCAAGGTCTCTCTCAGACAGAGCACCCTGACCAGAGACCAGCGCGAAGTGTGACGGACTAACTTACCTGAACTCTCTTCCAGATCCTGAGGCATTGGCACCTGGCGGTCGTGTGGTGACAGAACAGGAGCCCACAGAGGCAGCGGATGGACTGAGGTCTTCAAGTCCCACAGAGGCTCATCCTTTTCTCAGTGACACTCTGACATCTGGTTTCTGTACCTTGTTGTAACCGAGGGAAAATGAACTCCTTGGCCCAATTTACCCCTTTCTCTGTTTTATGGTGGCAATGAAGAGTGACTTCATTTCTCAGCTCAAAATTTCTTAGGCTCCTTGTCTTCCTCACTGTCCCTTGACAATAAAAGTCTACAAATGGAACACAATCCTGACAAGTTTGGAAAATGTGCTTTTACATTCTCAGTTCAAAGTCAGTCTCTCCACTCCCAGGCCTGGGGGGCTTATTTGTTCTGAGATGATAGGTTCACTGTGGGGCTGTTTCTTCTACCAGGAGTGCATGGATTCCATGTTTTCATCACTATGGTCCCACTGAATCTTTACATCTGAGCAAAAGTCTCAGTGGCCAACTTCAGAGGACACCCTGACCTCAAAACTCCTCATGTGCCATGTTTTATTCTAAATGATGGGGTTTGGTGGGGGGGGGGGAGGAAAGAGACCCAGACTCTGCAGTTTATAAATCACCCTATAACACAGCCATGATATGGAAGGCATTCAGCCAGGATCATGAAAGGAAATATCTTTCATTCCCAGCCCTGAGAGTTATGTGAAGCAATAGAAAAAGGCTGCATACCCCAAAGGCATTCCGAAAGCAAAATGCAGGGGGAAATGTGAAAGTCAGAGGAAGGGTAGAGCTAGGAAAGATACAGAAGCAAGGAGAGTACAGCCAGACACCCGCTTCCTTGGCTGGCTGCCTCCTCAGCACAGAGAGCCTCTCCACTGCTTCTAGCTGTGAGTCTGGAAAGATCTTCTGCAATGGAGTGCAGAAGTGTTCTTGGAGCTTGAACTGGAGCTTGAACACACATAGCAAGGAGCACACCATACGGGGGAGTCATCTTCTGGTCCCTGGAATATAAGTTATTATCCAGGCATCATTGCCAGATGTTGGTGCCTCAACTCAACACCTATAGATGAGGCTAGGGAAAGCTGTCTCACTTACCTGACAGCAGGATGTGTGTGTGTGTGTGTGTGTGTGTGTGTGTGTGTGTGTGTGTGTGTGTGTGTGTGTGTGTATGTCAAAGAGAACTCAGTGAAATACAAAAGCACAAAGGTGGCAGCGATACGGTAACTGACTAGCAACATTACTAGCCATCAATACTAGGCACTGGTCCTGCTCATTTGTTACACAACACTTCTGCTGCTGATAACAACCTATGACAAGATAGCTGTTTCAGTCTCTGCTTGACAGGTGAGAAGACAGAGCTCATGGAGATGTAGTAGTCTTGGCTCATACCACTGGCCCTGGTGAACAGCCAGGAAGGATACACGCTGCTCAATGTTATTACAGCATCAAAGCCAATAGGCCTTTCATTAAATAAATACAAAGTCCCACTAACAACAACACAAGGTAGAATAGCATGGAGATGTAGACCCCAGTGCCAGGAAGAGCCCAATGAGAATCCACGCTTTGCTATCTAGCAGTCCCATGCCTTTGGGAAAGATGCTGAACATTTCTGTGCCTCAGTGTCTCTTTTACAAAAAGGGAGTTCCCATTTTACAGGAGAGCTGCCTCACAATGAAGTGCTGACAACTACATGAAATGCACACATAACACTCAAGCTTTCTGTGCAAGTAATCCCTCTTTAAATGCTAGCATCAGAAAAAAAGTCATTGTTTATTAAATGGTCTCTCTGCTAAGAGGGGACATGGAAAAGATGACTCATCTCACAGTTCTTGTTACTTTCTCTCAAAATTCAATTTTTAAGATTTTATTTATTTATTTATGAGAAAGATGGAGGGGAGAGAAAGAACCAGACATCACTCTGGCACATATGCTGCCAGGGATCAAACTTGGGACCTCATGCTTGAGAGTCCAAAGCTTTATCACTGCGCCACCTCCCGGACCACTCAAAATTCTTTAGCTCTCTCTTAAATGTCACATTATAAATCCTCTCAACAACTGAAAATGTATTTAAACCACACTTAGGAAGCTATTAACAGAACTGCTTATAAGTACGTACTCTTTCAGAATCATACTTCTAAAAATAACTTGTTATGGGCTTCTGTTTAGTTCTTTTGTAATTGCCGAATTATATTTTTGTTGCGACTCTATTAATTTAAAAATGCTATCTTGAAGTCAAAATTTGTATTTCAGACATCAACATATAGGTAAGTAACACTTTTTTAAAAATGTGTGCAGTATGCTTATTTTCTCTGTAGAGTTTTAAATGTTAAACTAAATAAATTGACCATAATGGAAATGATTTATGAGCAAGCTGGTTTGCTCAGGCATTATAAACAAACATATACTATGCAACGCTATGTTGAAAATTATGAATTTTTTTCTAGCTTGAATTTACATTCCATGGTGATAGTGTTATTAATGCTAAGTGAAACACACACACACACACACACACACACACACACACACACACACACACACACACACACTTCAGCTCAGTTGTGAAAGAGAACCCAACCCAAAACTCTGGTCACAGAAATAAAGAGTAAAACAGGAGTTTGGTGGCCTTTCATTTTGCTTTAGGAAGGAGAAAAACAGTAACTCACAGGCTTACCTCCCCGCTGGCAGCTTGCTTTGTTTCTTTGGCCCCTATAGAATCTGCCATTTTAATGCTCAGCTATATACTGAAGACTGTCAGACATAATGAGGCAAATGCCCTATTCCTAGTTGAAAGTGAAAAGTAGTTTATTTAATGTTTATTAAGATTGCAATAACCATTTCCACATGTAATGGTTTCATCCTGCCTTTGAAAAACTTCAGGTGCCCACACTAACCACTTCAGGTTGATGGTGTGCTCTGAGTCCCTGGCATACCTAGGGGAGTTTTTGTCCTCAGATACACTTCTTGGGCTGAGGTCCAAGGACAGTGCCTTGCTGGGGTGGCTGCAGCCTGCACTTCTGCACAGCTCTAACACCAGTATCTGTGATCTGCCAGATACCCATCAGCCCAGTCCCGATAACAACCTTTTGTTCATGAGCAGCTAATGTTTTGCTAAGTGGGGAAGGATGACTCAGAATGAATACAGACTTTCCAACCTTAGAACTTTCTGGAGGAAAGAAGCCTTCCCTACAACCTGAGAAGTTCATTTTACTCTACAGCCTTGTGTGGCTCCAGACCACAACAGCTTTCTCCACCCCAGAGGACCAGCCCAGGGACACAGCTGACTTGGAATTGGACAGATGGCCCCAGCTTCTGTCTGGGCCCTCTCTGCCAAGGGCAATTGCAAGCCCAATGGCCTCCAGCCCATGGAGAGAGGTACACATTTTCAAGGGACATATGACTTAATCCCACGGCCTCTATAGTCAGTTCCTGCTGCACCTTGGCCTCTAGACAATACTTGACCATGGAGATAAGAGTCCTCACACATGGATAGAGGTGAACAACAGTATTCTAGAGTAATACCTGCCTCTCCTTCTGCACAGCCTCTTACTCTGCAGACATTTGAATCTGGCTTCAAATGCTCAGGCCTGGCAGGGGCTGGCTTCCACCCCGTTCCCTGGACCTCACTGTCTCAGTCTTTACAATAATACAACACCCTATCCCACCCCTTCTTTTCAACCTTTCTTATTTTCCAACTTTCCTTCAGCTGGAGTTGTATATGAGAGGAAGAAGGTGAGTCACATGCCTGTGAGGAATGAGATCACTGCTTCCCCTCTGAGCAGGCTTGCTGTCTGCTAGTAAGGGTTACTGGAAGAAAGCGGAAAAGCTCGATTTCCAGAGAGCCATCTGGCTCTACCAGACTCCCACTGATGCTAATCTGTTGGTTTCTTTTCCCCTATTCTCTCTCTCTTTTTTTTTAATCCCAAGGAACACTTCATCTGCAGCTGTAGATGCAGACCTGTTCCGAGTGAAAGCGAGTGTTCATTTGGTACACATATTTATACCGACATTATCTCCCCTTCCACTCCCCCTTGTAGGTGTCAGGACATCACTGTTATCATTGGTGGGTCTATGCAGTTGTCAGTGTCAGGGCTCTACTTTCAAATGGAAATCAGGCAATTATGCTCCACTTGGAGAAATCTGACAGATGCAGAGGTTTTACACCACTGTCTGTGTCATGAGGACAAAGGCGGCCAATGCTCCCAGGGGATGGTTAGATAAAGAGAATATGCTTTGAGAGCGTAGAGAAATCCAGGAATAATTAACTGCATGATGAGAGTTCATAGATCCTGTGGCTGTTTAACTTCAAAATGTGATAATGATATGTCAACGAGCTGTTAAACTCATCCTTGTAAAGGAGGCATTAGACAACAGATCACAATGTGAGTTCAAACAGAGGCAACACAGCTCTGGGCATCTGTTTCCCAGTTTCCAAATGCAAAGAAAGCTTCAGAGCAGTTTCACTTGTTTCTCTCCTTCTGGCCCCTGCACAGGGAGCCCTAGCAGACTAAAGCAATGGAGAGGCTACAGGCAGCCCCATGCCTGCCAGCCTGATGCAGTAGCTTCCTGTCAACATGCAGTGTTACATTCAATGTTTATTCATGCAAAATATGGTGACAACAGCATCCTGCCTGCTACTGGCTGGGGCTTGTTCTGTACCAAGCACTAGATGCATGCTCTAGTATTCAAGTATGAAGGAGCTGTTACTATTCATATTTACAGCTGGGTGAACAGGCACAGAGGTTGAGTGGAAGAACAGGGCATCAGATTTAGGCCTGCCCGACTCTGGTCTTCACTCTCCACCCCTGGGGTGTGCTCTCTCTAATGTATCAAAAGAAAGTAGGAAGATGCTCATGCAGCTTTTATAAAGCTTTTACACCAGACACATACAGCTAGAATGAACTAAAAGAGAGAAACAATTCAGTGCAGAGTTCAGTCTATGACTTTGGGCTTTAGTAGCCCATGAATTTCCCCAGGTGCAGCTTCATTGGGTTACAACATAGCAGAACCTAATCAGAACTAAGAGAGAACATTCTCTCTCCCTGAAAAAAAAAGTTTCTTAACTATGCATATGACAAATAAGATAAGTCTACATAGGTGACATTTTGAAAATCCATTAAGTTCATATACTAATTTAACAAAGCTGAATATTTTAGGAGACAAAATATATACTTTTTGTTTGTTTCCATTGTTATTGCTGGGGCTCCATGTCTGCATTATTCTACTGTTGCTTTTTCTTTTTCTCTTTTACCAAAGTGACTTACAGAGAGAGGGAGAGGTAAGAGACAAAGAAGCAGACACTTGCAGCACTGTTCTACTGTTTATGAAACTTCCCCACTATAGGTGGGAACTAGGTCCTGAATCCAGGTCCTTGTGCATGGCAATTTGAGTACTCTACTGGATGTATCATCACCAGGCACCCCCACTCCCATTACCCATAAGCTGATTTCTTGCCAGTAACTCCTTTTTCCATTTAGCAGTTCCTATGGTTTGAGGGGCAACAACGTTATGGAACAATCTGTCTAATGTGCTCACTATAAGGTCTTTTAAAAATGTTTTATTTATCTTCTATTGTATTTATTTATTTATTGGATAGAGACAGCCATAAATCAAGAGGGAAGGGAGTGACAGAGGAGAGAGACAGAGAGACATTTGCAACACTGCTTCACCACTCACAAAGCTTTCCCCCCTGCAAGTGGAGACTGGGGCCTCAAACCCAGGTCCTTGCACATTGTAACATGTGTGCTCAACCAGGTGCACCACCACCCAGCTCCAACATTGTAAGTTCTTGATACATCAAAATGTATTTCAAATTAATCATTTGACCAAAGTAAAAGTTTATTGACAAATCTTTAACATGTTTCTAGATTCAATAAAAGATGCCCAAGTAATAGAGATTATTTATTAACTAAATAAAACCTGAGGGATCTACTAATTCACCAGTGATAAACAAGCATACCCATTAATCATGTTAACCTCCCAAATGTATAAAAAACTTAAAAAATTCAAGAGCTTTTAATCAATTTATTCTAGATAAAGTTTTAAAAACCCCAATTAAAGAGGAACTGATATTGCATTTTCTTTTCCTTTTTAAACTCACTTATGTTAGATTATTATAATAATCTTGTGATCAACTTTTTCAAATTACTTTAATTGATAAAATCAAAATTGGTTTTGACCTCACTCTTCCATAAGCAGTAAAGCAAATTGCTGGTCACTGTGGATACAAGTAAACCAGCAGAGATATAGTAGTGCAGGAAGGCTTCCCAGTAATCATTCCAGTAAAAATACATCAAATGTCTTTATATCTGATCATGGACAATATGAACTTTGAAAAAACATACTGGTTATTAGAAAAAGAAATAGAGACAGTGGACAGACTATGTGGAAAACACATGCTAAATTTTTCAGATTATATCCTCCACACGCTTGCGAGAATTTTTTCAGACTGAGCCACAGTTATGCATTGAAATGATTCACAGTGCCCAGATGCACTGGGTGGAGAATAGTTGAAAGCCACTGGTTTATATCAACATGTTAACAGTGGTCATCTTTAGAAGCTAAATTGATGGCTGACTTAATTTTTTTTCTTATTGTTCTTCCGAGTTTTTGAAATAATTATGTGATGGGTTTACAGAATGATGCTTAAATGAGTGGGCTCTGGAATGAAGCCACATGATTGGGAGTCTGGCTCTGAAGCTTGCTGGTTCCTGAAAATTACTTTCTACCTTAGGATTCTCAGTTTTCTTTCATTATAATGAAAACCCTTTCAGTGCCTACTTCAGGAGATTAGTATGATAATTACAAATAAAGCTTATAAAGTACCTAACACCTTTTATATGTATACTGTGATGGGCTATTTAGGAGTAAATCTTGTCTATACAATCCACATCTGTATAGAAATAGAAAAGTAGAAATCCTAAGCCTCATACATGAAAACAACAAAATTTTCATGTCCCACATTATCTGATCACCTGACCTAAGTGAGCCCACCCCTTTTTAGTTCCTTCTACATAGTTCTCCATTTTTTTTTTTTTTTCAACTCCATTTTCTAATCACTGTAACTTGAATTTAGCCTATTTGTCTATGGACTAAGATAGAACACCATGACTGATTTTAAGTTACCAACTGATGTAACAAATAGCCTGCAAAGCTCCAGGATATTAAACAATTGGAACTCCTGAGCCAGTGTACTACTGACCAATCTACTGTAACTATTTCAGTATTTTAAACTGCATTTCAGATGGTAACTTGGGTTTCCCCTCTCTATACCCTAGGACTAGCACAGATAAGGCAATTCAGTCATAGGTAAATTATAGTGGCAGATTGCAACATTGTGGTTTTAAAACAAATATTAAGCCATAAGTAAGTCAGATGGCCAACATATTAAATATACATCTATTTAATTCTTGGTTCACAGTCTTGGAATTTCCCAAGTGCTGAAAATATTAAAGGAAGCCAGTGAAAGTTCACTTGGCTAGTGAACTGCACTGCCTGTGTACAACACAGATTCAAGCCTGGCCCCCAGTGCACTGAAGGAAGCCTCCATGCTGTGGTCTCTTTCACTCTCAAAAAGGAAAGAAGGAACAAAGAAAGTGTTAAGGGTACGTTTTGTTATGTTACTGAGGAAATTTTGGGAGAACATTTGAAGATAGGAGTTGGTTGTCAGAGGAACCATCATGTGATAGAAAAACTGGAATTGGGGGGCAGGTGGTGGTGCATCCAGTTAAGCACACATAGTACAAAGTGGAAGGACCCACACAAAGATCTGGGATGGAGCCCCTGGCTCCCCACCTGCAGGGAGGGCACTTCATGATCAGTGAAGCAGGCTTGCATATTTCTATCTTTCTCTATTCCTCTCTATCTCCCCCTCCTCTCTCACTTTGTCTCTATCCTATCCAATAAAATGGAAAAAAATGGCCACCAGGCACAGTGGATTCAGAGTACTGGCACTGAACCCCAGCAATAACCCTGGAGGCAAGCAGATAAAGAAACAAAAAGAAAGAAGGAAAGAATGAAAGAAAGAAAGAAAGAAAGAAAGAAAGAAAGGAAGAAAGAAAGAGGAAATTGGATTTTTCATTCCCCAGCCCCTGCCCTGCAGGAAGACAGTAGGGCTAGACATTGAATTTAAAGCCAGATGGCCAAAGAGGGGCTTTACAGAAATGTTGGTAAACGTGAAAGTTTGGGAAAATGGTGCAAGGAATCTCCACAGCTTAGCCTATGTTTCTCTCCCATTGGCTATTCTAATGGCTTTTAATAGATATCTTTTGTAATGAATTGCTAGAGCTGATGAGTAAACAGGTTTCTTGAGTTCTGTGAGCTGCTCCAGAAAAATAATAGAACCTGAGGTGGATGGGCCACAGTCTACTTGATAGCCAGTCAGCCAGAAGCACAGATGAAAATCTGGACCTTGATAGGTACCTAGGGTCTGAGATGGTGGCTGTGGGAACCTTCGATCTACAGCCATTTGGTCAGAAGTGAAGGCTTGCTTGGAGCTTGAAGTCAGTATTTGAAGTGGACAGTCTTGGAAGACTGATCCTCTGACCTGTGGAATTCGAAGCTGTCTCCAGGTATACAGTATAAGAACCTGGGTCCACCTGCATATTAGATGTCAGGTGCAGGCAAAAACTGTAAAGTCATGGGCCCCATGGAATTTACCTAAAATAGACCTATTAGTTTTTTTCCAAAACAGAGACCCAAAATCTTCATCTGCAATATTCTTGTCTTTAGGCTCATGATTAGTCAACAAATTGTTCTGCTTTATATCTTAACTCTTTTCAGCCACCAGGTTCCAGATGCTAATATGATGCCAACCGGCCTTCCCTGGGCAGATGATCCCTCCATGTGTCTTGGAGCCCTGCCTTTCCAGAGCCCTGCCCCACTAGGGAAAGAGAGAGACAGGTTGGGAGTATGGATTGACCTGTCAATGCCCATGTTCAGTGGAGAAGCAGTTACAGAAGCCAGACCTTCCACCTTCTGCATCCCACAATGATCCTGGGTCCATACTCCCAGGGGGTTAAAGAATAGGGAAGCTATCAAGGGAGGGGATTGGATATGGAGCCCTGGAGAGTGGGAATTGTGTGGAAATATTTTATACTACAGTCTTGTCATTATTTCCATTTTATAAATAAAAATTTTAAAAAAAGGAATTGAGCAGAGTTTTCAAAAGCTCTGCAGGTGTTTGAAAGTTGCCTGTTTATTTGGGGAAATCTCCATCTTCTCAATGGGAATCAGGCTCCAGTACACTAAAAATACAAGACTATTAGTTATAGCCAAAGATATGACCATTTTCTGGGTTGGTTTTTATTATCCTGGTAGTAAAGTGTAAGATTCCTTGGAAACCAATAGGGTCATAAAAGTAGGACCTATTATTACCTCCTCAAATAGCTGCTGAGGAAAGGAGCAAAGCTGTGGGTTATTTGGAATTTCCTTAAGATTCAAGCATTTTTTTAAAACTGATTTCAAAAGTCAAAATAATATTAAAAGGTAAACATTAAGATGTCTCTTACTTCTACCCCTAGCTACTATGTAACCAAAGAGGATAAACTCCTTTTTGTGGATCAAAAACTTAAGCTTCATAGCTTGTACTTAACCATTAATACTGCTTTTGTTGTAATCTGAGTTCTGGAAAATGAGGTTTTAAGTGGTTATTTGCTTTCCCCAAAACAGTTCTCAGGTGTGCAGGCCTGTCCTGCTAAAATGCATGGGCTGTGGGAATGTTTCCAGTCACCAGTGTTCTCTGCTCCCCTGCCTTCCCCTCTCCATGGCAATTACTGAAAAGCCAGGCCTTTTAGAACTCAGATTGATTAAGTCTCAAATCACGAATGCAACCAAAGTAACTGAATCCAGTCTGGCAATAATCCCTTCATAATCAAATCCAGGCCATGTTAAGTAAGGTAGCCACACCCTGTTTGTCAGGCTAGTGCTATGGAATCTAAAACTTTAATAAAAGAATTTTAGGAAAGCTACCCATTATAAAATAGATCAAGTAGACATCTTTGAAAACCTAAGGTGCTTTTACCTAGATTAAACTGATCCTTCAAAGGAATGGGCTTGAACTGTCTAACATGACTAGAGGAACGAGGGAGAGGATGGCTAGGTAATACTGAAGAATTGGATTGAATTTAACGCTAGCAGCTGGTATACTGGGACCAAGAAAACAGGAAGACAGTTTTCATGGCTCAAATTCTCCCTCATCCTCCCAGATGGCTGTATTCCTGATTACAATGGAGAATAGTTAAGGCCCTGATAGTTTTGTTCTACAGGGTCCATGATCCTAGAGGTAGGAAGAAACCTCTGATAAGTCTTTGACTGTCCTGCCCTCCTTCACATACACCTATATAAAAGACCTACACTCCTTGGAGGAGGGCTTAATCTTAGCAAACTCTTGCCTTAGATTACAACATAAAGCAGATATCCTTTTCTGAAAAAAGTCTGGCTTTTTGTGGCACTGAACAACTCTTGTCTGGCTTAAAGATCACTTCTTAAAAGCAAAGCAAGAAAGCCCAGTGATACTGTTCACATTAAAGAATTAATAAGATACTGCAATTTGTCTATTTTCATTGTTAACCAGTGAAATTAATACAAACAAAATTTCTATATGTTTTTTAAAAAGGTCAAAAAATTCCGTTCACAAAAATACATTTGTTTAAAACTTATTTTTACCTTCTGAACTCCTTTGGCCTTATAAACCTTCCTGTAAGCAGGAAGCCAGTTTCATGCAGTCATAAACCCCACCATTCTTTTTACAGGTTTTTTTTTTCCTTTGCAAATGTAAACACTTATGTTGAAAAGCATTCACTAGGAATATAAATGAGCAGGAAAAAAAAAAAGAAAGAAATGTTAGTCACTTTCACCAATTAGTTGCCTCTGGTTGGCTTGTTAAAAGTTGACGGTTAAAAGTGACTTGACTGTTTTTCAAAGTCAAGGCTTTCTTCTCACCTGGGTAAAAGAGGTCTCCTGACTGGGCTCAAGCCTGCCTAAGCCTGCCCAATCCCAGTGCTCTGGAAAGGCTGCATCCTCACAAGGCTGTTAGCCAGCCTTTGTGGAGTCTCCTTGGAGCACAGGTTTCAACCACAACTTATCTTGGAATTGCCATTGCCTTTCAGAACACAGCACCTGGCAGAGAAAAAGTGAAATTATATCCCTAAGGGATTCTCCACATCTAGAAGAGCTGAGACAGTCTCCTGATTGTAAGTTTCCCATTCTGAGGAAAGGGCTGAGCAAGTTAGGCACTACTAAATTTCCTTCTTTCCCCCAGTCTCCTTTCTGGCCACATGTGTCTAAATCCCAAACCTTACAGCCCTTTTCCCTGGAGTCCTCTAGTCCATACCTAGTGCCTCTGATCTATTCTGTCTGAGAACGCATATATCTATCTACTCAAAGCCAAACTCCTAGGCCTGCCAACAAAACAGATGTAATTGGAGGTGATTACATTTATGTGCAGTTGAGGGGAAAGACAACTATAGGATGGTTTCACTCTTATGTGGACTCTAGAGAAATGACACACATGAATTTGCAAAACATAGCAAAAAACAAAACAATACCCAAAAGTAAGCAGTCTCAAGGACTTTGTGACAATTCTGGTAGTTATCATTGGGAGGGTAGGTAACAGAACTTTAGTAGAGGAAGTGGAACGGAACTACACTTTGTAATCTTATAATATTGTAAACCGCTATTAATCACACAAAAATAAACAACTAAAAGAAGAAGGCTGTGATATGGGACAAACAAGATAACTTATTTGAGACCACCTCTGTTTGTCATCTGCCTGGCCCAAGCTCTAGTCCTGGCATACTGGATTGGAGCACCCTGGCACAAGGAGAAGCTCTGAGGCTGTGATGTCACTTTCCTTGTATTTGAAATCAACCAGAAGGATGAAATTTTGCATGTGCAAAGTAGGAATAAACAGATAGATAACCCCCCCTCAATATCTCCATTTCCAGCACAGAAACAACATACAGTGGGAAAAATCTCAACAACCTAAGTTTCTTTGATGATTTTTCATTCTGTCTTTTGGATGAAAATTTTTACATCCTTTATTTGGGTCATTAAGACATAGCTGATAAATTTTATTTCTTAATTCTTTTGAAAATTTCCATAGAAACTTCACCTTAGTTTCTGAAATCATTTTTAAATTTTACTTTAAAAGTAGGTAGTAAGCCATATTTTTTATAATACCTATACCTAGATATTTGCATAGCATGGATACATAGTATGCTAAGGGTTCTCAAGACCTTTTATATTTGCTATAAAGGCTCATAAGCATGTGCTCAAGTTCACACTTCCCACCTGCAGGGGGTAAGCTCCATGATCAGTGAAGTCAGTCTGCAGGTGTCTCCCTCTCTGTCTCCCCTTGCCCTCTCAATTTCTCTCTGTCCTATCCAATAAACATTAAAAAAAAAAATGGCTGCTGGGAGCAGTGGATTCATAGTGCTGGCACTGAGCCCCAGTGATAACTCTGGTAGTGGTGGAGGGAGACTCAAAGGAATTCTATTCACAGGTACACCTAATTACAGTGTGTAGTGAGGGAAAAAACACAGGTAGAAGAGTCAGGAGGTAGTGCAGTGGGCTAAGCACATACGGCGGTAAGTCCAAGGACGGGTCTAAGGATCCTGGTTCGAGCTCCTGGCTCCCCCACCTGCAGGGGGGTGGCTTCACAAGCGGTGAAGCAGGGCTGCAGGTGTCTCTTTCTCTCCCCATCTTCTCCACTCTCTCCATTTCTTTCTGTCCTGTCCAACAACAATGACATCAACAACAGCAATAATAATAATAACCACAACAATGATAAAACAACAAGGGCAACAAAAGAGGAAGAAATAGCCTCCAAGAGCAGTGGACTCATGGCACTGAACCCCAGCAATAACCCTGCAGGCAAACAAAACAAAACAAAACCAAGCAGAGTCTGGAGAAATCATGAGCAAGTTTCCTTATGCTGTCTTCTCTCCTGTGAAGTCACATGGAGTGCATTCCAGTTGCAGCAACATGCAGACAATACCCAGGAATCTCATCAGAC
Source organism: Erinaceus europaeus (assembly GCF_950295315.1). Lineage (NCBI taxonomy): Eukaryota > Metazoa > Chordata > Mammalia > Eulipotyphla > Erinaceidae > Erinaceus > Erinaceus europaeus. The sequence continues at coordinate 83,042,638 of NC_080168.1, read as the reverse complement.
ACTGGCCCAAGGCTTTTGTTGTTTTTTTTAATGTTATTTTTTATTAGTGATTTAATAGTGGTTTATCAGATTACAAGGACAGAGCTCCACACCACACCCACTACCAAAGTTATGCTTTCAACCCTTCAACTATAGATAACCACTATGACTCTTACCCCCTCCGACTACACCCCCCCATACACGTCTTTCTTCTACTTCTACTCCTTCTCCTTGCAAGTTCTTATGTTTCAATTCTCTCTATTTTATATATGACTAAGGTTTTCACTGAAGGTTAGATACATGGGACTCTTTGGCTGGCATATTCCAAAATTCCAGCTCCCCAGAGGGAAAGGTATTTAGCATAAATGAAAAGGCCACAGTGCACTTCTCTTATCCTACCAACCTAAGGAATTGTTTACCAGGCAAGTTTCTAGACATCATCAACCTAGAGCCAGCCTAGCAAATAAGCAGCTTTGTTTTTCAAGGATATTACTCTCAGTCCTGCTGTGTTAAGTTAGCACATGTGGTATGCTGAACTAGTCTCTGCCTTCCTGAAGTTCTGTATCACTGGGGGGTAAAACATTCATTTAATTATTATATCTACAAATAGAAACAGGCCTCCAAGAAGGAGTGGTACAGAACACCATCAGAACTGCCACAGGAAGACCTCAATTGGCCAGGAGATCAGAGGAGACTTCTTAAAAGTTTCCACATGGCAAACTCAGAAGGAACATGAAGCAGCTTAGGCAAGGAAAGCAGGTGATAAAACAGATTACTGTTAAAAATGAAAATTCACCCCAAGTAGCCAAAAGTGAACCATGAAAAAGCCTATGTTCTAAAAAATCCCCATCTAAAATTTTCAGGTCCTCCCTTCAATCTTTCACTCTTACCCTCCCAACTAAACCTTAAGGCTCAACCATGACTACAATTAACTTTTTTGTTTGGAAGCCTTTGGTTTGAATGCATATAAAACTACCTTCTAGACAGTTAGACTTGGGCACCAATTCCTAGTCCAATTTGGAATTATTTTGGAATGCCTGGAGTACTTTGAGTACTCTACTTGCCTACCATATTTTGAAGCTTAACAAACAGAAAATTAACTCTTCAGAACATCAGCAAACAAGACATTTTTGGCTTCATAACACTTTGACCTTCCTTGTTAATATCAAGGAAAATTAGTTTTCCTTTCTTATAGTTTATGATAACTTGTTTTCCCTTTTAATAAATTTGTTGTGTGTGTTTACTTATCTCACTGAGCAACTGGCAGTAGTTCTGAACTTGAAGCCAACTGAAGTTACTGATGTTTACCCCCACAGATCAGTCGTTACCCTGTTCCTTTGTTTCACCCAAGGATATACTTGCACAACTCACCCCATCCTGCTCCTCAGCAAATCCGTTAAAAACAGACTGAGAGCTGCACTGTTCATTCTAGAATTGGCCTGATCGGTCAGTGCTGTTCTTTACCCCATGAGTATATTTATATTGTTTCCTGTATTTTATGGTATAAGCATGGTAGAAAGTTGGTTTGTCATGGGCTGGGAGGTAGCATAATGGGTTAAGCACACATGGTGCAAAGTGCATGGACTGGCGGGCGGTGTAAGGATACTGGTTCGAGCTCCTGGCTCCTCACCTGAAGGAGGGTCGCTTCACAGGTGGTGGAGCAGGTCTACAGGTGTCTGTCTTTCTTTCTCCCTCTCTGTCTTCTCCTCCTCTCTCCATTTCTCTCTGTCCTATCATCAATGACAGCAATAACAACAACAATAATAACAACAATGGCAAACAACAAGAGCAACAAAAGGGAAAAAATAGCCTCCAGGAGCAGCGGATTTGTGGTGCATTCACTGAGCCCCAGTGATAACCCTGGAGACAAAAAAAAAAAAAAAGAAAAGAAAGAAAGTTGGTTTGTCACCATTTTAAGAGTGAATGAAAATATTTATAGTCATCAAATATACATTTAAAACATGCTCATCTAACTTCAGGAAAGCAGAACAGGGCAGCATGGCATGGCTTAAAAAAAAAAAAGACCTATATATCACAAAGCACATTATGAGACCTAAGTATTTTAAAAATCTGAAACAATGCAGAGTCAATATCCATACATCTGTAGGTGTGGAGACTTCTGACTACATAACACATTCATTGGTTGTAAAGGCAGCTGGTGGCATTTTCAAGAGCCATAACAGATCATTTCTAGGAGGAAAGCAAAAATTACTGATCAAAGAAATAAAGCAAGCATAATTAGTACAGTAAGATACACCTTTTTGCACTTGATTTTCTGGAAGGTGCAGAAGATGCTGTACCCCTTAGGAAGTGTCTTTAAGATACACAAGACGTAGCAAAGCTTTGTATGGACCTGCTGTCACTTGTCCCTTTTCCGTCTTTGTGCTGCCACCTAGAGAGAAAAGGAAAACTAGTAACAGTTACCTGAAATCCCAAATAGTTTCTAAAAAAGGGAAGGCCAGGAGGGTTGGTGTAGTCCTGAGAGTCAGCAGTTACCTAAAGGTGCATTTTTTTTTTTACCTCTAAAAGATATCAGCTGAAACAAGGGGTTCTCCATTTGTGGAGTGATCACATTCTAGGCTAGTATAAGGTTCCTGGAGAGTGTGTAAGAGAACTACCAGCACTCCAAGGGAGTGGAATACACCAGTTACATTTATGGAGTGGACATCATAATTTTAGAAGAAAAAGGAAAATATAAAAACACAAAAACAAAGCTCTAAGATGAATAGTTCTTAAATTACTTTTCTTTTTTTTTTTTGTTTTCATCTTTTTCTTAATGGCAGATTTTGGCCCCACTGTTTAAAAATATCTAGACTTGGTGACGGAAAGAGCCCTTAATGTCCCTCTGAAGAATGCCACTGAACAAATTTAAGTACTATAGCTGTTCTTTTACTAAGTACAAAGTTTAACAATTTACTCTGGAGCCTTAAGTTAACTCAAAAAAGCACTAGGTAAGATGTGACCAGCAAGGCCTTTCTCTTACCTGCCCCCACCCCATCTGTCCACATTTAAGTTGCACTTTTGCCATCATCCTGACACCATTTTTTCTGGTTTTTTTTTTTTTTTTGAGTGGAACCTTCCCTAAGTATGTTTGTCTGCCATGTTCACAGATGTATAATTCTAGAGTCTAGAACACTATTTGGCAGGTAGTGGAAATTCAGCGTATGTTGCTAATCTAATATATGAATCTCCTTGCTTTCCTTTTTCTTCTTAAAGAACTGGTAATGTGACTAACTTGTATAAATATTCTGGTTAAAATACTTGTTTAGGGTTAACAGTTCTTTTAATGTCTGTGAAGAACCCCTGATTCCTCTGTAAATCAAATCAGTGTTTTTTCCAGTTTTCTAATATGTGTGACTAGTGTGAGAACACCTGAGTAACATTTTTTTTTTCTAGAATTATCATCAGGGTTATAGCTGGAACTTGATGTCTACACAATGAGTCCACTGCTCATGGAGGTGTTTAGGCGGTTTTTTCTGTTTGTTTGTTTTCTTGTTTAGTTTGTTTTTGTAGATACAGGGAGAAGTTGAGAGGGAAGGGGAAGTGGGAAGGAGAGAGGGAGAAAGAAGACACATTTTTAAGACTGGGGACTTGAACATAATCCTTATGTGTATGATAACGTGTGAGCTCTATGGAGTGTGGTACAGGCAGATCCTCTTAATATTTATTAACAAAAGTAAGTGCTCAAAATCTAACAGACGCCTGAATTAAAGATTTAATATGTGAATGTACCAGCCAAGCAGTAGTTTTATTTAATTTCTGGGTCACTACCACTAAAAATAAAACAGAATTAGTCTAATGCTTACTTTCTTAAAATAAAATTCACAATTAAAGGCCTACAGAAGGATAAATGTTCAAAATGCTATACAAATAATGGTTTGAATAAGAACTTCCAGGAGGCAAAAAATAGCATTGAACTCAGCCATTTACAAGTCTGTGACCTCAAGATGCCCATCCTTAAAACTGGGTTATAGTCCCTCTCTGCTCTGCGCTAGATAGTTGTTGTAAATGCTCCTTTTGATCCATACCATTTGCTATTATATTTTCTCATCTCAACCAAATCAATGCAACCAGGGCCACCTCGACATGTTTCACTTCGGACTGTGTTCAGACACCTGGCCTAGGATGTCAATCCTCTAGCTCCAAAAATCCAGTGAAAACTTTCCTAGCTCACAGGACTCCTAAGTTCCATTTCAGGTGGCACAACTCATGCAGAGTTATAGAACAAAGCCACAGAACCTAGATATAGACTCGAGCACATGAGATAGAGCACATGTATCCGTAAGTTAGGGGAAAATATAAACCTTACAGTTTATATTTTGTGACTCAATAAGTGCATCAAGAAAACAGAATAAGTGACTCAATAAGTGCATCAAGAAAACAGAAAGACCTAAAGAGGACACCATAAAGTACTTAAATATTCTCTACTTAGACCTAGATACCCTCCTCGCCTACTTCCTAATTCACTTCCCTCTATCACTCTAAGCCTAGCCTTGTCAGATAAAGTAAGGACTATAATAGCTGCATAAAGGCAAGAGACTGTGGTATACTTTAATTGATGGCCCTTTTGATCACTACCAGGCCACTCCATCATCTGAGGCCCTAAAACGGAATCCTGGGATTCCCACATAAATATGATGTGCCTAGACCTTTAACAGAACCCTCTCTCCACCATCATAAACATCATAAACCCTCTTGTGGGCCTTTACAGAACCTTGTCCTCTAATAACAATGTTAGAAATTGCACCACTCTCCAAAGGGAGGCTAGGTCAACATATTCTGCTACTTGAGGAAGACTGGTCCTGAAATGAGTGCAGTATAGAATGTTCCTAGTGATGACCATGGAATATGAGTTCGAACCGGCGGAGATGCAGAGGTTGCACGGGCTCCTGTCCTGAGTATGGATAAACATGGGTCCTAGGACAGGTCAATGGGGTTTACAATTAATACTATTTATATACTTTTCTCATATTTGGGAGCTACTCTCTGCCCTGATCTAGATCTAGGCCTATTGCCAACTCAGATACCATCATCCTAGACAATACTTTCATCCCATCAGCATGTTAGCTACTGGGCTCAGGCAAAATTAGAAAAGTCATGGGCCCCTTGGAATATACCTAATGTAGACTTCCTAGCTCCTTCCAACATGACAACCCCAAATCTCATTTGCTATATTCTTACCTTTAGGTTCCTGATTACTAAACAATTTGTTCTGCTTTATATCTTAATACTAGCCACCAAGTTGCAGACACTACCATGATACCAACCTGACTTCCCTCACCAATGAGTCTTGGATCCCCACCTCAACAGAGCCCTACTACACTAGGGAAAGAACAGGATGGGAGTTATAGATCAACCTGCCAATGCCCATGTCCAGTGGAGAAGCAGTTATAGAAGCCAATCCTCGCACTTTCTCCACCCCATAAAGATCTTTGCCCATACTCCCAAAGGGATAAAGAATAGGGAACCTTCCAGTGGAGGGAATGGGATGTGATACTTTGGTGATAGGAATTGTACCCTTTTTATAGCACAATCTTGTCGATCATTATTAAATCACCAGGTCCCATGAGATAGGGCATATGTATACATGTATCCATAAGTTAGGGGAAAATATATACCTGAAAGCACAAGTGCACAATAGTCTGCAGTGAGTCAATATATGCAGCAAGAAGAATTAAAAAGACATCATAAAATTCCTAATGAAATAGTTTCTACTTAGACTTACTTAGATACCCTCCTCACCTACTTCCCATTACACTTCCCTCAGTCATTCCAAAGCTAACCTTATCAAAGTAAGGATTGCAAAAGCTGAATAAGGTCAAGAGACTTTTTAGTCATTATTAGGCTACCCCATCAGCTGGGGCCCCAGTTGTGGTGTCCTGAGATTCCCAAACATGATGGGCTTAGACCTTGAATAGATCCCTTTCTCCATTTTTTACAGGTCATCTCCATCAGGAACAACATAATAGACCCCTTTGTGTACCCCCATAGAACCCTGCCCTCAATGTGGATCAACCGCAGTAGAGAATGTTCCATCCTCCAAGGGGAGGCTGGACAACATACTCTATATTCCACCTGAGGAAGATGGGGTCCTGAAATTGGGGCAGCTTGGAACGTTCCTACTCATGACCACAGAATGCAAGCTCAGATCTATAGGGATGCAGAAGTCACATAGGCTTCTAAGCAGAATATGGGCCCCAGATCAGATCAATGAGGTTTATAGTCAACAATATTCATACATGTGTCTTCTTCATATTTGGGAGCTACTCTCTTCCCTGATCCAGCTTTCTAGCCCTTTTTCCAGCCATGACATCATCTCCCCAGACAATAACTTGGGTCCACCTGCATATCAGATGTCAGGATCAGAAAACAAAACAACCCCCCCCCCCCAAACTAGTATAGTCATGGGCCCTTTGGAATATAACTAAAATAGGACTGCTATCTACAAAACGGAGACCCTCCCAACTCTTCATATGAACTTTTCCAGCCTTTAGGTTCATGATTAGTCAACAACTTGTTTAGCTTTATATGTTAACTATTCTTTCAGCCACCAGGTTCCAGATGCTACCATGATGCCAACCAGACTTCCCTGGGCAGACGACCCATCAATGTGTCGTAGAGCTCTGCTTCCCCAGAGCCCCGCCCCACTAGGGAAAGAGAGGTTGGGAGTATAGATTGACCTGCCAAACGCCCATGTTCAGCAGGGAAGCAATTGCAGAAGACAGACCTTCCACCTTCTGCACCCCATAATGACCCTGGATCCATGCTCCCAGAGGGCTAAAGAATAGGAAAGCGATAGCTAAAGAATAGGAAAGCGATAGGGGAGGGGATGGGATATGGAGCTGTGGTGGTGGGAATTGTGTGGAGTTGTACCCTTCTTATCCTATGGTTTTTGTCAACATTACCTTTTTATGAATAAATATTTAAAAAATTCCTCAATGATCTAGTCTCATCTCACAGGCTTGGTGTCTACATGGCACCTACCACTGTTTCCAGTGACTATTTTTATCCTTCTTCTAAATAAAGGATAAGCGACAGAGAGATAGAGAAGGCAAGAGAGGGCTGGGGAGACAGCATAATGTTATGTAGATGACTTTCATGCCTGAGTCTCTGAGCTTTCAGGTTCATCTTCAGAGCCACCATAAACCAGAGCTAACCTATGCTCTGGAAAGCAAATATTAAAAAATAAAATGAGAGAGGGTGAGAGAGACACAGAGAAAGAAGAGACATCACTGTTCCACCACCTGTGACGCTTGCGTCCTAAAGGCACTCCCATGTAGAGCCCAGGGCTCTAACAAAGGTCCTTATATACAGTAACATGTGTGCTCTATTAGGTAAGTCCTCTGTTGGTCCTTTTTTTAAAAACAGTAATTTGTGTATGTGTGTGGGGGGGCAGCTTGAAATCTTCATCTCACTTATATCTCTAAAAGTGAAAATCTGTTTACTGTTGTCGTAAGTTTGCATATAATATAAACAACAGCTCAAATTTAATGTCAATGAGTTAATTTTCAGTTTTCACTTCCAAACTGACTTTGTGCTTTGCCAGGGCCCTAAGGAAGAGAAGTATGATTTTTGCTAGAAAAATATCTGAAACAAGAAAACACAACTGGACTTCAAGTCCACATTCCACATAGACATAAACCTAGAAAGACAAAAGAGCCTGAGGGTCAGAGTACAAGAAAATTTTAAACTCAAGATTAACCAGACATACATAGGAAAGAATGTTGCTAATCTGAGATCAGTTTCAGAAATACATACGGTTTGATGAAATTGATGGAGGGTTTTCTGTGTGTACACAAGTGGTTTTATAGTTTGCAGAATTTTTTTTTAAGTTTTTCCCTAAATTCAGCACATTAATCATAGAGCAAAATGACATATGAGAACAAAGGGCCAAGAGACGAGTAAGCTAACACATCCTAATGCTTTGTATAATAATGTCTAAAAGGGCTCTAGTTTGAAATTCTTTACTGACTTTGAAAGAAAGATAGGCTACATGTGTGCATAAATACATGTTTATGTGTACTTACTATGTATATGTGCTGATACAAGCCTATATTGATTTGTTAACATTATTCTCAAAATATTTGTGTAAAACATCTCTACCTTTTCAATTGCTATTCAGAGTTAATGCTATACCTTGAAACTAAGAGTAGAATCTTCATCTTGGCATGAGAGACAAAGTCAAGTATGGGAAGGAAAAAAACAAAACAAAAACAACCAATGATGATTTCCCAAATTTCCACTTATAGTTAAGGTTCACAAGTTATAAGTTCCCACTTAAAGCTCTTAGTATATAATGTACAACATGGTAACTATAGTTCATAACGTTGCACTTGAAATATGCAAAGAGAATATACCTTAGAGCTCCTACTACACACACACACACACACACACACACACACACACACACACACACACACACAGTAACTATGTGACAGATAATACTGACCTGATCAATGACTGATTACAGCAAACATTTCACAGTATGTACATGTAAACGTCACATGATATACCTTAACTATATGTAATTTTTATTCACTAATAATACCTGTATAAAGCCAAATGAAAAAGTTCCTGGCAAGGGTCAGTGAAATAGCTTACTTCAATAGTGCACTGTTGTGCCATGTGAAGTGACCCACAGTGTACTACATGGAGTACTGTAGCACAGCAGATTAAGCACACTTGGCGAGAAGCACAAAGACCAGTGTAAGGAACCCAGTTCAAGTCCTTGATTGTCCACCTGCAAGGAGTGAAGCGGGTCTGCAGGCGTCTATCTTTCTCCCCCTCCTCTCTGTCTTCTCCTCTCTCTCTCTATTTGCCTATCCAACAACAACAACAATAACAATAGTAACAAAATAAACAACACGGGCAACAAAAGAGAAAAAACAGCCTTTAGGAGCAGTGGATTTGTAGTGTAGGCACTGAGCCCCACTGATAACCCTGGAGGCAAAAAAAAAAAAAAAAAGAAAAGAAATATATAAATATATATATATAGTGACAATAAAAGCCTTATAAATTATCATTTCCTCCAGCAAAGTGATTTAGTAATACAAAATTAAAAACCAGTATGTATAAAATGGAATATTTTATGCATAATGTTTATGCAATGGACATTCATTCCTGAATCTTGAAGGTTCCAGGTTCAATTCCCAGCACCACAGTAAGAGATGGGAAGTGCTCTGGTAACACACACACACACACATGCACCTTTTAGTTTAAGTTTTATAAACTGATTATATGAAAGGTGAAAACATTAAAAGATAGCATTAACAACAATAAACATAAAAAGAAACCACTGAAAGATAAAGTATCAAATGTTAGTGAAAGGTATGATTAGCATTTTGACAAATATAGAGAAACATTCCTGGATGAGAACAGTGAATTTTGTAAAGATGTCTGAAATAATTTATAGGCCTAAGGAAGTATCAGTGGAAGACCAAATAGGATTTACTCCTAGAAACTGAAAAAATAGCCCTACAGAGCTAGTGGAAAATAAACAAGTGAGAAAATAATCAAATTAGGGTCTTATTCCATAGCATATTTAAATATAGATTCTCCAGATGATCTAAGTATATACAATAAAAATTCGCTATTGAAAAATTAGAAAATAAGTGGCAAAATATTTCCTGTAAAGCAAAATATTATTCTAAGCATAATATTATTGACAAAATGCACATGTATAAATAAAATATCTGCATAACAAAAATGTGTGCAAATTATAAAACAAGAAAAATATTTACAAAGAACATAATGAATATTAATATCCTTAGGTTCTAGAGTACATTTATCTTAAGAAATATTTTATTTATTTGTACCTTTATTGGATAGAGACAGAAACTGAGAAGGAAAGGGAGACATAGAGAGACCCCTGAAAACCTGTTTCATAGCTTATGAAGCTTCCCCACTGCAGGTGGGAAATGGGGGCTTGAACCTAGGTCTTTGTGCACTGTAATGTGTGCATTAAAACAAGTGTGCTACTCAGCCCAATAGAGTACTTTTAGAGTAAATATGGAAAAAAAACAACATGCCAACAGTTTAGCAGAGGACACTGATAGTTAATTCCCCATAAAGTGACAAATTCTCAGTAGAGGTGAAAAATTGTTCAATTTCATTATTAACCAGGAAAATTAAGCATGAAGTAAAACCACACACAAAGTAGTGCGTCCCCTCTCCCCAACTGTTTGCAATAGCAACGAATCAAAACTAGTAAGGAATCCTAGAATCAGACAACTCACACACCCATGCTAGAGTAAAACATAAAACAGTCTTACTACCTTTCTATGAAATACAGTCCTATAAATATCTGGAAAACTTAAGCCTACATTCAAAAGTCCAGTCTGAAAAACAATGTAATATATGGATAAATACTCATTTGTAATATGATGTTAAAAACCCCAAATATTTGGAAATAATCTAAATATTCAGAAATTATTGCAATAGGGTGAAGACAGCTCACCTAGTGGAACACACCAAAGCACCAAATGGGAGTACCATGAATGGCACTGGAGGAGCCCTCTGGGTGGTGGGGTAGTGCTGAGGCTTCTCTCCTGTCTTTAACTTTAAAAAAAAAAAAAAAGACAAAATTGGGTCCAGGAGGCTGCTTATCAGACATATACAAGGTCCAGAGTTTACTTCCTAGTGCTGCATTTAAAAAATTTCTGTCATTTAAAATTATATTAGTGAAGAATTCTTTAACAGCCTGAGAAAATGCTCACAAAATGATGAAGTCAAGAAAAAAAGTTGGAAAAGTCATTATAACCCCCAAATTGTTATTACAAGAAAGTCACCATGCTAACAACGGGTAACAAAAACCTGGGTGGATTAAAACTTTTGCTTCTCCCCCATAGGACCTTGCCCTCAACTTGGATCAACAATCGTAGAGAATGTCTCATCCTCCGAAGGAAGGATGGACAACATACTCTATGCTACACCTGAGGAAGATGGGTCCTGATATTGGGACAGCTTGGAATGTTCCTACTCATGACCACAGAATGCAAGCTCAGATCTACAGGCATGTAATGGTCACACAAGCTCCTAAGCTGAATATGGGCCCCAGACCAAATCAAATCGATGGGGTTTACAGTCAACAATATTTATACCCCTTTTCTATATTAGGGAGCTACTTTCTTCCCTGATCCAGCTTTCTGTTCCTTTTCCAGCCATGACATCGTCTCTCCAGACAATAACTTGGATCCACCTGTATATCAGATTTCAGGCTCAGGGAAAAAAATAAAATGAAACTAGCATAGCCACAGGCCCTTTGGAATATAACTAAAATATGCCTACTAGCTATCTGCAAAAGGTAGTACCCTCCAACTCTTCATCTGCACTATTCCAGTCTTTTAGTTCATGACTGATCAACAATTTGTTTGGCTTTGTATGTTAACTCTCTTTTAAGCCACCAGGTTCCAGATGCCAGCATGATGATGCCAGCATGATGATGCCAGCATGATGATGCCAACCAGACTTCCCTGACAGACAAACCCACCCTGACAGACAACCCCACCAATGTGTCCTGGAGCTCCGCTTTCCCAGAGCCCCACCCTACTAGGGAAAGAAAGAGACAGGCTGGGAGTATGGGTCAACCTGTCAATGCCCATGTTCAGCAGGAAAGTAATTACAGAAGCCAGACCTTCCACCTTCTGCATCCCACAATGACCTTGGGTCCATACTCCCAGAGGGTTAAAGAATAGGAAAGCTATCAGGGGAGGGGATGGGATACGGAGTTCCGGTGGTGAGAATTGTGTGGAGTTGTACTCCTCTTATCCTATGGTTTTGTCAATGCTTCCTTTTTATAAATAAATAGTAATAAAAAAACTTTTGCTTCATACTTTCCACAAAGAACATATACTCACAAAACAAAAAATATTATAAACAAAAGATTTATCAAAATGTAAAGAATATACTAGTAGTTCAGGGCTGAGGAGGTGTCCTTTCTGGGTTCAGTCCCTAGCACAGCATAAAGATGGTGCTGTGCTCTAAGTTGCTTTGTATGTGTCCCTCTCTGACAGTTTTATCATCCAGTTTCTCTTAGTATACTGAAAACCATATTGCTAGCTCCATGTGGCAAAAGTGCATAAATTCATAGGACTACATTCAAGTACTACCACATGTCAGTTTATTGAGGAACCTGTGATGTTATATGTTAATTCTACTAACTTGATTACTTTTCATTATGTGAAACAAGACTCCCAAGGACAGAAACCATGAAGTTACACAATTACTTTCCCACATTCTGGTTCAGAAACATAAAAATCAAATACACAGAAATATGACTCTAAAAACTACCCCTCCTTTTTCCAAACGTGGTAATTAAGAGTCCCAGGCACAGTGGCATGGAGGAAGGATAAAAATGAAACACAGAAAATCAAATATTTCTGGTAGATTTCATTTTCAAATTTTTCCAACTGTTTTTTTATTTGTTGTACCAAAAAAGGAAGCAATAGATTTCATTCCAGTTTTGTCAACTTTAGCCAAAGCCTTCTGAGCTGCAGTCATTTTGCTATTTTTCTGTTAATGAAAATAAGAGAGAAAAACTGTTACACATATAACATTTATAAATTATACATGCAAAACAAACAAGATTGTGAATGTTTCAAGGTTCATTAAAGCAGATAAGTATTCCCTACTAATATGCTTCTCAAGGGAGTGATTGTTTTTAAAAGTTCTGATTTCTATTAAGAATTCAGACATAAGAGACAACATATATTATAAAGAAGCAGGAGACAAAACTGCCGCCTTCTAAGGAGTGGAATACCACAACCAATGGTTTACTTTAGGAGTGATGATTCTGGAGGGTGCATTAAGTGCAATAACAATAAAACTGACACAGGCAGCTATTGTCAGAGGGAAGAATTACAGCCTGTATTAGCACATGATGAATAATTCACACCAACTTTCACATCTGATTTTTTCACAGGGTATATAGGAAATTAAGAACAATGCTACTGCATCAAAAAGATAACCTGTCTTGTGAAACCTCCCAGACTAGCAGGACAATTGCTCTATTTTTTCCTTCAACAAAGCCAATATATTTTTTCAAAAAATAAGTAAATAATAACTCCAAGCATCTCTTTCTTGTAAATGTCTTTCTCTTCTTCCTCACTGTTTAGGTGTATATACTTTGATTTTCCATGTGCTATATACTATGATAAGCATTAACATAAGGGATATGGCAGTTTATTTTAATTTAATTCATCATAACTTGTCCAACAGAAGCATAAGATGAAAATCAGAAAAAAAAAATTACTTCCCTGGGAATTCTGAGACAAAGTCACTGACAAAATTTCTCTCTTTCTGTATGTGTGTGTGTATGATGATGCCTCGAGACATAAAATGATTTTACTGCTCCAGACTGCTTTTCCATTCAGACAGAGCGACAGAGAGGAAGAGATACCATGAACTGGGGTGACAGGACTTGAACCTTCACCATACATGGCAAGGCATACAGCCCACCTGTGTGTTCCAAGCCAAAATATCTTTTAAGGGCATAGTATATAAGCCCTGAAATTTTGATTCTTATATTGTCAGTTGTAATCTAGTAGCCTTCTTTTTATTGATTGGATAGTGAAAAATGTCTTTGAGACAAGTTATTTTCTGCATTTAAGGGTTCATAAACATAATGAAGGAGCTGGGAGAACCTTTTTAAACCCTCATTTCAAAAACTCTGTGTCCACCTGGGTACTATGGTAAATGGCATTCAGAAGGTGTGGCAGAAATATTTCCCAACGAGATACTAAAAAATACCCTGGTTTACAAGAAACCTTGAGATAATCAGTTATTTACTCAAGTATCAAATTGATTAACCCTGATACCACATGCTCAGTTAAGTTACAAATAGATTTAAAACATTAATGAAAAGCTTTAAATAAACTAGCTTAATGAATAGTTAATTTAAATAGAAATTAAGAAGATGAGTGAGAGCTTTCTAAGCATAAAAATGAGATCATAAGGCCAATTTCTATATTTAATCCGCAACAACTAGCAACTGTGAAATCAAATGAAAAGGCTAAGTACAAACTGAAAAACATATTTTTTCCAGTGTGACGCTATACATCATGAAAAGTCTTAGTAGTCAAATTTAGAATGAGCTCTTAAATTTCAACAGAAAAACATTACCTTAATATAAGAGCTGACAAGGAACGTGAATTCACACTTTTGCAAAAAATTTAGCAAGAACAATTTAGAAAAATAACTAACCTTTTTAATTAAAGAAATATAGCTGGACATGACAGACACACGTTTTCAAGAAAAAATATTTAGTAGTGTCAAGAATGAAATAAATCATAGCAATTATGGTTGTGAATGCAAAATTTCTACTGCATTTTAGAAGAAAGTATTTTAACTAATATATCTCAACAATCATGAAAAAACTCATGTTTCCTAAGTTCTTATTCTTAGGTCTAAATTGTGTCTAATGAAGTAATCAAATAGGCAGATAAACATTCACCACTCATTAAAACAAAAATAAAAAGTAGAAGGAAAATATGTGGGTCCACTGCTGATTCATCCACTAGAACTATGAATCACCCATGCTGGAGTACCTGGGTTCAAGACCCTGCTCCCCACCTGAGAAGGGAAACTTTTATGAATGGTGGAGCAATGCTGAAGGTACCTCTCTCCTTCTCTTCTCTTTCTTTCACCCACTATCAAAAGGGGGGGGCTAGATTGTTATGTGGAAAGCTGAGAAATGTTATACATGTACAAACAACTGCATTTTACTGCCAACTGTAAACCACTAATCACCCCAATAAAAATAGAAAGAAAAGAAAAATATTGGGAGTCAGGTGGCAGCGCAGCAGGTTAAGTGCAGTTGGTGCAAAGCGCAAGGACCAGCTTAAGAAAAGAAAAATATGTAATCTAAAAGATAGGATTAAATAAATTAATTGTATTACAAATAGAGAAATAAAATCGCATACATATAATGCAGCAATTATCACTTTTAAAAGAATATTAATAATATGAACATCATGAATTTCGTTAATTGGAATGGGAAGAATAAAAACTGACACATATACATTATAATAATGACAACTTTTAAAAGCTACTTATGGGGGCCAGGTGATAGCACTCCCTGCTGAACACACATGTGACCATGAGCAAGGACCTAGGTTCAAGTGTTGGCTCCACATCTGTAGAGGGGACACTTTAGGAGTGGTGAAGTAGGTCTGCAGGTCTCTCTTTCTAACTCCTTTCCCCATTCAATTTCTTTCTGTTCTACCAAATAAAATAGACAGAGGGAAAAAAGAAAGAAAAAAAAAAAGGAAAAAATAGCTGCCAGAGAGGTGGATTCCTAGTGCTAGCACTGGACTCCAGCAATAATCCTGGTGGTAAGAAAAAAATAAAGAATATGTTACTTAAGTATTTAAAATGTATGCATAAGATAAAACTTAGTAAGGAAAGTTACCAAAATATATGCTGGAATAATTGCTTAGAGGTGAGGTTATGAATAAAATATGTCATCACTATAATTTCTGGGAAGCTTTGGTCAGTTGAGCTGACAAAAATGACATGTGGAGGCTCTTTGCCATTGCTGCACCCTATCACTAAATACATAGCAAAGTCTAGGCACCCTCTTGCTAAGAATATTTCCTTTCTGGGGGCTGGGCGGTGGCACACTGAGCTAAGTGCATAAAGCATGAAGCTCAAGGACCAGAGTAAGGATCCGTGTTCAAACCCCCAGCTCTCCAACTGCAGTGAGGTTACTTCACAAGTGGTGAAGCAGGTCTGCAGGTGTCTATCTTTCTCTCCTCCTCTCTGGATTTTTTTCTGTACTATCCAACAACAACAACAACAACAAAATAGGAAGGCTGCTAGGAGCTTTGGATTTGTCATGCTGGCACTGAGACCCAGCAATAATCCTGGAGGCAAAAAAAAAAAAAAAAAAAAAAAAGAATATTGCCTTTCTTTAATTAGAAAGTCTTTTTTGCTTGGTATTTTTGCTATCATTTACAATTTTGAATCAATTAAGTCACAGCAACTCAAATAGCTCTTTGTGCTTAAAATTAAGTGATCACAGTCAAGCCTGCAATCATTCCTGATGTCCTCATGCAACATTACCACTGAGTTGAGCATCCCCCACTAAGTAAGCCACTACACCTGGACACACATACCTTCTCAGTCTTCAAATCTTTACTGTTAAATTTAGTGTAATCTTCTTTTGCTTCTACAGGATCATCTGATAACTTTACTTTCTGTAATGTTAGAGCAGTGAAGTGGGTTCAAAGGTCACGTTGACACATCAGTTAATAAAAAACCGAAATAATACAAAGGCAAGAGGGAGCAGAATAACTGACAAAAGGCTTATGTTTTAGTAGTTTCTTCACACTGTGACAATGATATGGGAACAAAGCCACATCCCTTCCCGAGACCCATCCCCTTAATGAGCTAGTAATACTGATCACATACTTTGCACACATGAAGAGCTTGCTAATCAGTGAGGCTGATGACTCCAATAACTATCTAAAAGCAGTGAATGCAGGCAAAAAAAAAAAAAAAAAAGAGAAAAGTTTAAGAAAGTAATTTCTTTTAAGAGGGCAGTTATCCAATTAGATCCTTACTTCATTCACCTTTTAGGCTGCTTTAATGTATATTAGGAATATAGGATAACACTTATTATTATGTTCTCAGTCTCTTTTAAATTCAGTTGTCTCATAAGATCTACATAAGAACACCATGGCAGGGAGTCAGGCGGTAGTGCAGCAGGTTAAACACACTTGGTGCAAAGCACAAGGACTGGCATAAGGATCCCAGTTCGAGCCCCCGGCTCCCCACCTGGCAGGGGAGTCACTTCACAGGCGGTGAAGCAGGTGTGCAGGTCTTTCTCTCCCCCCTCTGTCTTCCCCTCCTCTTCCCATTTCTCTCTGTCCTATCCAACAACAACGACATCAATAACAACAATAGTAACTACAACAATAAAACAACAAGGGCAACAAAAGGGAATAAATAAATAAATATTTTAAAAAAACAGCATGGCAAAGTAGCTAACAGAAGAAAACACAGAAACAACTTCCAAAACCGAAAGAAAATTAACTTCAGCTTACCTAACAGAGAATATGTGATGACTCCTCAATTCTTATAAAAGTACTTTTTCCACTAAGCCCACAATAGCTATGTCAATCTTTATTTCATTTTTGTTTTTTACCTTCACCTGAGTACTGTGTCAATGAATATATGAATCAAAAACTAGGCTGTGGCCTTAGATTACACCTAAAAGGGATCATGATACACTTATTATAGAAAAGACATTGAAGGAAAGATAAGTTGTGAATTGATTGTAATGGTGATCACAAGAAGGATTTTTACAGACTTTCATCTCTTAGTGGAAACAGCAGGTGGAGAAGGCCCCCAACACTGACTGACCTAGGAAATACTTATTCATCCCAAGCTTCATTCTTCACACCCCAGGTTATGATAAAGTAGAGTTGCTAAGAAAAGATGCCAAGGTGCCTGTATAACACAGGGAGGTAAAGTAGTGTATCTTTAAATTCTTCACTGTAAACAACAGAGGGACACCTTACAAACTGGGAAAACTTTCTTGTCCACACAGCAACCTCTAACATATGATCTTCAAAAGAAAAAGACTAGCTTATCATGTATCCCTTAAATAGTAGCCAAGTGAATATGCTGCAACTTTAAAAAATATATATATATTTATTTATTTCCATTTTGCTGCCCTTGTTTTTATTGTTGTTGTAGTTATTATTGTTGATGCTTTCGTTGTTGGATAGGACAGAGAGAAATGGAGAGAGGAGGGGAAGACAGAGGGGGAGAGAAAGATAGACACCTGCAGACCTGCTTCACTGCCTGTGAAGCAACTTCCCTGCAGGTGGGGAGCCGGGTGCTTTACGCCATGTGCGCTTAACCCGCTGCGCTACTGCCTGACTCCCCTGCAACTTTCTTAAGAATACATATGTTCAGTGAGAAAGCTTCTCTGCCAGGAGAGCAGATCTCATACTAGTAACAATGAAGGCTACAACACTTTCAACTTGAAAAATGCTTACAAGTTGTGAGGATGGTTGTTTTCCATCTCTATAGCAAAACAGCATTTATACAGATATCATTGAAAAGAAATTAAAAAAAAATTTTTTTTATTATTTTAAAAAATTTTTAATTTTTTTATATTTATTTTTCTCTTTTGTTGCCATTGTTGTAGTTATTGTTGTTGTCATTGTTAGGACAGAGAGAAATGGAGAGAGGAAGGGAAGAGAAAGATAGACACCTGCAGACCTGCTTCACCACTTGTGAAGCGACTCCCCTGCAGGTAGGGAGCTGGGGGCTCGAACCGGGATCCTTATGCTGGTCCTTGAGCTTCGCGTGACATGCGCTTAACCTGCTGTGCTACCGCCCAACTCCCTGAAAAAAAACTTGACATATTAACTTTTTACTCAGAAGTCAAATTAAGAAATGTTAATTGGGGGGCCAGGTGGAGGTGCACCTGGTTGAGCGCACAAGTTATAATGAGCAAGGTCCCGAGTTTGAGCCCCCAGTCCTCACCTGCAGGGGGAAATCTTTCAAGTGGTTTAGCAGTGCTACAGTTGTCTCTTTGTCTCCCTTTAACTTCTCCTTCCCTCCTAATTTCTGGCTGTCTCTATCCAATAAATAAAGATAATAAAAAAATGTTAATTTTTATTTGGGAGCTACTCACTGCCCTGATCCAGCTTTCTAGTCTATTTCTAACTCTGATACCATCTCCCTAGACAGTACTTTTAGCCTACCAGCATGTTAGCTGTCAGGCTTAGACAAAAATTAGTAAAATCAGAGGACCCTTGGAATATACCTAAAATAGACCTACTAGTTTTTTCCAAAATGGAGACCCTAAATCTCATGTGTTATATTCTTGCCTTTAGGTTCCTGATTACTTAACAATTTGTTCTCCTTTATATCTTAATGCTTTTTGAGCCACCAAGTTGCAGGTGCTACCATGATGCCAATCTGACTTCCCTGGGCAGATGACTTCACCAATATACTCTGTAACCTCAGCCTCTCCAGAGCCCTGCCCACTAGGGAAAGATAGAACAGACTGGGAGTATGGGTCAACTTGCCAATGCCCATCCATGTTCAGTGGGGAAGCAATTACAGAAGCCAGACCTTCAACCTTCTGCACCCCATAATGATTCTGGGTCCATACTCTCA
Source organism: Erinaceus europaeus (assembly GCF_950295315.1). Lineage (NCBI taxonomy): Eukaryota > Metazoa > Chordata > Mammalia > Eulipotyphla > Erinaceidae > Erinaceus > Erinaceus europaeus. The sequence continues at coordinate 83,023,525 of NC_080168.1, read as the reverse complement.
GAGGGATAAATAGAAAAGCTTCCAGTGAAGGGGATGGGATGCAGAACTCTAGTGGTGGGAATTGTGTGGAATAGTACCCCTCTTATCCTAAGGTCTTATTGGTTATTAAGAAATAATAAAAATGTTAATTGAAAGACATCAAGATGAAAGGAGCTTTCTTATAGATGGAAAATATTTAATAAGATGATGACTTGTTCAGGTATATTAAAGGCTCACATTTTCATCCTTATTCCTTTTCTTTCTTTCTTTTTAAATATTTATTTATTTCCTTTTGTTGCCCTTGTTGTTTTATTGTTATAGTTATTATTGTTGTCGTCACTGTTGGATAGGACAGAGAGAAACAGAGAGAGGAGAGGAAGACAGAGCAGGGAGAGAAAGATAGACACCTGCAGATGTGCTTCACCGCTTGTGAAGTGACTACCCTGCAAGTGGGGAGCTGGGGGCTGGAAGCGGGATCCTTATGCCAGTCCTTGCACTTTGCACCATGTGTGTTTAACCCACTGTACTACTGCCCGACTCCCTATTCCTTTTATTTCTAAATATGATGTGTCTTGGTGTCTTTAAGTCTGAGTTAATTCTGTTTGGGACTCTCTGGGCTTCTTGAACCTTTATATCTTTTATTTTGTCTAGAGTAGGGAAGTTCTCAGCAATTATGTCCTGTAGAATGCTTTCTTCCCCTCACTCTCTTCCACTGGCAAGCCAATATAACGTGTATATTACTTCTTTTGAAGTAATTCAATATGTCTCTGTTGTTTTCAGTATCAATCTCTTTTTGATATCTCTTCTTTCTTAGTTCTTGCTAATTCATCCTCAATCTTGCTAAACCTGTTTTCTGTCTCATTTATTTTGTTCTCTCTCTTCTGTTGTTTTAGGAATCTCAATTATTTTGTCACCCTGTTCTGATACTGTATTAGCTTGTTCAGCTAGTTGTGCTTAGTTCAGCTATTTCAGCTTTCAGCTCTAATTATCTGGAAATAGTGTTTTCTTTCAGAGTCTCATTTGCTGTTTCCCCATTTCTGATGACATTACTTTCAAAAGTTTTCCTCGATCCTGTAACTAATGCCTCAATTAGTGTTTGGATCTTGTCCTCATTCTTATGTGCTTCTACCTTTGAGAGGCTTTTACCTGGACTTTTCTTCCCTGGTTCATTTCTCCAGTGTTTCTTTTTGGTTTAACCATTGTATCTGGTGTGTTATGAGGTCCCTTTCTCAGTACTTTTTTTTTTTTTTAATTTTTTCAAAATTTATTTTCCCTTTTGTTGTCCTTGTTGTTTTTTTTATTGTTGTTGTAGTTATTATTGTTATTGATGCCATCATTGTTATATAGGACAGAGAGAAATGGAGAGAGGAGGTGAAGACAGAGAAGGGGAGAGAAAGACAGACACCTGCAGACCTGCTCCACTGCCTGTGAAGCGACTCCCCTGCAGGTGGAGAGCTGGGGGTCAGTACTTTTCAATCCATTAATCACACTTGTCTGGATTGATTTGTGTCTAAGTAAGGTAGTAAGAGTTCAGTTTTGGAAACTGACAGTTGTTCCAATGTTATCTCAATCCCTAAAGTAAAACACATGGCTATTAATCTCTCTTATGTTCTTCCCTGCAGGCTATGGAAGCCTGAGGGCTTTTTAACAGCTTTTTTTAGCTTAATCACTCACTCCTAACCAAGAGATAAAACAGGGTGGGGGAGAGAAAGCATAGTGGTTATGCAAAGACTCCTATGCTCTGAGGGTCTGAATGCAGTCAGAGCCAGCCAGGAAGTAGTTTGGCCCCATGAGTTTCTAAACAAATCCTGTTTGTACTCCTTGGGTTCTGTGGCAAGTCACTGTGTCTCCCACTTCATCAGGACAACAATTTGGAAAGGCTCCCACAGTATAGCCCTACTTCCAGACCACCGGGAATGTAGATCTTCTCCTGAGTTGCCTGGTCAGTTCTCTGCCCGCTGATGTCAGCAGAGGGCCTCCCCATGCTGTTCTAGCCTCCAAGAACAGTAGCAATAGAGACTCACTACTGCAATTGGTGAGACTTAGGGGGTCCACTCCTCCCTTCAGCACTCTTTTTGTTGACAAAACTGAGACTAGAGGTAGAAAGGCTCACCTCTTCAAACAAAACACAAGTGATAAGCACTTACTGAAAATTATATAGCAGCCTCTGTGTGTAACTAGTTTTTATGTTTTTCCCAGCACACTGTTGAATATATTGGGAAAATAATTGCACTTGATTTTTATTATTTAATAGGCCATATTGGTATATATTTGGTAAAATGTTTTAGAATAAACAGAAAAGTGGCAGGACCAGGTGTAGCACACTTGGTTGGTGACAATTAAGTATTTCCTAGGTCAGTCCTTGTTGGGTCTGCTCCACTTAAGTGTTTTCACAAAGATGAAAATCTGTAAAAATCCTTCTTGTGATCACCATATATAATATTTCATATTAAACTTCACATACATTATAGTGAAAAAAGATCTGAATCCAAGCCCCCCTGGTCCTCATCTTCAGGGGTAAATATCATTAGGTGGTGAAGCAGTATTACAGGTTTCTCTGGCTTCTCTTCTTCTATCTCCCCCTTCCCTCTCAATATCTTGTTTCTATCCAAAAATAAGTAAAATATATGAAAATTCAATATACAAGTGACTCAGAAAGTCAATAACAAAGGGCATTAATAATAAAAGTAAAATTTTAAAAAAGGGATGAGCAGATTACCACAGAAATTAATGTAGTGCTGGAGTTATCATTCTCATAAATGATTTGTAAGAGATAATTCAGGAATACCCCTAAACCCAACAAATGCACTCATCTTTTCTAGTTGACAGTGATAAATTCAAAAGATTGAGGGAAAGGAGGCATTTAGAAATTGAACTTCACCACTGACAAAGATATACTACTAATGGAGAAATAATGCAAAACTTAATAAGGATGTCAAGTTACCAATTACATCACAGAGACAAATACAGCTAATAACGATGAGAACCTATTTCCTGAAAGCAATCAACAATATTACTACAAAAAGAGAAAAAAAGTCAAATCTAGAACAGATTGAAGAGTTCTTAGAAGCATTAATCTATGCTTAGCTAAACTATGACACATCATTTGGTAAAGATTGCAGTTTGTACTGGAGCCTCAGGAAGACGTGAAAAAATCAAGGATGATCTCAACACAAGAACTATCTCAAGAGATGAGACTCAATTCTAGGAGATACAAAACAAAAACCTTACGACAGAAAGTATCCACGCCTAAATAAATCCTTCAAGAATATGTTTATACTTAATCTCATCGATTTTTGGACTTATGACTTATGAAGGAAGACTGATATGTGAGAGAAATATGCTTCTTAGTTTTAAGATGAAGAAAATAGAAGAAACAAGTGTCTTTATCCATTTAGTTGCAGTAAGACAACTATGTCTATATCTCCCAGTGCTACTGTCAGAAATTAACTTCAGTACCAAAGAAATGAGAATGTGATTTATAATAGAACAATACTTCTTAAATCTTACAGCAACTGACTTTCATCTAGCACTATTCCCTAACAAAGGAAGGATAACCTTCCTTTGACAATCTGCTGAAAATGGCCCATAATACTGATGCACTTTAAATTTTCAATTCTGGAGAGATTGAGCAGCTGGTAACAGTATGACAGTTTACCAGTTGAGGCACCACCTCCAGTCTGTTTCACCAACAAAAAGACTGCTGAAGGGAGGAGAGGACTTCCCAGACAATCACCAAATGCAACTGTGAGTCTCCATTGCTACTGCCCTCAGAGGACCTAGTGGGGGTTGTATTGTTATATGGAAAACTGAGAAATGTTATGCATGTACAAACTATTGCATTTACTGTTGAATGTAAAACATTAATTCAGCAATAAAGAAAAATTTTAAAAAATGTGTTACTTGCACCTTTGTGACAGTGACAATATGGCAAGAATGAGTTTTAGTTGTAGAGTATTTCTGGTGACTAATAAGGTTAATTATAGGATCTGGGTAACTCAGCAAAACATACCTATAATATTTTTCTATAAATATTATAAAATAAGACATTGATGGAGAGATTATTATAATATATATTCCACAAAGTATCACTCATTACAACGTAGATATAGTGTACTTAAAACATAACAGAACAAATTAAGTTAGGTGGTGAGCATGTTGTATTTCCCAAAGTTTCTTAAAGATAATCCAGTCACAGTCTCTTACCTTTGATGGAGGGTTTGGCAATGGAGCTGAAGGTTCTGGAAGTCTAAGGAAGTAAAAATTAAGGGTCATAGTCAGTGTTTTGTTTGCTTTAACTTGATAGGATAGAGAAACTGAGAAGGGAAAGGAGATAGGGAGGGAGAGAAGTATACACATATGCAGTTCTGCTTCACCATGCAGGTGGGAAATGGGTTTAAACTCAGGTCCTCGAGCATGGTAACACATGTGCTCAATGGGGTGCACCAACAACTGCCTTTCATAGTCTGATTTTTTTTTTTTTTTAATAGTAAATCAACTGACTTGGCTAACTTAAGACCTGTAACTTGTACTTTCAGCTAAGGCTTCCTCATCACTTATGACACTGTGCCATCATCTGCATAAAGAATGAACTTTCTCTAAATGAGAATAACTTCACTGAAGTGAAGTGATTCCTTGAATTGGAATTATATGAACAAAAAACAAATTAGAAACCATTTGTTGAAACAGCATTTCTTCTTATTTTTTTAAATATTTATTTATTTATTCCTTTTGTTGTCCTTGTTGTTTTATCATTGTTGTGTTGTGGTTACTATTACTGTTGTTGTTATTGATGTCATTGTTATTGGACAGGACAGAGAGAAATGGAGAGAAGTGAAGACAGAGAGGGGCAGAGAAAGGCAGACACCTGCAGACCTGCCTCACCACTTGTGAAGCGACCCCCTTACAGGTGGGGAGCCAGAGGCTCGAACCAGGATCCTTACACCGGTCCTTGCACTTTGCGCCATGTGCTCTTAATCCACTGCACTACTGCCTGACTCCTGTATTTCTTTAGTCTTCACAAATTTGCCTCTTGGAATGAAAGTATTTTTTTTTCTTCATAAATGGTGGATCTAGCATATATTAAAAAGCAAACTAATTTCAGCTGCTGGCAAAAGGTCAAACTATCTTTTCTTCCATTAAAGACAAGCTGAATTTCATATTCTTCCACAAAACTTAAAAAAAAAAATTCAGTAGAATAAAAAAGAAAATCTAAACAAAACAAAACAAAACAAAAACCATTGTAACATAAACTCCCTAGTAAGACAAGCAGCTACTAGAAATCCAAGCAAGAGGCCAGGTGATGGCATACCTGGTTATGCACACACATTAGTGTGCAAGGACCTAGATTCGAGCCCCTGGTCCCTACATACAGGGAGAAAGCTTCATGAGTGATGAAGCAGAGCTGCAGGTGTCTCTCTGTCTTTCTCCCTCTCTCACCTTTTCCTCTCAATTTATGGCTATCTCTATCCAACAAGTAAGGATTAAAAAAAAAGAAAGAAATCTAGGCATCAATATAGTAGGCTCTAACTACTATAGAAATCTGGGGTTTTTTTTAATGTTTTTTCTTAAAGATTTATTTATTTGATAGAGACAGAAATCAAAAGGAACAGGGAGATGGAGAGAGAGACACCTGCAGCACTGCTTCACTACCCATGAAGCTTTTCCCCCTATAGGTACAGACTGGGAACCTGAACCTGGGTTCCTGTACACTGTGATGTGTGTGCTTAACCAGGTGCACCATCAACCAAGCCACAGAAACTAGCTTCATTTTTAATAATTGTCTTTACAAAGCAGAATCCATGCAATTTTCTGAGGAAAAAAAAAGCAGCTGTGTCTATTTAAAAAATCATTTTATCTTCATGGGTAAGAGAAGAAAATGATTTATAAAGTTCATAAAATTGTTAATAGTTGCTAAAATTTAAAAAGACATTGTTTCATTATGATATGTCTTAATATTATATTAAATACCTTCATGAAAGGAGGAACATAAAACAATTATTCTCAAACCCTCCTTCCTCAAAGATACACAGGCTTTTGTCTCATGCGTCTTTAGTTTCAAGTAGTAGATACTTCATGAACACAAAAGCTATACAGGAAAATATTAAACAGGATGTGATTACCAATGTATAGCAGGCATTAACTAATAGAGCAATGGTAGAGTTCCAAACTTACATGCCTGAAGTCCCAGATGTCCCAGAGGTCCCAGGTTCAATGTGTGGTGCTACCATGTACCAGAGCTGAGCAGATCTCACTCTTACTCTCTCATGAATATAAATAAATCTTTTTTAAAAGATTTTAAAGTTGCCTTCAAGCCATTAGTCTGTGACATATGATCTCTTATCAGAAACAGCACAATTTATAAAGAAATAGTGTTGCTGGGTAAAAAAAACAAGTATAAAGGCATTTTTATCATTGACTTTACTTTTTTTTTTTTTCCCTCCAGGGTTATTGCTGGGCTCGGTGCCTGCACCATGAATCCAAGCAGCTACTAGAAATCCAAGCAAGAGGCCAGGTGATGGAGGCCATTTTTTCCCCCTTTTTGTTGCCCTTGTTGTTGTAGCCTCGTTGTGGTTATTATTATTGCCATTGTTGATGTTGTTCATTGTTGGATAGGACAGAGAGAAATGGAGAGAGGAGGGGAAGACAGAGAGGGGGAGAGAAAGACAGACACCTGCAGACCTGCTCCACCGCCTGTGAAGTGACGCCCCTGCAGGTGGGGAGTGGGGGCTCAAACCGGGATCCTTATGCCGGTCCCTACGCTTTTCACCACATGCGCTTAACCCACTGTGCCACCGCCCGACCCTCTTGACTTTACTTTTTAAGGTAATTTGTATTAGTGCTTACAATATTAAAAGATTTTTAGTGGTATAGTTTCAAACCTATGTGTGTGTTATAAACAATACTTACTTCAAATGCTTAGATAAGTCATCACTTAATTCTTTGGGGATATAGTCAGATATCAGACCATGAGCATAACAGATATAATCCTCTGTAAAACAAAGTGGAGGGTGAAAAGAACAAAATTAGTAGTAATTATGGTACTTTATAATCAATATAACCAGTTTAACTTTCAGCTTTACTGAACTTTAAAGATTCCCTTAAGCTCTTAGTCACAGTGTCTGTACTTATAAAATGGGATTGGCAGTATCTATGATGATAACACAAGCACAATACATACATGCCCACAAAATGAGAGTTAAAATAAAAACCCCAGGGTTTTTATTTTAACTTAGTTTTTATTTTAACTTAGTTGAGGTCACTGAATACAAAAAGTTAAAAGTCAGCTGTGACAGTATGAAATATTCTTGCCTTTTAGAGGCTGTTTTAAATCTGTTTCACTGTAGAATCAATCTAATTATTGACTAGTAATGAACATAACTATTTATGATAAACAATATGTGACATATCTCTATTAAGTTCTTGCTTTATAGGGGATCAGGCTCACCTGGTCGAACACTCACTTTATCATAAATGAGGACCCAAGTTTGAGTCCCCAGGCACTACATGGCAACATCTACTATACAGGGGAAGTTTTGTGAGCAGTGGAGCAGTGCTATGATGGTTCCCTTTCCCTCTCTCCTGATGTTTAAGGGAGAAAAAGGATTGTACCAGAAGCTTAGCTACAATGAAAAAAAATAAATAATGCGGGAGTTGGGCGGTAGTGCAGTGGGTTAAGCACACGTGGAGCAAAGAGCAAGGACAGGCATAAGGATCCCGGTTTGAGCCCCTGGCTCTCCATCTTCAGGGGAATCGCTTCACAGGCGGTGAAGCAGGTCTGCAGGTGTCTATCCTTCTCCCCCTCCTCTCTCCATTTCTCTCTATCCTATCCCCAGCAACGACGACATCAATAACTACAAAAAAAAAAAAAGTGACAAAAAAGGGAATAAATAATTTTTTTTTTCCTCCAGGGTTATTACTGGGCTCGGTGCCTGCACCATGAATCCACCGCTCCTGTAGGCCACTTTTCCCCCTTTTGTTGCCCTTGTTGTTGTAGCCTCCTTTGTGGTTATTATTATTGCCATTGTTGATGTTGTTCGTTGTTGGATAGGACAGAGAGAAACGGAGAGAGGAGGGGAAGACAGAGAGGGGGAGAGAAAGATAAGACACCTGCAGACCTGCTTCACCGCCTGTGAAGCGACTCCCCTGCAGGTGGGGAGCCGGGGGCTCGAACCGGGATCCTTACGCCGGTCCTTGCACTTTGCGCCACATGCGCTTAACCCACTGCGCAACCGCCCGACCCCCAATAAATAAATATTTTTAAAAGTGCTTGGTGTCTAAGAGTACTAAGCAATTTATATACTCTCAAATGCCTAGTAAAATGCCTTAAAAATGAAACTCAGTATAATTGTTAATTCTAAAGCATATGGACTTTGGTACTAATACGAAGATCAAGCATCAATTAAATATAGTTTTATAAGATGGTAAAATCTCCCTGTTCCTTAATTTAGTATTTTAATAATACTATATTATAAATTTAGCCTGCTTTAAGTTGGTAATCATATCTTGTTTAATAAACATTTTCCTGTATATCTTATGTGTTCATGAGATCCCCAGAGCCCTATCCCACTAGGGAAAGAGAGAGACAGGCTGGGAGTATGGATTGACCTGCCAATGCCCATGTTCAGAGGGGAAGCAACAACAGAAGCCAGATCTTCTACCTTCTGCACCCCATAATGATTCTGGGTCCATACTCTCAGAGGGATAAAAAACAGGAAAGCTTTGGGGAGGGGTGGAAATGGGCTAGGGAGTTCTGGGAGTGGGAACTGTACCCCTCTTATCCTACGGTCTTGTCAATATCTCCATTTTATAAATAAAAATTTAAATAAATTAAAATAAAATAAAAATCTTTAAAAAAATTAAAATCTATGGTTCTATCCATCCATTTGACTTTTCTGTTAAAAGTGGTTGAGTCAAATGAGGTTGAGTTAAATCAAAGACACTGATTACTTTATAAACTCAGTATGGCATATGTGCCAACTACTGCTCCTAGCATGACAAGAACATGGGCAAGGTATTTTAAGGTAGATTTTTGCAAAGGAAAGACTAAGTCTATCACAAACTATTCTAGGTTTTAGCTTTTAAATGGTCTAAATTAGATGTTTCAGAATATTGTACTCAGAACAGGGAATCTGAAGCTGGAGATTAAAGTCAGAATAATTTCTGTCCTACCATCTGAAAATGTTAGTAACAGTATATATCTTTATTCCACTATACACATAAAGATAAAAGCTCACTACACTGAGAAAAGCAAAATAACACACTTTAATAACATAAAAGAAAAAAAAAATCAAGTGAGTCAATTTTTTTTTTTTTAAAAGAGATAAAGACATAGAGGCTGAAAGAGTGAAAGAGGTAACAGCATCAAAGGTCCCTTTAGTGCCATGGGGGGCCAGGTTAGGACCTGGGTCATGCACATGGTAAAACAGCACACCGTTCTAAGTGAGTTATTTCTCTGGTCCATGAGTCAGTTTTTCATCTAAAAAAATAACTGGGACCTACCATAACTACTATTACTTCTTGAGAGGAAGGTGCAAATAGAGACAGCCCATTGGATACTTTGAGCCACATAAGCAGTAGTGCAAAATGGCTAAGAGTGGAGACTCAGCAGCCCAGCAGACTCCATTACTATTTTCTAAATAGCCTTGCATTACTATTTTCTAAGAGTGGTATGACTGGCACAGCTCCACACTCCCAGTGTGTATACTAGCAATGCAGTAAAAGGCTGGCATAATACATAATAAATGAGAACCTTTGTTATTAAAAGTTGCCACACCAGTCCAAAAGTACTATTTGCTGAAGAAATGATTTTAGGATCAAAGAGTGATAAAAGTGATCTATGGCAAAAACTTTACTTAGTTCTGAAATATAATGAACATGATCAGTTAAAGCAAATGACCAGAATAAAAAGTATACAGGATACTAATATTTTAAAATCATAAAATAGGCATATATACATAAGCAATGCCCTGCAAACGAAAACAACTTGTGATGGAATTATTCACTGACCTTCCTTGTCACTGGAAGCCTGGTTACCAGAGAAAAATGCACTTGATTGTACTCGGGCACTGACATTTATATTATTGGTTTTTAGTGCTGTCATAGTCTGGTTCACCTACAAAGTAACCAAAGTGGAGATGTCAGGGTATTTTCAACTAACTTTAAAAAACTTTCCAGGTGGTTCACAATACAGTTAAGCTTGAGGATGATATATCTGAAGATCTAGAAATGTCTTTACCAGAAGAAAAGTGATGGCTATGCTTTTGGAGAAAGTTTGGGTGGTAGTAAGAAGATTTTGGGATGATCTTAATACGTGGATTACTCAGCTCATCATAACGTGAGAGGTAGCAGATTGTGGCAAGTGAGAGCACTGATTCAGGAGTCAAGACAGTCTGGATTTGTTCTGTGACAATGAACTTGTTCTTAACTTTTCTATGCCTCTATCTGTAAATGGGAATAAGATGTGTACTAGCCACATTGGGCTGCTTAAGACGTGACACAAATACTATATGTAATTATTTTCTAAAAAGGCTAGATAGTACAAATTTCCTATTTCCCAAGAATGTAAAGAGTGAAACAGTTAATAAGTACAAACTTGTCTTTGCTGATCATATGACATCTTTTGATAAGAACAAAGTTGTATACCAAAGTTCTGTTGAGATAAATGTATATAGATGCATTATATATACACAGAAAAATACCACAATTTGGCAAAATGACAACAAAAAGAGAAACATGAGAGAACTTTTAAAATCTTTTCACTACTTTGTACAGTAAGGGAATGATTAATCCTACAAAGATTTTTTCCATGTTTCTATGCTTCCAGGTTCTCAATGTGTCACACAGCATGATGTAACAAATAATGTTTTTCATATAACACATAGGAGAGATCTTAGAAAACAGGGCTGTAACTACTGGTATCTATTAAATCTGCAGGAACTTGGTCATCAACAGATCAGGTCTGGTAAGATTTTTAGGCATGTGAAAGTACATATTATATTTAAATCAATCGCTTTAAAGATATTTTATTTTTTGACAAACCCACAGTAATAGGCATAGCAATATAACATTCAAACACATATGTAAACACGTTTCATTGAGTCAAATATTGTGTTCTGTGCTATTTATGCTTTATTATATGTATCCTGTTTAATTCCAAGAGAGATACGGATTGTGACCTAGTAAACAGATATGAAAATTACTGCCCCAGACCTTATTGAGGTCTTAATCTTATGACCACTAAGATACAGGCCTATCTGGAAGTTGATCTTTCTATAGCATGCAGACACCTAAAAGAGTGTCTTAGCCTGAATCCCAGCTGCCTGAGTTCTCCACTTGATTGCGTGTGAGTAATATCAACTTCTAAAACACCTGCATGGCCTACAATCGAAAATCCATGTCAGGCCTGATACTACCTGGCCTGGGAGATCCAAATCTATGCAACAAAAGGAAAGGGCTTCTTTCATTCAGTAGTGAGGATGACAGAGAAGCAAAAATGTGTGTCAAACAGCAGGTTAGCTCTAGATATTTAGGAGTTACGGGGGATGAAAATTAGTTTTCTTTAAATACCTGAACCTCTTTACAGTTTTCCTTTTTCTAGTATGATATACAAGATGGCCTCTGGATTTAGATTTACCACTTTCCCTAAAGATTAGCAGAATAAAGACAGTATATTATTGCTGTCACAAGGCACTGGTACTATACCTTTTTTTCAAGCCACATTAATGTCTTCTCTTTGCTGTACTTGTAATACTTCTTGTTGTTTATTTCTGGATTAAATTAAAAAGGGAAAAGTCAGCAGAGTGAATTAAATAAAACCCACCAGGTCAGATGATATACAGGCTAACAATTTAAAATAGTTTACAGTAGTATATACTCTTTAGCAGCTCAATTATTAAACTTGATAACATATTTGGGGAAACAGTAAAAAGAATCCCCAAACATAATCTTTTTACCTCCTATTGCATACAACCACTAAATGAGTTTAAAATTTTTTAAAAATAATCACATTATACAGACAATTCTGTAGAAAAGTTAACTTTCAAACTCCAGCAAATAAATGACGCAAGCAAGTTTTATTTCTCTGGTTAATTTTAAGTTTACCTCAATGTATTTAATGAAAGTTTCTTTCTGAAATAAAGGTCAAAAACCTAAGAAAGAAAACTGAAACTCTAAGTAGGTAAAAACTAAATGTCCAGTAAATTCATTGCATACATTCAGGGGGAGCAAATCTTGTTAACTACTTAGTACCATTCTGGTGGGATTAGTAGGGTATAAAAGAAAAGAAATCTGTTGTGTAATACATTACGAAAATAATTATAGCTATTTCAGGGGAATTTAGATTTATAGTAGGCTCAGCATGGCCCTTTGCAGGGATAAAAGTTTCATCTCTTATAAATTATACTTCCTCTCTTCACAATCCACCTAGCTTTAATACTACATCATTAAACCATTATTTCCTCTGTAACACTTCATTCATGGGGTTCTTGATTTCTGCATAATCAGCAGAGGCAGCACTTACACTTCTAGCTTTTTGTCTCCATCAGAAGTTATCTTTGTTTTTTCTTATTCCTTTTCTAAAATAATTTTTATTAGTGATTTAGCATTATTTTTACAAAATTATTAGATTTCAGGGTTATTTTCATAGCCATACATGATACATGTAAGTTTCTGGGACTGCTAAAAATTCTAAGATCCAATGCAAACTCTGTGGGAACTGTCCTACAGTTAAAGAAAATGATACTTTCTCTTTCTGTCCTCTGTAATCATGGTAGGAAATGAAAGTGCTTATTCAGGGATCTTTTTCAGCAGTTTGTTAAACTGTTTGAATTGCACTAGGTGGCTGATAGGTCCTTGGTTTTAGTTCCTGTGTATTCCACATTGCCACAGTGGTTAACAACAGTGTGGGCAACAGGAGGCAAGATGCAAAAGGGGCTAAAATCTAGTACCTATCTCCTAGGGATATGCACACAACTCCTCAGGATGTGCCACTGAAACAAAAAGGTGAAACCATTGCAACTGGTATTCTGTCAGATACTGAAGAACTTCAGGTGCAAAAGTCAGCTGTCATGGAGCCAGGAGTGTCTCCAGCAAATGGCCTACTACAGAAACCAGGCAGAGACACTGGCTTCAACTCTCTTATGAGCAAACTGCCTGAGATAAAAGATTGTCAAAGCTGCTCAGTGCTGCTCTCTCAAGATAATCCTCCTCTGATGTTCATTCTCACTTCTCCCTGACTTCTACTTCCAAATTTCTCAAAACAATGTCCTCCTCTCTGCCAATCTTCCTTCCTCTCTCCCACTCGAGTTCCCTGAAGGCTACTTCTCTTCCTCCTAAAAATACTCTTTCAATAGAAGCAGAGGAGAGAGGAGGAGGAGAAATAGGAGGAGGAAAAGCAGCAGCAGCAGCAGAAGGGCTAGAGGAACAGTTTACTGGGTCCCAGCACCAAACAGAATTACCATGGCACTCGGGAAGTTCTGATGCTATAGTGTCTCTCCTATCTGAATCTCTCTATCTGAAAGAAAAAGCAACCCAGAGTAGTGAAAAGCCCTGGCTTGTCAATAAAGGAAATAGAGAATACAGGCTGTAAGTTCAATATTGTGGAATGTTTCTACTGCACTTACTGAGGTGGTAATACATTTTTAAAATTATTTATTTATTTATTTATTTATTTATTTATTTATTTATTTACTTTTATTGCCACCAAGGTCTCTGTGCCTGGCAGCCACTTTTCCTCCCCACCTCCCCCTTCCTTTTTCTTTTTTACTAGATAGGACAGATAGAAATTGAGAAGGGAGGAGAAGATAGATAGAGAGGGAGAGATAGACTTGCAGACCTGCAGACTTGCTTCACCGTTCATGAAGTTTCTTGAACCCAGGTCTTTGAACAATGTAACACATGTCCTCAACTGAGTGCACTACTGACCTACCCCTTTGGTTGTAATTTACTAGCAATTAAAACATAAAGATAATACATTACAGGGTGCTGAATAGTATTGCAGTGGGCTAAGTGCACATGGCACAAAGCACAAGGACTGGCGTAAGGATCTTGGCTCAAGCCCCCAGCTCCCCACCTGAAGGGGAGTCACTTCACAGGCAGTGAAGCAGGTCAGCAGGTGTCTTTCTCTTCACTCTCTGTCTTGAACTCCTCTCTTGATTTCTCTCTGTCCTATCCAACAATGACAGCAACAACAATAATAATAACAACAACAATAAACAAGGGCAACAACAAAGGAAAAATAGCCTCCAGGAGCAGTGGGTCTGTAGTGCAGGCACCCACCCCAGTGATAACCCTGGAGGCAAATAATAATAATACATTACAATCAAGTGTGGCTTATTACAGAAGCACAAAACTGGTTGAACATTAGAAAATCAATTAGTGCCATTCAACATATTGACACACTAAAAAATGTATGACAACCACCAGGTTCCAGATGCTAGCATAATGATGACCAGACTTCCCTGGACAGACAACCCCACCAATGTATCCTGGAGTTCTGCTTCCCCAGATCCCTTCCCCACTAGGGAAAGAGAGAGACAGGCTGGGAGTATGGATTGACCTGTCAGCACCCATGTTCAGCAAGGAAGCAGTTACAGAAGCCAGACCTTCCACCTTCTGCATCCCACAATGACCTTGGGTCCATACTCCCAGAGGGTTAAAGAATAGGAAAGCTATCAGGGGAGGGGATAGGATACAGAGTTCTGGTGGTGGGAACTGTGTGAAGTTGTACCCCTCTTATCCTATGGTTTTTGTCAATGTTTCCTTTTTATAAATAAATTTTTTAAAAATGTATGACAAGGAGATACACACTTAAAAATTTATTTGTTTATTGCCACCCTCAATCTGTGGTAAAAAAAGGATACTAGTTTAGTTTTATTGAATTAATACAGTTTGATCTGGTATCATGGCAATTCTGGTCTCATAAAATGTTTTTTAAAAAGTTATTTCTCATATAACTCCTGAAAAAGTTTGAGTACATTATTTTTTGAGTAGTATTTCTGCCATAAATTATCATAAACTTCACCAGTGAAACCAGATTGGCTAAACAGATTTTATTTCTGGGAAGTGTGATAATTACAATTCTTTTGTAGTTAAACATTCCCTGAACAAGATGATCACTAAGAAGTATCCAACTCAAATATCCCAGAATGTCAACAATGACTGACTAGTGTAAAAACTGATTAATTTTGAAATTTACAAATCTGAATGGCAAGTTGAAAATGCTCTCAAAGTTACCCACAGTTATGAAATATCATGACATGTGCATTTGTGTTCTAACCTTAATATTTAAGAGAGTGAGTTAGACAAGCTGTGCATAGGCTGAAAAGGTTTCTTTCTCTGTGTCTGGTGCCTATAAAACTGGTCTCAAACATCTGGAAAGATTGGGTTTACAAAATAAAGATGGAGTTAAATTTATACTACAATTAAATAACATGTTCAGCAATTGGGTAATCGGTTCACAAACTTGTATTTCCCTGATGTATTGTTGAACAAACTGCCTAGAGCACATTCTTGCTCTAGTTTCCCAATGTTTTCCAGAATGGAGAAACTCATATGGTCTCTTTCCCCCTATTTCCTGGGAATAGAAACTTGGCAACATATTTAGAGTATTTTAATCAGGTAAGTTTTCCTGCCTCTTCCTCTTAAATCACACTGACAGCACAGTGCAGCTTTTGCTTGCAATATGAAGCAGAGTGTTACATTTGAGATGAAGTTCATAACCCTTTATTAGTCCTTTCCCCTATCATCTCTCCACTGAATGTAAGCCTCTTTGGCAAGAAACATGCTGAGCCCCTGAGCTAGCAAACAGACATATCATTTCCTTCACTAATAAAGCAAGCACTGCTAACGAAGGTCACCACAAATCATCACTCAAGAAGGTCACCACAAACGCCATAGGGGGAAGGTTCTCATAAACTTAGCAGACTTAACTCGATCTTTAATGCTACAGACTTTGGGGGACAGCATCTGGAATCTAATATCACATAGATGACTGGGGAATTTGAGCATTTTAGGTTTTACTTTATCTGTACAATGCCTGTGAAAGGGTGGTAGTTAAAAAACATCAATTTCTACTTTATCTTTTGCTCCTTGTCATGGATACTGCATGACCACTCTCTAGCAGTCTTGTTTCTTATTTTAAAATCCTAGCAGTAAAATTATGAAGGATGACACAAAATACTAGCTTGTAAATGGACAATAAAATTCAAATAAGTAGCCAGTACACAAGATGTTACATTCTGATTTACATGAAATGTACATTTTAGTCAAATATATACTTAGTCTTTTTCCACAGTTCCTGGATTACAACTCTCTTTCCCCAACATTCAAAGTCTAGGAATTTTAAGTGTTGCCAGAAACAAAAAAGACTTTAATTTTTTTAAAAAATGGTATTACATGAGAGATAGGCCAGAGCACTACTCTGGCATGAGGTGCTGGCAGAGGAACTTGTGGCCTCAGGCATGTTCTCTAAACCACATCTCAAAGGAAGCAAGCAAACTGCTTGGACCAGTTGTCAGAAAAATCAACCTGAATAAAGGATATAATAGAGGGACTATAAGTCCCTGGGAGGAGAGTTGGTCTGAAGATTAAGTTCACTTGTCAGTGGCTAAAGAGTGCCTAAGCAATGGGTCCTCCAAAACTAAATTCTAAAGGAGAAGGCTTAAGAGAGCTCCAAGCTGGTAACTATATTGTAAAGATTTGGAACTAGGGAATGGGGCATTTGGTGGAGGAAGGAAGCCCCACATCTCTCCACCATACATCTCTCCCATCTGGTTGTTTGCTGATATCCTTCAGTGTCTGCTGGCTTGATGAGCCATTCTAATGAATATAACCTGAGGTGGGTTTCCGGGGAGGCTCTAATTCAGAGTCAGTGGTTCGGAAGTATAGATAAAATTATGGGTTTGTGACAAGCACCTCCAGTCTGAGAAGGACGTCATGGGGCCTCCCATCTATAATTGATTAGCTGTAAGCTTTGGTTAATGTGGGACTATGAAATATGAAATCTGTTGCCTCTCCTTGGTATAAAGTGCCATCATGACTGAGTTGAATGGTGTCCAAGAATTGCTCTTTAGTGTGTGGAGGCCTTTTCTTTCTTTCTTTCTCTCCATTTCTCTCTTTCTCTCTCTCTCCAGTTGAAAATTTGATCTCAGAGGGCCAAGAGGCAGATGGCTCACCTCTGGTTTGAGCTTCTGCTACCACATGGAAGTGCCTGCACAAGGATAAATTTCAAGAGTGGTGGTGTGGTGCTGTGGTGTTGCTTCTCTCTTTGTCTCTTTCTCCCTTTCTCTTCTCTCACACTATCTAAAAGAAAAAAATGTCTGCTAGAATCAATGGAGTTATGTAGGCACTGAGTCTCAGAGATAACTCTGATAGCAAAAAAGGAGGGAAAAGAAGGAAACATATATACTAGTTTTCAAACTCCATGCCCCCCTCAGATCTCTCTTTCTCTTTCCTTGGGCTTTAGCATTCTGAATCAACTTTTTCAGATACAAAGAGAAAGACAGAGAAAGACAGATGGAGAGAGGAAAAGACACAGTAGTACTGAAGTTTCCTCCAGTGTAGAGGGGCCTGACTAGAACCTGGGTTGTGTGCCTGACAAAGCAGGTACCTTCTCAGGTGAACTATCTATTGACCCACTTATTTACTTTTAAATGTAATAGGGCAAAACACAAGGTAATTCATATTTTATATGGTAAAACATAAACACGATTCTCTTGAAGTCTGACTTAAAAAAAGATTTAGTGTGTGTGTGTGTATGAGACAGTAAAAGAGTGAGAATCCAGAGAACTGCTCAGTTCTGGCATACAGTAGTGCCAAAGACCAAATATGGGCCCTAAGGCATATAAGACATGTGATCTAACCCTCTGAGATAGTTCCCAACCCTGAGTGATTTCTTTGTAATAAAACTCTCCCTCTAATGAACAACCGTGTGTAAATCTTTAAAATAATGCAAAATTTAAACAGAAAAAAAATTTCATCTTCAAAAAGGCCAATTAATCAAAATACACATAAGCAATTCCATATTACTCACTGCACCCTCTGAAGCCCAAATACAAATATATGAAATATCTTTCTCATGTCCAACCTGTACACAAGGATGGCTCACTTAGATAAACATCTTTTTTGTGAAGATGTCAGAGGAAATGCTCAATATAACTAACAAGTCCTCACTCAGTGACCTACTTGTTAACTGGCTACTTAAAGTTACTACCAGCTCCCTGAAAGTCAGTGTTGTGATGATATATACCATAATTCTGGTCATGGAAAGTGGCAGCACAGCTGCTCAGCTTCAAACATTTTACCTCTCATCACTTCTTTCAGTTCCTTCAGTCAGTTGGTGGGCACTCTGTTAGCATTTTTCATCTATATATTTGTATTTTACTGTGCACCTCAGTACAATTTATTTCCTCTTTTTATACTTGATAAGACCAGTAATATGCAATATACTAATGAACAAACATTTCAAAAGACATTAAAATGTTACAAATGCAACACTATTTAAGGATGGCTGACAAACACACACTAGTACAGTAAGTACATTGTGCCTAAAAATACCATTAATGCAATATTATTTGATTTGAATTGAGAGCAGCATGCAGGAAAGTGGGCCCCACCCTAAGGTTCCAGGACTGGGGGAAATATAGGCTCTATAGTAGAAATGTGAGGTTCCTGTTGTCTTAGGATTCAAGAAGACAATGGATAGTTATTGTTATCGTCACATTATTTGGTGATAGGGTTAACTTTGGAAAGTCCCTTTGTTAGGGTTTGGGGTATAATACCCAGCATCTTGTATCTAGCTGTGCTACCGGTTGCTTCTGTTCTCCCTGGTCTAGGTTATTGGGAGAGACAACATATCAAAGACAGCCTATGTATTAAAAAAGACTCAGTCTGTGTTTTAAGAAGTTCTAGATATATGATCATTTTTTCCCCTCTCATATTAATTAAATAGTGGTTTATATGTTTACACTTTAATAGGATTGTACATAAACACCACTCCCATCACCAAAAGACTGTGTACCATCCCCACCCCCACCCCTCCAACCCCCGCCGAGCCGGGAAGCCCAATGGCCACCCTCCCCTTCACCACAATGTTTTTACATTGGTGCCCTGCTCTCAATTTAATCAGATCCTGCTTTTAGTTTCCCTTTCTGTTCTTCTTTCTCAACTTCTGTTGATGAGTGGGGACATCCCATACTCATCTTTATCTTTCTGACTTAGCTGACTTAACATAACCTAATCAACGCAACGAGTACCACCCCAGCATGCTTCACTTCCGACTGTGACCAGACACTTCAGGTGTGGAATGACAACCCTTCAGCTTCATCACTCGGGTGAGACCTTTCCTTTCATAGTATTCTCTAATTCCATTCCAGGTCGTCCACTCCCCAATAAAGTCCCCAAACCTAGATATAGTCCAGGTCCCCTGAGATAGATCATAGGTTCACCCGTGCCCATAAACTAGGGGAAAAATATGCACCTGAAAGCAGAAGTACACAAGAGCATGCAGGGAATACCCCCAACACTTCATCTGCACTACTCCAGTCTTTAGGTCCATGATTGTTTAACAATTTGTTTGGCTTTGTATATTAACTCTCTTTTCAGCCACCAGGTCCTGGATGCCAGCAAGATGCTGACCAGACTTCCCTGGACAGATGACCCCATCAATGTGTACTGGAGCTCCGCTTCCTCAGAGCCCCACCCTACTAGGGAAAGAGAGAGGCAGACTGGGAGTATGGATCGACCAGTCAACGCCCATGTTCAGCCGGGAAGCAATTTCAGAAGCCAGACCTTCCACCCTTTGCAACCCACAGTGACCCAGGGTCCATACTCCCAGAGAGATAATGGGAAGGCTATCAGGGGAGGGGAATGGGATATGGAGATTGGGTTATGGGAATTGTGCGGAATTGTACCCCTCTTATTCTATGGTTTTGTTAATGTCTCCTTTCTTAAATAATAAAAAAAAATACCATTATTGGGTGTCTCTTCATTTATTGATAAACTTGTTTGCTGATGGGGGGTCTCAGGAACAGAACCTAAGTACTTCAGCACTAATCACTACCTGTAATTTGATGTCCACAATTGGTTATTTAGATACAAAAGACAATCGTAGTACAAGTTTCTCTATTACAGCAGTACTTTAGAAGTTATGCAAAGTTGAAAAGTAAAGATATTAGAACAATATTTCAAATAATGATTCAGTAATGTTAGTGTGCAAGAAAATAAATGGGGAGAGAGGCAGATCTTGAAACACTACAAGCAAACACATGCTAAGGTATTAATACTCTTTCAAATCTAGGTTTCTAGGTTTTGGTCTAAGTTAACTGTCCTTATATAGTTAATGTAAAAATATGGATTAATGATGTAACTGCATTTTCAACTTGCATTAACTTGGCAAAATTAAAGTGAATTGTGACTATTCCTCATTACCTGAAACCTCATTACTCTGAAAACAGAAATGATCATAAGCAACTTCATTTGTCATCAACAAAAAGACTGCTTGCTATCTTCTGCCAATCTCAGCATTGGGGAATGTTTTTAATGAGGCTGATTTGATAAAATCTTTGGCATCACACACCCAGCAGATCCAAAATGGAGGTCAAAGTCTGGTCAAGTATGAATTTAGTAGAGCCTTCTACTGTGAAATGCAATCAGTGAGGTTTCCCCCCTTTTCCACTATAGGCTTTCATTTCTTGGAATCACTATTTTCTTGGTCTCAAAAGAATTGTCATAGTTGACCAAACTGTTATGACCCTAAACAGGCACAACTTATCAGCTGGTTGTTTTCATTCTCACACTATGTTTCCATATTAACCCTGAAGCTACTTGGATAATTTTTTTAGACTCTGATGCTTAGTTTAAAATATTTATACTCATCTAAACATATTTAAACATATTTCCTCACTTCCTCCTCTCAAAATTCAAGCCAATAGTACCTGAAGTTCATCCTTATCTAGAGCTTTCTCACCATTTAACAGCCTTGTCTCTAGGTTGCAAACATTGTATATTCTGTTGGTCTAGTCATCCTCAAGTTCTCCTCCTTGGCCACTATCCAATCACTGAATGAGGTTGGCCCTACATTTAAATTATTCCTTTTAGCTCTAAACCCTAAGCTCAGGTTATAATCATCTCCTGTTTAGACCACTGCAGCAACCTCCACAGACTCTACTGCTTCTCAATTAAACTCCTCTCACTATACCATTATCCTGCTATACACTTCACTGACACTCTACCACTACTATGTAAACTCAAGACATCATTCTCACTTCATTGTTACTAAATTAAACCCATTTCTGACATTCTATATTTGATTACACAGAACTCCTTGGAACTTCCTAAACACCACAAACTTTTCTAGATACCTAATCTCTGTTATGTTGCTACTCTAACTTATCTTTCAGGACTCCGCTTAGAGGAGATTTCTCCCAGGAAAGAAACACAATAACCACTAATATGCATTGCCCAGTTATAAACCTGTCCTGGATGCCACAAGGTACTTACTTAGCAGATAGAGTACAGGACTTACATGCTTGAGACCCTGATTCAATCCCACTAGCACAGACACCAGAGCAGTACTCTGCTCTGGGCATCCACAGAAAACCCAGAGTTCACTTCCACTACCCTCTGTTACTGCTCTTCTTTGTGTTTGCCCCTATCAGACTTGAAGCAAAGTGAGAGAAAAATCATTATCTTATTTATAAGTACTATTTCTAAGTATCTTGAGAGCCGAGCACAAGTGCTTAACATATGCTTCTTAGCATGTGACCAATAAAAAGTATATGTCTTATATACTTCCATAATTTTTTTCTCAAAGATTTACTTCATCAGTGATAGGGAGATGGAGAGGTGGAGAGAGACCAGAGTAGCACTCTGGCTTTTGTGGTGCCAGGGAGGAAAGTCAGAACTCCATACTTATGAGAGTAAAACTTTATCTACTGCACCACTGCCCCGGCCACCATAATTTTGTAATTTTACTAGTAATTTTACAGAGCATCACTCAAAAATGAAGAATGAGAAATCTAATGCAGAAGCAGTTAAGTGACTTAACTAAAATCACAGACTAGTTCAAAGAACCACTGAAACTAACTGTGAGTCCTCGCCCAACTATAGAAGACAGGCCTTTTTCACATTTCACAAGTTGGAAGTTCAAAGACAGAACAATCAAATGCAATAGAGGAACTATTGACAAGTGGATGCAAATCTGAATGACAGCTTCCCCTATGACTAAAGTAGAATAGAGCATTACATTTAGTAGACCTTCAAACAGCTACATTCTCAGAGAAATGCCAAGTCGTTCTAGTAGCCTTAAGCCTAATTTTAAAGGCCATAAACTATACCTTTTTCCTCTGTCACATGCTGAAGTAATTTCTCAAGTTCAGGAAGTTTTAGCAGTAAGTTACAATTTGGAAACATATCATCCATCACAACTTGATCAAGGGGCTGAAACGTTCCCTTCAAAAAAGAAAAATAGAGACATTAGTCAGTCAAAAGCAAGCATTCCAGTCAACAAGCTTACACATTACAAAAAAATACATTACTACATGACTGAACCTTTTAAAATGAAGTCTAAAGTCACTTGTTGCAATGTGACTTTAGAATCCCGGAACTTGGATAGGCAACAGAATGTACACTCAACTTCCTATAAGAAGCCCTTGAAACACTGGGGTTCCAACCAGCATACTACCTACACTAGAGGTACAGCTCTTGGATGAAATAGGGAGAAAATTTCTAGAAAAGCACTAGAAGTTATGGAGACTGAGTGACTAAAAAAGTTGTGGTATATATACACAATGGAATACTGCTCAGCTATTAAGAATGATGAATTCCTCTTCTTCACTTCATTGTGGACAGAGCTTGAAGGAATCATGTTACAAGTTAGACAGAGAAGGATGAATATGGGATGATCTCACTCATAAACAGAAGCTGAGAAATAAGAACAGAAAGAGGAATCACAAAGTAGAACCTGGACTGGGTTTTGTGTTTTGCACCAAAATAAAGAACTGGGGTGTGGTAGGGGGCATCCAGACCCTGATGCATGATGGTGAAGGAAGACCTAGGCTGGGTGGGGATGAGAGGGTTGTGCAGAAACTGATAAATTTGACAAATATACCAACAACTATATTAACTGTAAACCACTAATACCTCCAATAAAAATATTTTAAATAAATAAATATCAAGAATCCAGGAAGTAGTACAGTGGAGAAAGTACAGGACTCTCAAGCATGAAGTCATTGGTATCACATGTATCACAGTGAAGCTCCGGTTTTCTCACCTTCTCTCTCTTATTAATAAATAATTTTAAAAATTAACACAAAATAGAAAAAAGAGCCAAATAAAAAAAAAGCATGTTTAAGAAACTTTTAGAAGAAAACATGAAGGTAAATTTTTGTAATCTTGTGTTGGACAATGGTTTTTCAGATATGAAACCAGAAGCACATGGAATAAAATAAAATCATGCTTTGAAGGTCATCAAAATAAAATAGTAATAATAAAAGAAAATAAATTCTATGCTTCAGTGTTCCAGAAAGTGGTGCAGTAGATAAAGTTTTGGACTCTCAAGCATGAGGTAGAAAGTTCAAGTCTGGCATGACATGTGCCAGAGTGATGCCCTGGTTCTTTCGCTCCTCTGTCACTAATATATAAATCATAAATAAAGGAAGAAAGAAAGAAAGAAAGAAAAAAAGGAAGGAAGGAAGGAAGAAAGAGAGAAAGAAAATAATTGAAAACAAAGCAGTTGCAGTCACAGTAAGGAATCATAATCACCCAGGAACAAGTCCAGAGGATACATCCTCCTGCCCATTCTTACTCCAAGGCACATTGTGACTAAAAAGCGAGCATCTACTATTCCTGCCAGAGCTGACAGTCTTTCAAAATTACAATAAAAGATACTAGAGGGATCAGTACAATGAAGCTGCAGACACAGTGAAAATGTTTCAGCTAGATATGTTTACAATGGTAGCTAAAGGGCTAGATGTGTAGAAAATAAAGAGTTTAGAACATGCTTCTATTTAATTAGGTTTAGTTTTCTTTAGCTTTCTAGCAGTGTGGAGAATTGAAGTCTTTCTATATTATTACTCTCTGATTTGCAGATAGCAGGCATTGTAATAGGTGTTTGGTATGTAAGCAAAAGGTTTTGCCTATGTCTGATTCCTAAATAACTTTTTGGTTTTAGTGGCAACACCACCTAAACTAATTTTATTTCTGTGAGTATACCTTTTTATTACTTTTAAGGATGAAGTCTCATTTAGCAACATGTGTAACAACTTGTCATACTTTCTTGTCAAATTAACAAGTGACAAAGATTAACCTCAACAGAGAATCTTTCTTTTCAGGTAAAAAGATTAATTCACTGGTTTCTCAAGTTTTACTGTCTTTAGATTTCTACTTCAATCTAAGCTTTTGTGCAATTAAGCAATATTCCAAATATTTAACTACTTTAAAAATATTCTAATTACATGTAGTAGAGCACCACATAATCATAATGTAATATAATAATTTTATTTTTTTGTTCTTTACTATATATATCTTAAAAGGAAATGCAACAAGTAACTTGCATGGAATATAAAATTGACAACTGGGTTAAATGAATAGTTATTTTTACTAATATTAAAAAAAAATTTGTGATCAAAATGGAATAGGCCAACATTTCAAAAGAGCATACCAACATATTTTTTTAACTAAAAAGGAAAAGGCCATATTTAGAATGTACAAAAGGAAATGCCTAACCATTTTATGAGTTATGTTAAAGGGTATTTCTACTGTCTGAGAAAAAAAATAATAAGGTTTTACAACTAAAGCCAATCACACCTTGAGCAACGAGTCTCTTTAGTATGCATCTGTCAACCTGAATCAATCACAGTATTCCAGAGACTTCAAAGCTACCAGTTATGGTCTTAATAGGGAAATACTGCCAAACTGTGGGAGGAGGGACTTTAAATTGGCATCAATAGATGCACTGAGGCATTTTCTCTGTTAATTTACCTTAGAAAACACCACAAAGGAGAGCAACTTCCTATTTGAATAGTAGGGGCCACGGTGGTGCACTCACTCAGTTAAGCACACATAATCATCATCCCCTCTGAATACTGCCAGGACCTAGCTCTGGTGCTAACTAAAATCACATACACTTGCTTGAGAAACATGGCTCACTAGTTTCACTGCTAATATGTCATATTTATATTGCCTACCAAGGCAGTTCTCAGATAAAGTAAACGTGGTTAAGGAATAAAACTTCACTAATACACACTGAAGAGGAGAGATGTAGAAAAGAGGAAGCTAAATGAGGTGAATCAGAAAAAGATAAAAAGTTTTAAGTCAGTTCTTACAGATTTTCAATATTCACAGAAAATTAAACTGATAGACTTTCAAAGTGGATACTTTGGAAATTTGGTCTATAGACTAAATAAAACAAACCCATGAGCACATAAACTGTATGTAAACATAAGAATACAGAAAAGTACATTCTCTCAAGCACTTTAAATAACATTTGTCTTAAAGTTGTAAATTCAAAAGTTTTCAAACTTTTTGAAAGTTTGGTAGATTTATGGGCGCCCCCATACCTTTCAAGGGGGTCAATTAGCTCAAAAATATTTTCATAATAATATTAGGGTATTATTTGCATTTCATCATGTTAACATTTATGATGAGGATTCAAATGCAAAGTGGGTTAAACTGAATTCCTTAGCATTAGTCAGGGTGACAGCAGCATGGCAACCCAATAACCACTATACAATAGCACATATAAGCAATTATTAAAAACAGTTTCACCTAACTAAATGTAGATTTTACACTTAATTTTATTTATCTATTTGCTACCAGGGATATACCTGGGGCTCTGTGCTAGTATGTTCCAGGTAGCCATTTCTCTTTTTTTTTTTCCCTTTCTATTTTATTTGATAGAACAAAGAAAGAGAAGTTGAGAGAGGGAGGAGAGATAGAGAGGAAGAGACAAAGAGAGACACCTGCAGCACTGTTTCACTGTTCCTGAAGCTTCCCCCTTACAGGTGGGCAGCAGAGGGCTCAAACTTGGGTTCTTCCACAAGTAATGTGTGTGCTCAAGTGAGTATACCACCACTCAGCTCCCACCCATTTTTTAACTTTATTTTTCTTTTACAGGATAGAGAGAAATTGAGAGGGAAGGGGAATAAAGGAGAGAGAGGATAAAGAGACACTTGTAGCCATTCTTTACTTTTCATGAAGTTTACCCTCTACAGGTGGGGACTGGGGGCTTGAACCTAGGTCCTTGTGTACCTAACAAGATGCACCACAGCCTGGTCCCAATAAATTTTATTTAAATCTTGACTCTTGAATACAATTTGACTATTCTGTGTAGTGAAAGTAAACTGTCTCTAAAGAACTTCCAGTGCTTGCCAAGTACAGTGATTACCTTAAAGAAAAGCATTTGTGACTGCTTTACAAGCTGAACTTTTATCATGTAAAAAACTTTTATCATCCTATTTTTCACATCACAAAATAGTATGAACCTGGGTATATGGCTTAACATAAATGAGGTGAACTTATCACTCCAAGGAAATTATTGGCAGTACTTGTAGCCAATATAATTTGAACTCTCAAGCAAAAGTTAGAATACCAAAAATCTGTGTCTGCCACATGGCACCTTTTCAATACTTGAAAGAGTTGTCTGATAAGAACAGTGGTATTAATAATGGTGTGTGTGTGTGTGTGTGTGTGTGTGTGTGTGTAATGGGATGAATAAATATTTAGAAGATCTGCATAATTCAGTGAACCAATATTTTCCAAATGATCAAAGAGTTATATTAGAAAGTGGGATGATCCCACTCATCAACAGAAGTTGAGAAAGAACAGAAAGGGAAACTAAAAGCAGGACTTGAGTAAATCAAGAGTAGGGCACCAAAGTAAAAACCGTGGGGTGAGGGTAAGTGTGGACATTCGGCTTCCCGAGGTGGTGGGGGTGGGTGGGTGGGATGGGATGGGACACAGACTTTTGGTGGTGGGAATGGTGTTTATGTACACTCCTATTAATTTGTAGTCATATATATCACTATTTAATTAATTTGAGAGGGGGAAAACTTTTTAAAGCACAGACTGAATCTTTTTAATACATAGGCTGAGTCTTTGATATGTTGACTCTCTCAAAAGCCTAGACCAGAGAGAACAGAAGCAACCAGTGGCACCACTATATACACAATGTTGGGTATTATACAGCAAATCCTAACAAAGGGAATTTTCAAAGTTAACCCAATTACCAAATAACGTGATGATAACAATAACTATCTATTGTCTTTTTGAATCCTAAGACAGCAGGAACCTCACATTTCCACTATAGAGCCTATATTTCCCCCTGTCCTGGAACCTTAGGCTGGGCCCCACTTTCCTGCATGCTTCTCTCAATTCTTACCAAATAATGCATCCGCCGATCCCAACCTAATCAATACAATGAGTGCCACCTCAGCATGCTTCACTTCAGACTGTGTCCAGAGACTTCAGGTGTGGAATGACAACCCTTCAGCTTCATTATTAGGGTGAGACCTTTCCTTTGATAGTATTCTCTAATTCCATTCCACTTCCTAACAAAGTCCCAAAACCTAGATATAGACCAGGTCCCATGAGATAGAGCATATGTTCACACGTATCCATAAACTAGGGCAAAATATATACCTGAAAGCAAAAGTACACAATAGTCTGCAGTGAGTACCCCCCACCACTTCATCTGCACTATTCCAGCCTTTAGGTCCATAATTGTTCAACAATTTGTTTGGCTTTGTATGCTAACTCTCTTTTCAGCCACCAGGTTCGATGCCAGCATGATGCCGACCAGACTTCCTTGGACAGACAACCCCACCAATGTGTCCTGGAGCTTTGATTCTCCAGAGACCCACCCTACTAGGGAAAGAGAGAGGCAGACTGGGAGTATGGATTGACCAGTCAACACCCATGTTCAGCAGAGAAGCAATTACAGAAGCCAGACCTTCTACCTTCTGCAACCCATAATGACCTTGGGTCCATACTCTGAGAGGGATAAAGAATGGGAAAGCTATCAGGGGAGGGGATGGGATACAGAGATCTGGTGGTAGGAATTGTGTGGAGTTGTACCCCTCCTATCCTATGGTTTTGTTAATGTCTCCTTTTTTAAATAAATAAATTAATTAATTTAAAAACAAAGAAAGCCATATATGATTATAACCATTCCCAGCACAAGAAAGACAAGTAGATATTAGCCAATAGGATATGGACAGTTCATTGACAGGGTTTCAGTTTTCACAATGCATCTAATTTTTTTATGTGAAGTAACACTGGTTTATAACAAATTGGTTTCAAGTACACAGTCATAACAATCTGCACATATACTATATATTTTTGTCATCAAAAGTCTGGTTTCTATTCTTCACTGTATAACTGACTTCTTTTGCTATATTACACACCTACATCACATCTAACTTAAAAAAAATCACATTATTAGGAAAAATAATGATTTACAAGATAGTAGTTGTCACCTGAGTACAGTTTCTTATCTCCCTGTGATAGATGTTTGCAGACTATACCTACCATCAACTGACATACTCCTTCAGTATGGTGTGTTGGGTCTCCATGCCCCTTTCACAACTTTCTTAATCTCTCATCTGTCAGTGAATATTTTAGTTGTTTATACATCTTGGCCATTATAAATAGTGCTGCTATGAACACAGTTGTGCACAGATCTCTTTAGATAAGTATTTTTGTGTTCATTGGCATTTCCAAGTTATTTAGCTTTTATTAGACACTTAACACGTTAGCTATTTCATAGTCTCTTGAAAAGAAGTAAATTTAAAAAATAAGTCTTTAAGTCTAATATGTGCATTGTATTTCAAAACTAATTGAACTACTGATAAACTGTTCATTGTTAGTCTGTGCAAAATAAATAAAGTCCATAGCAGAGAAAAGTATGCAATCGGGGTCACTGGTAAGTTAGTGCAAGTTTAAAGTGCTGACTGTCAGGATCTGTACAGTGTTTGGATACCAGTACACGTAATATACATGTTCCATATTCACGTATCAGATCTGAAGTGTAGGGAGCCTACATTTGGATCTCTAAAAAAAAAAACAGGAGATCAAGCAGAAAGCAATCTGTCTTATTTCCTAATTGCCCATATTCCAAACTGAAAAACTCACCTCTTTATCAGCTTTAATGAGGTAGTGGAGAAGAAGGAATAGTGGGTCCATAGGCGTAGCAAAGTGGAGAAGACCTCCTACAGATTAAAAAGAAAACAAAGGGAAATAAATGTTTTATAAAGATAATTTATTTCCTCTAACCCCAAGGTGAAAACAATTTGATAAAAATGTATGTAAATATCCAAATTAAAAAGTTCTTCTTACATAGGTGCAAGATTTTGTGTGATTCTCTCTACAGAGAATCCTGGTTCATAGTGTTAGAAAAGGACCCAAGTTGGGGGTTTGACAGTGTTTTCCAGACTCCTATCATGGGGAGATGAGAAATTGTACCCATGTGTCAATGACTGCACTGTAAACCATTAGCCTTCTGCCCCAATAAAATGATTTTTTTAATGTGGTTCATGAAATTTTACTCCAAAAAGCTTCAAATCCCCATGTGGAGAGGAGAGCCAAGACTCTGAAATCAATCTCTCACTTTCCATTTATTTTTTAGAAACTGTTTTTTTAACAGAAACTCTCCTCCACAAAAGAAGTGGGATATTGAGTGAAATACAGACAGAATGTGAACCAAGGAAACATTAAGAAACCTGCATAAGAAAAAGCTGCACTAAAATTTAATTTCCTGTGCTTTTGAGGATGAAGCCACAGGAAAGCAATACTATTCCCTCATACATACCTCCTTCTATGGTCTTTGAGCTCACAACTGTGAACTGCTAGTAATCTACAACTTAAATCATTATCCACCCAGAACCAATTCTGTCACCTTGGTCTCTTGCCCTAAGAAAAAATAAAGTCAAGAGGATAAAAGTAGTCCATAACAAGACTGAGAATAAGCAAGATGGAAGCCTAGCAATAAGATGAATAGCAATCTCCAGGCTGAAAGGGAAAGGGGCAGAAATCAAGCAAATTATCATAACTACTTCCCACTTGTATCATATTCCTCACTAAGCATTGTAAACTCCTTCATCTACAGAAGTGAATCAGAATTATTTTTTAATCAAATGGAATTATAAACATTTATCTTTATACTTATTTTAGTTTTAGAAAACATATACTTACACTTTTATTCTGTAATAGAGCAACGTAATTCTATAGATGAGAAACTCTCATACTGAATTATATATATGAATGCGTTTTGTGGTAACTAAAAATAAGTTAAAGAAGTAGTTTTATACTATGACATCAGATAATTATTTTTTAAAGTTGTATAAGTTTATAGAAACAACCTAGCACAAGCTTGAGCTCATTTTATATGATGTATCCATTATATTCAGAAATTAGGAACAGGTTTCTAGGTCTGAAAGTAACATCCTGCTGGCCATTCTTAAAAACAGCAGTTTTGGGAGTCGGGCTGTAGCGCAGCGGGTTAAGCGCAGGTGGCACAAAGCACAAGGACTGGCATAAGGATCCCGGTTCGAACCCCGGCTCCCCACCTGCAGGGGAGTCGCTTCACAGGCGGTGAAGCAGGTCTGCAGGTGTCTATCTTTCTCTCCTCCTCTCTCCATTTCTCTCTGTCCTATCCAACAACGACAACAACAATAATAACTGCAACAATAAAACAACAAGGGCAACAAAAGGGAATAAATAAAATAAATATTTAAAAAAAATATATATAAATTTTTTAAAAAAAAACAGCAGTTTTTAATCAACACTATATTCTTCATGGTTCAAAGACATTCTAATTTCTCACTAAGGATTTGTCAGTTTTAGGAGACAACTCAGAGTGGTTAGTTCAAAATTTCCTACTAGTCAAGACACACAGTTATGCTCTAAACTTGTTCAAATTATTTTTCCATTCTTAACTGAATCCTGCACTCATGCAAGGAAGGTTAAACCATAGATAAGACTCCAAACCTTGTGGAAGATTCATAGCATACATGAAAGATGAAAAAGCTACAGTATTTGGTTAATGGTGATATATATACCAGTCACTTACCTGATTGAACTGATTGATTTATAAACCATGAATGGTGTTTTTCCTTGAAAACTTTTACTTCAAACAACTGCAGTAGACACATATCAAACAAGTAAAGGGTACCTTCCCCTGTTAAGAAATATGTCTTTTATTTGCAAGTTCTCATACACTTTAAAAAAAAATCAGAAGACTACACAACAGTTTGGAAGAATGCTCTTAATATGAACATAAATGTACATAAATGTATTCTATATAAGCAAGTCCAAAGAAAGCTTATAACTATTACATATAGATGCTTGTTTTTCTAGCTCTATAATTCTCATTGAAATTAATTCAATAAATAAAAAAAAATGAAAATCATTTATCTTAGCTGTTACAAAGTTTCTCAGTGAATGAAATCCATTTTATACTACCCAAATCTAAGGGTTTAGCAGTATGAACTGAGTTGTCACCAGGGTACATATAAACTTATGATCTCAGATAGGAACTGAGTCTGTAGACCTCAGAGTCAGCTCTTGAGTGAGAATGCCAAGTGTTCTATAACAGCAACCTGCCTTATGCTGTATGGAATGAGAAAGCCCTAATTTAACTCAACAGATGTTTTCCTTCTTGAAATAAATAAATAAATGGGGCCAGGTGGTGGCGCACCTGGCTGAGCACACGTTACAGTACCTAAGGACCTAGGGTTGAGCCTCTGGTCCCCACAGCTAGGGGAAAAGCTTTCCAAGTGGTAAAGCAGTGCTGCAGGTGTCTCTCTTCTTTCTCCCTCTCTATCTACCCCTACCCTCTCGATTTTTGGCTGTCTCTATCCAATGAATAAAGAAAATAAAAAAAAATTTTAACAAAAGGCTGAAAAAGAAATGAAGGTTGTACAGATCCTCATGCTTTAATCCTTCAATGTATAGGATATTTTTCTAAGCATAGTTTAATACAAGACCTTCAATCTGATCCTATTTCTACTATATGCCAACTATGTGCACTTGAAAAACTAAGCCTTTCTGTGCCTCTGGTCTCCATATCTGTGAATTGGGAGCTATATGGACCTACCTCACAGAGTCTTTATTAAAAGAGACAATATACATGTAAAGTCACTAAAATGGAACTTGGTGCATAATAAATCCTCATCAAATGCTACTCTTTATTTTCCCATAGTCAATGCAGCAAGAAAAAATATTTGTTGCTTTATTGTCTAGACATAAAATATTTCTCACTTCAACTTAGTCTTGTGCATACCTAGGAGATCATAATGTAAGTGATATAAGAAGGAAGAAATTTTCTTTTGTTGCATCTATTTATCATTCTAACAATAACAAGACCAAGGCACTGCACCTTAATTTTATCTTAATTTTACTACTCAGTATTACAGCCACCAGGAAAAAGCTCTAATTTGTTAAGTATCATCTGTCTACAAACCCTCATAAAGAATATAAGATAGGGGCGCACAAAGACCCAGGTTCAAGCCCCTGGTCCCCACCTACAGGGAGGCTTCACAAGTGGTAAAGAAGGGCTGCAGGTGTCTCGTTGTTTCTCTGCCTCTATCTCTCCCTCTCCCTTCTCAATTTCTCTCTGTATCCAACAATAAAAAAACCAAAATAAAATAAAAATATATTTTTAAAAAAGAATATAAGATAGTAATCTCATCTAAGAGATATTAATGGGAAAATAATTCCAAAGGGTTAATAACATCACCAAATTAGTATACATATTTATAGCATATTTAAATATACATATAAAATTTTAGATAGAGAGAGACAAAGAGAAAGGAGAGACACCTAGCACTGCTTCACCACTAGAGAAGTTGGCCCTGTGTAGGTACTGCCAAGTGGTGGTCCAGGTCTTTGCACAAGGCAAAGAGTGCTGTGTGCTATCCTGAGTAAGCCATCACCCATCCCCCTATCTAAATATTTTTGTCTACAGATTAGAAGATAAAACAGTAGATGCACTGAATGTAAAGTTAAAATAAAATTATTTTTGTCACAATTTATTTGTTCTTAGTATTAAAAAAAATCATCCATTGGCAAGATAAAACCATACCTTTGTGTTTGTTTAGAACAAAATAAGGAAAGTACAGCTAAAAATGAAATTCAGAATCTTGGCATGTCAACTAAATGACTCCTTTAAAAATAAACTCTGGTTACATATTTTTTAAAAATTTCTTTTAAATATTTTATTACCTTCTGTTGCCCTTGTTTTATTGTTGTAGTTATTGTTGTTGTTGTTATTGATGTCGTTGTTGGATAGGACAGAAATGGAGAGAGGAGGGGAAGACAGAGAGGGGGAGAGAAAGACAGACACCTGTAACCTGATTCACCGCTTGTGAAGTGACTCCCCTGCAGGTGGGGAGCTGGAGACTCAAACTGGTATCCTTACGCTGGACCTTGTGCTTTGCACCACCCGCGCTTAACCTGCTGCGCTACCACTGGACTCCCTTGGTTACATATCTGACCTTATAATATGAGGTTTATGTTGGATAATTACTTAAAGAAGGCCAAAGACAGAAATTAAACACATTGTTTTTTTATGTTCCAGCATTTTTTGACAAATGAACAGTTCTAGGATTAAAATACTAAGAAGAAATACAAATGTGTAAGTTGAGTTACCTCAGAAGACAAGTAAAGTTATTAGGTTCCTTCTGTCATCCTTTAATGCTGTCCTATTTCTAAAAGTCTCCAGAAAAAATAAGCGCAGAAAGGCAAAAGTATATATACCCTTTGTAAATATAATGTTAAAAAAAAATCAAGTCATCATAATGGAGAACTTACCTGAACATGGGTTAACCAGTTTCACAAACATAAGCCCACTTTTCATCTTCTTTGAAGTATCCTTTAAATATTCTGGGGAAAAAATAGTTGAGTTTGTAAAATTAAAGATTTGTTATGCTGCTCACATCTTAACTAGCTAGTTTTAATTTCTTTGAGAAGTTTTTTTTAATTAGTTATTTAATAATGATTAACAAGATTGTAGAATAAGAGGGGTTCAGTTCCACACAATTCCCACCACCTTAGTTCTGTACCTAAATTGGGGTAATAATGTTTTACAGACACCTATCATGAGGAGAAACTGTACTCATGTTAACAACCTTACTTTAAACTATTAAGTCCCCCAATAAAATGATTGAAAAATACTGGACAGTTATATGTTTTATCCTTTATTAGTATTACCTAACCTTACCGTCTGCTCACTTTTGGAGTGAGGTATCTTTTATTAACTATTTTATGAGGAAACTTTTCACAATAAATTTCATCTCTGTCTTTGGGTTTTTTTCACTATGTAGAAGACACAAAAAATCTTTGTCTAGTCTTGATATTTTCCATTATGGTTGTGTCCTTTGTTAAACATTTGGCTCTGATATATATATATATATAT
Organism: Erinaceus europaeus; assembly: GCF_950295315.1. NCBI lineage: Eukaryota > Metazoa > Chordata > Mammalia > Eulipotyphla > Erinaceidae > Erinaceus > Erinaceus europaeus. Next base: position 82,989,138 of record NC_080168.1, on the reverse strand, counting down.
ATATATATATATATAGTGAGAGAGAGAGAGAGAGGCTGATGGTTTATAGTACAGTTATTGACACATAGGTACAGCTTCTCATCTCACCCTGACAGGTGTCAAGGTGTATGGAAGACACTCATTCTCTCAATGGCCAAGTTCTTATTTACTCCATTTGTATTGCCATCTCAGCAGTTGCAATCAATATTAAACAACAGCTGCTGATTGTTTCTGACAAAGGCCAGTAGAGTAAAACCTGAACTTGAACTCCAAATCAGGTCAAATCACAATAGTGCTGGCTAAGGGTGGCCTTTCAGGAAAATGTGAAACAGGTCAAAAATGGAAAATGTTCTGGGACTTTTTGAGGTGTTTAAAACAATGCTTGTTCTGTCCAATTATTGCAAAACTGTTGGTTTTTTTCAAGGTTAATACAGACCTTAGCAGAGAGAGATATGAGCAGTTCAAGTTACAATGCCACACACTCCTCTTAATGAAATTGCAGCTTTTCCTGAGTAAATATTCCTCAAATCATTTTAAGTCTTTGGCTAATTCTAAAAGCTATGAATGAGTTGATTTTGGCCATCTTTGCTGTTGTTTTCATGGCTTTTATGAAGTAGACTTACCCCCACTAGACTTTAAAGGCTTATTCTGAAAACTAATTCTGATTGTCATAACACTTCTGATAAATTCCTATCTGCCTAACATTCAGAAAATCACTTATGACTATAAAGACTGTTGAAACATACAGACTTCCCCCAAAGTACAAACATCAACAATTACTGAACTTACCAAACCTCATCAAACTATGCCTGAGACATCCACAGAAGCACTGTAGCTCCTTCTGACAGGAAATCAACATTGTTGCCATATCTTCCCAATTTTTAGAACAAGCACTGGCAATATATACAGTAAAGGACAACTGTTGTCCCTATAACAACCTTGATTAGAATCATCAAACAAATAAATGCAAAAAGGACTCGAGGTTAACTTAGACTGCACTAAAAAACCTAGGCCTATGGTTGGAGAATGGGGCCCACTGTCCCAGGAAGTCCAGGTGGTTGTTTCCATGAGGTTCAAAAGAGTTGACCCCACCTCTCCCTTCAGGTTGAGAGGAGGGCAGGTACCCCTGACCTCTTGAACTAACGATGGATGGCTTCTCCGGAATGGGGGCTACCTTTCTGCACATGCCTCTCCTTTTCCCTTAAAACAAAGGCCATGAATTACTGTACATTGAGTTTGACTTAACTTGAAAGCTACCACATACCTTCTTGCTCAATTGCCCCCTTCTCCTCCCCCTTCCTCTGAAGTTCCTGTAATTTACCCTGAGGTGCCTGTAATTTGCCCCTGGGGAAATATGCATTGTGAAGCTTATGATCAAACCTTGTATGGTAACTCTTCATTTATGATCAAATAGTTTATAGGTCAACATGCGGCTATGCTCTGTGGTTGGGTTAATGATTACCTTGACCTTCTACATGGGCAATGGGTATATGTACTTGCTTTCTCTCTCAAGTAAACGAATTGCCCTCTGAGGCTTTTCCCAAGGCTGACTGAGTGTTTGTCTCCCTGTGCACGTCGCCCTCGACATGCTGAGCTGCTTCGGGACCCACGGGGGCCACTTCTGACCTCCATCTCCCAAACTGCCGGGGAGGCTGGGGAGATGGGCAGACCCAGGAGCAAGCCTGCAGTCTATTTTCTCCATAATTCAAGACCAGACTGTAAACCTAATACTGGCTTGGATACAACAAATGACATCCAAGGCTCTAACAACTGGGAGAAAGTCTAAATTTGTCAGACAAAGAAGGCACCAAGGACTATAAAATGTGGAAAAAGCCAAGAGACTGGCTCACTTAATGATGACCATTTTGGCCAATATTGGCCACCTCATTACCAGGGGTCCTAATCAGGGAATCCTTGGATTCCCCCATACTATGGGTCTAGCCCTCTAACAGATCTATCATCACTGGTCACTAACATCAGGAACCTCATCATAAGTCCTTCTGTGGGCCTCTCCAGGACCTTACCTTCACTATACACTAGCAATGTTAGGAACTGCCCCACTCTCTGAAGATCAGCTGAGTCAACGACTGCCACCTCTCCAGAGTCAAAGGAGGTCTCGAAACTTTACATCAGGCTCAACCTGACGCTGTTAACTGGCTACGGAAGAAGGGCAAACGCTAGAAGAAGAAGCTGAGTCATCCTACTTTGCCACTTGAGGAAGACTGGTCTTGAAATGAGTGCAGCCTAGAATGTTCCCAGCTGTGACTTTGTTTTTATACCATCACTGAAAAGGAAGTAAATCTGGAAAATACTAGAGGAAGTCAGGCACTGTTTCACTTATCTGAGAGAAGAGGAAAGAGGTAGAACACTTAGAAGTAGTAATAGGTGTATATGTGACTTAAGGAAGTAAAGGTAGGACCATAGGGGAAAAATGGACAAACAAAACAAAACAATAACAACAACAAAACCCCAGATAGATATGGTTATAGATATAGACAGATAGATATAGAATAAAAGTCAACTCATATCTGTGACCTTGGGAGAACTATTGAAGTTTCCACTAAAGGGCAATGGAGATACAGAGTTCTGGTGGTGGGAATGGTGTATAACTACTATCTTATAATTTTGTAAATCACTGTTAAATCACTAACGAAAATTGAAAAATAAAGTTGAAAGGATAAAGCCCTCCCCCAAAAAACTGTCAAAGTAAAAGTAAAATTTAAGCTACCACTGAAATCTGAAAAATCGTGGGCTATCCTATGAACTTGATCCTTATCTATCAGGTTTGGAAGAGGTCTGTTTGTCTATCTGTCTTTTCTTTAACTCTAAGTTTTACCTTTATCTACTTCAATGGGAAAAATAGCTGAATTTATTAAGTGAAGAAAAAACTTTTTTTCTTGAAAAAACTTTTTAATGAAAAAGAAAACAACTAGAATAAAGAGACTATGGAGAAAGGTTCTTAATAAGGCCTTTCCTATTCTTGATAATCTTTTCCCCCCATCTATTCCTCACTTCATTTTCAAGATAGGCAGAAAAGACAGAGAGAGAGAGAGAGAGAGAGAGAGAGAGAGAGAGAGAGAGAGAGAAGAAGAAGAAGGAGGAGGAGGAGGAGGAAGAGGAAGAGGAGAGGAAGAGGAGGAGGAAGAGGAGGAAGAGGAAGAGGAGAAAAAATGAGAGAAGAGAGGGACCGGGCTGTGGCACACTTGTTTAAGCACACACATTACTATATACAAGGATCCAGGTTCAAGACCCTGGACTCCACTTGCAGGGGGAAAGCTTCACGAGTGATGAAGTAAAGCTGCAGGTCTCTCTCTCCCCTTCCCCTCTCAATTTCTGTCTCTGCCTAATAATAAATAAATTAAATTAAAGAGGAAGGAGGAGGAGGAAGAAACAAAGAACTTTTCCCTGTTTTTTCCAAGTACCTGAGAGGGGAAATAGTGGATTGTTTTTCTAAATATTTATTTATACTTTTTAAATGTATTTCTTATAGAAACAGTGAGAAATTGATAGGGAAGTGAGAGATAGTGAGACACCTGCAGCACTGCATTACCACTTGTGAAAATATACCCTGCATCTGGGGACTGTAGGCTTGAACCCCAGTCCTTGCACATAATACATGCACACTCAACCAGCTGCAATGCCAGTATAGCCTGGGGCCTCACACAAGCAAGTCCCATACTCTATATTCATTAAGCCACCTCCTGGCCATAAACTTGGTTCTTCATTGAGTGCTTATTAATGTTAGATAGTAAATGTTAAATATTTAAATACCCAGCAGTTTCTGACAAACCAGAAACAAAATATTCAGTGTTTCCTGGGCATTCTAGTGTCGGGAAATTGTGAGAATGTGGTTGAGCTCGGCAGGGCTCACAAAGCACCCTGCATTCCTGATACTATGGCCTATCTACATCATCGTTTTGCCTGAAAGATCCCCATTCATTCCATTCCTTTGATCTAGCTTCTTTCTACCCTCAAGACCCTCCCTGCCTACAGGGTATTATTAATCCTACCAGTTAAAACCCTCGCAACAGTTGCTAAGGAAGTTCCTACCTTTCCAGCCCCATTTTGCCTTTCTCTGCCCCTTTCCTAGCCATTTCCATTTCCGACTTACCACTTCCAGGTCTGTCTTTTAAAAGCCATGGCTCTCTGATCAACAAAGATTTTGCATTACCTCGCCACAAGCTTGTTTCATGAGTCATCTCCCTCGCATCGCTGAGTGAGTAGCAGCCCAGGCTGGCTCCGGTCACATTCTCTCCAACCCAGAGAGCATGTGCCCGGGAAGAGGCACCCCCACACTAGCCTGGCATTCCAGATTCACTAACATCTTAAACCTCCCAATTATTTCAAGCTCTGGCACTCTACTTTCTTATAACTAATCAATTCCATAGCAGATTTCCTATGGCCTCTGCATTCTCTGTAGAGATTCCATTTTCTGTCTCACTGATCACCATTAACCTTAGCAGAAAATCTGTTTATCATCCTGATGACACCCACAAAAAAGGAACTACTGATTTCCCTAACATTTGAACTTTAAAGAATGCATGCCAGTAATAAAGAGACAGTTGTGTCTAACAAAAATTTGTATCAGACATTTACTACATATCAGGCAATGGGTCATTTATTTATTTATTTATTTATGTTTTTATCATTTTACTGGGGAAATAATGATTTACGGAACAACTATTGACACATGTATACAGTTTCTTTTCTTCAACATGGTGTACTAGATACCCAAAGCCACACCCCCATCTCTCCCTAGTCCAGGGTTACTTGTTTTGCTACAATGCACTCCAGCCTGTCCAAGTTTCATCCCTTATTTCCCTTTTCTTGTTTTGCATTTTTTTTTTTCTTCCAGGGCTATTGCTGGGTCTCAGTACCTGCACTACAAATCCAATGCTTCTGAAGGCCATCTTTTTTCCATTGTTGTTGTTGTTGTTGCTGTTGCTGGATAGGACAGAAAGAAATTGAGACAGGAGGGAGGGAGAGAGGGAGAGAAAGAGAAATACCTGCAGACCTGCTTCACCACTAGTGAAGTCAGTCCCATGCAGGTGGGAAACAGGGGGGTTGGGTCTTGCTTCTTAATTACCACCATAAGTGTGATTATTTAGTATATGTCCTATTTCTGGCTTATATCCAAGTTCTACCCAAGATATGGAAAAGAAGATTATCTCAGGAGCCAGGTGGTGGCACACCTGGTTAAGTACACACATTATAGTGTGCAAGGACCCAGGCTCAAGCCCCTAGACTCACCTGCAGGAGGAAGTGTCTGTTTCTCTCCCTCTCTACCTCCCATCCCCCTCTCAATTTCTCTCTGTCTCTATCCAATAATATATAAAATAAAATAAAATAAAATAAATATTTAAAAAAAGAAGACTATTTCATTATTTCTTATAGTGGAGTAGTATTCCATTGTATGTATATACCACAACTTTCTTAACCACTCATCCACTATTGGACATCTGTGGAAATTTCTGTAACTTTTGTTTTATTCCTTTAGAAAAATATGGTGGGATCTTGATATGGATTACAGTAAATGTGTGTGTGTTTCTGGGAAGGATAGTCATTTAGTGATGTTAATTCTCCCCAGCCAAGATTATGAAATATCTCTCCATTTCTTTCTCTTTTTCTGTTTCCTTTAGTAATGATTTTTTTTTTTTCAGTATAGAAGACTTTCATCTCCTGTGTTAAGTTTATTCCTAGATACTTAACTGTCTTTGCTGCTATTCTAAAAGGGACTGATTTCTGGATTTCTTAATCTAGTTTGCTATTTGCACATAGGAATGTCACTGATTCTTGTATATTAATTATGTAGCCTGTCACCTTACTAGAGTACACTGGCAATATTCTTTTATGTAGATTATATAATATAGTACTCATGATATCTCTATGAGGTAAGTACTATTTTAACTTTCACTTTTTTAAAAAATAAGGGATTTGTCTGAAGCTTAAAGCCAAACCAAAAAACAAAACACCTGTGTAAGGCCACAGAGTTATTCAACTATATACAGAGCAAAAATTAAATTCAGGACAACAATTCTAAACTATGACACTGCAGAGAAATTCTATCTGAAACAGCAGGTATGACTACAATCTATCTTAGCAGGGTAGTTCTCTTACACAAACACCTTAAACCCATTTACCCACCTCCTGTCAGCTGCCTGCACTTTGATCCAGCTACTCTCCTACACTGGCAATGGTGCAACAGAAGGACAGAGGAGACTAGGGAAAGCAAAAAGGAGAAAAGATCAGGATTAAAAAAATACACAAAGGCTGGGAAGATAGTATAATGGTTATACAAAAAAAATATTTTCATGTCTGAGGCTCAAAAGGCCCCAAACTCAATTCCAAGTACCACCACAAGGCAGAGCTGAGCAGTGCTTTATATTCATTTATCAATAAATAAGAGGTATTTTTGTAGGATACAAGAAAAGCCTAGAAAAAACTATATATAGGGAGTCGGGCTGTAGCGCAGCGGGTTAAGCGCAGGTGGCGAAAAGCACAAGGACCGGCATAAAGATCCCAGTTCGAACCCGGCTCCCCACCTGCAGGGGAGTAGCTTCACAGGCAGTGAAGCAGGTCTGCAGGTGTCTATCTTTCTCTCCTCCTCTCTATCTTCCCCTCCTCTCTCCATTTCTCTCTGTCCTATCCAACAACGACAACAACAATAATAACTACAACAATAAAACAACAAGGGCAACAAAAGGGAATAAATAAATAAAATAAATATTTAAAAAAATTAACAAAAAAAAAGAAAAAACTATTATATAAAGTTAAATTTGATAAACAGCAAGAAAACTGATCTTATTAGAGATGCAGAAATCCTGTACCTTTTAGTGCTGCAACATCATATTTGCAGATTGTTACTCTGTGTACCACCACCACTCCCCTTCGTCCATAACACATAGTCCATATGCTGCAGGAATATGTAAACCAGCTCAGAAATTACTAGAGATGTGCAAATGTAGGGCCAGGAAATACCTTACCCAGTAGAGTACACGCTTTGCCATGTGCAAGGACCCAGGTATGAGCCCCAGGCCACCACATGTGAGCACTACATACAAGGAGGCTTCACAAATGGTGGAGCAGTGTTGTGGTGTATGTTATATTCTATCTTTAAAAAAAAAAAAAAATCTGCCAGCAGCAGAGGAGTTGTGCAGATGCTGAGTCCCAGAAGTAACCCTGGTGGCAAAAAAAAAAGAAAAGAAAAAAAAGAAAGAAAGAGGAAGAAAAGAAAGAGGAAGAAAAGAAAAAATTCCAAGGAGGAATAAGTATGCTTATGCAAGCAGAGTGCACTAGGTCCACATTAAAATAGTCATTTTCATACTAACATAGATTTGTGGTCCATTCAAACTGGCATCCTTTTTTTTTTAAATTTTTTTTATATTTTATTTTCCCTTTTGTTGCCCTTGTTTTTTTATTGTTGTTGTAGTTATTAATGTCGTCATTGTTAGACAGGACAGAGAGAAATGGAGAGAGGAGGGGAAGACAGACAGGGGAGAGAAAGATCTGCTTCATCGCCTGTGAAGTGATTCCCCTGCAGGTGGGGAGCCGGGGGCTGGAACCGGGATCCTTAAGCAGGTCCTTGTGCTTTGAGCCTCGTGCGCTTAACCCACAGTGTGCTACCACCCGACTCCCAACTGGCATCCTTTTTATAGTAGCACATAAAAGGGTATGTTTAGGAGACCAGGAGTGTCCTCAAACATCCAGCCTTAAATGGATCTCAAACATAGCTTGCCATCATGCTTATTGTGATTCTGTAATTTATCTTCATTTTTCTTGTATCTACTTGTATTTTCAGCATTTACTCACTTTTTTTTTTTGGTAGAGTCAGAGCCTCCTACAGGCACACTTTCACTGTTTGACTGTTCACACTTTCACTGTTTGACTATTCAAGAGACAGAAAGAGAGGCAGGGACAGACACCAACAGTATAGCTCTAACGCTTCTCCTAGTACATGGCAATCCCACACAGTACTATCGATTGTTTTTTTGAACCCTAAGACAGCAGGAACCTCACATCTCCACTATAGACCCCCTACTTCCCCCAGTCCTGGAACCCTTGGATAGGGCCCACTTTCCCATATGCCTCTCCCAATCCATATCAAATAATATTGCATCCGCCGATCACAACCTAACCAACACAACAATTGCCACCTGAACATGCTTCACTTCAGACTGTGTCCAGAGACTTCACTTCAGCTTCATTACTCGGGTGAGACCTTTCCTTTCATAGTATACTCTAATTTCACCTCAGGTGGTTCACTTTCTAACAAAGTCCCATAACCTAGATATACACCAGTTTCTGTGAGAGAGAGCATATGTTCACACGTATCCGTAAACTACTGCAAAATATATACCTGAAAGCAGAAGTACACTAGAGTTTGCAGTGAGTACCCCCCTAACACTTCCTCTCCACTATTCCAAGCTTTGGCTCCATGATTGCTCAACAACTTGTTTGGCTTTGTATGTTAACTCTCTTTTCAGTCACCAGGTTCCAGATGTCATCAGGATGCTGGCCAGGCTTCCCTGGACTGAAGACCCCACCAATATGTCCTGGAGCTCTGCTTCCCCAGAGACCCATCCTACTAGGGAAAGAGAGAGGCAGACTGGGAGTATGGACCGACCAGTCAACGCCCATGTTCAGCGGGGAAGCAATTACAGAAGCCAGACCTTCTACCTTCTGCAACCCACAATGACCCTGGGTCCATGCTCCCAGAGGGATAGAGAATGGGAAAGCTATCAGGGGAGGGGGTGGGATATGGAGATTGGGTGGTGGGAATTGTGTGGAGTTGTACCTCTCCTACCCTATGGTTTTGTTAATTAATCCTTTCTTAAATAAAAAAATTTTAAAAAATAATAAAAATAAATAAATACAATGAAATTCTGAACTAAGTTTGAAGTTTCAGAGGTCTCAGACAATGTTTGTCTCTGACCATTAAGGCCCAGATGTTCATCACTAAGAAGTCAATGGGAGAATGAGTCTGATTCTCCCCAACTGCTGGCATATATTGAGTACTTAATGTATAGTCCATAAAAATGACAGTGACCTGAATAATAATGACTAAATATGTAAATGGTCAAAAAGAAAACACTGGAAAGAAACTACAAGGGAAGATTATCTGGAGGAAGTAACAGCTGAACTGAAATTTTTTATTTTTATTTTACCAGAGCACTGCTTAGCTCTGGCTTATGGTGGTATAGGAGATTGAACCTGGTACTTCAAAGCCTCAGCCTTGAAAGTCTCTTTGCATAACCATTATGCTATCTACCGCCACCCAGCTGAACTGCACTGAAAAGATAAGCACACACTGGCCAGGCAGAGAGGCAAACAATGGTCCAGGCAGACAACTCCTGAGCATTCCATAAAGAAAGAGAACAAGAGAGAGAAATTAGACTGGAAAAACTGATTAACATTGTGGAAACTTAATTGAATTGAGCCTTGATGAAAGGGCAGAATTTGGATAGAAGGATGTGGGTGGGAAAAGAATAGTGTAAACAAAGACTGCAAGGGGAGCAAGCTTGAGGAGAGCACACTCTACCCTGTGGGAGATACCCTCAGCCCACTACCACCACTTTCATTGGCTACCATGAGGGGGTATGCTTTACACGTGGAGGAGTAGTGCTATAGGGTCTTTCCTTTCTCGTCCTCTAAAAAGGGGTTAAGGGGGGAGAATGCAGCTGGTTAGGCACTTACATTACAGTGCACAAGGACCTAGGTTCAAGCACCTGGTCCCCAACTGCAGGGGGAAAGATTCACAAGTGGTAAAGCAGTGCTGCAGGTATCTCTCTATCTTCCTCTCCTCTCTCAATTTCTGTCTCTATCCAGTAATAAAACATATAAAAATAATAAAACAAAATGATCTAAAATCTTAACATTAAAAATGAAAAGAAAAAAATCAGGAAGAAATGAGATGTGACATATATTCTTTCAGTAAATATTTACTGAATATCTACTTTGCCGCAGGTCCAGGGCTAAGAGTTGTGGTGTAACAGAGAATTTATGCATAACTTGAACCACCAGACAACAACTCCATGAGACTAGTACTGTTCTTTGTCTTGTAGAGCTTAGGGAGTGAGGATATTATTTGTCAAGGACTATAATACATAAATTAAAAAATCTACTTTTTAGTGTGTTTTAATATAGCCAGGCTTTAGAGAACACTGATGAGCTATTTGTTTCTTAACATCATGGTTAAATCTTAGAAGATGTGAGGAAAATCCAGTTACTATGCGCAAGGACCTGTGTTCGAATCCCTGCTTCCCACATGCAGCAGAGATGCTTCACAAGCGGTGATCAGGTCTGCAGGTGTCTTTCTTCTCTGCCTCTCACCTCTCAATTTTTCTGTTCTACTGAATAAAACAGAAAAAAATACATCTATATCCAAACAGTACTTATTCAGCTATTCAAATAAAAAGTTATGAATACTTCTTACTTTCCATTTATGAATTTATTTTCTGACCTAGAGAATAACTATATATAGTATCTAGTTGTCATGAATTCTTGCCAATAAATATCCCAGATCTTCCAGAACAATTACTAGTTGAATAAGATTAGGATCTAGAAACAACTTGATTATATCATCTGGCAACTGATTAAATCATCCACTTCAAAAATGTGTTCTAACTGAAAGGGGAGCAGGCCCATTGGCCATCTGAGAAAAGTCAGACAAGTTCCCATCAAAATAAGTTTCATAAAGACAAAGCTAGACTCAGGACCCTTGTAGAAAACACATGCCTGAAAACACAAGGACCCCTACATTGCCCCTGCAGAAAATAACTCAATAAATGATGGATCTTCCCAGAAGCGCAACTTAAGAGGCTGTCTAAAAGCAGCACTTCAATTTTCCAGTTTCTTTCTTCTGTATTGCCCCATTGCTCCCCATTAAGTGCCAGTTCCTACCATGTGAATAAGCTCTTTAGAAAGTCAGGATACTTTCACCTCACAAGATAGGTTTCTCAACATGAGTCTACATGTATACAAACAGTTTTGACAAAGAATAAAAAAACCCGTTTAAAGCTAAAGTTTTTTTAAATTTTATTTATTTTATTTTTGAGAGAAATTAAGAGAGAGAGACAGAGACAAAGAAAGACAGAGACAGAGAAACACCAGAGCACTGCTCAAATGTGGCTTATGGTGGTGTGGGGGATTGAACCTGGGACTTAGGAGCCTCAGGGATGACAGACTCTTTGCATAACCATTATGCTATCTCCCCCACCCACAAAGTTAAAGTTAAGGAGACTAAGGTTAGCCATATGTACTTAAGGTAATGGAGGATAAAGTTTTTATTTTTTCAGGGTCACTGAAAAGTCATTTAGAGCTATAATAATTATTATTTTGCAACACTTTAACCTTTTACTTTTTCTCAAACAAGTGTTTCATGGGGGACAAGGGGGCTCATAAAAAGTTAAAAGACTCTAATCAGAAATAACTAGACATTTTCTCCATTACAAAAAAAAGACTAGTTTTCGCATTTAAATTTGTTGTCTCTTTTAGTTAGAACATACTTCTAGAACTCACATACAGTGCTTTCACATCTATTTCTGCATTCTATTTGGAAAAAAAACTTCACATGTTACTTATGATAATCAGGTATCCACACAAAGTGGTCCTTATTGTTCTTGGAATGTCTAAGATAGGCAGACAGGCCTGCGATTCTTTATTCACAAAGAAACAAAACATTGTTTGCCCCTAAGACTCGCTATTACTTATACTAGTTGTAGGGATTAAATAACAAATACAATTTCCCTAAATACTTTCAACATGTATTCTCATTTTTTTAAAGTTTCTTTTTAAATTTTTTTTTATCTTTTGTTTATTTGATAGAGACAGCCAGAAGTCTAGAGGGAAAGGGGAGATAGGGAGAGAGACAAAGAGACACCTGCAGCATTGTTTCACCACTTGCAAAGCTTTCCCCCTTAGGTGGGGACCAGGTGCTCAAATCAGGGTCCTTGTGTATTGTGACATGTTTGCTCAACCAGGTGCGCAACCACCCGGCCCCAGGAACAATTTTTATGATAAAACTTGTCAATACTTTAAAGTATGGTCTGAAGTTCAATTTGATCTGGAAGCTTTTCAGTCTGGGGGTGTATTCTGATAGAGAAATAAGTAGACTAGCATGTGCACCATGCTGACTTGAAAGAACAGCTACGTAAATGTGCTGTACTCAGCTAAGTAAGTGATTATTTAGCAAATTTATTTTATAATAATTGGAAATTCAAGGAATTAGTCATTCATGGTGTTTTTCCAAGGGAAACAAAAAAAGTAGAATACTTCAGAATCCATGAGCACATTACTGAAAAGCATTAGATAGTTCCTGGAATTCCCAGAAAACCTGGATTGTCAGGATTAAATGCTATGTACTATATCTGTGGTTGTTCTAAAGAAAAGATAACTGTAAAAATCTCACTATCTTGTAAATTATGTATAGAAATGAATGGAAAGGCCTAGAACAAAACAAAGTAGCTGGTGAAAAAGTTAGTTCTGCAGAGAGAGAAAAAAGGCTAGTCAATAAAATCTAAAACTGAATGACTACATTTTGTTCTATATACTTGAATTTTATTGAGGTGTTTTATCATCACAGTATTTTTCAATCTTGCTATTTAACTATGAAGTATGTTTTTCTGTTCATTCTTTATGAATTTAAGTATCTGTGCAACATTACTTATTTTGTCTTTCAGGAGATTAATGGCTAAGTTCACTTAAAATGTAAAAATTCGAGGGCAGGCAGTAGCATAGAGTTAAGCACACATGGTGTAAAGTGCAAGGATCAGCATAAGGATCCCAGTTAGAACCCCTGGCTCCCCACCTACAAAGGGATCCCTTTACAGGTGGTGAAGCAGGTCTACAGGTGTCTATCTTTCTCCGCCCTTCTCTGTCTTCCTTTCTCGATTTCTCTGTCCTATCCAACAACAATGACAGCAATAACAACAACAAAAAAACAAGGGCAACAAGGGAAAAAAACAGCCTCCAGGAGCAATGGACTCATGGTGCAGGCACCAAGCCCCTGTGATAATCCTGGAGACAAAAAAAGGTAAAAATTCTAAGCAAAGCATTCCACTGGCTTAATAAAGTAAGATGCAGTTGGGCAGATTTCATCTGTGAGAATTAAAACATTTTGTGTTTGAAGGATAGGAAGTTAAAAGGGATGCAGATCCAATTTGACACTCTACTGCTCAAGGAGACTGTAATAAAGGAATGACATTGTCTTAATGGAAAATACAGCCACGGGAGTCGGGCAGTAGAGCAGTGGGTTAAGTGCAGGTGGCGCAAAGCGCAAGGACTGGCTTAAGGATCCCAGTTCGAGCCCCCGGCTCCCCACCTGCAGGGGAGTCGCTTCACAGGCGGTGAAGGAGGTCTGCAGGTGTCTGTCTTTCTCTCCCCCTCTCTGTCTTCCCCTCCTCTCTCCATTTCTCTCTGTCCTATCAACAACAACAATAACATCAAGAACAACAATAAAACGACAAGGGCAACAAAAGGGAATAAATAAATAAATATTTAAAAAAATAAAAAGATACAGCCACTACTATGCCAAGGTTATCACAACTTAATTGTCTCCGAGTTCCGTGATTTCTCAAACACAAATACCCTTTGGGGAGAAATGTATAAAAACCTGAGCCCCGTATGGAAACTGTATCTTGTGATTCGTGTAGCCAAATGCATCATCAATGCATTGTAAAATATACGTGCACCCATAAGGAGTAAGAAGCAAAATGCATTGCTTATTTTGCAGATTGGAGAGATAAGTAAAATGTTGTAGAGATGTGTACACATTATGCTTTAAAATGAATTTGACGATTTGTCATTTTTAAATTTGCTTATTTCAATTAAAATGCATGTAATACATAATGGAATAGTGAAGCAAATAAAAATAAAAGCCATTTAAGATTCTATTTTTAAAAAGTAGTTTCAGTCTAAGTGGACCCAAATGAGCTTAGCATTTGGTGCTAGCAGGCCAACACCACTCCTGGTCGCCTCCCCCTTTCTCTTAGGCAGAAGATGAGAGATTTAGAGGGAGTAAAGGCAGAGAGGAGAGATACTTACAGTAATGTGCCACTACTCTTGAAGCTTCCCTTCTATAGGTGGAGACAGGGCTTGAACTTGGTTCCTTGCTTATAATAATGTTTGTTCTACCCAGCCCACTAAATGAATTTTTTAATGATTCTGAGATCATTTTTTTTGTCTTTTCTTTCTTTCTTTTTTTCCCCCCTTATACATTAGGGTTCCTAGTGTCAGCAGTTGCTTGGAGATGGCTAACGAGTTAACCACAATAGCAATAAACTCTGCCTTTTATCCTGCACGCACCATCTGTTGCCAGTTGGCCCTCCACATTAGGGTCTATAACAAATTAGTACAGCCTGAAGTGTATAAAACGTGTACTAAAGGTAACTATTAAAAATATGGTCTACATTTAGGATCAATATGGATGGAACTGGAGGTGAAATATATAATATATAAGGAATTGGAGGTGAAATATATAAGAGCTTGAAGAGAAGCCTGGGTTAGTGGTGTTATGGGTGTGCAGACACCTATCAGGAGATAAGAAACTGTATTTATGTATTAACAGCAGTCCTGTAAGCAATTACTTCTCCAATAAAATTATTTTAGGGGGAGACGTCTTCATAGACTAGATAACTAAAGCATATGTCCATGCAAAAAAACATATAATAACCAAACTGACTCTTAAGACTCTAAAAACTATGGTGGTCATTGAAGGTGATGGCAGAGGATGGGTGCATATGAGCATGTGAGCAAAAGGAGTTCTTACACAATACTGGGGGAAATGTGTATATATATATATATATATCCATACTCCTAAAATCTAATAATATTCTAAACCAATAAAAGATGTGTACAAGGATATGAGTCACAAGGACAGTCACACTTTTGCTGTTTATGGTAGACACAGTTTGTAATTAAACATCAATAGGTTTAAAAAATATGACCTAGGGAGTCGGGCGGTAGCGCAGCGGGTTAAGCGCATGTGGCGCAAAGCGCAAAGACCAGCTTAGGGATCCCGATTGGAACCTCTGGCTCCCCACCTGCTGGGGAGTCACTTCACAGGTGGTGAAGCAACTCTGCAGGTGTGTCTATCCATTTCTCTCTGTCCTATCCAACAACGACGACATCAATAATAACTACAACAATAAAACAACAAGGACAACAAATGGGAATAAATATTTTTTAAAAATTTAGGGAGTCGGGTGGTAGCAGAGCGGGTTAAGCGCATGTGGTGCAAAGAGCAGGGTCAGCATCCGGGTCTGAGCCCCTGGCTCCCCACCGGCAGGGCAGTCACTTCACAGTTGGTGAAGCAGGTCTGAAGGTGTCTTTCTCTTCCCCTCTCTGTCTTCCCCTCCTCTCTCCATTTCTCTCTGTCCTATCCAACAACGACAACATCAACAACAACAATAATAACTACAAGGGCAACAAAAGGGAATAAATAAATAAATCTAAAAAAAAAGATGGAAAAAAAATTTTTTAAATATGACCTAAACACTCTTTTCAGGACAAAGGAAGTATGATAGAGGCATCTACCATATTCCAAAAAAGTAGAAATGTTAATAGTCTTATAATAAACAAAATGAAAGAGGTTAGTCTTCAGAGGCTATTTTAAAAAACAGGTTTACCCCCAAGCTACAAAACAGTGCTAGTCCTTCTGAAATGGGAAGCAGTTAGTTATCTTTAACAGCCTATGAAAATCAAGCCCCTTCTCCCCCACCTGACTATCTCACAAGTATCTCTTCCAAGATATAGTTTTTATTTCTCTAGGCTATTTATTTCTCCAGGCAAATTTAAAATGAGAAAGAAGCCCAAACAGTATTTAAAAATACAGCCTTCAAGATATATTTTAGTTTACACACTCTGACCTCTACCCAAGTATACTGACTTAGAAACCTGGGGATGGGACCTAACTCTCCAGGTGACCTATGTCCTAAAGCTTGAGAAACATAGTGAAACTGCAGCAACTATCCAAGCATCATTGTCTGTACTCTCAGAGCCTGCAGATGGCACTAAATGCAGGCTAGAAGAATTACAAGAGGAGGACACTCTTTCTGAGTCTTATAGAAACCCCCTGCCTACAAAGTTTTTCTTCTGCTGCAACCTCCTCTGGTGAAAGACTGTCTTGAAAACTCAAGGTCACAAGACACTTCAGTTTTGATCAGGAACTGAAGTTCTTCTCACAATTCAGCATATGGTTTGACAATCATTTATAGACACCAAGTTTACACCAAGTTTTTCAGGGGTGCAATCAACATTTAATTAGTTGGAGGGTATCTGGGTTTAATACTATGAAACTACAGACACCCTTTAAGTCTGAAAATGTTAAATTAATGCTGATTAAAAAGAATATAAAAATCACAAACTGTTTAGCCATGTGTATATATGGACAATTACAATATGCTTGATTCTGAATGACAAGAAGTCCTACCCTGAAAATCTCATGGAACTGATGTGACAAAAGTGAGATGATTTTCCTAATGTAAAGCATATATGCAGACAGCCTTTTCCTGTCAAAAACCTGTATTTTGCTTTAACTGTTTTCCTATACAAACAGCTCTATAGAAGGTGAGGAGCAACGTGGTGGGAGGGTGAATTGGTACAACCACTGTGGAAACCAAGTTAGCAGTTATCTACTAAAGATGAACATAAAAGAACCCAGAATCCAACTCCTCAGAAATATGGCCTAAAGAATTCCTCTGCCCACCAAAAGTTTCCTAACAGAATGTTCATGTGAGTATAATTTACAACTGTTACAAATTGGAAACAATCAAGTGTCTATCCACAGTAGAGGAGATAAATATTATGGATGTTCATTCAATAAAATATACACTCACTACAATGAATTTACAAACCAACTAACAAACCATACCACTGCTGTACACAAATGGCTACATTTCACAGACATAACACTGAGTGAAAGAACCCAGACACAATATATATATTCTAAACAGAAAAATTAGTATCCGGTGACGGAGGACAGTATAGAGGTTTTGGAGGCTACAAAGCATAAGACATGAGGAGCTTGCTGAGAAACTTCTACATCCTCACCTTGGAGTTGGTTACTAGAGTGTGTACATGTAAAAAGTTCATTGAGTTGTACACTAAAATTCATACACTTGACGTATGCTATACCTCTTTATTAAGAGGGAAATACAACACACACAAAAATCATCTTAAACACCGTCCTGTAAACAATTTTCAAGAGACATCATACAAACATAGATCGCTGGACAATTACATCATCAGAGCATTACTATTATAGCAAAAATAATGTCACAAGTAAATACAGGGAACAATGATCAGTGTTACTTCTACTGCTTTGTATTATGGCAAAAACAAATGCATCATCCCACAAGTTGGCTAAACCTCGCGGGTTTACACTCTGCAGTTCCAAACTCCATCTCCGGCCTTTTAATCGGGTCCTTGGTAATCACTGTTTCAGGGGCATTTGGGGCCTTCAGGATACTGGCTTCCTAGGGCGCGGGAACCTGAGCCGGCTGGGGACGGGGAGTGTCACCTAATTACACCCCCCAGGCTAAGGGCCCCGCGCGCGAACGCAGCCCAAAGCCCAGCCGCGCCTCCCAGGAGGCCCCGCTTCTTCTTCCCGCCCGGGGTCACCGGGGCACCACGCCAGTCCTTACAGCGATTCCGGCTTTCGATGTTGTGAGCGCGTCGCCCACGAGAACTTTGTGTCTCGGGCCGATTCCCAGCCGGCACCGGGACTCGGCTGCGCAGAAGCGGTGCGGGCGCTGCAACGGCGCAGCCGAGCCGGGCCGACCCCTGGGAGCCGGCCCGCGCGCCAGCGGAGTCACTTGGCTGGGCCGCGCGGGAGGCCGCAGCCCAGGGCGGCGTGTTTACCTGGGAGCAGGAACACGTGCTGCCGGGCGTAAGCCGCGTCCCCACAGTCCGCGCCGCCCGCCATGCCGCCGCCTCCTCGCTGCGATGAGCGCGGCGCCTTAGCCTCGGGCCGCGGGCTGGGCGGGAGCGAAAGCCGCGGGCGGCGAAGGGTCTTCCGGGGAGCGCGGGCGGCCGAGCGGCGGCAGAGGCCGGAAGACGAGCTGTGTTTTGTTTCCGGGAGTCAAAGCCCGGCTCCCGGGGCGCTTTTAAATTTAGCGCCGGGTCGAGGTGACCCGAGTACTGGCTCAGCGTCCGCTGGGTCGCGGCCTGTCACCCCCGCTTCTCGGCCGGTGGTAGGTGCTCCGCTAGGGCTGCCAGTGACTCGGCGGTGGCGGGCGGGAGCGCCAGGCCGGGATCGTCCTCGCTCACATCCAGCGGGCCTGGCCACGAGGGAGCTGCAAGGTCCGATGTCACTCTCCGCGCCCTGGAAGGTCTGAAGGGCTCGTACACACGCTGGCTGCACCTAGAAAAAGAGTGGAGCAGGCCAGTGTTGAGAACAGCATCCAATCCTGGTGGCACCCTTTGGCTTCAATCTATCTTAATGTTTCAGTTGCATTCTGCATTGGGATTCATGTCTAGAGTGTTCTGTAACCAGACTTCACTATCTAATTTTTTTTTTAAAGCACAGTTTTGAGGATTAAGATATGGACATGTTATTTTGGAAGACTCGGTGATGAATTAAAAATAAATGCCTTTTCAAAGCAATATTTTAAAAGCTAGGGTCATGAAAAGTGGGGTTTTAGTTTTTGCATTAAATGAAGAAAATGCATAAGTTTTGCACTTTTTTATCGTGAAGATGAATTCTGCAGTATTATCTCAGCCTCCTGAAAGGATTTTTTAATTTCAATTATATTGTCCATGGGATGATTCAAATGCAGTTGAAGTTGACTGCAGCACACACTTGGTGGAGAAGAGATATTTGTGACTGAATAGGGGCCGATCTGTGTTAGGGAGCCGATTGGTTTGCTCAGATCTTCACTCAGCCAGGACTGTACTCTGATGAAAAGCTACAATGTACAGATCAAATCCCCAGGCATACCATAGTCATCACTAACAATTACAAGAGAAACATTACCCACAGCTCCTTTATTCTGACATAAAGCTGTTTCTATTTTTCTCTGATCCTTTCCAGCCCTTAGCTGTATAAATATGTATTTTTATATAGTTGTTTTTATAATGCAAAGACTATTTTCTCTGCTTTTCTTCCTTAACGTTTGTCATAAACATGTTTCTCATGGCATCCAGAAGATTCGTTGTTAATGAAGGCATGCTATTTCACACTGTTAATATCCCAAGGTGACTTAACGATTCTCAATCATTCCAATATTTAAGTTATTTTAAATAGTTACTACATAGTAGTGCTACAATTTATACTGCATAAGGACTAGGCAGAGTTTGAATGTTGTAAATGTAGCAATGTGGATGCTTTCTAGCAATAGAAAAAAAAGATTCAGGAAGAGATTTATAACAGAATACTATGTGAGTAAATTACACACACACACATAAAACAACATACATTTTACAAGGATACAAATATATTTAAGGGCATATATCAAGTAAATGAAAAAAAGACCTTTAAAGTGGATGGGGAAAAAGGAAAAAAATTGATGGGAAATGGAATAAGGGATAGATGGTTAAGAAAGGAGTCAAAGCACAGATAAGTCATAGTCATGTCTAATAAATGAGAGGTATAAGTGAGTTAAATTAACCCTGAATTTTAGGTTCATGGACAAAAAAAAGTTATTTAAATGTGCTGTAACAAGCATGCCTAAACAATTTCTTTTAGTTATTAAAGTAACTTCTTGGAAGGGGAATTGGGAGCACTGGTAACTGACTAGATTCCTATAGTCCTCAGGGTAAAGTCCAAGAATAAGAAAGGAGAGCTTCTGCACAGCAAAAGGAATCACCACCGTAACAGAGACTCCTACAGAGAAAGATCAATACCAAATGATCTCACGTATAGGTGTAACCTAAGAATAAAGCACAGCAAGGTGAGGGCATAAGATGAAACCTGGGGGAGTCAGGTGGTAACATGGAGTTAAAGCTCATGTGGCACAAAGCACAAGGACCAGGTTAAGGATCCTGCTTAGAGCCCTTGGCTCCCCACCTGCAGGGGAGTTGCTTCACAGGTGGTGAAGTAGGTCTGCAGGTGTCTATCTTTCTTTCTCTCCTCCTCTCTGTCTTCCCCTCCTCTCTCCATTTCTCTCTGTCCTACCCAACAATGAAGACAAACAACAATAACTACAACAATAAAAAAAAAAAAAAAACAAGGGCAACTAAAAGGGAATAAATAAATATTTAAAAAAAGATGAAACCTGGACTGGGTATGGCATATTGCACCAAAACAAAGGACTCTGGGGAAGGAGTGTAAGGGACAGGATGAAAGGACCTTGGGAACCTTCTGTGTCTCCTAGACACCAATCAAAGTAAAGTGAGAGTTTGTACCTATACATTAAAGACTATACTGTAAGGGAACAGCAAACTTACTATTTTAAACAGAGAATCAGAGACCATTCCAAATGCCAAAGACAGCAGATATTCATTCATGTTCTAACAAAAGTAAAAAAAAGAAAGCAACTGGAGAGAAAAACAAGTCAGAATCAAATGTTTAGCAATTGCTAAATGGTGAGTAGAACTGGCAAGCTTGAACTAAGGGTCACAAAATATTTCCCCCCATGTATTATTAAAAATTTATGAAAATAATCCTTCCAAAATAAATATGAAATCCACATTTTTCATTATGAGAAAGGATTGTGCCTTGTTTTTGTTTTGCTGCCAAATATTCATTTATTGACAACAGAGAATGCAATAAGCTGTTCAAGTGAAAGACAGAAGACAAAAAGATCAACTCTTGAAAGGATCAACTATTTAAAAAAGGAGATCAATGAGTACTACATAACTATTTTGGGGAGGAAGAATGTTTTCTTTGTACTACCTCTCTTACGTAATCCAGCGTAAAAGTGTATTATATTTGTTCTGGAAAAGGAATGGTGACATATACCCACATATAACTTTGTAAGATCTGTCAGCTTTGGAATAATTACTGAAGATATTGAGACATAAAAATAGCCTTAGAAATTCAGAAGGTCCACTATGAGACTCTCCCAATAGATACATACAGTTTCAAAATCCCAGCCTCAGACAAATATACCATTAGACCATATAAAATAAGTCAAAACAAGAACACTTAATCATTTCAGCAAAGTATGTACAAAAATAGTTCACTGTGTCACCCAAATACTCCTTTTAGGCAAAATAAATGATATCTCTCTCATGCCAGAGGTATCAAATGTATGTCATTCCATTGCTCCTGACTAGCTATTTTTTTGTTTGTTTTTATTTCAGAGAAAAGGGTAGAGATGCCACAGCACCACTGCACCATCTGTGTAGCTTTCCCTGGTGCTGTAGTGTACAGAGAATATGATCACAAAATGATAAAACTAATACTTTGAAAGCTAGGCAGTGGCACACCAGGTTAAGTGCATACATTTCCGTGCATAAGGACCCATGTTCAAATCCCTAGTCCCCACCTGCATGCCAGACACTTCATGACTGGTGAATCAGTGCAGTAAGTGTTTCTCTCTCACTCCCTTTCTATCTTCTCTCCTCTTAATTTCTTTCTGTCTCTAAAAACAAAAACAAACAAACAAAAAAATTGTCACTCTGATCCCCAAAGGAGGAAAGGACTCCACCAAAAAAGAACTACAGACCTATATTCCTGGTGAACATTGATGCAAAGATCCTCAACAAAATCTCAGCTAATCAAATCCAACAACATATTAAGAGAATAATCTATCAAGAACAACTGGGATTCATTCCTGGGAAACAGGAATGCTTCAACAGCTGCAAGTCAATCAATGTAATCCACCATATAAACAAAAATAAAGTTGAAAATCACATGATTATATCAATTGATGCAAAAAAAAATGCAATTGACAAGGTCCAAAACCCATTTATGATAAAGGCTTTCAATAAATAGGGAGTAGAAGTTAATTTATTCACTATAATAAAGGCTGTATATGACAAACCTATTGATAACATTATACACAACAGCAAAAAAATTGAAAGCTTTCCCCCTAAAATCAGGAACTAGGCAAGGATGTTCACTCCCACTACTTCTATTCTAGTCCTAGAAGTCCTCACCATCGCAATCTGGCAAGAAAAAGATATCAAAAGAATTAAAATTGGAAACAATGAAGTTAAATTATTACTTGTAGATGACATGCTGTTATACCTAGAGGACCCCCAAAACTGTACCAAAATATTAATGGAAATCATCAATAAAAGTAGCAGATTACAAAATGAATACTCATAAATATGTGACATTTCTTTATACAAAAGGTGAGCCAGAAGAAAGGGAACTGAAAGAAGCAATCTCATTTACAATGGAACCTAAAAAGATAAAATAACTTTTTAACGAAAACTATAAGACATTTTTAAAAGAAATAAAGGATGACACAAATAAATGGAAGAACAACCCCTGTTCATGGATTGTAAAAATAAATATTGGGATTAGGGCAGAGAATAAGAATAAATATAATTAAAATGAAAATCCTGTCAAAAGTAATCTATAGACTCCATGCAATCACTATTAAAATCCTGCTTCTTAGTTCTACTCCCAACTCTGACATCATCTTCCCAGACAGTATTTCTAGTCCACTCGCATGTTAGATATCAAACTCAAGCAAAGATTAGTAGGAACATATCTAAAATAGATTTCCTAACTTCCTAAAGCCATATGTTCCCTACTTTAATCTGCTCAGTTCTTATTATATGGCTCCTATTTATTAATCATTTGTCCTGCTTTCCTGCTCACTGCATTTCAGCCATCAGCTGCAGACACTACTGTGATTCTATCCTGACTTCCTGGGCAGATGATGTCACCAATGCTTCCTGGAACCTCACCTCTCGATAGCCCTACCCCACTAGGGCTGGGGTATGAATCAACCAGCCAATGTCTGCATCCAGTAAAGAATCAATTACAGAAGTCAGAACTCTCACCTTCTGCACCCCCAAAAGAATTTTGGTCCATACTCCCAGAGCTATAAACAATAGTATGTTTCCAATGGGACACAGAATTCTGGTGGTGGAAACTGTATAGAATTTTACTTTTATTATCTTACAATATTGTAAATCAATATTAAATTACTAGTATAACATAAACAGTAACGATAGCGACCTTCAAATTAGTGAAATAGCTCACTTGGATAGCGTGCTGTTTTGCTATGTGTGCAACCCTCATTCAAACCTTGAGGGCTGTGGACTTTTTCACTGTCTCTCTGCCTCTCTACCACTAGCTTTAAAAAAAGGAGTAAAACATTTTTAACCCAATCTCTTGAGTCATCTGAAAATGGGAACTGCAACTGCTAAGTGTGTAAAAGATTTATACATATTCTGGT
Source organism: Erinaceus europaeus (assembly GCF_950295315.1). Classification (NCBI taxonomy): domain Eukaryota; kingdom Metazoa; phylum Chordata; class Mammalia; order Eulipotyphla; family Erinaceidae; genus Erinaceus; species Erinaceus europaeus. Next base: position 82,965,865 of record NC_080168.1, on the reverse strand, counting down.
AATGTGAATACCATCAATGTTTTACTCAACAGTATAACTAATATTAATTCCTTAAAAAGGAACTGTGGAGGCTGCGAAGTGGCAGAGTTGTTTAAGGGTACACGTTACCATGAACAAGGATCTGGGTTCAAGCCCCCACTTTCCAGCTACAGAGGGGATGCTTCACATGTGATGAAGCAGGTACTGTAGCTCTCTATGTCTCCCTCTCTCTCTCCTCTCTATATCCTCCTCTGCTCTTGATTACTTTGTTCTACCAAATTAAGAAAAATGTAAAAATAAAAAAATAGCCACCAGGAGCAATGGATTTGTTGTGCAGGCATCAGCCCCAGCAATAACTCCAGAAGCAAAATAACTAAATAAAAGAAAAGAAACTATTTAAACACCAAGAAGAAGCACAAATGAACAACCTTACTGCACACCTCAAGGACTTAGAGGAAGAGGAACAAAGGAACCCTAAAGCAACCAAAGGACAGAAATCACTAAAGTTAGAGCAGAAATAAACAACATCGAAAATAAAAGAACCATACAAAAGATCAATGAAGCCAAATGTTGGTTCTTTGAAAGATTAAACAAAATTGACAAACCCCTAGCCAGACTCACCAAACAAAAAAGAGAGAAGACTCAAATTAATAGAATTGTAAACGATGGAGGAGATATCACAACTGACACCACAGAAATCCAGAGAATCCTGCGAAACTTCTATAAAGAACTATACACCACCAAGCTAGAGAATCTGGAAGAAATGGAACAATTCCTAGAAGCATATGCCCTTCCAAAACTGAACCAAGAAGAACTACAAAATCTAAATGCACCAATCACAGACAAAGAAATTGAAACTGTTATTAAGAACCTCCCCAACAACAAAAGTCCTGGACCAGATGGCTTCACAAATGAATTCTACAAAACTTTCAGGAAACAGTACCCATATTTCTTAAGCTTTTCCATATGATTGAAGAAACAGGAATACTCCCTTCCACCTTCTATGAAGCCAACATCACCCTGATACCAAAAGCTGATAGGGACACAACAAAAAAGGAAAACTACAGACCAATATCTCTGATGAACATAGATGCCAAAATATTAAACAAGATCTTGGCCAACCGGATACAGCAACATATCAAAAAGATTGTTCATCACGACGAAGTGGGATTCATCCCAGGAATGCAAGGCTGGTTCAACATCCGTAAGTCAATCAATGTCATTCACCACATCAATAAAAACAAAGGCAAAAACCACATGATTATCTCAATAGATGCAGAGAAAGCCTTTGACAAAATCCAACACCCATTCATGCTCAAAACTCTACAAAAAATGGGAATAGATGGGAAATTCCTCAAGATAGTGGAGTCTATATATAGCAAACCCACAGCCAACATCATACTCTATGGACAGAAGCTGAAAGCATTTCCCCTCAGATCGGGGACTAGACAGGGCTGTCCACTGTCACCGTTACTCTTCAACATAGTATTGGAAGTTCTTGCCATAGCAATCAGGCAAGAGAAAGAAATCAAAGGAATACAGATTGGAAGGGAAGAAGTCAAGCTCTCACTATTTGCAGATGATATAATAGTATACATATAAAATCCTAAAGAATCCAGCAGAAAACTATTGGAAGTTGTTAGGCAATATAGCAAGGTATCAGGCTACAAAATCAATGTACAAAAATCAGTGGCATTTCTTTATGCAAACACTAAATCTGAAGAAGAAGACATCCAGAAATCACTCCCATTTACTGTTTCAGCAAAATCAATCAAATACCTAGGAATAAAGTTGACCAAAGAAGTGAAAGACTTGCATGCTGAAAACTGTAAGTCGCTACTCAATGAAATAGAAACTGATACCAAGAAATGGAAAGACATCCCATGCTCATGGATTGGAAGAATAAATATCATCAAAATGAATATTCTCCCCAGAGCCATATACAAATTTAATGCAATACCCATCAAAGTTCCACCAAGCTTCTTTAAGGGAATAGAACAAACACTACAATCATTTATCTGGAACCTGAAAACACCTAAAATTGCCAAAACCATCTTAAGGAAAAGAAACAGAAATGGAGGCATCACACTCCCAGACCTTAAACTATATTATAAAGCCATCATCATCAAAACAGCATGGTACTGGAACAAAAATAGGCACACAGGCCAGTGGGACAGAATTGAAAGCCCAGAAATAAATCCCCACACCTATGGACATCTAATCTTTGATAAGGGGGCCCAAAGCATTAAATGGAAAAAGGAGGCTCTCTTCAATAAATGGTGCTGGGAAAACTGGGTTGTAACATGCAGAAGAATGAAATTGAACCACTTTATCTCACCAGAAACAAAAATCAACTCCAAATGGATCAAAGACCTAGATGTCAGACCAGAAACAATCAAATACTTAGAGGAAAACATTGGTAAAACACTTTCCCACATACACCTCAAGGACATCTTTGATGAATCAAACCCAATTGCAAGGAAGACTAAAGCAGAAACAAACCAATGGGACTACATCAAATTGAAAAGCTTCTGCACATCCAAAGAAACTATTAAACTAACAGAGAGACCCCTCACAGAATGGGAGATGCACAGGATTTGCAAGCATAAAGTCATGAATTCAACCCTAGCATTGCAAGTACCAGAATGATTTTGTTTCCTGTTTGCTGCCCCTATCTCTCTCTCATTAGTACATAAATAAATACATTAAAACATATTTAGGGGGGTCAGGTGGTGGTGCACCTGGCTGGGCACACATGTTACTATGCACAAAGACCTGGGTTCAAATCCCTGGTCTCCACCTGCAAGGGGGAAGATTCAGTAGAGGTGAAGCAGTGATGCAAGTGTTTTTCTTTCTTCTTCTTTATCACCTCCTTACTTCTCAAGTTCTATCTATATACAAAATTAATGAATTAAAAAAAAAACAAATTTAGGGGCCAGAAGGTGGCTCACCCATTAGAATGCAAATGTGACCATGTGTGAGGACCCAGGTTCAAGTCCCTAGCCGCTAAATGGGAGCAGTTGCAGGGTTAAGGTGGGAGTGAATGAGTAAGCAATGGGGTGATGCTGAAGTGTCTGTCCTTTCTCTGTTATTCTGTCTCTTTTGGTCTCTCACTCTCTAGCTAAAAAAGAAAAGAAAGAAAGAGAGTAAAGGACTCCAACCAGAAGCAGCAGAGTCAAATAAACACTGAGTCTCAGAGAAAATCCTAGTGGCAAAAATAAATAAGTTTAAAAAATTCTTCATTAATATCTCCAGACAGAACAAATGAGTCCCATTATATCCTTAATTTCTCAAGAACTTAATCAAATTACCAAAATGAATATCCTTTAAATGTATTAACAATGTCCCAATTTTTGGTACAAATATGAAACACTCTAAAGAAGTCTATTGCAGCCTCTGTATAGAACAAATGAGCCCTGTTTATGTCTTTCCAAGACTCAAACAGAAATAAAGAATTTGCAACACTGTGGGCTGGGTGGTGGTGCACCTGGTTGGGCGCACATGTTACAAATCACAGGTTTCAGCCCCTGTCCCCACCTGCAGGAGAAAAGCTTTGTGATAAAGCACAAATAAATGAAATGAAAGTGGATTTTATTAAGAAGTGGCATTTGAGCAAAGACTTAAGGAAGAGAAGGAATTAAGCATGTAAAGAGTGTAAGGAAGACTTCCAGGCAGGAAGAACAGCTAGTAGAGAAGTGTTATAGTTGCGGCGTAGATGACATGTTCAAAGACAGTAAAAGGGAACATGTGACTTAAATGGAGAGACCAAGGGGGAGAGGGCAACAGACAATAAGACTGTAGATGTGAGGAAACTTGTACTACTACTGAATCGAGATTACCCCAGGAGACTCAAAAAGTATCAGTAAGAGGGCCAGTTAAATAGTTAACTTGGATAGGATGTTGCTTTCCCATGTGTGCAAGCCATGTTCAAGCCTGGATCTCACCATATTGAAGAAAGCTTCAGTGCTGTGGTCTCTGTTCAAAGGGGTCATTGGTGGCACACTGGGTTAAGTGTACATTGTACAAAGAGCAACAATCCTGGTTAGGAGCCCCCACTTCCCACCTGTAGGGGGTCGCTTCATAAGCAGTGAAGCAGGTCTGCAACTATTTGTCTTTCTCTAGCCCTTGCTGTCACCCTGTCCTCTCTCAATTTCTCTCTGTCCTATCCAATAAAATGGAAAAAAAAAATGACCACCAGGAGCAGTGGGTTCATAGTGCAGGCACCAAGCCCCATCCATAACCCTGGAGGTAAAAAAAATGAGAGAGAGAGAGAGAGAGAGAGAGAGAGGGAGAGAGTGAGCTCCCATTCAAGCCCCACCCCTACCTGCAGGGGGAAAACTTTATGAGCCGTGGAGCAGAGCTCCAGGACTCTCTTATTCTGTCCCTCTCCTGCCCTATTTCTCTCATCTCTATAATAAATACATATATATGTATATGATACACACACACACACACACACATACACACACACACACACGAAAAATGGCCACCAAGAGAGAAGCAATAACCCTGATGGCAAAAACAAACAAATAACAACATTAAAAAAATTGTAGCACTAAGAGAAATTTGTTCAATGGGATACCAAGTAAAAAAGACAGATCAAGGGGGCTGGGCGGTTGTGCAGTGGGTTAACTGCACATGGCGCAAAGTGCATGGACTGGCATAAGGATCCCTGTTCCAGCCCCTGGCTCCCCATCTGAAGGGGTGGGGGTCTCCACAGCTGGTGAAGCAGGTCTGCAGGTGTCTATCTTTCTCTCCCACTCCTTGTCTTCCCCTCTTCCCTCGATTTCTCTCTGTCCTATCCAGCAGCAATGATAGCAATAACAACAATAACGATAAACAACAAGGGCAACAAAAAGGAAAAAGTAGCCTCCAGGAGCAGTGAATTCATAGTGCTTCAGCAATAACCCTGGAGACAAAAACAAAACAAACAAACAAAAAAGATCAAGAGTAGTTGGAACTGAAACCTGAAAGATCTATGCTGTTCAACATATTTTCTCTGTAACATTCAGTAAGAAATACAGTTTACAGCATGGCCCAACAGTGACACGAAAGTCACATACATACTATATTTGAACAAATTATGTACACTGCACTCTAACTCTAGTCTACTAGATGTCTTTTCTTAATGATAATAATGTTAGCTGAACTGATTGCACAACCTGGTAATGGTTGTGGCTTGCATTTGAAAGGCATTGCTAAGATAATGTGTTCATTTTAGTCATACCCTAACATGGATAACATAATCAACATCATTGTCAACTCTGATCATATTTTAGCTGAACATCACAGAGGATCTATTGACTTTAAGGAAAGACCATCATTAGCTCATTAATCAAAATCCAATGTATATACAAGAATTTTGCTTTCATGACAGCTGCCATATAAAAATATTGTGTGGGCTTGGTCATTATTAGGAAATGTAAAACATGTGACATTCTGGTACATCACTTCTGACAGCCAATATTTATAGTAGTTGGTTTAAGAAATTTTACTTCAAATAAGCAAATGTGTTAATATTCCCATAAAAACATAGGTATAATGCTAATTAGTAAATATGTTAACAGATTTTTACCTCCAGACCAAACTTTAGATATATGTGCAAATTTTAGAACTGTATTTCTAAATGGTTGAGAGCAGCTTGATTTTATGAACACAGAAGTACTGGTACTTTTTTTTAACTCTTAAGTTGTCTTTTCAAATTTCAAAATTAGTGTTCAAGTAAGGTATAGCTTTAAATTATGTTTTGTTTGTTTGCTTTTATCAGAGCCCCCCTTCCCCCTCTCCCCACCCCAGCTCTGGCTATTGGTGACTCTTTGGATCAAACCTGGGACCTCCTGAATTCTAGTTTTGTAGCCAACTAACCACTACGATACATCTTTGGCCCCTAAATATTTTTTGCACTGAAAAAAGTCCTTTATATTTTTTGCTGGATAAGATCAAGTTTTATAGCACACTGAAAACATCCCCTCTGACTCACAATCACCAATGTATGAAGAGTCTGGTTTTTCCAAGTGCTATCCAACAGAGTTTTTGGAAATGATGGAAATGTTTTATATTTCTGCTTTCTATTCAGGTAGCCACTAGTCACAATATGGCTTTATAGCACTTAAATGTGGTGTGCATGACTGAGAAATTGCCTTTTTAATATTGTTTATACTGAATTAATTCTAATATAAGTAGCTATGTGGGACTAATGACAACTATACTGGACACAGCAGTTTCAGAAAGAAAAACAAACAATTATTTTCCCTGCCTCCACCCCTCCAAGAACCTCCAGTGACCTTTCAAGTAAAATTTTAAATCCTCAGTTTCGAATTCAAAGCCAAGATGAGCTGACCCCTTCCTAAGGCTTGATCACTACTGCACCAATATCTTAAGTCTTCTTTCTACTTCTCCAGGGAGCCACCCTACTTCAACATCCAAGGACATGCACAGACTGTCCCGTTTTCTCTGGAAAGTCTTTGTACTCCCACCCAAAACTCCCCTGACACCTCCCTTTCTTCTGACTGAAGTCTACTCATTTCTTAGAACTTCTCTCTTGTTATATTTTCATTTCATTCACTCAGCAAATATTTGCTGAATTCTAGTAAAGAGGCAGTTATTGAGCTAGATCCTGCTGATTGACAGTAGTGACAAAAAACATAGACTCTGTCCTTGTAAGGCTTCTAATCAATTCTCATTAAAGTCTTGCTTGGGCTGGGGAGATAGCACAGTGGTTATGCAAAAAGACTTTTATGCCAGAAGCAGCAAACATTCCAGGTTCAATCCCTAGCACCCCATAAGCCAGAGCTGAGCCATGCTCTAGTAACATGAGTAGTGCAGACACACACACACACACACACACACACACACACACACACACACACACACACACACACACACACACACACACACACACATGATTCTTGTTTGGGACAGGAAAATGGCTCACTTGGATAGTGTGCTGTTTCACCATGTGTGCAACCCTGGTTCAAGCCTGGCCCCTCCTGTACTGAAAGAAGCTTTGGTGCTGTGGCCTCTTTCACTCTCTCTGCCTCTCTTGTCACTATCTTAAAAAAAAAAAAACTAAATCATTAAATCATTCTCGTGAACCATCTGAAAATAGGAACTGCAACTGCTAAGTTTGTAAAATATTTACATATTTTTCTGGTAATGTGAATCCCATCAATGCTTTACTCAACAGAAAAAAATAAGTAATAATAACTAAAGAGGAACTATTGTATTTTTTGAGAGTAATACTTGCTTTTGTATTAGCTTTTGAGTATTATGTAACAGTCCTATAAGGTTTGTGTTACTTATAGATAAGTAAGTAAAAATTTGAAGTTTGGAAAATGGAACAATTGCTATAGAATAACTGTAAAGGAAAAAATTATTAGTTTTATTAGTTATGATTGTCTTAGGTTTATAAGCATAATTTTATCCAAAAACTTGAACTTTTAAATTATAGTCTATAAACTGCAAATAATGATTTCTCAAGAATCAAGAATCTGTTGGGAACCAGCCAGTAGAACAACCAGCAAGAGTGCATACGGTTACCATGTGCAAATACCAGGGTTCAAACCCCTGGTCCCTACTGCAAGAGGAAACCTTCAGGAGCTTGTGCTGCAGGTATCTCTCCTTCTCCCTGTCTCTCCCTCATCTCTCCCTCTCTACATTTCTCTGTCTCTTAAACTATCAAAGAATAAGGGGAAAGTTGCCACAAGGAACAGTGGATTCACCAAGTAGTTGCCAGATTCTAGCAATAACTCTAGTGGAAAAAAAAAAAAAACCTGTTGCCATTCCACGAATTTTTGTGCTAATGAAACTACTATTCCTTGATTCTCATCTTTAATGTCAAGTTCTTACTAGTTAATAAATTAAGCCTAGTAGAAGCCATTTCTTCTATTTGTACTCTAAATACCTTGTTCATTATTCAAATTAAAGTGTGTTAGCTCAATATTGCAAAGTAACTATAGTATTTAAATCCAAACAATAATTATAAGTATTAAATGAAAAAGTTAAAAGCCACAACTCATGCTATAAAGTGAGGCAAACATCTCTATAGTCCATAAATTAAGATATTTATATTTATATATAATATGTTTGTATAATCAAAACTTAGGGTAATACTACAGGCCTATAAGATTCTGGGTCCAAAGACAGAAAGAGGAAGTAGGGAGTTCTACCACAGTGAGTACCATATTAAAGGTATTCATGAGGCTAGGAAGACAGTACAATGATTATGCAAAAGATTTTCATACCTGAGGCTCTGAGGTCCCAGGTTCAATCCACAGCACCACCATAAACCAGAGTTGAGCAGTGCTCTGGTCATATTTTCTCGCTCTCTCTCTCTCTGCCTCTCTCTCTCTCTCTCTGCCTCTCTCTCTTTCTCTCTCTCATCTTTATGTATTTCTCTTCCACTAAAATAAATAAAAAATGTATTTTAAAAAAATAAAGGTATCTCATGTGAGACTGGTCTAAGGGGAAAGTCATTATTTCAGACTAGAAAGTAATGTAGGGAATGAAAGGAAAGGAACTGAGGTTAAGGGATAACGCAGGCATAGCCTCCCAGCAAAGAGATGTGCAGACTGTCTATGACCAGCTGACTAGACCTTGGCTATATACAGAATGATCAAAACTGGGAGCCCTATGTTATAGGCATAAGATTTGGCTCCGAGCTAGGAAGGTGATGACAAATATAAAATTGCTAGGTGAAAGGGAAGGAATGGAGCAGAAGACAGGGAGAGGATGACAAACAAACTCAAAACTTCCCTTCAAGATAAGTCTACAATTTCCTATTCCAAAGCACATGCAAAAGCAGACAGTGATTGCTGCAACTTTGGCCCATGGGATCTACAAGGGGAACATGGATTCTTTCAAGATGATATAAAAGTAACATAATTTGAAAATTATGCTAAAATAGATGTTCCAGAGAATAAAAGAGATAAATTAATAGTCTGATAAGAAATGACAAGACACAAAATAAAAACTGATGGAAATAAAGTAAGAACAAGGGTACATTAAAAAGTGAGTCCAGTTAGATTAATTGAAGTGAAAAATACAGACACTGAAAAAAATGCATTAAACTCTAAACTAGATACAGTCAAACAGAGAATTGGTGAGGTGAAAGATAATGAGAAAAGGTCTGATAAAGCATTACACACTAAAGAGAAGTATAAAAGTTTGTAAACCTGGGGATCAATAGTTTGAAGGCTTCAACAAAAGTTCTGGAAAAGAATGAGAGAATAGCAGAGAACCAAGATTTGGAGAAGTAATGTTTGATGATTAAAAAATCAACCACATTGAATTACACAAGTACTGACTGAACTATACAGTTGCATCTCTATAATTGCTGATTTCCCATCAGCCCACAATCCATTCCATTTTGAAGCCATCACACTCTGAATTATTTATATTCTCAGATTCTTCTCTCAATGTTCCCTCCTCCTTGCTCTTAAACAAACCTGGGTCACTCTGAGGACAGTGCTTTCCTAGAAACCTTGTGGGGTTTTATCTCTCAGTCTAATATATCTGAAGAAACCAGAAAAAGAGCATCAAAACTCAGCAGAATAAATGAAACAATAAGAATCAGAGCAAAAGTAAATTAAATAACCCCCCAATAAATATAAATTGGAAGGGCAGGGGAGACAGCATAATGGTTATGCAAACAGACTCTCATGCCTGAGGCTCCTAAGTCCCAGGTTCAATCCCCTGCACCACCAGAAGCCAGAGCTGAGCAGTGCTCTGGTGTTTCTCTGTGTGTGTGTCTCTCTGCATCTCTCTCAAAAATAAAATTAATAAAGTAAATATAAATTGGTTCTTTTAAAGGGTAAATGAAACAGATAATCCCTTTCCAGGGATCATTAAGAAAAGAGAGAGAGAGGGAGAGAGATGAAAAAAAAGAATCAGATGGAGGGGACATAGCATAATGGTTATGCAAACAGACTCTCATGCCTGAGGCTCCAAAGTCCCAGGTTCAGTGTATTTGAACAATACACTGTACTAGAAATCCTAGAGAGACCAATTAGGCAAGAAAAAGATATAAAAGAAATTCAGAATTGAAAGAGAAGTTAAGCTACTGCTGTTTGCAAATGGCATGATAAAATATATAGAAAATCCTAAAGAAGTCACCAAAAAAACTACTAAGAGCAAAAAGTTCAGTAAAGTGTTAGGATACATAGTAAATATACATAAATCAATATACACAAACAATGTGTCAGAGGAAAAGGAAATCAAGAAAGCATTCCTATTTGTATTTGCACAAAATAGATAATATACCTTGGAGTAAATTCAACAAAGAAGATGTAAAACTATAAAACACTGTTGCAAGAAAGGAAAGAAAATATAAAGAAATGGAAAGATATTCTTTGTTTATGAATTGGAAAAATAAACATGGTTAAAATGACCATCTTATCTACAATAGTTGTTAGCTTTAATAAAATTCCTATCAAAATCCAATGTATTACCCAAGGAAATATAAAAAAAATTCTAAAATCTGTGTGGAGTTACCACAAATAGCTAGAGCAATTTTGAAAGAAAAGAAAAATTGAGACATTATACTTCTTTATTTTAAAATATTCATATTCAAGTTACTACAAATGAATAGGAATTCAAACAATATGGATTTAGAAGAACAGAAATTCATATTTCAGATTAATGAATAAGATAGCCCAGAAATAACTCACACATATAGACAAATAACCTTTGATAAAAAGAGTCAAAACTATTAAATGGATCAAAGAAAGTCTTCAAGTGCTGTAGCTTACAATAAAGGGACTGGGGATTCAGACTTCTTGTGATGGGAATAGTGTGGGTTGTACCCCTGCTCTTGTAATTTTATAAATCAGTATTAAATTACAAATTAAAAAGAATTTCCTCAAGGGAACCAGGCAGTCACACACCTGGTTAAGTGCTCACATTATAGTGTGCAAGGACCTGGATTCAAAACCCTGGTCCCCACCTGCAGGGAGAAAACTTCATGAGTGGTGAAACATAACTGCAGGTGTTTCATTGTCTCCCTCCCACTCTATTTCCCCTTCTCTCTCAATTTATCTCTGTCTCTATCCAATAAAAACTAAATTAATTAAAATTTAAAAATCTCTTCAACAAATGGTGTGGGGAAAACTAGAAAGCTACACATACAGAGTTAGGCGGTAGTGCAGCAGGTTAAGTGCAGGTGGAGCAAAGCAGAAGCACAAGGACCAGCATAAGGATCCCAGTTGGAGGCCCCGGCTCCCCACCTGCAGGGGAGTCACTTCACAAGCAGTGAAGCAGGCCTGCAGGTGTCTTTCTCTCCCCACTCTGTCTTCCCCTCATCTCTCCATTTATTTCTGTCCTATCTAACAATGATGACATCTATAACAGCAACAATAACTGCAACAATTAAAAAAAAAGAAAAAGAAAACTACACATAAAAAAAATGAAATCAGACCACACTTGACAGCCAGCAGATAAATGAACTCAGGATGGATTAAAGACCTAGATATTAGTCTTGAAACTATAGAAGACATAAGTGATATACCTCAGTACCTTAACTTCAGAGATGTGTTTAAAGACTTAATTCCATTGGCAAGGGAAGCTAGAGAAAGAAGAAACAATGGAGCCGCATCAAATAAAACAGACTTTTGGCTAAAGAAAGTGATAAGAGACAGAGACGGATACTACATATTGGTCAGAAGATCAATCCAGCAGGAAGAAATAACAATTGTCAATACATATGCTCCCAATATGTGTGCACACAAATATATAAACCAAGTACTGACCTCAAGGGAGACATCGACAATAACACAATAATAGTAGGAGACCTTAACACACCACTCATAGCAAGAGAAAGATCATCAGGACAAAAAAAAAATCAGCAAGAAAATAGATAAGGTGAACTTTCATCCCAAATGAAGTGCTCATAGAACATTTTCAAGGATCAGCCATGTGTTGGGATACAAAGACAGCCTTAATGAATATGTTAATATTGAAATCATAAAAAATATCTTTTCACCATGAATTGGTGAAGTCAGAAATCAACCACAAAAAGAAACAAAGAAACATAGCCAGACTATGGAAACTAAACAGCACACTTCTGTGTAACACTTGGGTCACTAAAGAAATCAAAAGAGAAACTGAAAATTACCTGGAGAACAATGAAAATGAAGAGAACAACTACCAGACCCAGTGGGATGCACAAAAGCTGTCCCAGGAGGGAAGTTTATAGCAATACAGGCCCATATTAATAAAGCAAAGATCTCAAGTAAACTACCTAACATCACAACTGAATCAACTAGAAAAGGAGCAACAAAGAGACCCAAAAGTCAGCAGGAGAAAGCAAATAGTCAAAATCAGAGCAGGAATTCATGGAATAGAATCCAGAAAGATGATTCAAAAGATTAATGAAACCAAACGCTGGTTCTTTGAAAGGTTAAATAAAACGAATAAATCATTGGCTAGACTCACAAAAAGCAAAAGGGAGAAAGTTATGATAAAAACAATTAATAACAAGAGAGATGAAATTGCAACCAAAGATGGGGAGATAGAAGGAATTGTATGTGAATATTATAAAGATCTCTACCTTTTCCCTCTCTTAATTCTCTCTATCAATAACAACAACAATAAAAGGGAAAATGACTTCTGGGACTGGTAGATTCATAGTGTAGGTGCTAAAATTTAGTGATAACCCTGGTGGCAAAAATATAATAAAATAATAATAACTACAAAATTGATTCTAAGACTGAAAACTATGGTGGCTATTGAAAGGTGGGAGTCTGTAAGAGAATAGGTAGAGGCTTTTCTTGGAGTAATGGGACGAGAACTTTGGCAGTAAGTATGGTAATATATATATGTATATATATATGTAACTATATTCCAAAAATCTTTCATTTAAACCAATATTAAAGTAATACATATTTTATAAAAGTTCCCAAAATGTAATTTTTAAAAATTAAATTTGATAAATGCATGTATGTTTGGTAAAGACTTAGCAAGAGAGGAAACTAGACATTATGGAATTATCAAATAGAGAATTTGGCACTGTTAAACAATGGAAGCCCAGTGAATGAAATAGATACAGATTTTCAACTTAGAGAAGTTTTGAAATCATATTCTTATGCATAATTGAAATTGAGAGTGATATAAATATACTGCAGATTGCATATGGGATATACTTATAACATGTGTGGATATAATGTGTGAATATATATGTATATTATGTGTGCTTAGTATAGCTAACATTTATAAATGGAACACAAAGTATATGTACATATCTCCCATATAGTCAAATTTTGGGGGGAAGAACAGGTAATGATACAAAGGGGAGATGTTCTATATGTAAAATATTTTAATTTTTAAAATAAAATATTTAAAGCAAAAATGACACAGTATGTGTGGACATTACAAATGTTTGAAAAAATTTTAAATTTGTCTTATTTAGGGGGCCAGGAGGTAGCGCAGTGGGTTCAGCGCACATGGCGCGAAGCACAAGGACCTGCATAAGGATCCGGGTTTGAGCCCTTGGCTTTCCACCTGCGGGGGGTTGCTTCACAGGCAGTGGAGCAGGTCTGTAGGTGTCTATCTTCCCCTCTCTGTCTTCCCCATCTCTCTCGATTTCTCTCTGTCTTACCCCACAACAACAGCAATGACAACAATAACAACAACAACAAAAGCAACAACATAGGCAACAAAATGGGGAAAATGACCACCAGGAGCAGTAGATTCATAATGCAGGTATGCTTCCTGTGATAACCCTGGATGTAAACAAACAAACAAACAAAAAAAAACCAACCTTGTCTTATTTCATCAATACTCTCACTGACCATTTACCTTTAAACAGAGACCAGACACAGTGCCATTCCCATAGCTTTTACAGCAGTGGGCTGGCAAATACATTCTTGAAAAAGATTTTTATGGTGTTGACACACTTTTCAGGAAAAAAAGTCTAGTTCCTGTTTCTACTTAAAGTTGTGATATAGGGAGTAGACTTGAATAATAAGCTAATAAATTTAGCTTAGACATTAGAATAACTTTTTATCTCTGCAATACATTCAGAACTGCCTGGGGACTTTGCAAATAATCATTTGGGTAGAGTAGCTTGGATCCAGCCTATTTGGAACTAGGGTGGTTATCACTCTTCTTTATTTTTAAAAAAATTTTATTAGTGACTTAATATTGATTTACAAAACTATAAGATAACAGGGGTATAATTCCACACCATTCTCACCAGTTCTATATCCCCATCCCCTCCATTGGGAACTATAGTAGTTCTTCCAAGGTTGCATATACGGATTGACTATTATTTCTATAGCTATCTGTGTATATATCCATTTTTATCTAAAATATTTGGCACCTTCAATGCTAACAATGTTTGAGAAAGAAATTATTTTATATTTATAAATTTATTTGAGATCTGAATCAAGGGCTGAGATGAAAGAGATGTGGTAGATGATAAAGTTGATCATGTCCCACAAAAAGGCCCTTCCTGATGGGGAGCTAGGTGTTAGCTCATCTAGTAAAATGTATGCTTTACCGTCTAGGAAACTTGGATTTAAGTTATTGGCCACCACATCAAATACTCTACACAGGTATCATGCCTATTTCTTTGAAGTTGAAGACCCTACCAGTTCACAGATGTGAAGATTTTAACTGGTCTACTCAGAATCTATAGCAAGGCAACTACAAAAGGAAGAGATCAAGAATGGTTTCCATTTTCATGAGAGCCTACCCTAATGTGAGGAGCTAGTGGTACCCCAGCAGGACCAGCAGCAACAAAGACTGAAGGTAGAAGCAGCTGAGGAGATGACACAGTGGCTAGGGCACTGGGCTTAAGCCTATGAGGTCCTGAATTTGATCTCTAGTATCACATGATTTTCTCCTCACTCTCTAATGTTGATAAATAAACTTAAAAAAAAAGTGAGGGTAAGAGGCAAGGCATTAATGTAGAGGGAGTACAATACTGCTACCTGTACAACACTCCTGGTTATTTTTGTCCATAGTAATGTAGAAGGTAATTCAAATTATGTGCTGTGTAAAAAGTATTCTGTAGAAAGAACATAAGAATGACATCACTGCTAATTCTTTAAAAGTTTACAGTCAAGTTTGAAAAGATGAATGCATATGAAATAATTAGAAAAATATAAGACAGCAATATAAGGGTGAGTGCTGCTGACAAGAGAAGACCAGTATAACCTGGGCTGTCAATGAGGAGAGATTATGAGCTCCATGGATAGGAGGATTTAAACAGTCACAAAAGAGCTGAGGACATTTCAGATGTGATCTAGATGCCGGCTAATACCTGAAGGAGGAACATTCTTGAGCAACAGAAAATGTTGCTATGTGAAGTGTTCTTGTTATAATGTAGATATTTTACAAAGTATGGGTGTGGTGGTAAAGTAACTGATGAGTGACATGTGCACACAGAATGCTTTGAAAATCAGCTGGAAGACCCTAGACTTGAGGATGTAGGGGAAAGATGCCAATATATATTGTTGAGTCAAGACTATATAGAAAACCATGCTCCCATGATTTATTTGACAGTATTTTTCATAATTTTTTATATGGGTTAGGTATCAAATACAAATAAGTGTGCTTTTTTTATTCTTTTTTATGTTAAAATTTAGGATTATTTTTGTTAAATTATTATACCTAATTATTTTAGAATATACATAAGAAACCTAGATATGATTGGATATCTTCATCATTAATTAGACATACTGAAAACTTTCCCTAGTGGTTTGTTCTTTAGGTTTTCTCCACATCAAAGCACTGGTTCTCACAAAACAGTGGTAGTGCTCACAGCTAGTAAAGCAAAGATGAAGAATCCAGACTACCTAATATAATCTAGACAATTTAACCTTCCTTCCTTCCTTCCTTCCTTCCTTCCTTCCTTCCTTCCTTCCTTCCTTCCTTCCTTCAGTGTTCCTTTCTTCCTACTCAACTCTAGTTTATGGTGTTGCAGAGGATTGAACCTGGGACCTCAGAGACTCAGGCACTGAAGTCTTTTGCAGAATAACTATGCTATCTCCTCAGCCCTTTAGCAGTTTCAAATCTACAACATATGCTTATATAATGTTCCTTTGCCATTGAGAAAGGGGATTAGGATAGAGTTGTAGCTTCAGTGTGTCAGAGAAACAGGACAAGCACTAGACAAAGAATAAGGTATTAGGAGCTGTCTTCTATCTGCTCTCTATTTTTTAATATTTATTTATTTATTTATTCCCTTTTTGTTGCCCTTGTTTTATCGTTGTAGTTATTATTGTTGTTGTTATTGATGTGGTTGTTGGATAGGACAGAGAGAAATGGAGAGGGATGGGGAAGACAGAGAGGGGGGAGAGAAAGAAAGAGACACCTGCAGACCTGTTTCACCACTTGTGAAGTGACTCCCCACGCCAGTCCTTGTGCTTTGTGCCACCTGCGCTTAATCCGCTGCGCTACCACCCTACTCCCCTGCTCTATATTCTTATTTCTTCTTCTTCTTCTCCTCCTCCTCCTTTTTTTTTTTTTTCCTCCAGGGTTATTGCTGTCCTGGAGGCTATTTTTCCTATTTTGTTGCTCTTGTTGTGGTTGTTAAACTTGTTGTATAGGACAGAGAGAAATCGAGAAAGGAGGGGACTACAGAGAGGAGGAGAGAAAGAGAAACATCTGCCCTTCAGCTTCATTACTTGGGTGAGACCTTTCCTTTCATAGTATACTCTAATTCCATCTCAGGTGGTTCACTTTCTAACAAAGTCCCATAACTTAGATATACACCAGTTTCTGTGAGAGAGAGCATATGTTCACACGTATCCGTAAACTACTGCAAAATATATACCTGAAAGCAGAAGTACACTAGAGTTTGCAGTGAGTACCCCCCTAACACTTCCTCTCCACTATTCCAAGCTTTGGGTCCATGATTGCTCAACAATTTGTTTGGCTTCGTATGTTAACTCTCTTTTCAGTCACCGGGTTCCAGATGTCATCAGGATGCTGGCCAGGCTTCCCTGGACTGAAGATACCACCAATGTGTCCTGGAGCTCAGCTTCCCCAGAGACCCACCCTACTAGGGAAAGAGAGAGGCAGACTGGGAGTATGGACCGACCAGTCAACGCCCATGTTCAGAGGGGAAGCAATTACAGAAGCCAGACCTTCTACCTTCTGCAACCCACAATGACCCTGGGTCCATGCTCCCAGAGGGATAGAGAATGGGAAAGCTATCAGGGGAGGGGGTGGGATATGGAGATTGGGTGGTGGAAATTGTGTGGAATTGTACCCCTCCTACCCTATGGTTTTGTTAATTAATCCTTTCTTAAATAAAAAATAATAAAAAATAAAAAAATAATAAAATACACTTCAAAGCCAAAAAAAAAATCTGCAGACTTGCTTCACCACTTGCGAAGCTCCCAAACCCCTGCAGTTTGGGAGCTGGGGGCTCTAACCTGGATCCTTACACTGGTTCCTGTGCTTTGCGCCATGTGCACATAACCTGTTGCACTACCCCAGCTCCCTTTATTTCTTCTTTTAAAAAATCCTATTAATGACTTAATAGTTCACAAGTTTAAAAAATTACAGGGTATTTCCACACCATATCCACTACCAAAATTCTGTGATTCACTGCTCCCCTTTCTACACACAGAAAAAAATCACCAAATTTCTCACAAAGTAAGAGACAGTTAGCATGTTGGTTCCTTTTTTTTTTTTTTAAATTTCTTTGCAAGTTCACTCAACAATTTTCTTCAGTTGAGTCACTTCCCCAATCTAGTTTTTATCTAAAATGAGGAGGGCTAAGTTGGGTAAATAAAAAATGCATTTTCCAGCTTAAACTGCATATAAAAATACATGTTCTCATTTACTTAAGGTTCCAGCTTAAGCATCATCTTACATAAATGGGAGTAAAACTGGGCATATTTTGCAAGTGGGTAGGAAAAACACAGTTGCACTCTGGGAAATAAACCATTCTTAGAGAGTAAAGCACATGTATTTGGTTCAGAAACAGTTTTCTAGCTTGGAGAACAAAGATTATACTGAGTAGACTTTTTTAATTTTAGAGTTTCTTTGGCCTATCCCCTGTGGATTGGTGATTGAATTCTAGGAGAAATTAAAGACACTGCAGTACAAATTGCTCTTAAGACTATTTAAATCAGTTGAGTAATTTCAATTGCAAGAAATCAAAATCCATGACTCAAAGTGGCATAAGCAGTAAAAACAAAATTATCTATATAACAAAATTCCAAAGGCAGAGTAACATTACTTTTATTCTAAGATTTATTCTCTGTGCCCAGAATTTGGATAGCAGTGGAAATGGAAGTTACAGACTTCCTGGTTTAAATTTAGGATGACATAAGATCTACCTCTTATTTTTGTATGAGAGAGACAGAAGCAATGCTCTGTCATTTATGATGCTTTCCTTTCTTTTTCTTTTTTTTCCCTTCTTCCTCCCTTTCTCCCTCCCTTCCTTCCTTTCATCTTATGTTTATGTGATGCAGATGCTAGGGATAAAGCCCAAAGCCTCATGTATGCAAGGTATGCACTCTTATCTTTGAGTCACCTTCTAGGTCCAAGTACTTTTTTTTATTCTGCTTCTCTCATCTCAGATTTTGCGCCTATCCTTGGATTAATCATAGTCATCTGGGGGAACTGCCACTGGACTGAGATAATCAGATTTTAACCTTGATGATCTGATAGTCAAATCCCCCAGAGATCTTTAAAAGAAGGGTAGGCTTCTGAAAAGCATTTTGGTTCAGTTACTAATGAATATTCTGCAGGCAACAGACATCTTACATGACACTGAACTAGTGTTTGGGAAGAGATGGAGAGAAGAGAGCATCTCCTATTTGGTGAAAAATTTGTATTAAAGGGGCCCAGATGGTGGCACACTCTATTAAGTGCACATATCACCATACTCAAGGATCTGGGTTCAAGTCCCTACTACTCACCTTCAGAGAGGATGCTTCATGAGCAATGAAGTAGGTCTGTAGGTGTCTTTCTCTACCCTCTCTCTGTTCTGTTAAATAAAAATAAAGAAGAAAACATAATAATAATAATAATTAATAAATAAATGGCCTATAGGAGGCATGGATTCAAAGTTCTGGCACCAAGCCCCAGCAATAATGATGGAGGCAAAAAAAAAAAAAAAAAAAGGTGCATTGAAAGTATCAATCAGAGCATGGGGCATATTTATAGTCTGGGTATCTGTGAGAGTTTTATAAGAGTTTAAAGGATATGTTTCTCAAACTAACAGACCCTCAAAAATGTTAATGCTCTTTTGGTAATTCTCATGGCTTATGCTCTCTAATATGAGTTGTTTTTCACATTCATTGCTCTTGATTTAGTCTTAAAAGTACATGTTCTACACAGTTGTAAGGAAGATGTTAAGAGAAGTCACCAAATATGTATGAAGGTTAGAGCCTTTTCCAGCTCTAAGCTAATGAACCTGCTGGGTTGAATTTAGGATGAGTAAGAATTCAAAAGATGCATTGGATAATTTCTGGAGATATATAAATTAGTAGAAAATGAAAGGCTTTTGAATGTAATGATCTTTTTCTTTGTTCAGGATTTAATTATACTTTGAATAATTAATCTACCCTGTTTCTTGAGAGGTGGATTTGAACAACAGAAATATTAGTTCAGCATTTACCTCTGAAAGGCATCATTCTAATGTTTTTGACAGGATACACACACACACACACACACACACACACACACACACACACACACACTCTTTTAGCAATAGGAGTTCCTTGAGCTTTTTAGAAGAGTTGCATTTCTTATCTCTTTCAGTACATCTACTTTGCATGTAAATGGTAGTTTAGCTGTGGCCTAACTGAATTTCAGTGCCCATAAGTATGGTTTCCAGATAAAGAAAATGAAACCCTGTATTTATGTCTGTGTGTGAACTTTTTTTTTTTAACTGTGCATCTGACTTACACTGAGCAATCTTATTGCTACTCCAAAGGGGAAAAGACATTAAATTTATGTTACATGCCTGAAAGACATTTTAAAGTTAACCGGGCCCTTTGGGTCCTAATTTAATTTGTGTAAGATTGCTGTTGATGATTAGGATAGCTATTTAAGATTTTTGTTAACAGTCTATTATTTGGACTTAATGGAAACACTCCAAAAGCAGTCTGTTCACTTTCTCCTGTCAAATTCAGGTTACAGAGCCTACACAGATGTTGTTAAGTAGACATTAATATGAAAAGGGATTGAGTGAAAATTAAAATCATAAGTGTACTCAAACTGCCAATGTTAAGCTTTGGTTAAAACATCTGTCACATGAAAGCAAACATTCAGAGCTATTGTGTCTTGTAATGATTGTCTTTATTTTCGTATCTTTGGTATTTTTATCACTTCATGTTACTGCTCCCTTTGGGATTTTTCTTATAAATTATTACTTTCTAAACATCACTGTTTCTTCTATAAAAGCAGCATTTGTAAATCTTTAGTACCAATGCTCTAAAGTGAGAGAATCTAAGAATAGATGAAATTCTAATGCTCTCAGAATTGGAAAAGTCAACTAAATATTACAGATCATTTTATGGAAATAAATAATTTAACTTGTACAGTCCCACATTCAGTCAAACTAACTTGTGAGTCCTTCTCCAAGGTTATTGTCACTTAAAAATTGTCTGTTACTACTTACAGTCTCACAATGAGCATGAGGAACAGTTGGTTCAGTGCTCTTTTTAGTACAAAATTTCAAGATTCTCATGAGCCAATCTCTTGTTATTTGTTGTAAATAGTCTTCTCTTTTAGTCACCTTTAAGGTTTATGTTTCTCATTACTATATTCCATTATTTTCAAAACTGCATTCCCTTATTCTGTTTTCATTTTCTGTTCTCTGGACTTTGCATTTCACAATATAGTCCTTTATAATGATAAAGTCCCATTACTCTAAAGTGATATTTATTCACAGAAGTGAAATTTAAGATTTATATTAATGCTAATCCTTAAATTAGAGAAGAAATCTCTATCTTATAGTGTTCTGTTTAATGGCCTTAAGAAAAGGGGTCTTGAAACTAGTACAGAAGATTGTGGAGCCTACATCAACCCACATTCTTCCAGATCAGCCCACCTGGTAACAGCACTCCTGCTTCCTCAGTCTGCCTATGCACCATCTATGAGATTGTC
This sequence comes from Erinaceus europaeus, assembly GCF_950295315.1. Lineage (NCBI taxonomy): Eukaryota > Metazoa > Chordata > Mammalia > Eulipotyphla > Erinaceidae > Erinaceus > Erinaceus europaeus. Next base: position 82,944,817 of record NC_080168.1, on the reverse strand, counting down.
CTGGCTCTCACTCCTCTGGAATCCTTTCTATTTGAAAGCTGAGAATATGTTTAATATCAGAAATGCTGTTTCAAATATTAAAATCCAACAGTGACATTTTCCCCATAACTAGCGGAAGATTAATAAAAATGCAGTTTTAAAGTTTTGCCTAGTTTTTGCAATTCCCCCTTATTTAGTTTTAAAAATTTTTAAAGGTTTGTTGCTCCTATTGTTCTAACAGTAATGCCAAAACACTCTATCCTCCCCCCACTCCTATATTCTATCACGTGTTAATACCTTTAGCTAAAATGTGAGATCACTGTGATTAGAGTTGAAAGATCTGGTTTAGACTGTGGAGACCTAATTCAATGTGGGCACTCTTTATAGGGATAGAGATCTGCTTTCCAGAATGCATCTTTATCAGTTGTGACTCCATTACATAAATTCTGTTCAGTTCTATGTTGTAGCTTTTGTTTTACCTACCTTAGTGCATGTTATACTGCTAAATGTTAACAGCTAAAACTCACAGAAGTATGTGGGGAGTAATTTGTAGAATTTGCTGATTTCTGTGGCAAGCTAGTTTCAAGCTATCAACTTGACATCATTGAACCTCAAATTAGGAAGCAATATGCACAATGGATTCATGAGAGCAGATATAAGCCAACTGAAGGATTTTTAAATACTCATTTGCCACTCCACTACTTTTGGTATGCATGATGAGAAGAAAGGAAATATAAAAAAAACCCTGACTAAAGCAGAAAGAGATCTAAAGCAACAACAAGAGAAAGACTATGCAATAGATAGGAATCTTTTTTTTTTTTCTTCAGATAAGAACTGAAGGTCAGGAGAAAGATCACAGTATGGTGCAACCCTTGGGTCTGTGACACCCCACAGAAGTATCACCACGCCAGGGGAAACATCATAGATGGTGGAGTAATGTTGTAGTATCTCTCTCCCTTTATCTCTCATTTATTCTCTCACTTCCTCTTTTCCCAAACTATCTGAAATAAAAGTAATGAAAAAATTTTCTAAAGAGTAGTGAAATGTGGGCCAGGTGGTAGTACTGCAGTTTAAATGCATATGGTACAAAGCACATGGACCACTGTAAGGATCCCGGTTCGAGTCCCCGACTCCCAAGCTACACCGGGTGGGGGTAAGGGGGCTGGGGGCTGGGGGTGAGGGGGTGTTGCCTCTTTTATCGGTGAGTCTGCAGGTATCTTTCTCTCCCCCTCTCTGTCTTGCCCTCTTCTCTTGATTTCTCTCTGTCCTATCCAACAACAATGACAGCAATAACAATAATAATAATAACAAAAACAATAAACAAGGCCAACAAAAGGGAAAAAATAGCCTCCAGGAGCAATGGATTTGTAGTGCAGGCACCGAGCCCCAGTGATAACCCTGGAAACAAAACGAACAAACAAAAAAAAGTAGTGGAATTATGCATGAGGCCCCAGCATCAGAGAAAAAAAAAAAGGAAACCGACAGTACCCCCTCCCTCCTTTCCCCATAATTTTCTGTCCTTAGATTTTGAACCTACAGGAGCCGATAACAGTTTCTATTTATTTTCGTATCAGTGGTTCTTAGCATGATGTGATCAATGCCAGTGCTGACTGACAGAATGAATGATTTTGAAAACATACAACTTTGAAGTGATCTAAGTAATTCTTCCCCACCTAGAAGAGTACTAATACACTAAAGAATTCTACTGAGAACTAATCTTCCTGACCTTCCACAGGCAAGGGGATAAGAGCTTACTGACATAATACCCTCATGCATCCCATCAGATAGACCTATAAATATTCCTATGATACGTACATTATTTATATATAACATGGGCAAGCACTGATTCTGCCCATAGCCATCCATGGATCAAAACATTCTGTGATTATAATTTCTCCTGGAAAGTCTAACTACAATGTCAAGGCTCCCAACATTTTTGTTCAGGAGTTAGTGCACTATAGTGCCAGGGTCAAATCGGCACATCAGGTATATATAAAGTTTTATTGGAACACAAGCATGGTCATTATTTACCTACTGTCTATAGCTGTTTCAGTAGCAAAGCTGAGTGGTTACAGTAGAACCCATAGAATCTCAAAGCCTAAAAAATTCAATTTCCAAATCTATAAAAGAAAAAGTTGTCAATCCTGCTGTAGTTATAAACTTACAATGTTTAGTTAAGTATGACTTCATGCTTTCTTTTCTTTTTTTAAACTTTATTTTTATTTTTTTCATTTTTTATGTTCTTTTATATTTATTTATTTTTCCTTTTGTTGCCCTTTTTTTTTTTTTTTACTGTTGTTATTGATGTCGTCGTTGTTGGATAGGACAGAGAGAAATGGAGAGAGGAGGGGAAGACAGAGAGGGGAAGAGAAAGATAGACATCTGCAGATCTGCTTCACCACCTGTGAAGCGACTCCCCTGCAGGTGGGGAGGCTTGAAACCTGATTCTTACTCAGGTCCTTAAGCTTCGTGCCACGTGCCCTTAAATCGCTGCGCTACTGCCCGCCTCCCCATGCTTTCTTTTTGTTGTTGTTGTTGTTGTCGTCACTGGGGTTTCATTGCTCCAGGCTGACTTTTTCAAATAGACAGAGACAGAGATAGAGAAACAGGGAGATAGACACCACTGAAGAATCCTCAGTACACTGGCCAGGGTAGGGTTGGAGTTGGGGTTTGTGTTAGGCTTTATCCTGAGTTGCGTTCATGACAAAACAAAGGCACTATCCAAGTGAGCACATTTGCTGGTCTAATTTTACACCTTATGTTAGGTGGATAGTGCAATCTTTGAAATTTAACTCTTAATATTATTCCCAAATCATGTCTACCATGAAATGAATTTTTCCAGTTTTTATATGTCTAAGTAAAGAATACCATAATATAATTCAGAATTTTATTATTTTGGGGTTAGCTCTTCAACCATTGTTCTTCTCTGATACATAGGCCACACTTAAAGTTGTAGCTGAAGATTCACTTTAACTTACACTAGTAACTTCTATTAAATTATACTTAGTTGCTTATTAAGTGGGCATTAAGGCCCATATTAAATATGTCACCAGTTAAAAATTACACACGAGTATAACCCCATCATTAACCTGAGGTCCCAGAGCATGCCTAAATATACACAGAGGCCCCAAGTACTCCCCTTTCCATGTGAAGCTCAAATTTTGTTGAAAGATGTTTGGAAATTGATGTAGCCAGGCAGCTCCCTGCTGGCTGCACATCTGTACAGAAATCTAAAGCATTGTTTATTTCAGCAGAGATCTGGAATAAATTATCTTTAATAATTTGGCTCCTGAAATAGTTCTTTTTTTTTTTTTTTTCATGATAGACAGTTATGGAAGCAGTCACATCTAAATTGTGATCTTTCATTTTTCCAAAAGTTCACTAACCTCAATGGGAATTTTACTCTATATCTCCAGGTTCTAAATCAGGCTTTAACACATAGTAGGTACACAATAAATGTTTGTTGAATACATTTTTACATGAATTCCATCACAAAAGAGGGAGATTCTACAGAGAAGTTTTAAGTCCCAAATAAAGTTTAATTTAAGCTCCTTCACACATAATGTGAATGCTTTAAAACATTGTTTAGCTCTACTTTAGAGGAGAGAGGAAAAAGATCCTGTGTGATTTAAGGCAACTTTGTGATATGTTTTTAGCCTATAACCTGAGGACAACACACGACACTTAATGACACAGAAAGTTATGAGTTTTGTCAATCTTAGCTTAGTCAGAAGAATGAGTTAGAAATGCTACAAAATGGAGTTGGGCGGTAGTGCAGCAGGTTAAGCGCATGTGGCGTGAAGTGCAAGGATTGGAGTAAGGATCCCAGTTCGAGCCCCCGGCCCCCCACCTATAGGGGAGTTGCTTCACAGGTGGTGAAGCAGTTCTGTAGTTGTCTATCTTTCTCTCCTCTCTCTGTCTTTCCATCCTCTCTCCATTTCTCTCTGTCCTGTCCAACACAACAACAATAGTAACTACAACAATAAAACAAGGGCAACAAAAGGGAATAAATTAATAAATATTTTTTTAAATGCTACAACAATAATGGTTTGATTTTCTGTGCTTTTGTTCATAGTTTAAACACATAAGACGATTCATATGATCTCTTTCGGGGTGTGTCTCCAAACTAACTAAATTTTTGAAAGAATCAAGCCATTCTTAGACGAATAGCCTGCTTACAATTTTAGGGATATAATATGAGTTGTAAAGCAAAGGAAATGATACAATAATTCAAATAGTAGGTGGATGAGCTGCAATACTCATAAAGAGGTTTCACAATAGGATAAGTTGGGGGTGCTGGTCTAAGGAACTTAGAAAAATTTCCAGAGATATAGTGACTCTAGAACTCTAAGGTATATGACAGAGAAATTCTACCAGCATAATGGCTATGAAAAGATCCCAGGTTCAGTCCCAAACTCTACCAGAAACTAGAGCTGAGCAGTGTTTTGGTAAATAAAATAAAATAAAATAAAATAAACATAAAAATCATGAAACTGGTTAAAAATGGAATGTATGTATCTGACATCAAAATTTAGAACCAGTCCAACTATCTATAGATCAGATTGGCAGTTGGGCCAGACATTTGATAAGAGTGAATATCATTTCTATATTACTACTTTTTTAAAGCTACATGACCAGCATAAATAAAAAAAAAACCCATGAGATACCAAGAGTATCAGGATAATAAAATCCATAGTGAAGAGAAAAGAATGTTATTAGAAGCAGATCCACAGATGGCCCAGATTTTACTAACAGGGGAAACTGGTTGTGAGCTATATGGGAACCTTACTACCTTTGCAACTTTTCTGCAAACCAGAATTAGTCTGTGAGAGATAAACTTATTTTGGGGCTAGGCAGTATGGACCTAATGGAGTGCATATGTTACTATGTACCTAGATCTGGGTTCAAGCCACTGTCCCCTAGCTGCAGGGCATGAAGTTTTAAGAATAGTGAAGCATTCCTAACAAAGTCCCAAAACCTAGATATAGGCCAGGTCCCATTAGATAGAGCATATGTTCACATGTATCCATAAATTAGGGCAAAATATATGCCTGAAAGCAAAAATACACAATAGTCTGTAGTGAGTCAGTATCAAGTTTATAATGAAATAGTGTCCACTTAGACTTAGATATCCTCCTCACCTACTTCCTATTACAGTTCTCTCACTCACTCCAATGCTAACCTTAGCAAAGCAAGGACTGAAAAAGCTGAGTAAGGGCAAGAGGCTGGCATACTTTAATGATGACTCGTTAGTCACTATCAGGCCATTCCACCAGTTGGGGCCCTAAATGGGGAGTCCTGAGACTCCCAAACAGACTTGATGGGTCTAGAACTCAATTAAATCCCTCTCTTCACTGTTATCGGTCATTTCTAACAGGAACAACAAAATAGACCCCATTGTGGGGGCCCCATAGGACCTTGCCCTCAGCCTGGATCAATAATGGTAGAAAATGTTCCATCCTCTGAAGGCAGGATGGACAACATACTCTATGCTAAACCTGACGAAGATGGGTCGATACTGGGGCAGCATGGAATGTTCCTACTCATGACCACAAAATGTGAGCTCAGATCTAGAGGGATGTAGAGGTCACACAGGCTCCTAAGCTAATTATGGGCCTCAGATTACATCAAATCGATGGGGTTCACAGTAATATTTATGCCCCTTTCCCATATTAGGGAGCTACTCTCTTCCCTGATTCAGCTTTCTGGTCCTTTTCCCAGCCATGACATCATCTCCCCGGAAAATAATTTGGATTCCCCTGCATATCATATTTCAGCCTCAGGCAAAACAAACAAACAAACTAACAAAAACACTAGTATGGCTACAGGCCCTTTGAAATATAACTAAAATATGTCCACTAGCTATCTACAAAATGGAGGACCCCCCAACTCTTAATCTGCACTGTTCCAGCCTTTAGGTCCATGATTGTTCAACAATTTGTTTGGCTTTGTATATTAACTCTCTTTTCAGCCACCAGGTTCTAGATGCTAGCAGGATGCTAACCAGAATTCCCTGGACAGACAACCCCACCAATGTGTCCTGGAGCTCTGCTTCCCGAGAGCCCTTCCCCACTAGGGAAAGAGAGAGACAGGCTGGGAGTATGGATTAACCTGTCAACGCCCATGTTCAGTGGGGTAACAATTACTGAAGCCAGACCTTCAACCTTCTCCATCCCACAATGATCTTGGGTCCATACTCCCAGAGATTTAAAGAATAGGAAAGCTATCAGTGGAGGGGATGGTATATGGAGGTCTGTGGTGGGAATTGTGCGAAGCTGTACCCCTCTTATCCTATGGTTTTGTCAATGTTTCCCTTTTATAAATAAAAAATTAAAAAAACTATAGCTCCTGATGTAATAAACATGTTGTCTGTCATTAAAAAAAAAAAACGAATAGTGAAGCAGTGCTGCAGGTGTCTCTTTCTCTCCCCCCCATCCCTCTCTACTTCTCTATGTCTCTATCAAGGAAGAAGAAAGAAAGAAAGAAAGAAAGAAAGAAAGAAAGATAAAAGAAAGGAAGAAAGAAGTAAGGAAAAGAAAAGAAAAGAAAAGGCTGCCAGGCATCAAGACCCAGCAATAACCCAGCAATAAAACAAGCAAAACCCTTATTTCAAAATCACTTGTGAAACTATACAAAATGATTTAATATACAAGTAATTGGTTGTCCACAAGTAAAGGTGAGAGAAAATGTAGCAGAAGAAATATCTGACCATAAAAAATAGTGGTTAGGAATCATGAAAATCATCAAAAGACACTAAGTTACATATTAAAATTTTTAGTGAATAACAAGATTTATAACACACACACACACACACACACACACACTAGCATTACTGGTGAAAACAAAAGTAATGGGATTTCCTGAAAGCATCCCAAGAAAAATCACACATTATGTTCAGAAAATCAGAGTGGAGATTGCATTTTTAAAATATTTGATTTGTTAATAGTTATTATAACATTGTAAAATTACAATGTATATTTCTACACCATACCCACCACCAAAATTTTGTATCCCCACCCTCCCAGTTCACAAAAATAACCACCATAGTTCTCATAAGTATTACAAACAGTTTGTTTGCTGCTGCTTTTTTTTGGATTTTTTTTTTTTGGCACATTCATGCATATCAGATCTCTAGATTCCACATATGAGTGAAATCATATGGTAGTTGTATTTCATATATTTACTCATTTTGCTGAGCATAATCACCTCCAGTCTATCCATTTTGTCCGAAAGGATGCAATATCACCTTTTTCTTACTGCAGAGTAGTGTTCTTTGGAATATATAGCCCATAACTTCTTTAGTCAGTCATTTGTTGATGGACATTTAGGCTGCTTCCACTCTTTGGCTATTGTGAATAATGCAGCTATGAGCATAGGGGGTGCATATATTCCTTTGAATTGGAGCTTGAATGTCCACCAGATAAATGCCTACTTTCATTTTCATTTGTTTAAGGACTCTGCATAGTCTTCCAAAGGGGCTGTGCTAGATTAAATTTCCCACTGGGAGTGACGCAGAGTTCCCTTTTCTCCACAACCTCTCCAACACCTGTCCTTTCTTGGTTTGTTAATGTAAGTCCTTCTCTCAGGTATGGGATGGTATCTTGGTGCAGTTTTAATTTGCATTTCTCTAATGATAAATGAAGTTGAGTGTTTCTTCTTGTGTCTGTGGACCATGTGTATATTTTCTTTAGAAAGCTATTTAGTTCTTTGGCCCACTTTTTTATTGGGTTATTTTTGCTTCTTTTGTAGATCTATCTAGAAGAGTCTTTTCAAGTTGGCTTTAGTTCACAAACACTGGACTGTGTTGCTCTATTTTACTCTCCCTTTTCCTGTGTCTGGTTTTCCCCTGTTGTTGTGTTTCTGGTTTTATTCTAATACTTTTTTTTCCTCCAGGGCTATTGCTGGGCTCGGTGCCTGAACCATGAATCCACCACTCCTGGAGGCCATTTTTTTCCCTTTTGTTGCCCTTGTTGTTGTAGCCTCATTGTGGTTATTATTATTGCCATTCTTGATGTTGCTCATTGTTAGACAGGACAGAGAGAAATGGAGAGGTGAGGGGAAGACAGAGAGGGGGAGAGAAAGATAGACACCTGCAGACCTGCTTCACCGCCTGTGAAGTGACTCCCCTGCAGGTGGGGAGCTGGGGGCTCAAACTGGGATCCTTATGTGGTCCTTGAGCTTTGCGCCACATGTGCTTAACCCACTGCACCACCGCCCAACCCCCTCTAATACTTATTATCTCATTAAAAGTTGGAATTCCTTTGCTTTCTCTTTTCATATGGGATTCCTCTCAGTAATTCTTACAAGACAGAATTGGTAGGGGCAAATTCTTTCAATTTCTGAATGTTTGAAAAGACCTTTATTTCTCCATTATATTTGAAGGATAACTTAGCAGGATACAGAATTCATAACTGGCAGTTCTTATCTTTTAATACTTTGAATATGCCATTCTTGCCTCAAGGGTTTGTGATGAGAAATATGATGAAAGCCTGATGGTTCTGCCTTTGTATGTGACTTTCTTCCTTCCCCTGACAGCCTGCAATGTTTTTTCCTTGTCCCTGGCTTTGGATAGTTTTACAGTGATGTGTCTTGGCGTTGTCATTTTGTATTAAAAAATTTTGGTGTGTGCTTGCCTCCTTAGATTTCTATATTTTGAACATTGCTCAAGTATGGAAAATTCTCTTACAATTTCATTGAATATGTTCTCTACTACTTTCTCCCTCTCTTCTTTCTCAGGGATCCCAATAAATCTGATGTTCGTCTTTTTGATGTAGTCTGCTATTTCAGAGAGAAGTGCTTCATTTTTCCTAAATCTTTCCTTTCCAAGAGTTTTCAATTCACAAAATGTGGTGGTTGTGCCTTCTAGTATTGATATTCTGATTTAAGTGTATTTCTGAGGCCTCTTACCTCAGCCTGAGCTGCATTCAAAGTGTCCTTTAGGCCCTGCAGTTCTATTTGGAGTTTTCTTCCCCTATACTTTGTAATTCTTTTGTGAAATGATGACTGAATTCATGAATCTTTAGTTTTTTGAAGTGACTTCATAATGAGTTTTCTGAACTCTGTCTCTGTCATTTTTTTCCCTAGATCTGTGTCTATTCAGTTATTTGCATTTTCTATCATTGCTGTCTGTATGTCTCAGTTTCCAAATTTAGTGTTCTTTTGTTGTGCCAGAAGGATGTACTATGGTTAAGGTGTTTGATTTCTCTGTTACATGTCTTGATGGGGGATGGGAGATTTTTATTTTGAGTCATCAGGCCGGGTCAGTGTTGTTGATGTCAATATAGGATCTCTTTGTTATGCTTTCTGCCTCTGTGGGGCAACAGCACTGGAAATTCAAGAAGTCACAGTTGTAAATTGATGATTTTTTAGATGATATTTCCTTTTTAACAGCTCTCTGTTGCCTAAACTTGGACTGATGATGGTGTGTCTCAGCTGCCAATCTTCCAATTTGGTGCCAGCCATTCCTGAGCACCAGTTTTTAGTCCTGAGAATTGCTCCCTCATCTCCTTTTAGTCCACAAGAACACGTCTGTACTCACCTGTGGCTTAGGTAGTTTTCTTTTTTCTTTCTGTTAGTTTTTTTACTATTTATGAACATCATATAAATTGAATCAATTGTAGATATTCTTTCATACATGAATTATTTTTCCAATATGCTATTTTCAACCCTGCCTTCCAACTTGACTCTGTGCTGCCAGAGCTGTGACGCCTAAGAACCTGCTTACCTAGCTTAAGCTCAGAATTGATTCCATACACAACCTCTCATGAGCCACTGCAGTTTCTGTTATTCTTCATTTCAGGCCAAAGGACCTACATCAATAACTAAAAGTGTAGATGATTTCTAGAGTATATGCTTTCCTTTCCATATCAGTGGATCTTGCTTTTTTCATGGTTGAGGATGGAAAAAAATGATATCTCACATTAGTGTTTATGTTACAGTCAGACTTCATGCAAGAAAAAAAATGATCATTTAAATCATGTTCAACAAACCTTCATTTTAAAAATTGTCTTCTTTTTGCCAATAGAATTATCACTGGGGCTAGGTTCTTGCACTGTGAAACCACTGATCCTGGTAGTCATTTTTAATTTTTTTTTACTTTCTATTTTGTTTGATAGGATGATAGAATAGAGAGAATTTGAGAAGGGTGGGGGAAGTAGAGAGGGAGAAAGACACCTGCAGACTTTCTTCACCACTTGTGAAATTTCCCCCTGCAGGTGGGAAGTGGGGGCTCAAACCCAGGTTCTTGTACATACAATATGTGTACTCAGTGGATATGCAACTACCCAGAACTCTAAAAGTGTCTTTTAACCTTATCTCAATTTTTCTGACCATTCTTGTTTTGAAATGAAAATGATTAAAATGACCAAACAAATAAAATAAGCAAATACACTGAGGTAGGAATGCAAACTGGTACAACCTCTGTTGACAGCAGTCTGGAGAACTCTCAGGAGGCTAGAAATGAACATTTCCTATGACCTGGAAATTCCTCTCCTGAGGATATATCCTAAGGAACCTAACACACCCATCCAAATATCTGTATATACCTTTGTTCATAACAGCATGATTTTTAATAGCCAAAACCTAGAAGCACCCCAGGTTTACAACAACAGATGAATGAGTAAGCTGTGATATATATATATATATATATATATATATATATATATATATATATGATACTCAGCTATTAAAAATAATGAATTCACCTTCATTTCATTTTAGACAGAGCTTGAAGAAATCACACTGAGTTAAGCTAGAAAGAGAAGGATGAATATGGGATTATCCTACTCATAGGCACAAGTTGAGAAATAAGAACAGAAAGGGAAACATAAAGCAGAACTTAAACTGGGTTTGATGTATTACACCAAAGCAAAAGATTCTAGGTGGAGGAAAGCTATACAACCTGTGGAGCAGTACTGCAGATCTCTCTCTGTGTGTGTCTCTCTCTCTCTCCCACAGGAAAAGTGCATTCCTTGTACACATACCAAACTCCACCAATAATTCTGGTGGCAAACCAAGCCAAAATAATAACAGCCATATGCCCACAATCCATCATCTTTACACTTCTTTCCCATTAGTATTACTATAGGAAATGGCGCTTTGGAAAAATATTAATAGAAAGGAAATGCTTTGAGGATGGATAAAACCCAATGTATTCTCCATTGTAAAGTCTGCTATATAAGACATTAGAGAACAAGAACATGTTATAAGCAAAAAAAAAAAAGTGTACTATAAGATTAGGAAAATGTAGAAAAAAGATTGAAGGATTTTTTTTTTTAAGTTTTAAACATATCAACCCAAGTCAAGAAGTTTTCCTGTTACATTAAAAATGTATCTACTGAAAGTTGAAATATAGAGGCTCACACAAAGTGATGAACATTGTTTAATCACTAATATTAAGGATGATGATATTTTGTTGCATTGAAAATTTCCTACACTTGTTTCTTCCCAATTTTATGCCTATTACAACCCCTTTGCCCATTTCAATATTATGAAACTTATTTACACATATAATTGAAATGGTTTAGTAAATCAAGTAGCTTTAAATTTACTTTTTTTCCTTCAAAGGGAAAGGTTTCTATTTTATAATCAGAAATGGAGGGGGAAACTCATAAACTTGGTCTTTTGAAATTAAGAATAACCACTATTCTGTTGCTCTTAAAGATGAGATAGTTTGCCTTAGCTTCAAAAGACATAGAAGAAAAATTACATCTACTGTTAAAATTTACTTTTTTTTTCCTGCTAACATCAAGACTTCCTCCTGAAAATTAACTTATTATTAAGAGAAAATCGAGTAAAATGCTTCAGATGCCCAGGAAGATTGCATTTTGTGCATACCAGATTTTGTAGACATAATTAGGTAGGATTTTAACTTTTCTTGTTCTTTTTTATATTTTCTTATATTGTACACTTAATTTCACTATGCCTTTCCAGCTGAATATGTCCTAAAAACACATTACCTTATGTCAACAGTTGTTTGGGGGCAATTCAGATATGTCATAGCATCTTTCTCCCCTCTGAAAATCTAATATTTAGACTAAAATTAGAATTGCACATGCATTTTCAGTACTTGACATACTCAAGCATTACAATTGTGTTATTAAAAAAAGAAATCTGAGAGTTCTTTGTCCCCTGGTGTCAGCACAGGGCCTCCCTGCTGCTGCTCCAGATTCTGAGGGCAGTGGCCATGGAGACTCACAGTTGCATTTGGTGAGTATGGGAGCAGTCCTCTCCTCCCTTCTGCAATCCCCTTGTTGATGAGGCAGACTGGAGGTGCTGTCTCAACTGGTGGACTGCCGGACTGTTGCCAGTCACTTAATCTCTCCCTGGGCTCCTCTCTGTCCATGAGCCACATGTGTTTGCACTCACCAGTGATTTGGTGGGTTCTTGAGGTCGTTCTGGTCCTGTCTTGAGGTCCCAGGTGGTCTCCTTTGGTGTTCCTAGTTGACCCGGGAGAGGAGAGAGGCACAGCTGCTGCTGCTCTGTGGCCCCACCTCCAAAGTGCTCCAAAGAAAAAGACAACAATTTTATGCACATTCAGAAATAACCTATCCATATAACTTAAGGTACTCCTGAAATTACTTCATCCCGTCTTCACTTACTTGTTTAGCTATGAAAGAAGAAAAACTGTATCGTCCTGCTTTCCCCACCCCTATTTTGAGAATCTTTTCATACATGAATCCTGCAGTGAGGATCACAGAGCAAATGTAGCTCAGAAACAGAAGAGATGTGAATGAAATCTGAAGAGACTCAGTGCCAATGGAGGAATGAACCTCCCAGGCAGGGAAGAAGCAAAGAATGAGACAGATTCTTGCTTTACGGAGGAATGCTTTCAAAATCAGTGGTTTTAGAAGACCACAGTTAGATTTCTATCTCTTTTCTGAGCACAGAAAAACAGTTCCAAAGTTCATTAAATATTTGCATTTATGGTTATATAATACAAACTTGGAATAGTTTCTGAAACAATGCCTTAGCAACTTACATAGTGTCGAATGTGAGATGGATACATGACAAATGTCAATAAAACCATAGCAGACCTGAAAAAAAAAGAAATTTTTTCTTTTAATCTTTCTTCCCCGAGCTTCCATCTTTCCTTAGTTTCACTGTTTTATCTTTCACTATGGATTTTCCTATTTATGTGTATCTCTCCACCATCTGTTTCTTCTCAACTTTCATTAAAGAATAATAAATATTTGGTCTCTTTGGATATGTTTTTGTTGTTGTTTACCCTCAATTATGACTTTCACCAGGGCGTGTTGGGGGTTAAGAGATTCCATTTCTGGAATTACCTTTGTTTCCCTTTTGTAGAGAAAAGCTAAAGAACACAAGGAGGGTTAAGTATAACCAGACTTTGCCAAATCCTCAGAGAAAAGCTTCACATAATTATGCTTTCTGCCAGCTCACTTCTATTCTCATAGGGCCTGACTTCTTAATGATTTCACATCTTTTTTTTTCTATATTGGAAAAGAACTTTGGATTAATAGAAACATCAGAATACATGTTTATCTGCCATATCCCTTAACATAAGGTCAAAAAATATTTTTTACATCACTGGGTTTCCTATCATCTTCTTTTCCCCATATATCATTACCTACACGCATTTTCATTGCTGATTTTCTAATACTCCCACTAATTGTCAGGAATGACCGGTATTTTTTCAAAGTTATTATTCTACAATTGTTGAAGCAGTAGAACAATTGGGTGAATGATGAAAATGTTACTGGAAATAATTGGAAGGACCTTCTTGGAAGCAGTTTTTGCCTGAGGAGGATCATTTACAGCATCAATCTGTCAATATTCTACGTCATCTAGTTTAATTCAGGTGTGCTTTTTCTGTTGTAGAGTCAAAAATTCAACATAAAGGGGGTCAATCATAAGAAGATTTTAGTTGCTTGTATAACTGAAAAGCTTAGAGGAAGGGCTCTCCAACTGAGAAATTGAATGTGGGGCTCAGATGGTGTTGTAATGTCACTGGCTTCTATCTATTGACTTTTAAAATATTTATTTATTTATTCCTTTTTGTTGCCCTTATTGTTTTTATTGTTATAGTTATTATTGTTATTGTTGTTGATGTCATTGTTGTTGGATAGAACAGAGAGAAATGGAGAGAGGAAACGAAGACAGAGAGGGGGAAAGAAAGACACCTGCAGACCTGCTTCAGAGTTTGTGAAGCGACTCCCCTGTAGGTGGGGAGCCGGGGCTCAAACCGGGATCCTTATCCTGGTCCTTGCGCTTTGCGCTATGTGTGCTTAACCCGCTGCGCTACTGCCCAAGTCCCAACTTCTTTTCTTCTCTTAAGTTCATTTAGAGACAGATTCACAAGGAGGATGCAGGAGCTCTAGAACTTACATATTCTGTTTCACATCCATAAAATGTTACCGTATAGTCCATAAAATGTCCATAAAGTGTCAATGGATAGTAGAAGTTGGACATGAGTATCTGGACAGAGGAACACTTCTGGAGTGCTGACCATCCTGGAGAAATTATCTGATGTTAAGACTCACAATTTGTGACAGTAGTTTATTCATTGTTAAAAATGTCTTTACTGGGGGATTATGGGTTAAAGTTGACAGTAAAATACAATAGTTTGTACATGTTTAACATTTCCAAGTTTCCCACATAACAATTCAACCCCCAATAGGTCCTCCTCTGTCATCATGTTCCAGGACCTGAACTCTCTCCACCATCCCACAGTCTTTTACTTTGGTGCAATACACCCACTCCAGTCCAAGTTCTGCTTAGTGTTTTCCCTTCTGATCTTGTTTTTCAACTTCTGTCTATGAGTGAGATTATCCCATATTCATCCTTTTGTTTCTGACTTATCTCACTTAACATGATTCCTTCATGCTCCATCCAAGATGGGCTAAAAATGGTGAAATCACCATTTTTAATAGCTGAGTATTATTCCATTGTATACCACAACTTGCTCAGCCACTCATCTGTTGAGGGAAACCTGGGTTGCTTCCAGATTTTGTCTATTACAAGTTGTGCTGCTATGAATATGTTTGCTTCCTTAGGATATATCCCCAGGAAAGGAATTGCAAGGTCATAGGGTATGTCCACTTTTAGCCTTCTGAGAGTTCTCCAGACTGCTCTCCACAGAGGTTGGTCCAAGTAATATTCCCACCAGCAGAGCAGGAGGGTTCCTTTGTCCCCATAACCTCTCCAGCATTTGTTGCTACTATCTTTTCTGGTGTATGACATTCTCACAGGAGTGAAGTGGTATTTCATTGTTGTCTTTATTTGCATTTCTCTGACCATCAATGACTTGGAACATTTTTTTTCATATGTTTGTGGCATTTTGAATATCTTCTATGAATAATATTCTGTTCATATCCTTTCCTCACTTTTGGATAGGGTCATTTTTTTTTGTTGCAGAGTTTGGTGAGCTCTTTATATATTATGGTTAATAGCCTCTTGTCTGATGTATGGAATGTAAAGATCTTCTCTCATTCTGTGGGAGGTATCTTTGTTTGGGTGGTGTCTTCTTTTGCTGTGCATAAGCTTTATAATTTGATGTAGTCCCATTGGCTTATTTTTTATTTAGTCTTCTTTGTAATTAGATTCATATAATTGAAGATGCCTTTAAAATCTAGACAGAGAAACATTCTGCAAATATTTTTCTCTAAGTATATGATAGTTTCAGGTCTAACATCCAATTCCTTGATCCACTTGGAATTTACTTTTGTATTTGGTGAAATATAGTGGTTCAGTTTCATTCTTCTGCATTTTCACTTCAATTTTTCCAACACCATTTGTTGAAGAGACTCTCTTTTCCCCTTTTAATAGTCTGGGCACAGATTTCAAATAGTATATGTCCATAGGTGTGGGGACTTACTTCTAGACTCTCAATTTTATTCCACTGGTCAGTGTGTCTCTTCATGTTCCAGTAGCAAGCAGTTTTGATTACAATGGCCCTATAATACAATTTGAGATCTGGGAGTATAATGTTTCCAGTTCTGTTCTTTATTCTCAATATTGTTTTGGCAATTCTAGGTATTTTCTGGTTCCAGATAAACATTTGTAGCTTTTGTTCTATTGTCCAAAAAAAAAAAAAAAAAAATTGGTTGGAGTCTTGATGGGGACTGCATCAAATTTGTATATGGCTCTGGGTAGTATATTCATTGTGATGATGTTAATTCTTCCACCCTATGAATATGGATCATCTTTCCACTTAATTGTGTCTTTTTCTATTTCCTTGAATAATGACTCATAATTTTTAGTATACAATTCTTTCACTTCTTTGGTTATGTTTATTCCTAGATATTTTATTGCTTTTGTTGCTATAGTAAAAGGAATTAATTTCTGGATTTTTTTCTTCTGCTGCCTTAGTGTTTGCATAAAGGAATGACACTGACTTTCTTTTTCCCCAGGGTTATTGCTGGGGCTTGGTGCCTGTACTACAAATCCACTGCTCCTTGAGGACATTTTTCCCCTTTTTGTTGTCCTTGTTTATTGTTGCTGTTTTTATTATTGCTGTCGTTGTTGGATAGGACAGAGAGAAATTGAGACTGGACAGGAAGACAGAGAGGGAGAGAGAAAGATAGACACCTGAAGACCTGCTTCACTGCTTGTGAAGCGACCCCCTTGCAGGTGGGAAGCCAGGGACTCGAACCAGGATCCTTGCGCCATCCTTGCGATTTGCGCCATGTGCGCTTAACCCACTGCACTACCACCTGGCCCCGTGACTGACTTTTGTATGTTACTTTTGTATCCTGACACTTTACTATATTGCCTGATAATTTCCAAAAAGACAGTACTTTATTCTTATTGAGTAAACTATTTTTGTTTTCTTGCTAAAAGGGAGTTTAGCCTTTTCTTCCTGTTTTTTTTTTTTCTTCTACCAACCTTGTTGTTTTGTGCAGGCTATGTTGTTTTCGCCAGGCTGGCTTCACGGGCGGGTAACAGACGACCAGGGACTCATGGCTGAGCTGTAGGCAGTATCTCTTTATTCATGCAGGACGCAGCACAATCTAAGACGAGCTAAGCAAAACTCAAGTACCCTAAAACTCACAATGCTGTCTTTATATATACTTGCCAAGTAGGGTGGAAACAGGATGTGACATAGAGAGGGTGGAGAGAAAAGTGACTGGTGAAAATCAGAGTGTGACAAGGAGGGGGCAGAGCAGGTGAGAATCCTATCACTGAACCACCAATGCCCTGGAGTGCTTTATGTAAATGTAAGAGTGATTTATGTAAATAGACCAAAGCTTTGAATGGGATTAAATCTATCCCTATACAGGCATATGGTTAAGCAGAAGCCAGGGGGAGCTGGCATACTATCCAACACAACCTATACTCTGTTCTAGTTCCATTATTTTCTCTAATACATTACATTCAACTGAAAGTGTCCTAAATGCCATTACTATATTGACTCTAGTTGGGTCATGTACCCATTCCTGTGCATTCACTGTGAGATTGTGATGCTTTTGTGATTGGCTTCAGCCTAGATGTCACTTCTGCTGTGGGATGGTCTTACCCTTCTTGACTACAGGAAGTAAGCATGGAGATGTAGGACTCTCTACTGGTAAATATATTTTGTTTTCCATAAAGTAATAAAATAGATCCCATGAAGGAAAAATATCAGATGTCTAGTACTTCTTACTTTTGAATGCACCTTTATTATGCAACAGCCTCAATTAGTGAGGGTAGTAAGTAGGGATTGTGCAGTTTGTTACTTTGTCTGGTAGCCTGGCATATGTGGCTTTAGAAGCATTTTAGATTAAAAGTAGATATGATGTGCAATTAACATCTCAATAGGCCACATGATTTCCTGGCCTTCTTCTCTTTTATATCCTGAAGTTTAGTTGACTCCAGGGCTCTCAAAGTTAGCCCCGTATGTAGAAACCAGTGGGGCCTCAGGTCAGACTGCATTTAGTGGTTTCAATTCTCTTGTTGGCTGGAATCCCATCTGTGAAGAAAGTTTTTCAGTCACCCATTTGATAGTGGAAGGGTTAGTTAGCCCATGAAACTGGATTTCTTGCATATCTGGAAAGAGGAGCACTCGTGGAGACCTGACATGCTCTGTGAAAATTAGGTGTTTTTTTTCTCCAGCTAGTCTGCTGACCCTAATATATTTCAGCATTTGAGGATTTTAAAACACCCATATATACACACACATATATATAATCTCTTTTCTTATATTATTTACTTAAGCAATTTCATGGCAAGAGAATCTAATCAACACTATACTATTTACTTCCTTCCAAAGTAATTTCCTCTCTGTGGCTGTGCAAACATGCATTTTTTACTTAGTTATAATTTGTGTGAACATATTCATTTTTATTTAAGAAAGGCTTTCTTTACCTTGGCATTCAGATTTATTTTCATAGGCGAAGAAAACACTGAGTGAGAAGGAACTTCACTGGAGAGTTGGGAGGATTTTATGAGGTCATACTCTCCCAGAGCTAAAGAAACTTTAAAGGACCCTGAGCCCTCCATCCCTGTGATGAGTATTATTCTACACTATTCTATTCATGTAGTAGAATCCAAGGGTCTCTTCGGTCTTACTCCACAGTACCCATCTAAATGAAGAATAAGACCCCATCTTCCTGGCCTTCTATGGTCCATTTGTCTGTCACAAGACTCATCACTGCCCTCTGAGCTGTATGCTTATCTAGTTTCCTAGGCAAGGCAGAAGACTGGAAGCTTCTCTGGGACAGTTCTCCACAACATCAGTTACATCCTTCAAGCCCAACCACCCCCCCAACACACCTTTAGACTAATCACACACCAATAGTTTCCAATCTATCAATTCATAAGCTGAATAATTCTTTTACCTAAGTCAAGAAAGTAGCAAAGTGAGGTTAAATTAAAACCAGAAACTATTTGTACAGCTGTCCCTGGGTTCATGGCTCTTTAAAGGATTTAACTTCAAACCTTGCAGCTGGTTCTTTGGGAATCTCACATGAAACCACTTAGAACCTCACCTGGGCAGTGTCAGGCTGGGCTTCCTGAGGCCCAGGAGCAGGCCAGGCTTCTTGCCCCTGACTCTGCATGGTAGTCAGGCTCTCTCAGTCTCTGTATTAGGGAGAAGAACTTCAAGATCCACCAGCTCGCTTTTGATTGCAGGATACTGAGACCTTCAAGGCTACTCCAAAAAGTTCCAGAGACTTGCCCTAGAGTAAGAAAGAGAGGGAGGAAGACTGTTGAGGGAGCACTCAGGGAAAGGAGTTCCTAAGTATTATTTTTTCTAAGTTCACACACTTGGAACAGGGACACACACTTATAGCATAGATATTTGCACATGAAAACTGGATTTTTAATTGGTAGAGGGCTACTTTTGCACCACAGAAAGAGGGAGGAGCCAATGAAAGCTAGTGCTGGGATGACATCAGGAGTATAACTGGGGAACAGAAGGTTAAAGAGAGGGTCTTTGGTTCCCTGCTTCTCTCCCTCTATTTTGGGTCCATAGGCCCCTGGGATATCCTTTTCCTGAGTCTCTTCTCTTTTTCCAAAAATATATACTTTGCACATCTAAATAAAGGATCTAGAAATCACACTCTTGAACTCATGTCCTGTAAAAAATTTATTTTTTATTTATAAAAAGGAAACATTGACTAAACCATAGGATAAGAGGGGTACAACTCCACACAATTCCCATCACCAGATCTCCATATCCCATTCCCTCCCCTGATAACTTTCCTATTCTTTAACCCTCTGGGAGTATGAACCCAAGGTCATTTTGGGATGCAGAAGGCTGAAGGTCTGGCTTCTGTAACTACTTCCCCGCTGAAAATAGGCGTTGACAGGTTGATCCCTACTCCCAGCCTGTCTCTCTCTTTCCCTAGTGGGGAAGGGCTCTGAGGAAGCAGAGCTTCAGGATACATTGGTGGGGTTGTCTGTCCAGGGAAGTCTGGTCGGCATCATGCTAGCATCTGGAACCTGGTGGTTGACTAGAGATTTAACATACAAAGCCAAATAAATTGTTGACCAATCATGCATGGACCTAAGGGCTGGAATAATGCAGATTAAGAGTTGGGGGGGGGTCCTCCATTTTGTAGATAGCTAGTAAGCATATTTTAGTTATATTCCAAAGGGCCTGTGGATACACTAGTTTTTTTTTTTTTTTTTCCTTTCTTTATTTTTCCCAGAGCCTGAAATCTGATATGCGGGGGGATCCAAGTTATTGTCTGGGGGGGATGATGTCATGGTTGGAAAAAGGACCAGAAAGCTGGATCAGGGAAGAGAGTAGCTCCCTAATATGGGAAAGGGGTATAAATATTGTGAGTGTAAACTCCATCGATTTGATGCGATCTGGGGCCCATAATCATCTTAGGAGCCTATGTCACCTCTGCATCCCTCTAGATCTGAACTCACATTTTTTGGTTATGAGTAGGAACATTCCAGGCTGCCCCAATATCGGGACCCATCTTCCTCAGGTGTAGCATAAAGTATGTTGTCCATCCTCCCTTTGGAGGATGGAACATTCTCTACCATTGTTTATCCAAGTTGAGAGCAAGGTCCTATGGGGGCCCACAAAGGGGTCTATTGTGATTTTCGTACATTGGTTTTGTAGCCTGACACCTTGTTATATTGCCTAATAACGTCCAGTAGTTTTCTGCTGGATTTTTTAGGTTTTATATGTATACTATCATGTCATCTGCAAATAGTAAGAGCTTGACTTCTTCCCTTCCAATCTGTATTCCTTTGATTTCTTTCTCTTGCCTGATTGCTTTGGCAAGAACTCCCAATACTATGTTGAAGAGTAGTGGTGATAACGGACAGCCCTATCTAGTCCTCAATATGAGGGGGAATGCTTTCAGCTTCTGTACATTGAGTATTATGTTGGCTGTAGGCTTGCTATATATGGATTCCACTATCTTGAGGAATTTCTCATCTATTCCTATTTTTTGTAGTGTTTTGAGCATAAATGGGTGTTGGATTTTGTCAAAGGCTTTCTCTGCATCTATTGAGATAATCATATGGTTTTGCTTTTATTGATGTGGTGAATGACATTGATTGATTTATGTATGTTGAACCAGCCTTGCATTCCTGGGATAAATCCCACTTCGTCGCGATGAACAATCTTTTTGATGTGTTGCTGTATCTGGTTGGCCAAGATCTTGTTTAATATTTTGGTATCTATGTTCATCAGAGATATTGGTCTGTAGTTACCTTTTTTTGTTGTGTCCCTATCTTATTTTGGTATTAGGGTGATGTTGGCTTCATAGAAAATGGAAGGGAGTGTTCCTGTTTCTTTGATCTTGTTGAAAAGTTTTAGAAGTATAGGTATTAACTGTTTCCTGAAGGTTTTGTAGAATTCGTTTGTGAAGCCATCTGGCCCAGGACTTTTGTTGTTGGGAATATTTTTAATAACTGTTTTGATTTCTTGGTTCAGTTTTGGAAAGGTATATGTTTCTAGATTCTTCCATTTCTTCCAGATTCTCTAGTTTGGTGACATATAGTTCTTCATAGAAGTTTTGCATAATTTTCTGGATTTCTGTGTTGTCAGTTGTGATATCTTCTCTATTGTTTACAATTCTATTTATTTGAGTCTTCTCCCTTTTTTTTTTTTTTTTTTTTTTTTTAGTGAGTCTGGCTAGGGGTTTGTCAATCTTGTTTCATTTTTCAAAGAACCAAACATTTGGCTTCATTGATCTTTTGTATGGTTCTCTTATTTTCGATGTTGTTTATTTCTGCTATAATTTTAGTGATTTCCGTCCTTCTGGTTGCTTTAGGGTTCCTTTGTTCCTCTTCCTCTAAGTCCTTAAGGCATGCAGTAAGGTCATTTATTTGAGCTTTTTCTTGTTCTCTAATATGTGATTGCATGGCTATGAGTTTCCCTCTCAATACTGCTTTAGCTGTGTCCCATATATTTTGATAGCTTGTGACTTCATTTTCATTTGTTTCCAGGAACATTTGAATTTCTTGCTTGAGTGTCTCTCTGACCCAGCAGTTCTTTATCAGTATGTTGTTTGGTTTCCAAATTCTGTGACTTTTAATAATTTTCTGTTTGTTGTTGAATGTTAGATTTACTCCACTGTGGTTTGAGAAGATACTTGGGATAATTTCAATGCTCTTGAATTTGTTGATACTATCTTTGTGGCTTAACATGTGGTCTATCCTTGAGGATGTGCTGTGTGGATTTGAAAAGAATGTGTATTCCAGATTTTTGGGGTGTAGAGCTCTGAAAATGTCCAGAAGGTCTAGCCTGTCCATCTCTTCATTTAATTTTCTTGTTTCTTTGTTGATTCTCTGCTTCACTGATCTAAGTGTGAGAGTGGGGTGTTAAAATCTCCCACTATTATTGTATTACTATTGATGTATTTTTGTAGTTCTCTCAGTAGGTGTTTGATGTATTTAGATGGGCCCTCACTGGGTACATAGATGTTAATAATTGTTAAATCTTCTTGGTTGATTGATCCTATAATCATTATGTAATGGCCTTGCCTATCTTTTATTACTTTTTTTTAACTTTTTTTAACCAGATCGCTGTTCAGCTCTGGCTTATGGTGGTGCAGGGGATTGAACCTGGGACTTTGGAGCCTCAGGCATGAGAGTGTATTTGCATAACCATTACGCTATCTACCCTCTGCCCTATCTTCTATTACTTTATTTAATTTAAAGTCTATTGTGTCAGAGATGAGATAGCTGTTCCTGCCTTTTTTTGTGGTCCATTATCCTGTATGATAGTTTTCCATCCTTTCACTTTAAGCATGTGTTTTTCTTGTTGGGGAAAATTTCTTTTCATTGGAAATACGACGAACCCTGGGAGGACCTCCGTGTGGCCACGTTGGGTCTCCTAATACAGGACACACTTCTTTCTCTGGTGGGTCTTTTACTTGTCCCCTTGCCCCCCATCTCCAGCCCCCTGGTCTCTCATAAACATCATTCAAAGGAGATGGGGGCGGGGTATCTCTGTGGATGGATGCAACTGCACAAAGCCACGTTTTCCCCAGGAAAGCCCTGGAGAGCAGGAAGAACTAAGGTCAGCATTTGGCTGATTCTCAAGTTCCCAAGGAGCATTGCTTCAGGCAACCTTGACTCCCCACAAGCTGCCTTGGACTTTTACGGGATGGTAGGACCAGTAAGGGTCACCAATTTAGGGCCTGGGGCGAGGAGGGGCCTCCAAGTCGAGAGATACCCAGGCAGAGGAGCAGCAGGTTCGGAAATGTGACCCAGGAAACTTCACTCTCCAGCTTTCCTGGCTCGCAGTCCCACTAGTCCCACCATCAAAGCCTCACGGAGGCCACGGGCAGCCCTCCACTCTTAGTGGCCTCCATCAGTCACCAAATGGTGGCTCTGCAGACCCTGCAGCTATTGTAGCAGGAGTGGGGGTGGGAGGTCGGTCTGGGGGTGCCCGGGAGCGCTCAAGATCCTGATCACTTGAAAGCTGCCAGGGCAAATCACTCAGGCCCTTGGTGGACCCAGCCAAGAGCAGTGAGTGGAGGGGATCAAGGGATGAGGGGTTAGGGTTGGAGGAGTCGCAAAGGTGGAGGTGGTCCATGGCACTGCGGGGGCTGCGAAACTACTACCCATCCCCTGGGGCCCGCGGCCTTGCACCCTGGCTTAGAGGACCATACGCAGCGCGCTGGCTTCTTCAATGGACTTGACTTCCGAGCTGGTCAGCGACTTTTACTTCCGAGCTGGACACTGCTGGGCCCCCTGCAGCATGAGTGGTCCTTCCAGTTATTTTTCATCAGTGCTTATAAGTGTAATACATTATTTTTGGTACTGCCAAGAAATGAGACTCCTTCAATTCAACTTTGACACAATATTGACTGTAAAATGACCCTCATTTCAGAGACTTTTCAAAAGTAAAAATTATATTTTAGAATTTATGAAATAAGGAGTGCTATGTGACGTTAGAAGGATATGAAATTCATTACTGGGGACTAAAGAAGAGACCTATTGCTCAGTTTTACATAAGGTCTAAGGTGATCCTGAAAGGTTTCTTGAAGGAGGTAACCTTTAAACAAGATTATGTACTCTCCAGACAAAACAACAACAACAACAACAACAACAAAAATATTTCAATGGAGCCATATGCTCCATGACCCCAGAACATTAAAAGGCCATAGGTCTTGTTAAATGTAAAATTATTATCACTATGGAAGAAGGCAAAATTATGCTGGAGAGCTAAGTAGGTGAGATCAGACAGGAAAAGGCCTGTGTGTATTATGCTGAGGACTAGGATTGATTTGCAGACTGAAGTGTATGTGACTGGGATTGCACCCTAGGTAAAACATGGGAGGCAAGGTTGTGGGATGAAAGTCTGGTCCAAGTCAACGCCCATGTTCAGCGGGGAAGCAATTATAGAAGCCACCTTTTGCATCCCACAATGACGTTGGGTCCATACTACCAGAGGGATAAAGAATAGGAAAGCTATCAGGGGAGGGGATGGGATACAGAGATCTGGTGATGGGTATTGTGTGGAGTTGTACCCCTCTTGCCCTATGGTTTTGTTAATGTCTCCTTTTTAAAATTAAAAAAAAAAAAGTCTGGTCAGGAAGGGACCTGACCTAGCTCAGGAGCAATGGTGTCCTCTGTCGTGAAAGAGACCCCAGTAAGTCATCCATTTGAGCTTAACATGATATCCCTTCTATTTGGTAGTCCCTTTAGCCCATTCTGTTTGATTTTATTTTTTCTTAAACATGTTCCAATTTCTTCAAGCTTTCTTCAAGCAAACCTCTCCATTACTGAGAGGATGGAGATGTGATACAAATACCTTTCTTCCCAAGGAAGAACCTGCAACTTTAGGAGAACTGCTGCAGCTTATAATGCAGGGGATGGGGAAATAGAACTCTGGTGGTGGGAGTGGTATCCCTGTAACTTGTAATTTTGTAAATCAATATTAAATCACTAATAAAATTTTTAAATTTCATCAATACAACAACAACAACAAAAATACCTTTCTCCCTAAGATTTAAAAGACTGTACTTCTATTCTCTTACTTGTCTCCAGTAAAGAAATATCATTTGTTTTTTTTCCTCAAATGTAAAATATTTCTCTTAAGCACTGGAGCCAATCTTTCATCTGCTTCTGGACTTTTTCATTTTTATATCCTCTTCTGAATTTACTACCTTTACTCCAAATACCCAAGGCTTCCTTCACCTATACAGTTTCTTTTCTTCCCTGTAGAAAGCAAATTTTGCAGATATCTGGATGTGTTACTGCCAGTGTTTCTAGAAATTTCCAGAGTGCTCATTAAAACAGAGATATTCAGCTTTATTACTACTGAAGAGTGCTATTCATCTGCAGGGAAGTAATGCGTTTAGGGCCCCCTGTGAACAGCCAATATTTTAAGAACAGAAAACAAACAAACAAAAAACCCAACCAGAAGTTGATTTTTGGATTTTTTTCTTTCTGGCCAAGATAGTGGAATTTTGCTTTGTTTGCTATTTGAAGAAAGTGTAGAAGAATGATTACAAAACACTTAAACTTGAAGAGACTGTCTTTCTAGGGTCTGTTTATGCAGACTTGACTTCATTAATACTAGTGTTAAGTGAAAAAAAATTGCATCAGTACTTTTTATATTTTTCAATTAAGAACATATGGTTTTTAAAACTATATTTATTGATTGGATAGAGACAGCTAGAAACTGAGAGGAAGGGGGAGATAAAGCGGGAGAGAAACAGAAAGAAACCTGCAGCCCTGCTTCACCACCTGTGAAGCTCTCCCCTACAGGTGGGGAGTTGAGGCTCCACCTTGGACCCTTGCACATTGTAACATGTGCGCTCAACCAGGTGCACCACCACCCGGACCCAGAATATATGGTTTAATTTTAGAGGCCAAAATTATTTCAGAAAGATTTGTGCTAATGGGAAGAATATGTGTGTACTATTTGGAAGTGTGTGAAGCTCTTCCCAAGGCAAGTAGTTTTCTATAGTGTTATTTGCTAGAGAGGAGGAATTAAGTTTGAAGCCCAGATGAGTTTTTGGGGACCCTAAAGTGAAACAGCGATCCCACAGGGTATTTTATATTTATTTTGTCATTTCCTTCCACAGATCTTGGGTTAGTTATTTTGTCTTCATATACTTCAGTCTCCCTATCTATAAAATGGAGATAGTGGTATAGAACTAAATTTTCAGAGTTAATGAGATAAAACTTATCAAACCTTATCTAGTGGTTACTCATAGTAAATGTCAATAACAACTCTCTAGAACACCCCATCCTCCTTTTTTTAAAAAAAAATATTATTTATTTATTTATTTCTTATCAGAGCACTGCTCAGCTCTAGTTTATGGTGGTGCTGGGTGATTGAACCTAGAACTTCAGAGCCTCAGGCGGGAAATTATTTTTGTATGTCCATTATGCTATCTCCTGGGTCCCCTTTTTGAGTTTTTTTCTGGAGGCTTTATTACTTAAGCATGATTGAGTCAATCACTGGCTACTAGCAACTGAACTCTATCTTCACATTCTTCTCTCTCCCTGGAAATCAGGCAAAGGAATATTACTCCTATTTTCCCTGGCAACCAGTTCCACATACACCAGTATTTCCTTCAAAGTTACCTCATTAACATATCACTATCTATAGCCAATTCCATGGCTTTGGGAGGCTGTGAGTCAGAAACTGTAGAAGAAAACCAGATATGTATGAAAATATATATATATATACACTCAAGTGTGTATCTGCATTTACATAGATATTTCCTGTTGCTTCCAAAGATGCTGTTTACAAATACAGTTATTTTATTTACCACTGATTGTCTAATACTATAACATTTTGGGAGCACAACTTTATAACTCTGTGTGAGTCTCACCACACCTACCACCAAAATTCTAGTGCCATCAAATAATAACATGACCTCCTTCTATATAACTCCTCTACCTTTCCCTTCAGTAAAAACAGTATTTCTCAGGAACTAAGAGTACTTTTCTCTTGTATTTTGTCTGTTTATTTGCTTTGGTTATTTATATTCCACAAATGAGTGAAAATGTCTAGTAATTGTCTTTCACTTCCTGACTTATGTAACCTAGTATAAGCATGGCAAGCTTCATCCATGATATTGCAAGAGGCATGATTTCATCTTTTTTTCCCCACTAGCTGAGTAGTATTCCATCATCTACATATACCACAACTTTGTTGTTCCCTAGTCATCCACTGACAAACATTTAGAGTTATTTCATATTGTGGATACTGTGAATAATGCTGCAATGAACATAGAAATTTCGAAGGGACACAATTCAGTACTTATTGTTGGGTGATTTGTGTCATTATGTGATGGTTGCCTCTATACAGTGATGAAAAAAAACACTACATAAATATAGGAAACCCACATGCCACTAGTAATACTAGCAAGGGAAGCAGAAAAATGTACAAGATACCAGCAGGAAGCCAGTCTACGATTTAAAATCTGCTGAAAACAACTAACCCACATAGAAATCATTAAAACCAATTATGAAGTCACTCTGATTGAGTTTTATCTATTTTCCTCTGAGAGTTAAAACATTTCGTACTTCCAAGAGTTCTTTTCTGAAGCAAATTTCATGGAAACTATAGCTGATGGCAATTTTCAGAGGCAGAACATTGCTGCCATTGCAGATTAGATCTGTCTGTGAGCTCACCGGTTTCAGTTAGTTAATTCTGGAACCAATTATTTCATCATGTCCAGTAGTCCCTCCCTCCCTCCCTCCCTCCCTCCCTCCCTCCCTCTCTCCCTCCCTCCCTCCCTTCCTTCCTTCCTCCTTCCTTCCTTTACTTCCTTCCCCCCTCCTTTATTTCTTCCTACAGAGAAAAAGCAGTTGATATAGAGCTGTTGGCTTTGGCTTCATCGACATCTCTAATGTTCATTTCAAGCTGCAAGTGTGAATATTGAGTTACTCAAAGGAAGACATAGATGATGAATGCCTCCCTGCTCCATTAACATTAATTTGGAATTGTGTATTTGAAAATGTTAAAACAAAATATACATTTGAAGAATTTAATACTCAGGATTATATGATAGTCGACACAGCCAGGGATTGCTCTTTATTTGGAATTAAATTGTGCTTTAATGTTAGAAAAAGGCCAGATAACTGCTCTAGAAGTAGTTTAATTGTATAATGTGGATATGATATAAAAATCAGAACATAGAAGATTTTTGAAAATATTGGAAAGATATTTTAGGAAGGCACTAAAACAGAACTACTTATGTTTGATATCTTGGTTGAAATGTTGCAGGACTTTATTTTACAATTTTGGGGCTTGTTTTGTGAACATACCTGAATCAAATGCTTATATCCATTACAAAGTGCTTTTCACTGGACTTTCTTAATGAAAATGTTACTGTACCCAAAGCAAATGCACAAGGAACCTTAGTTATGAGCATTTATACTGGGTACACCACAAGTAAAAATGTTTAATTTCCTGTGGGTGGTAGTGTTTATAGTGACTGGTAGATACTTTCTTTCTTCACTGGGTGTTTTAATAATACACAGTTGCATATCTATTGGAGACTGATCTTGGGTCCAGGCAAATGGTGACTGTTTTTGGCCCTGTGAATTTGTAGTTCAAAGCCAGATGCTGATGAACCAAGTGAAGTTGGGACAATATCTAATATATTGTTTCCAATAGAATAGTTTCCATAATATCCCTCTAAAGAAGAAAACTGACATTGTTACTTTATGGATACACCTAGTATAGAGGACTGCAGTAGGTCTAGTGGAGAGACCTGTGTTTTGCAGAATGTAGCACTGAACAGATTTAGTGGAGAGTGAAGTTAACTAAAGTCAGGCCCCATCACAGAAAGCTAGGGGAGAACTCTCTTCTTTAACACTCTATACAGAAGATTTGACATTCAGGGAAAAATGAGGGGGAGATGTGTGGGAAAAAAGACTTTGGATCCCCTTACAAGAGAATATAGCTCAAGATCTGATTTATTTGAAAAGAAACCATTTATATTAAAGCCAATGGTTAAGAGAATATGAACTGATTTTAGTTTATGTATCTAGAAGTGATTTTGATATGGTAAGTAAAAATAAACAAACAAAAAGCAATCTTCTTTGGAGAGTATTTAAAATTACCTGCTTGTCAGAACCTATAAATTAATAATGTATTTTTATTATCCTTTGTAGATAATAATTAAATAATTATTATTCTTATCCTGGTTTCAGAAAACAAACTTTGAAACTGATTACTGCTGTCAGTCTTTTTTGTCTTCAAGCTTTTGATTATAATGGGAGCATTTCTTTTCAGTAAGAAACTAAGACTTTTTAGACTTTGCAGGTTCATTTCAATTATTGAAAGATTTCACATGTGTGTGTTTCCAGTAAACAACATGGATAATGCAGAAAAGTACAAGTGAGACCTCCCTTACACTGGTAAAGAGAGAACACAGTAGAGGAGGGAGGGACTCCAACTAGGAAGGCTAGGATTTGACTCTACCTGACACAGTGTAGAAGGTTCCATACTTGAAGTATCTTCCAGATGGACAAAACACTCTCAGTTATGCTGCAGGGAAGAGATATGGGCCAATTGGCATGTTTTCAATTGGGATGTGATCACTGCCAATTTGAATGTTGTAACTTACCTCTCAGCCTCAATAAAAAATGTGATTGGAATCTGATATGCAAGTGGATCCAAGTTCTTGTCTAGGGAGATGATGTCATGGCTGGAAAAAAGACCAGAAAGCTGGATCAGGGAAGAGAGTAGCTCCCAAATATGGGAAAGGTGTATAAATATTGTTGAATGTAAACCCCATCGATTTGATGTCATCTGGGGCCCATATTCAGTTTAGGAGCCTATGTGACCTCTGCATCCCTCTAGATCTGAGCTCGTATTTTGTAGTCATGAGTAGGAACATTCCAAGCTGCCCCAATATCAGGACCCATTTTCCTCAGGTGGACGGTAGAGTATGTTGTCCAGCCTGCCTTCAGAGGATGGAACATTTTCTACTGCTGATCCAAGTTGAGGGCAAGGTCCTATGGGGGCACACAAAGGGGTGTATTGTGTTGTTCCTGATAGAAATGGCCAGTAGCAATGGAGATTGTTGGTATGCTTCTAATTCTGCTTCTAAAAACCCCTTCTGTTTCATTTGGTTTAATCCCTCCTGCTTAACATTGTATTCTATTTATATAACCACTGTTAACTAAGCACCACCCTCCCTCCAGGGCATTGGTGGTTCAGTTGTAGAATTCTTGCCTTCTCCGCCCCCTCTCCTTGTCACACCCTGATTTTCACCAGTCACTTTTCTTTCCACCCTATCTACATCACATCCTGTTTACACCCTACTTGGCAAGTATATTAGTTTTAGTTTAGCTAAGCTTGGTTTAGATTGCGCTGCGTTCCTCATGAATAAAGAGATACTGCGTACAGCTCAGCCATGAGTCCCTGGTCGTCTGACTCCTGGTCGTCTGACTCCTGCTCGAGAAGCCAGCCCAACAGGAGAGAGGGATTTATTCGAGGTCTAGGCCCATCATGTCTGTTTGGGAATCTCAGGACTCCCTGGCTAGGGCCCCAGCTGATGGGGTGGGCTGATAGTGACTAAAGAATCATCATTACAATATGCCAGTCTCTTGCCTTTATTCAGCTTTGCAGTCCTTGCTTTGATACATGTTCAATGAGGAAGCAATTATAAAAGCCAGACCTTCCACCTTCTGCATTCCACAATGATCTTGGGTCCATAGTCCCAGAGGGTTAAAGAAAAGGAAAGCTATCAAGGGAGGTGATGGGATATGGAGTTCTGGTGGTAGGAATTGTGTGGAGTTGTACCCCTCTTATCCTATGGTTTTGTCAGTGTTTCCTTTTTATAAATAAAATTTTTAAAAATGTGATTGGGGACTGGGTGGTGGCACAACCAACAAGTTACCATGCACAAGGACCCAGATTTGAGCGTCAGCTCTATACCTGCAGTGAGTGGGAAGGGCACCTCATAGCAGTGAAGAAGATCTGCAGCTCTCTCTCTGTATATTTCCTCTTTCCCTCTTAATTTCTCTCTGACCTATCATGTAATAAAACAGAAAGAAGGAAAATGAATTTTTAAGTCATCTACTACCAAATCCCAGAAATAACCACGGTGACAATAAAAGATAAATAAATTAATTAAAAAACTCAATGTGATCATAAAGCAATTATCTTGCAGACATTTTTGGTGCACAGGAGTCATCTCACCTGAGTCATCACAACATCTGGCAAAGAGATAAAGAGACCGAGACCACTGCTGAGCTCTGGTTTATGGTGGTGGTGCTGGGGATTGAACCTGGGAACTTTGATGCCTCAGACATGAGAGTTTTTTGCATAACCATTGTGCTGCCTCATCTTCCCAGCCCTGGTCTTTGATATTTAAATTTTAGAAGAGGGGTTACAGTCACACCTTGCCTAGGTGTGTTGCTTTCCTTTTTTCTTCTTCTTTCTTTTCTTTTTTTTTTTTTTTTTACCAGAGCACTAATCAGCTCTGGTTTATGGTGGTGCAGGGGATTGAACCTGAGACTTTGGAACCTCAGGCATGAGAGAGAATCTGTTTGCATAACCAAATGCCGTGTGTGTGTGTGTGTGTGTGTGTGTGTGTGTGTGTGTGTATCACGTTTTTTATTCATTTATTCATGATGGACACTGAGTAGCTTCTATCTTTTGGCTGTTCTCATACTGCTATGAACATGGATGCAAAAATACCTCATCAAGATCTTGTTTTTAATTCTTCTGAATATGTACCTAGAAGTGGAGTTATTTGATCATATAGTAATTCTGTCTTTTAAGGTTTTTTGTTTTTAGTTTTTTTTTTTTAATTTTTTTTATATTTATTTTATTTTATTTTTTCCCTTTTGTTGCCCTTGTTGTTTTATTGTTGTAGTTATTATTGTTATTGTTGTTGTTGGATAGGACAGAGAGAAATGGAGAGAGGGAGGGGAAGACAGAGAGGAGGAGAGAAAGATAGACACCTGCAGACCTGCTTCACTGCCTGTGAAGCGACTCCCCTGCAGGTGGGGAGCCGGGGTTCGAACCGGGATCCTTATGCCGGTCTTTGTGCTTTGCGCCACCTGCGCTTAGCCCGCTGTACTACAGCCCGACTCCCTCTTTTAAGGTTTTGAGGCAACTCTGTATTGTTTTCCATAATGTCTGAACCACTATATATCCCCACTGCAGAGTATAGAGTATCAGTTTTTTGTTAGAGTCACCCTGGTGGATATGAGGTGGACTTGACTATGTTTTTTTTTTTCTTCTTTTACTTTTAATCTTATTCTATGTTACTATTCTGTCATCAAGGTTATTACTGAGATTGGTGCTTGTCTGATGACTCCATTACTTCTGGTAGCTTTTTATTTTATTTCTTTCTGATATAGGGTGAGAGGTAGAGAGAAAATAGACATGGGGAGACAGAAAGAGAGACACTTGTAGCCCTACACCACTACTCATGAAACTTTACCCTTGCAGGTGGTGAGGGGACTTGAACCTTGGTCTTTGAGCCTGGTAATGTGAGAATTTTAAACAGATTTTATCTTTCCAGTTATATCGTAAGTTTCTACAGAACATATTTTTGGTTTCTCCCCCATACTTCCTTTCCTCCTTGATTCTTACTGACCTCTTATTATATGGCAGGGTACTACATTCATAATCTTAGATTAATAGAGCTTGCTTATAAATACAAATAGCTTGCATATTCATGAGTTAATTTGATGTTCACAACCTCTCCAAATGATATCTAGTAAGGTTTCTGTTTTCTAGACAATAAAATAGAACATTCCATAGATAAAATGACTTGACAGTGGATGATCTATCAAATAGGTGGAGTCAGGGAGGGCTTTGGTGGCAAGTTCAATGCTCATGAAGTGGTTTGTGTAGTTGCCTGGAGGCCAGTCAGTCCTAATAGCTGAGAAGTTCCTTTTGCTGTAGCAGGTAGCAAATTTACCAATTGTAGGAATTAGGACAAGGACACCTTTGCGAAGTCATCATTTTGCCTACTACATGGAAGATTTCAGTTGAAAATTAGGGAGAAATTAATTTCAAATTAGAGCCCCTCTAATGACTTGCCTTTTATGTACCTGAATTTCTGTGGTGGAGTCAAGCAAATTTTGGACAACCACACAAGCATAGTCTAGAGAGGACTGACACATCAGGGTGAACTTGTAAAAAGCCAGTGGTTTAGAGTTTATAAATGTCTGTTTTTCTCTAGGGTTTGGGTTTTTTCATGTTTTCACCACAGTTCTCATTGCATTTCACTGGACACTAATATATGGTTTATGTGTTTCGTGGCCCTAACTAGCTGATACAATATTTAAAAACATCAGGAATGGATGTTTTTTGGATGCCTTTTATCCAAAATAGTCAATCATGCAGTGGGGGACATGATAATGCTTGGTTCATTATAACTGTGTAAATTAGACCACTATCATTGTAGATTAGTTGATCCTCAGGTAATTGTCTAACTCACCTGCTATGAAAAAGATAAAATAAGACAAAAGCCGGCCACTTGAAGCAATGTGGATGGGCCTAAAGGGTGCTATGTTCAGCAAACTAAACACTATATAACTTCTCTCACGATACATAACCAAAACCAATGAATGAACACAGTAAAATTAAAATAAGCTTTAAGATTATAAAACCAAATTGCTGGGGCCAGATGGTGGCACATCTGGCTAAGCACACACTACCAAGGGCAAGGGCCTAGCTTCAAGTTCATGGTCCGCAGCTGCAGGGAAGAGCTTCAGAAGTAGTGAAGCAGTGCCACAGCTATATCTTTCCTTATCTCCCTCTTTCCTTTCAACTTCTCACTGGCCTATCAAAGGAAAGAAAGAAAAATTAAAACAAACAACAACAACAAAACCAAATTGCTGGCTACCAGAGGAGAAAAGCAAAGGTTAGTAAGTCTGGTAAAGGAGGCCAATTTTATAGTAAATGCAGACATTGATTTATAATAATGTACACCTGAAATTATCTGCATGTTACAATACCATGCTACTTCAATAAAAAATAACAAAAAGGAAAAACTGATAAGAAAATAACTAGCAGCTTCACTAGCAAATATTAAAAATGTGAATTCTGACTATCAGTTTGGACCAAAATATCAGTAAATGTCTTTTTACTCTGTTGCCAGTTGTTGGGACTTTGTGTCTACATAATTCCACCACTCTCAGAAACAGAGTGGGAGGGGAGAAGAAGAGCTACCACAACACCACTCCACTGCTAATGAAACTTCTCTTCTGCATAGCACTTTTATGTGGTGCTAGGTGTTTGAACCTGCATCTCTGTGTATAGTGAAATGTACACTTCACTGGAAGAACTATCTCTTGATGCAAAATCAATACATTTTATACTAAAAATCTGAAGTTATGGAAGTCTTTAGAAGTTCCAAAACCTGCGTTTAGATTGCTAAATCCTCATGTTGTAACTCTGGAAAAAGTGCTCAAAACCCTATGTAGGATATTACATCATTTCTGGAAGCTTCTGGGACTTGCTAAATACAAACAGCTGGGAAGATAAGCTGTCACTGAATGAAGAAAGCACTATAAGTTTGATCATTAATATTGGTTATTTATTTGAGTGTCTACCAAAAACCCAAACATCATTTTACATGCTATTGCCTTATGGTTCTCACTTCTGACCCCTGATTTCTGTGGCAGAAATTGTGAAAGTTTGGCTGAAGACCATGATTACTGATCCAAATTTGGCCTTTATACCTTCCAGAAAGGAAAAGAAACAACAACCTGCTTTATTTTTCCCTTCCCTGACTTAAGAGTCCCATAGAAAGCCTAGTCCTATTAATTTGTTTTCTTTAACTGTTAATATATTTGAGAAAGGATTAAAAGGAAGTACTGTACTAAAATGGTAAAATAAGGAGACTCTACAGCGCTCATCTGTAGTTTATCTAAGACCTTGGGGACCAGTACAACTAGGCAATAGAATTTAACTATATGTATGATTTCCCCAAATGAAGGCTTATTTCATGCTTTATAGTAAATGTGAAATTGACTTCAGATTTTAGTCCTACAAATATATTTTTAAAGAATTTTAATCCTTTTTTTTTGGGGGGGGGGAGGTGTTTGAATGCTTTTGCAGACTGGCCAATAAGCACATGTCAGCACACATTTCAGTAACTCCTTCTATTTTGAATTTCCCTTTGCATGTTGACTTTGACCCTCTACTTTGGAATTGGGAGTTAAATTATTTCTGTAAAGCAAGCTGACAGTTCCCTTGATGTGGTTCTTGTGGAACCACATCAAGGGAACTGTCCAGAACTAGTCCTGAGTCACCCCCCAGCCCTCCCTCCACTTCTCATTCCTAAATTGTGTGGTTCAGTCACATAAACTACTCCATACACTGCAACACAGAATATCCAAGTAGCCTATTGATATCTAGACCAAAGATGAATGACATTCAAGGGTGGGGAAACAAGAATGCTTTAAAGAGAAAAATACCAAGAAGTGTCATAGCTTGTGAAAAATTGAGTAAAGAGAATGTACTGTCTTTATCTTTCTATTCCAGAACTTAAAATATCAGGTTCTTCTGGCACTGCAAAATTTGAAATAAATTCATCTGATCTTTCTTTGTTTCCTTTGAAATTTTATATTAAAGATTTATTCTTTTTTGCAAAAACATTTGTTATTTATTTTGGATAGAGACAGTGAAATTGAGACAGGAAATGGAGAGAGAAAAAAGAGAGAACTGTAGCACTGCTTCACTGCTCATGAAAGTTTCTCCCCCTGAAAATGGGGACTGGGTGCTTGAACCCTGGTCTTTGCACACTATAATATGTGTGCTCAACAAGCGCACCAAATGCCTACCTCCTATTATTAGTGATTTTAATAGTGATTTTTACAAATTGATAAAATGTAATTAGACTCACTCTTTTTCCCTCTTTATCTTTGATTCTGTGTGGGTTTCACTCTCATTTGCTTCTCCCTGTACAATGACAAGATGTTTTCCAATAGCCCATTAAAGAGTTCACTTTCTCTATATAGCAAATATTCTGGGGCTATGGCTTACTGACCTATATTAGGTTAATTAACACCTAATATTGTCTGCCACTGGACAATCCAAGTAGGCAAGGGGTGAAATGCTCCCATGGCCTAACCCCTGGAAATATAGAGAGGAGTTAGTTTCAGTCAAAAGACATAGGCTAAAGGTGGAGGAAAGCAATTCTCTGAAAGAAAGACTGGGATGCTTTCATAAGAAGAGATGGGGTGTGAATCTTGGTACACAAAAAAAGGTTTTGTATATCTAACTCTTATGTGTATTTGCTGTTTGTTAGAAACATCTGCAGTCATTCGGCTCTACAAATCGAAGGACAGCAGTTTGACAGAGATTTGAATGCTGCCCATCAGTGTTTGAAGACAACAGTCAAGAAGCTCATTCAGTCACTCGATAATCTTCCTTCAAATGTTAATGTGGTAGCCTGTGCTTCCTTGAGACAGATCCTACAGAATCTCTCAGATGTGTGAGTTCAAGTACACTGAAATCAAAGCCATAGCTAGCATGGTTAGGAGAACTGGGTACCTTACTTTCCTAGCTGGAAGGACAATGGATGTTTTCAACTGACAATAAAGGGAGACTTGACATCATAGAGAGCTGTCTGACCAGTGGCATCAATGCCCTATAGAATTATATAGCATGTTATTCAAGGAAATAGAAAATGATACCAAGAAATGGAAAGACATCCCATGATCATGGATTGGAAGAATAAGTATAATCAAAATGAATATTCTCTCCAGAGCCATATACAAATTTAATGCGATACCCATCAAAGTTCCACCAAGCTTCTTTATGAGAATAGAACAAAAACTACAATCATTTACCTGGAACCAGAACACATCTAGAAATGCCAAAATAATCTTGAAGAAAAGAAACAGAAATGGAGGCATCATACACTCAGATCTCAAACTATAAGACCACCATCATCAAAACAGCCTGGCACTAGAACAAAAATAGGCACACAGACCAGTGGAACAGAACTGAAAGCCCAGAACTAAATCCCCACACCTATGAACATCTAATCTTTGATAAGAGGGCCCAAAGTATTAAATGGCAGAAGGAGGCTCTCTTCAATAAATGGTGCTATGAAAACTGGGTTGAAACATGCAGAAGAATGAAACTTAACCAACTTATCTCACCAGAAACAAAAATCAACTCCAGGTGGATCAAGGACATGGATGTTAGACCAGAAACTATCAAATACTTAGAGGAAGACATTGGTGGAATACTTTCCCACCTAAACCTCATCTTTGATGAAACAAACCCAATTGTAAGGAAGACTAAAGCAGAAACAAATCAGTGGGACTGCATCAAATTGAAAAGCTTCTGCAAAGACAAAGAAACTATCACACAAACAAAGAGACAGAATGGGAGAAGATCTTCACATGCCATACATCAGACAAGAGACTAATCACCAAAATTTACAAAGAGCTCAGCAAACTTAGCAACAAAAAAGCAAATGACCTCATCCAAAAATGGGTAGAGGATATGAACAGAACATTCACTACAGAAGAGATCCAAAAGGCTAACAAACACAGGAAAAATTCCTCCAGGTCACTGACTGTCAGAGAAATGCAAATTAAGACAACATTGAGATATCACCTCACCCCTGTGAGAATGGCATACATCAAAAAGGACAGGTGCAACAAATGCTTGAGAGGCTATGGGGACAGAGGAACCCTTCTGCACTACTGGTGGAAATGTAAATTGGTCCAGCTTCTGTGGAGAGAAGTCTGGAGAACTCTCATAAGGCTAGACATGGACTTTCCATATGATCCAGTAATTCCTCTACAGTAATTCCTCTCCTGGGGATATACACTAAGGACTCCATAATACCCAACCAATAAGATGTGTGTACACCTATGTTCTTAGCAGCACAATTCATAATAGCTAAAACCTGGAAGCAACCCAGGTACTCAACAACAGATGAGTGGCTGGGAAAGTTGTGGTATACATATACAATGGAATACTATGTAGCTTTTAAGAACAATGAACCCACCTTCTCTGACCTATCTTGGGTGGAGCTAGAAGGAATTATGTTAAGTGAGCTAAGTCAGAAAGATAAAGATAAGTATAGGATGATCCCACTCATAAATAGAAGTTGAGAAAGAATAACAGAAGGGAAAGTCAAAGCAGGATTTGAATGAATTTGGAGTAGGGCACCAAAGTAAAACCTGGGTTGAGGGTGAGGGTGTATGTTCAGCTTCACAGGGTGTGGGGTGGGGTGGTGGGATGGGACACAGTCTTTTGGTGGTGGGAATGGTGTTTATGTACAGTCCCATCAATTTGTAGTCATATAAATCACTATTTAATTAATATGAGAGGGAAAAATTGATTGAATGTCTCAAACTTTTTAAAGCACAGAGTATTTTAATACATAGGCTGAGTCTTTGATATGTTGACTCTCTTAAAAGCTTAGACGAGGGAGAACATAAGCAACCAGTGGCACAGCTATATACAAATAATGTCAAAGGACATAACTTATGTTGATGTTGTATATGATATGGCAAATCCTAGCAAAGGGATACTTCAAAGTTAACCCAACTGCCAAATAATATGATTATAGCAATAACTGTCTATTGTCTTCTTAAACCCTAAGACAGCAAGAACCTTCCACTTTTTCTATAGAGCCTATATTTCCCCCAGTCCTGGAACCTCTAGGGTGGAGCTCACTTTCCTACATGCTTCTCTCAATTCATACCAAATGATATTGTATCCGCCAATCCCAACCTAATCGATGCAATGAGTACCATATCAGCATGATGTCCAGAGACGTCAGGCATTCCAAAGTCAGTCCTTCACCCTCATTACTCCGGTGAGACCTTTCCTTTCATAGGATTCTCTAATTCCATTCCAGGAGGTTCACTTCCTAACAAAGTTCCAAAACCTAGATATAGACCAGGTTCTTTAAGAAAAAGCATATGTTCACATGTATCCATAAATTAGGGCAAGATATATACCTGCAAGCAAAAATACACTATAGTCTGTAGTGAGTCAGTATAAAGTTCATAATGAAATAGTGTCTACTTAGACTTAGATACCCTCTTCACCTACTTCTTATTAAGTTCTCTCACTCAATCCAAAGCTAACATTATCAAAGCAAGGACCTCAAAAGCTGAATAAAGGCAAGAGACTGGCATACTTTAAGGATGACTCTTTAGTCAGTATCAGGCCACCCCATCAGCTGGGACCATAATCGGGGAGTTCTGAGATTCCCAAACAGACATGGTGGGCCTAGACCTCAAATAAATCACTCTCTCATTTTTCCTGGTCATTTCTATCAGGAACAACACAATACACTCCTTTGTGTGCCCCCATAGGGCCTTGCCCTCAACTTGGATCAACAATGGTAGCAAATATTCCATCCTCCAAAGGGAAGCTGGACAATACACTCTATGCTCCTCCTGAGGAAGATGGGCCCTGATGCTGGGGCAGCTTGAAACGTTCCTACTTATGACTACAGAATATGACCTCAGATCTATAGGGATGCAGAGGTCACATAGGCTCCTAAGCTGAATATGGCCCCCAGATCGCATCAAATCTATGAGGTTTATAGTCAACAATATTTATACACCTTTCCCATATTTGGGAGCTACTCCCTTCCCTGTTCCAGCTTTCTGGTCCTTTTTCCAGCCATGACATCATCTCCCCAGACATTAATTAGGATCCACCTGCATATCAGATTTCAGGCTCAGGCAAAAACAAACAAACAAAAAAACCCAAAACACTAGTATATCCACAGGCCCTTTGGAATATAACAAAAATATGCCTACTAGCTATCTACAAAATGGAGGACCCCCCAACTCTTCATCTGCACTATTCCAGCCTTTAGGTTCATGACTGTTCAACAATTTGTTTGGCTTTGTATGTTAACTCTCTTGTCAACAACCAGGTTCCAGATGGTAGCACGATGCCAACTAGACTTCCCTGGACAGACAACCCCACCAACGTGTCCTGGAGCTCCACTTCCCCAGAGCTCTTCCCCACTAGGGAAAGAGAGAGACAGGGTGGGTGTATAGATTGACCTGTCAATGCCCATGTTCAGTGGGGAAGCAATTACCGAAGCCAGACCTTCAACCTTCTGCATCCCACAATGACCTTGGATCCATAATCCCAGAGGCTTAAAGAAAAGGAAAGTTATCAGGGGAAGGGATGGGATATGGAGATCTGGTGATGAGCCCCCTGACACCACATGTGTCACAAGCTCACAAGTGATGAAGCAGTGTTATAGTATCTTTCCTCTTTTGCTTTCTTTTAATTCACATTTTACTGGTATGCTATAGAGGATATGATAAAGACAGATGGCATGCACATAGGACAAGGTATGCAGTGGGTATGCAGAGCTCCCATGCTCCCTTTGGGCATACCACCTCCAAGCATTTCCACATGTCAACCACTTGAAAGTTTCCTGAATCCTGTAGTTAGCCTCCAGGATGGTTTCCAATTATTCTAGTATTCATACCTTTC
Organism: Erinaceus europaeus; assembly: GCF_950295315.1. NCBI lineage: Eukaryota > Metazoa > Chordata > Mammalia > Eulipotyphla > Erinaceidae > Erinaceus > Erinaceus europaeus. The sequence goes on along the minus strand of NC_080168.1, from coordinate 82,904,547 downwards.
TGTGATCCCCTCAAATATGATATGGATTCATACTATGATGAATATGATATGTCATACTACTTTTAAGATTATGTAATAAAAGACCGTGCTTTCTATATTTGTCTCTATCTCTTAATTCTCCTTTTTAATTTTTAGAATTTTTTATTATCTTTATTTATTTATTTATTGGATAGAAACAGCCAGAAATCGAGAGGGAATGGAGGATAGAGAGAGAGACAGAGAGAGACCTGCAACACTGCTTCACCACTCCTGAAGCTTTCTTCCTGTAGGTGGGGACTGGGAACTCAAACCTGGGTCCTCATGCATTGTAACATGTGCACTCAACCAGGTGAGCCACCACCAGGCCCCTTTTAATTTTTAAATTATCTTTATTTATTTATTACATAGAGACAGCCAGAAGTTGAGAGAAAGGGGGAGACAGACAGGGAGGGAAACAGAGAGACACCTGCAACACTGCTTCACCATTTGTGAAGCTTTCCCCTTGCAGTTGGGGACTGGGAGCTTGAACTCTGGTCCTAGCACATTGTAACACATGTGCACTCAACCAGGTGCATTACCACGTAGCCCCGATTCTCCTTTTCCTTTTTTCTCTTTCTTCCTCTCTGCCTTTCACTTTCTATCTGAAAAAAAAAAAAAGTCCACTAGAACCAGTGACAACATGCAGCAAAATAAATTAATTACCTAATTAAAAAGCAAGATCAGAAGAGAAAACACTAAGCAGAACTTGGACTAGAGTTCATGTATTGCACCAAAGTAAACGACTCTGGGGTAGGGAAGTACGGGGTGAGGGGGGGAGTTCAAGTCCTGGAAAAGGATGGCAGAGGGCTAGTGGAGGTTGTATTGTTATGTGGAAAACAGAAATGTTATGCATGTACAAACTACTGTATTTACTGTCGACTATAAAATATTAATCCCCCAATAAATGAAAAAGAAAGAAAGACAGAAACGAGAAGCCAAAACACTAGACAAAGGGGAAAAAAGTCCCACAGAGAAGGGGAATTAAAATTTAGGAATACCCAGAGATGCCCTTACCAATGTGTCTTGAAGTCTCACCTCTCTAGAGTCCTGAACCATTAAGGAAAGATAGGAATGGGCTGGGGGTATGAACTGACCTGCCAATGCCCATGTACAGTGGAGAAGCAATTACAGAAGCCAAATCTACCACCTTCTGCACTCCATAAAGAATTTTGGCCCATATTCTCAGAGAGATAAAGAATAGGGACACTTCCAATGGAGGAGATGGTACATGGAACTCTAATGGTGGTAACTGTATGGAATTATAACCATGTTATCTTACAATCTTGATAATCATTACTAAATCACTAATAAAAATATAAAAAAATGTTATCTTAGTTATAGAAGCAATAGTCAGCCCATATCTGTGATCTTGGGAGAACTAATGCAGTTTCCAGTGGAGGGAATGGGGACAGAACTGTAATGGTGGGAAAGATGTGAAATTATACTCCTGTTATCTCATAATTTTGTAAATCAGTATTAGATCACTAAAAACATAATAAAAATAAAATAAGTATCAACAAAACAAAACAAAAAAGCTATCTTACTTGTCTGACATGGTTTCTTCCCAAAGTGTATTATCATTATTACTATTATTATTTTGCAATGATGCTTTTGGAGGGTAACAAACCTTTCTGATAGTTTTTTATATAAAATAGAATGGCAAGAGTCAAGTCTTTTATGTCTAAAAATTCCCTCCAAAGTAGTCAATTCCATTGTTCTTCATGCTCTATTATTACTTATAATAATATAATTTAATTAAAATGCTTAAATAGCAGGTCTGAGTATCAATTCTTCAGATGCAAGGATACATGAGTTTTAAGACACTTGACTGAGAAGAATATTAAATAAGAAGTGTTCTGTAAGCTGTGCATTCTTCCAGGGATGTCAGTGTTCCATTCTATAGCTAATAATCACAGTCCTGGTTTCACTCTGCATATAACATGACAGAAGCAAAGGTCTGACATGCTGTACTCCTTTATTACCTATGTCTAATATGCTTTTTGTACTGCTATGCTTAGTAAAAATGCTATTTACACCTAAGCCATAGGTTATGAATTAATCTTCTTGTTGAGAAGCTTATATTTGTTCTATTCTTCTATTTTTCCTTCTCACTTACATCTCTCTCCCTGTCTCTTATTTATTTATTTATGTGTTTATTTTTTGGTAATCTCAGGGGATTAATCACTCATGACTTTTTTTTCTTTCAAATTGAAAGAGTGAGACAGAGAAGCAGAGAAAAAGAAAGAAGGAAAGAAGCCACAGCTCAGAAGCTTCATCCATGTGGTGGAAGGACAGACTCATACCTGGATCCCTGGATGGCACACACAGCAAAGTAGAACACTACTGATGTAAGGTATTTTCCCACAACCCCCGCCCCAATTTCTTGCATCTAATTACAAGTCAGGAGACACTTTCAAAATTGGCTGTAATCTTCCTCACATAGAAACAATACTTGGTTCCCCCTGCCTTAAAGACTTTTCATAATCATCATATATCTTCACCACTTTCTTAGTTCTTAAAAAACATGAAAACTTTGTGGCACATAAAAGGTGTCTGGTGGAAAAATTAATTCACAGTGATCTTAGAAACAAGTCACAGCTAACTATGTTAGCTGCAAAGAAAAGTTGGTACAAAGAAGAGGTTCTACCAATCTCCAAACCCCTTCCCCCTTTGAAAGCAACTTACTACTACAGAAATTTAGCCTTAGAACACTCTGGTTTATATGTGTGTGCATATGTGCTAGACACAGGAAGAAGTACAACTGAGCCTGATGCTATAATCTCACACATGAAAAAAGCTGTGGGATATTTTGGAAAGTTTATGTCCTTGGGGATATCTGCAGACTCATTTTGACAAGGTTATCACATGAGTTTGATTTGTTTGTTTGCTGATTTGCTTAAATGAATTTTTTTTAAATCCATGAAACATTTAATGTCATTTTATCATCTGGGAAGTGTTGATGGGACTGTTGTTTTATACGCAGTCTGATTCAGTCCTCAAATTCTGTATCCAGTAGGCTCTCATCCCTTAGGCTCAATCTTCTGTCAGCTCTTTTCCATGTCTTAGACTGAATTCTGTAGAATTCAAGGGTAGCATAGTTTGTAAGTCTGTTTAGGGTCAGGTGGTGGTTCACCCATCAGATTGCACATTACTATGCATGAGGACCCTTGGTCAAGGCCCCACCTGTACGTGGAAGCTTCACGAGCAGCAGAACAGTGCTATGGCTGTATTTCCTCTCTCTCTCTCTCTCTCTTTGTCACTTACTCTGTTGAAAAATGGCTGCTGGAAACAGTGGAGTTGTGCAGGCACCAAGCTCCAGCCACATCTCTGGCAAAGAAGAAGAAAGAAGATTATCACCAAGTGCATTACTGCCTTTTGTATCTAAATATATTTGTAATTATTTGCTTATTTAATAAATGGAGCAAACAGATGGTTGTCTCTGGTTCTTTTCTCTCAGTTTCCCTAATGTCCCCTTCCCTTTCTAATAGTCTCAGACTACATAATATTTGTTAGATGTCAGAAATGAATTATCGGTGGGGGAGCTAGCATAACGGTTATGCAAAGAAACTCTCTTGCCTGAGGCTCCAAAGTCCCAGGTTCTGTACGGGTCCCTGGTAGGGCCCCTACACAGCCAGAGCTGAGCAGTGCTCTGGTAAAAAAAAAAGGGGGGGAGGGGGATAGTTGGGCAGTAGCATAGTGGGTTAAACACACACAGCACAAAGCACAAGGACCAGCTCAAGGACCAGTGCAAGGATTCCAGTTCAAGCCCCTGGCTCCTCACCTGCAGGGGGGTTGCTTCACAAGCAATGAAGTAGGTCTGTAGGTGTCTATCTTTTCCTCCCTCTCTCTGTCTTCCCCTTCTCTCTTGATTTCTCTCTGTCCTATCCAACAATAATAGCAACAACGATAAACAACAAGGGCAACAAAAGGGGAAAAAATAGCCTCCAGGAGCAGTGGATTCATAGTGCACACACTGAGCCCCAACAATAACCCTGGAGGTAAAAAAGAAGACAAAACCTGCAGAGCTCCAAATATACTTGTAATTTCTTAAACTGCAAGAGCAATAAGGATGATTTTGTTGTGTTTATGAAGCGAGTATTGGAAAGCACCTAAGAATTTGGATGACTTACCTTGTGGTTTTAAGTTTGGAACTTTCAGGCCCCACTACCCCTCAGACCAACTGATAATGATTTAATCAGTTGTACCTATGTAATGAAGCCTCCATATAAACCCAAGAGGAGAGCACAGAAAATATCAAAGCAGTTATACACTAGTTGCAGATTCAAACCAGCTTCGGCATATACTAGAAGTGGTCAGTGCTTCCCTCTATTTCTATCTCTAGTTTTCCAATTCTCTATTGATAAAAATAAAAGGACTCGGGGTTGGGAGGTACCCCAGTGGGCTAAGCACTCATGGTGTGAAATACAATGAGCACCCAAGGATCTTGGTTTGAGTACCTGGCTCTCCACCTGCGGGGGACGGTGGGAGGATCGCTTCACAAGCTGTGAAGCAGGTCTGCAGGTGTCTATCTTTCTCTCCCCCTCTCTGTCTTTCCCTCCTCTCAAGATTTCTCTCTGTCCTATCAAACAACAACAACAACAGCAACAACAAGGGCAACAAAAATGGGAAAAATGACCTCAAAGAGCAGTGAATTTGTACAGCAGACACCTAGCCCCAGTGATAACTCTGGAGGCAAAAAACCCAAAAATATAAGTAAATAAATAAATAGATAAATAAATAAATAGATAAATAAATAAATAAATGGACTTAGTTCAGAGAGTCTTCCTGGTTGGGGAACCAGAAAGCTTCCATGTGCCAACTATACTAGGGCTCAGACTGCAAAAGGAGAGACGCTCCTTTGTTCTGGACTTGACTCAATCTATCATAGCTTCATATGATTACTGGTTTGTACCATTTAATAGCCTGTGCAATAAAAATGTAACATAATGGTTCTAATAATAACTATCTATTGTCTTCTTAAATTCAAAGACAGCAGGAACCCTCCTCATTCTCTAGAAAACCCATATTTCTCCCAGTCCTGAAAACCCCAAGGCAAGGCTTGTCTTCCTGCATGCTTCACTCGATCCATACCATTTGATACTGCATTGCTGAGCTAAACCAAATCAATGCAACCAGTACCACCTCAACACCTTTCACTTCAGATTGTGTCCAGATACACCAGGCATGGAATGTCAACTCTTCAGGTCCAGCACTCTGGTGAGACCATTCCTAGCTCATAGGACTCCTCAATTCCATATCAGGCAATACACTTCCTAACAAAGCCACAGAACCTAGATATAGATCAGGGTTCATGAGACAGAACACATGTGCACATGTACCCATAAGTTAGAGGAAAGTATAAACCTTAAAGCAAAAGTGCACAATATTTTTCAGTGACACAAAACAGAAAGCAAGTAGAAAGACCTAGGAAAAGAAACCATAAAATGATTCTTATATACCTTTCCTATATTTGGGAGCTACTCTCTGCCCTGATCCAGCTTTCTAGTCCTATTTCCAACGCTGACACTGTCTCCCCAGATAATACCTTTGGTCCATCTGCATGTTAGCTGTCATACTCAGGAAAAAATTAGTAAAGTTATGGGCCCCTTAGAATATACCTAAAATGGACCTACTAGCTTTTTCCAAAATGGAGATCCCAAAACTCATCTGCTATATTCTTGCCTTTAGGTTCCTCACTATTAAACAATTTGTTCTGCTTTAGAGTCCTATTTGTGGGTTATTCAGGGACAAAAGGAATTCATAGAAATATGAGTTTCAAAGAATCGAAAGAATTTATCTTCTTTTTAGTGAACCCAGTCATTCATAAGCAACAAATCAGATTTTTAATAGAAGTTGCAATTTTAAAATATTTATTTAAAAACAGAGTGGAGAGAGAATCAAACATCACTCTGGCACATGGGATGCCAGGGACTGAATTTGGGACCTCATGCTTAAGAGTCCAACACCTTATCCACTGCACCACATCCTGGGCCACAGAAATTGTAATTTAAGACATACTTTCCCCTATTTTTGTGATAACTTTTTCTATGATCACATCAGAACTTCCCTTCATTATATTTAAAATATCAATCCATTAACTAGACTTATACACGTGAAAGCACATATAACAATTGACATATATAAACAACTTACAACCTGAGTCCCAACTCTGAATGAAAGGCATGTGTTTTATATTTTATTTTATTTTATTTGTGATTTAATAATAATTGACAATATTGTGGGATAAAAGGGGTACAATTCCATACAATTCCCACCACCAGAGTTCTATATCCTATCCCCTCCACTGTAAGGTTCCTTATTCTATATCCCTCTGTGAGTATGGACCAAAGATCTTTTTGGTGTGCAAAAGGTGGGAGGTCTGACTTCTGTAATTGTTTGTCTGCTGGACAAGGGTATTGACTGGTCAATCCATACCCGCAGGAAAGGCATGTGCTTTTATTTAGAAGATTAAAGTTTATGTCTTTATGTCCATGTAACTATGGTTTAAGTCTGTGTTAGATTTCAGGATTTGTATAAATGTTTTTCTTGTGTTTAGTTAGAAGAAGTTAACTATCATGTATGGCTTTTCTTACTCATTAACCTATACTTCTAAGTAAGATTAAAAGTCATCTTGAGAATGTTAACACCCACTTTCTTCATAAATAAATATATACCCAAATAAACTAAAATAACACTACAGTCTAGAGCTATGAGGATTGGAAAGATGTTAGACCACATCTACTGGTGGTTTCAGTTTCCTAGAATAGGTGGGACAGGCTAAAACCCTGGCAGCAGCTCAGATTAGGACCTAATGTCTATTCTTTCATTCCCTCCTCAGTATCATCATACCAAGAAAAAAAAAAGGAATATATATATATATATATATATATATATTTATGTAGAATTTATATTTAAAAGAGTACTTTTTGACTGAAAAAGTAAATATATATATATATATATATATATATATATAATAAAGGTAAGATAACCACCTTCAATTTTATAGATTTTAAAATAGATTACTAAATAATTTAGTTAGCTTTTCCAAGATTACATAAACCTGTCCAGATCTCTTTACAGTATTGATACAGTCTTTTTTTTATAAGTCTTAAGACAAACACACACACAATATGCCACAGCAGTGCCTACTCAGCTCAACATTCTCAGACCATGTTTAGGGTTAGACTGGTGATGAGAAGGAAAGGAACAATGCAAAAGTCACTGCTGAGTCTACTTTCTCCCTTGATCTAAGCACCAAAGTCCCTGCTGGAAACATTTTACAGACTTCTCATTCAGAAATATACATCATTACAATTATTTCTGGGAAAGAAAACTCCAGTCAACTATCTACGTTTATGTTAGATAAAAGTACCTCATAGAGGATAAAGCTCGTGAAAGCAAGCTTCATGCAATCACTCATCCCTGGAGAGCTGATCATTAATTTTCATAAATCTGGGTTATATGGGTATTTCTTTTACTCAGTGTTTGCCCTGAGCAAGTCTCTCTGATTACTTTCCTTCTATATGCTTCTCTGGGTCCTTAGTATTCAGTTTCTCCCTATAGCCTTCTAACCTGACTCTTCTTTTTCTGTTTAGATGATCTCTATAAAAACAAAAAGTGTGGGATTTGTCTGCTAGCAACAAGTTTCAGGACCTCATATAAATACAAACAGCTACACCTATACTTTCTTGCATGAAACCAACAAGAAGACTATGTGTTTTCACTAGTACTAGATGCTGTTTTGACAAATTTCAGAATTCTTTCAACAGCAACACTATTTTTTTTTTTTAAATCACCAATGGCTTGGGTCAAGGTCATTAATGAGAAAACATCATTAAGCTCTTTGAAATTTCATTGGGCTTTAATGATTTAAGACTCTTCAGGTGTTTAATATAAATTTTTCCAAGCAGTGCAAATTTTATTTAGTTGTAGGTAAGTTAAAAGATCAACAACAATTGAATCCTCCCTCAGGACCCCTTAAGACACTTAAAACTATCAGAGATATGGATAATGATGGGTGATTACCAGAGGGCTTGCTATTAACAGTAAGCCTCTAACACCTCCTGCTCCAGCTCCTCCCCTCCCCTCCTCTCCTCTCCCTGTTCCTTTCCCATTTCCTTCTCTCCCTCTCCCTCTCCCTCTCCCTCTCCCTCTCCCTCTCCCTCTCCCTCTCCCTCTCCCTCTCCCTCTCCCTTTCCCTCTCCCTCTCTTTTCCTGACTACCTCCTCTAAGGTCTGATTTATGGTGGTGCTGGAGATTGAGCCTGGGACTTCTGGTGCCTCAGACATGAAAGATATGTTACATATGGTACACTCTTTATACCCAGTCTGACCCCTCCTCTTTCTATAGACCTTGGCACCAGAAACTTTTCTGTGATTTTTTTTTCCTAGTGCAGTGGTTTTCAAATGCCACTCATGGACTAGGGTCAGTTATTGATCTAGTCTTCAACTTCAGAGGTGAAATGACGATTAAGAAAATAGAGTGAGTTGTTTCATAGAGCTAAGCATATTTAATGAAAGGCTCTGTCCTTTATTTGAATTTTTTTCATCTGTGCTTTTATTGGTATCTGAATGTTCATTTCTGATAAGAAAGTGAGGGGGATAGTGGATGACAGAATGATTCTGTTTTGCTTAAGTAACCTTTCTCAGGGGAGAATACAGGTCAAAAAGGATGACAGAGGACCTAGTAGGGGTTGTATTGTTATATGGAAAACTGGGAAATGTTATGCATGTACAAACTATTGTATTTACTGTCGAATGTAAAACATTAATTTGCCAATAAAGAAATTAAAAAAATAACCTTTCTCTATAAAATTAAAAGGTGGAAACTCTCTATGGGTTATAAAACAAAATCTTAAGTCTGTGAAATTTAAAGTCTGGAAAATATTACTCTAGGGATGGGCTGAATCCCAATACCAGAAGTAAATGCCCACAACCACTAAAATTCTCAAGAAAATACCCCCCCCATTTTTTTCCCAAGAGAATGTCTTTTCCAGAAAGTAAAGTGAATAGAGTGAATGAGGATGAAGGATCCAACTCCTTACATTAACTTTTCTCCATGATGAACAGCTGTAAAACAGTTTGAATACAATGTCTTACTGAAATGTGAAACAGAAATAGAAATTGCACCTCCCCATTCCTAAAAAAAAAAAATGTTGCTGCTCTAACCTTTAATTATTTTATTTTCTTTATTGGGGGATTAATGTTTTACAGTTGACAGTAAATACAGTAGTTTGTACATGCATAACATTTCTTAGTTTTCCACGCAACAATACAAGCCCCACTAGGTCCTCTGCGATCCTTTTCAAAGAACTGAACTCTTCCACCCACACCAGAGTCTTTTAATTTGCTGCAATACACCCATTCCAGTCCAAGTTCTGCTTAGTTTTTTCTCTTCTGATCTTGTTTTTCAACTTCTACCTGTGAGTGAGATCATCCCATATTCATCCTTCTGTTTCTGACTTACTTCACTTAACATGATTTCTTCAAACTCCATTCAAGATGGGCTAAAAATTGTGAAATCACTATTTTTAGTGCACAAGTAGTGTTCCATTGTGTATATATACCATTACTTGCTCAGCTACTTATCTGTTGTTGGACACTAGCCCTGTCTAGTACTTGATCTAAGGGTTGCTTCCAGATTTTGGCTATTACAAGTTGTGCTGCTATGAACATTGGTATACACATATCTTTTTGGATGAGTATGTTTGGTTCCTTAGGATATATCCCCAGGAGAGGAATTGCAAGGTCATAGGGTAGGTCCACTTCTAGCCTTCTGAGAGTTCTCCAGACTACTCTCCACAGAGGTTGGACCAAGTGATATTCCTACCAGCAGAGCAGGAGGGTTCCTTTGTCCCCACAACCTCTCCAGCATTTGTTGCTGCTATCTTTTCTGGTGTATGACATTCTTACAGGAGGGAAGTACTATCTCATTGTTGTCTTTATTTGCATTTCTCTGACCATCAATGACTTGGAGCATTTTTTCACGTTTGGTGGCATTTTGAATACCTTCTATGAAAAATATTCTTTTCATATCCTTTCCTCACTTTTGGATAAAGTCCTTTTTTATTGCTAAGTTTGGTGAGCTCTTTATATATTTTTATTATTAAACTTTTGTCTGATGAATGGAATTTAAAGATCTCTCATTCTGTGGGAGGTATCTTTGTTTGGGTGGTGTCTTCTTTTGCTGTGCAGAAGCTTTTTAATTTGATGTAGTCCCATTGATTTATTTTTCATTTAGTCTTCTTTGTAATTAGATTCATATAATTGAAGATGCCTTTAAAATTTAGACAGAGAAGTGTTCTGTAAATATTTTTCTGTAAGTATCTGATAGTTTCAGGTCTAACATCCAATTCCTTGATTCACTTGGAATTTACTTTTGTATTTGGTGAAATACAGTGGTTAAGTTTCATTTTATTCTGCATGTTTCAACCCATTTTTTTCCAACACCATTTGCTGAAGAGACTCTCCTTTCCCTATTTAATAGTCTGGGCACAAATTTCAAAGATTATATGTCCATAGGTTTGGGGACTTACTTCTGTGCTCTCAATTCTATTCCACTGGTCAGTGTGTCTATTCATGTTCCAGTACCATGCAGTTTTGATTACAATGGCCCTACAATACAATTTGAGATCTGGGAGTGTGATGTCTCCAGTTCTGTTCTTTCTTTTCAAGATTGTTTTGGCAATTCTAGGTATTTTCTGGTTCCAGATAAACATTTGTAGCTTTTTTTCTATTCTAAAAAATGTGGTTTGGATCTTGATGGGGATTGTATTAAATCTGTATATGGCTCTGGGTAGTATACTCATTTTGATGATGTTAATTCTTCCAACCCATGAACACGGAATATCTTTCCACTTCTTTGTGTCTTTTTCTATTTCCTTGAGTAGTGACTCATAATTTTCAGTATATACATCTTTCACTTCTTTGGTTAGGTTTATTTCTAGATATTTTATTGTTTTTCTTGCTATATTAAAAGGAGTTGATTTCTGGATTTCTTCTTCTGCTACCTTAGTGTCTGTATAAAGGAATGCCACTGACTTTTGCATGTCACTTTTGTAGCCTGACAGTTTCCAATATTGCCTGATAATTTCCAAAAGCTTCCTGTTGGATTCTTTAGGTTATTCTATATATACTATCATATCATGTGCAAATAGGCAGAGTTTGACTTCTTTCCTTCCAAATATGTATCCTTTAATTCCTTGCTCCTGCCTGATTGCTATGGCAAGAACTTCCAACACTGTGTTGAATAGTAATGGTGATAGTGGGCAGCCCTATCTAGTACCTAATCTAAGAGGAAATGCTTCCAGTTTTTCACCATTGAGCATTATGTTGGCTATAGGTTTGCTATATATGGACTCCACTATCTTGAGGAATTTTCCATCTATTCCCATTCTTTGTCACATTTTGATTATAAAGGGATGTTGTATTTTGTCAAAGGCTTTCTCTGCATCTATAGATATAACCATGTGGTTTTTTTGCCTTGCATTTATTGGTGTGGTGGATCATGTTAATTGATTTACATATATTAAACAAACCTTGCATCCTTAGCACCAACCCCACTTGGTCATGATGAAAAATCTTTTTAATATATTTCTGTATCTGGTTGGCTAGAATTTTGTTCAATATTTTAGCATCTATATTCATCAGAGATATCGGTCTATAGTTTTCTTTTTTTGTTGTGTCTCTGTCTGCTTTTAGCATCAGAGTGATGTTGGCTTCTAGAAGCTGGAAGGGAGTATTCCTGTGTCTTTATCTTTTGGAAGAGTTTTAAAGTATAGGCATTAGTTCTTCTTTGAAGATTTTGTAGAATTCATTTGTAAAACCATGTAGTGCAGGACTTTTATTCTTGTGAAGTTTTTTGATAACTGCTTCAATTTCTTTGGCTGTGATTGGCCTGTTCATATTTTCTAGTTCCTCCTTATATAATTTTGGAAGTTTATAGGTATCTAGGAACTCACCCATTTCTTCCAGGTTCTATAGCTTGATGGCATATAGTTGTTCATAAATGCCTCATTGAGAGCTTGATATATATCTTGCCAGTCTCTTCTGGTCTGTAATGTTTGTGTGGAGAAATCTGTTGCTAATCCTATGGGTTTTCCTCTGTAGGTGACTCTTTGTTTTTCTCTTGCAGCCTTCAGAATCTTTTCTTTATCCTTATTCCTCTTCATTCTAAATATGATGTGTCTTGGTGTCTTTAGGACTGGGTTATTTCTGTTTGCAACCCTCTCAGCTTCTTGCACCTTTATGTCTTTGATGTTGTCTAGACTAGGGAAGTTCACATCTATTATGTCCTGTAGAATTCTTTCTTCCTCTTCCTCTCTTCTACTGGGAGGCCATAATGCATATATATATGCCATCCCATATGTCTCTGTTGGTGTTTTCAGTATCTCTTAATCTCTTTTTTATATATCTCTTACTTCTTTCTTAGTTTTCTCTAACTCATCCTCAGTCTTACAATTCTGTTTTCTGCCTTATTTAGTCTATTATCTCTCCCTTCTGTTGTTTTCTGTATCTCAGCTATTTTGTCACCCTGTTCTGATACTGTATTAGCTTGTTAAGCTAGCTGTGCTCTTAGCTCAGCTATTTTAGCTTTCAGCTCTCTAATTACCTCGAGATCATTAGTATTTTCTTTCAGAGTCTCATTTGTTGTTTTCCCATTTCTGATGACAATTCTTTCAAACTCTTTCCTCACTCTTATGACTAATGTCTCAATTAGTGTTTGGACATTGTCCTCATTATTATGTGCTTCTGCCTTTAGCTGGACTTTTAGACTGGTTCATTTCTCCAATGTTTCTTCTTAGTTTAACCATGTATATAGTGTGTTATGAGGTCCCTTTCTCTGTACTTTTCATTCTATAGATCACTCTTAACTAGATTGATTTGTCTTTAAGTAAGGTACTTTAAGAGTTCACAGTTGTGGAAATTAACAGTTGTTTTAATTTTATCTCAATCCCTTAGTTGAAGTACAGTGGCTGTTAAAACCTAGTTTGTTCTTTTTCTTCCCTGTAGGCTACAGTAGCTGGAGCACTTTTTACTTATAAGTCAGTTTTTTAAGCTTAGTCACTCACTGCTGACCAAGAGATAAAGCAGGGTGAGGGAAAAATAGCACAGTGTTTATGTAAAGAGATTCCCATACCCCTGTTGGGATGTTGTACAGATGTGGTTGAACATTGGCAGGGCCCACAAACCACTATATTTCCATGAAAGTATTATTTACATATCCCTCAGGGTATTGCTAATCTCACCAGCTTTCTACCTTCCCAGAATGTCTTTTTCTTTTCTCCACCCTCTTCCCTAGCCAATTCTGTCCCGACTTGCCACTTCCGGAATTCTCCTATAAAAGTCACTTCTGTTTCCACTCTTTCTTATTCCCTCTCCTTCTCTCTCTTCCACATCCTGACCTGGAGAAGGCTGGCATGCATAGGAAGGCGGCCATTTTGCTAGCTCCACATGGCTTAAACCCACTGTGCTCATACCCTACTCTAGGGCATCCACATGAATAAAAAATTGTGTTCCTGCTCTACCATGAGTTCCTGGTCTCTCTCCCACGTTGCTAAGTAAGCAGCTGCCCAGGTTGGCTCTGGTCGAGTTCTCTCCAACCCAGAGAGCACATGCCCGGGAAGAAACACCCTCAATGCTAGCCGGGCACACCCCAAGAATCCAAAGCCCCAGGCTCAATTCAGCTTCTCTGCTGGTAGCCAGAGCCAAGCTGGGCAGTAGTGCTTGGCCCTGTAAGTTTCTTAACAAGTCTTGTATGTGGGTTATGAGGCAATTATTCATTGTGTATTCAACAGGAGAACAATGTAGAAAGGCTCCCACTATACAGCCTCACTGGTAGACCACCAGGGTGTAGATATTTTCCTGAGATTATAGGTGAGTTCTCTCCCCACCCATTCCCCTGATGTCAGCACTGGGCCTCCCCACTGCTGCACCAGCCTCCAAGGGGCAGTAGCAATGGAAACTCACAATTGCATTTGGTGAGCCTTAGGGGAATCCTCTCTTCCCTTCATCTGTCTTTTTATTGGTAAAACAGACTGGAGGTGGCTCCTCAGGTGGAAAACTTCCAGATTGTTAGCAGCTGCTTGGGAGTAGATATGGGTTTTAGCCCCAGGAATGTCTTCTTAGACTCCTCTCTCTCCATGAGCCACATGTTTTCCCTCACTGGTGACTTGGTGGGTTCCCAAAGTAGTCACAATCTCATTTTGTTGCAGTCTCAGGTGATCTTCTTTGATGTTCCTAGTTGACCAGGGACAAAAGAGGAGAGGAGAGGAGAAGAGAGGAGAGATATACAGTTGCTGCTACTCCTTAGCCCCACCTATGGAAGTCTATCTGCCTTAACCTTTATGAGAAAGCTACCTTAGCTATTGATATGTTTCCTGAGCCAGCAGGCTCCAAGTATCATGAAGTATGACACTATATCATATACAAAGTCCCCTATGTGTTTACTTTGTCCTGACAAATACCATAAATTTTCTCCTTGTAGTGACTAGATCTTGTTTGTGCAGCTGTGATTTCTTAAATGAAAACTGGCTTTCTACTGCAATGTATCTTTGTTTCAAATATACTAAAAAAAATCTCAGCATTTGGGGATGACATTTCAAATAAAACTACCTAATTAAGAACAATCACTGTGCATTGTATCCACCAAAAGGAAAAAAAGATTTTTTTTCTGAGTTAAGTGCTTTTATCTTTAGTTTTGGGCTTCACTTAATGCATTCTCTCCATTGGCTTGTACAACCTTAGTCATGGAGACTAAGGTATGAGGGAAGGCTGACCTGCCCAACAAAGATCTAGAACAAACTCTCAGCCCCTCAAGCAATTGAATTCCTGTTCCTCTGAGACCAACTCAGATTATTTTCTTATTTCATTTAAATAGCCAGATGATAGGTTGAGTGATGGGGTCATTATATCTAACATAAAATAATTTCAGAGTAAAAACTATGCACTAGATTAGACTACAGCTCAACTTTCATCACCCCCAATGCATACAATGTCTCTAATATGATTATCTTTGGGCTAAGACTGAAAGAAATGTTCAGTCCCAAGGTGGCTATATTTTCTGAAATAGACTGAAACCTCTCTGTTTTGACCTTAACACATGGAAATGCATTTCTTAGGCTTTACTTTTAAAATATCTGGTACACAATAAAAACTACAGTGATTAACATCTCCTATGAGACTGGTGGTTGTTAAGTAAAAGTCCCCAAACTTTATCTGAGTATCCATCAAATTGCTATTCTTATTTTTAAGAAAATCAAGTAGGTATACAAACTCCTCAATAATTGGAATTTCCTGGGAAACTGGGAATTTATTCCATTTTACATAAAAAAGAGACTTCAACACAGGATTTTTGTTTAAGTACCTTTTAATTTAAAATATGCCTCAGGAATATAGGAGTTCTTCTCCACCTGGGGTGCTAAGTTTTCTCTTGAATACTTCTTATTGCCATGATCCATATTTCAGTCTTTGGACGTCCTAATGTTTGCACTTGTGGATCCTTTTTCTTAGAAAGTTCATTTTATGTCTTTTGAGAAGCCTTCACAGACCCTCTCAGGCTGGACTATGTGGTGTTTTCTCTGTATAACAGTAAAACTACTCACCATCATTCCTGAGAAAAACAAGGTGCAAGGGGAAAAATGTTTGACTGAATTTTGCAATGCCTAACCTGGCCTTTTGAATATATGATGAGAAGATACCATACTGAAAAATATATCTCCTTCTCTTTCCCTCAAAGTTACTGAAATGTCAGCTAAAGAAGAATTTCTATCCCTTTTTAAAATATGAATTATTGTTTTCTCCGGGCTGGCTTCACGGGCAGGTAACAGATGACCAGAAACTCGTGGCTGAGCTGAGAATGCAGTTTTATCTTTATTCACAAGCAGGCAAACAGTTCAACACCTAATCACCACACAGATCTGTCCTGCATCTTTCTCCTCCTGTGGCAGCAGCAGGAACTCAGGAAGTATGTAGGGTAGTGGGCAGGGGAGAAGGAAGAAGCGCAAAACTAGCAAGGGATAAGCTAAATCTCCTGGAGATGGGGTTAGTGAGACCAAACCAATGTAATAGAAAAGACCATGTAAATAGACCACAATGTCAAGCAATGTAACAGAAGCAGAACTAGATCCCAGAAGCAGAACTAGAAGCATACCAACAATTCCCCCTTTTCTTTTTAACTAACTGACCATAGTATCAGGAGTGTGGGGTGAACAGAAACCTATATCGTACAGGCATTTTTAAAAAAGAAACTGGCACAAACATGGAGGAACAAGTAAGCAAGCAACTAGAACCAGTGTGCTGCCAAGGAAAGGCCTGAGGGGGGCGTTTCTTGCCTCTGTGGGCAAGGCTTTATCAAGCTAAAGAACATTTCCTGCCTCTGTGGGCTTGTCTTGCCTCTGGGGCGTTACTTGCTTCGATGGGCATTTGTTACCTCTGTGGGCATTACCTAGCATGGGGGGGGATATGGCCTATAGAGTCCTATGGCAGCTGACTGCAGTCAGTCTTTGAGAAACCCAGCAGCATAAAGGGAAGCTGCTAGTTTTGTGCAAAGTGTCCAAGAGGTGTACCAGTGAGTCCGATAGAAGTGCCAGTCCAAAGCAGATGTCCACGAAAGAATGCCAGGGGGTGGAACGTTGTATGAGGAAGGTCAGTTGCTGGAATTCCGCTTTTCTGTAGAGAACTTGACAGCTGCAATTCACTTACTTATGAAACAAAACTTGTAGCAGGTTAGAATTTTACCACAATAGATGATTATAATTGGTTTAAGTATCTTTATAAATTTGGAAGGTCTTTTTCATGTCATTTTAAGGCTCCTAACCAATCTAAGCACAATAAAGTGTGGTAAGTCAAAGAACCACTGCTAGAGCCTCAGGCATGAGAATCATTAGCATAACCATTGTGCAATCTACTGTTTCTAATTGAGAAGTTATTTGAGAGTTTTACATATCAACAACGTCTTATTTAACCTTTTGTTACACCCATTCAAGATGGAGACACACCCTAGGTGTGCACAGGATTTTTTAGACCAACTTAGTTAAAATATATTGATTTTTAACTAATTTTTACCTCAGACTTTAAATGTAAGTTAATTTTACCTTTATGAGAATTACGTTGAAAACCTTTTTCATTTAACTCTGTCTGGTAAGAATGTAGCCTTAAAGTTACACTTTTAACCTTAAAGTTAATGTTTACCAAACTTTAAACACACACATAAACATGGTCTTCAATACACAAGGAGAAAAACTTTTGTTATGAAGACATGTCATTTTAAACACAAATTTAGATCTGTACTGTCTTAGTTGTTTGGGGGGTGTGTTGTCCGGTGGTGGCTTCTTGTGCAACTTCAGCTCTAGGAATTGCAGGTTGAGATCTCTGCAGGGATCTCTGAGTATTATAGCTCCTATGCCTTCAAAGCTGAGCTGGGGATCTCGGCCAGGGGGCCCAGTCCCAGGAGGGAGCCCATGGTCTCCAGGTGGTCTGGGATCTGCCCAAACTTCATAGCAGGAGGGCGGGCAGGCCAGCCATGCAGAAGGCGTGGGCCGAGGTGCCCCAGGGTGGCAGCCAGGATGGGCTGCATCCCTGCCCGCCATGTCTGCTGCCCTGCTTCCAGCAGCCGAGCAATGTGGAGGGAGCCCCCGTCCAATGTCCTGCACCACGTGGCAGCGAGCCGGCTCCTGCGGGTGGGCGTTGGGCAGAAACCACAGTGTGTCCCAGAGAGAAATGTTCCAGAAACAGAGAAACAGTCTTGTGAAGAAATGGCAGAGGCCTTTGGAAACCTCTTCACAAGCAGAAAAGAAGGCCATTGTGGCTTTACTTATCTGATCTTCTTTGGTCTGTTGCATGTGTGTGGAGCCGAGATTCTTGTCCCACGTTGGGCGCCATATGTTGTTTTCTCCAGGCTGGCTTCACGGGCGGGTAACAGATGACCAGAAACACATGGCTGAGCTGAGAACGCAGTTTTATCTTTATTCATGAGCAGGCAAACAGTCCAACACCTAATCACCACACCATGTGTTTCTCCATCTTTCTCCTCTGGCAGCAGAGTCAGGAACTCAGGAAGTACGTAGGGTAGGAGGCAGGGAGAAGGAAGAAGCACGAAACTAGCAAGGGCTAAACCAAATCTTCCAGATATGGGGGTAGTGAGACCAAACCAATGTAAGAGAAAAGACCATGTAAATAGACCACAATGTCAAGCAATGTAACAGAAACAGAACTAGATCCCAGAAGCAGAACTAGAAGCATATCAACAATGAATCTGATTTCAAAATTTCCCAGTCAGGTGACAGTGAGTAGTAATACATTACTATTTTCATGTAGCAGTAAAGTGATTTGCATCTGGGAGAAGGTATCATAAGTACTGGAACTGGAATTTGGTACTTAGAAGCAAGAGGAGGGAAAAGAGATGCCAAGTCCCATTAACTTATTGTTGTTTCTGGGTTTCTTTTTTTCCAGAGCACTGCTCAGCTATGGTTTATGGTTGTGTTGGGAATGAAACCTGGGACTTCTGAGCCTCAAGCATGAAAATCTTTTGCATAGCCATTATAATATCTCCCAGCCACTTGCATTTGTTTATGATAACTATCTTTAAGACATAATAAATGCCACAAGTGAATTTAAAAAAGGAATAAAGTAAGATTTTAAGCAGTAGAAAGATTCTTAAAGAAAATGGTAATCTTTTACATCAGTGACATTTCTCCTCATATATCGACATTTATTGAAATCTATCATGAATTACAGAAAACATAATTTTATAAAATTTGTTTAAATTAATATTTTAAGATAGTAGTTTGTATGAACCTCCAAAGTCCCAGGTATAATCCTCTGCACCACTATAAGCCAGAGCTGAGCAGTGCTCTGGTAAATAATAATAATTATGATAATAATTAATAACTAAACAAAATTAGTCTAAATGACAAATTAATTTTAATACATACACTAATATAATTTACTACAGTTTGCAGAAACAGAAAAATTAGAGAAGTAAAATGACTAGATAGATATAACAGTGAGTTGCATAATTACAATTAAAATTTCACTTCATTTTAAGGTAAATTTATAAGCAAAAATGTCAGATTTTACAAAGACATTTGGGTAGTATAGTTTTGATAATTTTTTGAGTTCTAAAATTTTCAGTTTAATTTTAATAAGCCCAATATTCAGCTAATTAGTATTTCAATAAGGATAGGTTTTTTTTTCCCTCCAAGGTTATCGCTGGGGCTCAGTGCCTACACTATGAATCCCCTGTTCCTAAAGGCCATTTTTCCCATTTTTGTTGCCCTTGCTGTTGTTATTGTTACAATTGTTGTTGTTGGATAAGACATAGACAAATTAAAAGAGGAGGGGAAGAGAGAGAGGGGGAGAGAAAGATAGACACCTACACACCTGCTTCACTGCTTTGATGTAACCTCCCTGCAGGTGGGGAGATGGGGCTAGAACTGGAATCCTTATGACGGTCCTTCTGCTTTGCACCATATGCTGTCATGTGTGCTTAACCTGTTGCGCTACTGCCCAGCCCCCAAGAACAGTTTGTTTTGAAGGTAAAGTAGGAAATGTTTTGAAGAAGGTTATCTCTATGTTTTAATATTTATAAAGTATTTTATTTGTAATACTTTGTGAAGTTGTGAAGTTTATTGTGCTAGGTATCATTTTGAACTGTCTACTATGTCAGATTGTGGGCAACAAAACTGCAATTTTCTTGCTAGCTTACTTATTTAACATTTTTGTATTTATGTTATCCACTGAGAACTAAATCACAACATGCGTATTAGAAGACTATAAAACTGAATAAATTACAAAGAACAAAATCTACATATGTCCAGCACAAAAATATTTAGCATACTAGAATCTCTCTTCCATACCAAAAAGACAGCACACAAACAATAGCCAATTGCTTAGAATATTCTGAGAACTTCCAACCTTATACATTATGCAGTATAAAGTCAACATTTTCTCATTCACATCTAAAAACACTAGCCAATACAGAAAGAAAATAAACAAAGCAAAATCTATCATTTGCAAAAATGGGACACTACAGAGACCCCCAAATGAAAAGATTTACAAAGTCATTAAGGTCAGATACACAGGAAGCTGCATAGCAAAATGCCCATAGATGCCAAGTTCCAAAAATGTCAGGAGTCCTAAGTGACACATAAAGACATGTAAACAGAGGGACTTCCAGAGGCAGGGCTATGGAGCAGACATGTTTCTCTCCTCTCCTCTCCTGGGTCAACTAGGAATAACAAAGGAGACCACCTGGGACCACAACAAGACAGGGCTAGAAAGACTTCAGGAACCCACCAAATCACTGGAGTCAGTGATTAAGCTAAGAAGCCTACTTATAGTTTAAAAGCCCTCAGGATCCCATAGCATACAGGGAAGAAAAAGAACAAAAGAGGCTTTTAAGCCACTGTGCTCCAACTCAGGGATTAAAATACTATTGAAACAACTGTCAATTTCCACAACTGTGAACCCTTTAATTACCTTACTTAGACACAAGTCAACCCAGGCAAGAGTTATCAGTAATTTGAAAAGTACTGAGAAAGGGACCTCATAACATACTATATAAAATGGTTAAACCAACAAGAAGAAATATTGGAGAAATTAACCAGGACAACAGTCCAGCTAAAAGCCCCCCAAAGGGTGAAGCACAAAATGATGAGGTCAACATCCAAACACTAGTTAAGGAAATAATCACAGGAGTGAGTAAAGAGTTTGAAAGAATTGTCACCAGAAATGCAGAAACAACAAATGAGACCCTGGAAGAAAACAGCAATTATCTCAAGTTTATTAGAGAGCTGAAAGCTGAAATAGCTGAGCTAACAACACAACCAGCTGAACAACCTAAAACAGTATCAGAACAGGGTAACAAAATAGTTGAAATCTAGAAAACAGTAGAGGGGAGAGAGAATAAAATAAATGAGGATGTGACTCGGGCGGTAGCACCACAGGTTTAGCGCAGGTGGTGCAAAGCTCAAGGACCAGCATAAAAATCCCAGTTCGAGCCCCCGGCTCCCCACCTGCAGGGAAGTTGCTTCACAAACAGTGAAACAAGTCTGCAGGTGACTATCTTTCTCTCCCCCATCTGCCTTCCCCTCCTCTCTTTTGGGGTGTCTCTCTCCTTCTCCAGCAGGGTGGCCTCCAGGGGAAAGGTAACGGGCTAGTTCTTTCTCGCTCACGACAGGGGTGACATGAAGTAAAAGACAGCAGGGGACTCTTAGCATGCCTAGAATCTGAGTCGTAGAATCTCAGAATCCTAGAGTCCATTTATTATCAAAGTGGACATGAGTTAAATAGAAAAGCAATGAAGTTAATTATTGTTGAAATATGACAGAAATTACAGGTTTCTTAACAGTCAGCATGCCCCTAAGGTAGGGGGCTGGTATGACAGGAATTGATGAGATACAAGACAGTTATTCTCCATAACACAAGCAACTTAATTATCCAAAGGTATTTGAGAGAAGCACAGGGATTAAACCCGTAGGGTGAGACAGAGAGAAGATGAATATCAAAAGGCCATATAGTTTGGAATTTCTCTTGTCTGGGGTCTGAGGTGTGTGATGAAGTGTGTGATAAGGTGTGTTCTTCTGTGATCAGAAGGTGACTTTGAATAAGTGAATCTGTGGCCATGTGGCCTGCAGTTAATGGAAGAAAGTACTGGGGTATCTGTGGGCCTGAGAGTCAAGAAGGAAAGAACCAAGTCTGAGTTTCCCCTATTATGCTCACCTCGGTTGAGAGAGACTTACCAAGACCTCCATCCAAAGATGGGGGTGGTTCTCCTTAAGCTCTATCAGGCTTACACATGTTCCCAACACCTCTTTCCATTTCTCTCTGTCCTATCCAACAACAACATCAATAACAATAATAACTACAAAAATAAAACAAGGACAATAAAAGGGAATAAATAAATAAATAATTAAAAAATAAATAAATGAGGCTGAAGACAGAATTATCAAGATAGTGGACAATTAGAGACAACTAAAAAAGAAGATATCTCAAAAAGAGATTAAGAGACACCTAAAACAACACCAGAGACCTATGGGATGACTTCAAAAGAAATAATATACGTATTATTGACTTACTAGAGGAAGAAAGAGAGGGAGAGGAAGAAAACATTTTTCAGGCCATAATAGCTGAAAACTTCTCTAGTCTAGACAACATCAAAGACATAAAGGTTCAAGAAGCTCAGAGGGTCCCAAACAGAATTTACCCATTTAAAGACACCAAGACACATCATATTTAGAGTGGAAAGGAATAAGGATAAAGAAAGGATCCCAAAGGCTGCAAGAGAAAAACATTTAACTACAGAGGAAAACTCATAAGATTTCAGCAGTCTTCTCCACACAAACACTACAGGCCAGAAGAGAATGGCAAGATATCTATCGAGCGCTCAATGAGAAAGGTTTTCAACCAAGACTAGTGTATCCTGTGAGACTGTCACTCAGACTAGATGGAGGCATAAAAACCTTCTAAGACAAGCAACAACTGAAAGAATTAACTGTCACCAAGCCTGCCCTGAAAGAAGTTCTGAAAGGTCTTCTATAAACAGTCAGATCACCATCAATATGCCATAAATCAGAACACTCTAAAACTCTACAAGAATGGTGTTAAAATACCTTCAATCTTTGATGTTAATAAATGTTAATGGCCTTAATTCACCTATTAAAAGGCACAGAGCAGGAAGATGGATCAGAAAACACAACCCAACAATATGCTGTCTACAGGAAACCAGGCTAACTCAACAAGATAAACACAGACTTAAAGTGAAAGGATGGAAAACTATCATACAAGCCAATGGCCCACAAAAAAGGGCTGGAAAAGCCATTCTCATATCTGATACAATAGACTTTAAAATCAATAAAATTAAAAAAGATAGGGATGGACACTACTTAATGCTTAGAGGATCAGTCAATCAAGAGAATTTAAGAATTATTAACATCTACATACCCAATGAGAAACCATCTAAATACATCAAACATCCACTGAAAGAGCTACAGCAATATATTAACAGCAACACAATCTTAGTAGGGGACTTCAACTCCCCACTCTTTCAACTTGACAGATCATTCAGGCCAAAAATCAATAATGACATGAGGGAGTTAATTGAGGAGACAGAGAAACAGTAACTATTGGGCATTTTCAGAATAATTCACCACAAGGAACTGGAATACACATTTTACTCAAGTCCACATGGGTCTTTCTCAAGGATAGACCATATGTTAGGCCATAAAGACAGCATCAGCAAATTCAAGAACATTGAAATCATCCCAAGCATCTTCTCAGACCACAGTGGAATTAAACTAACACTAACAATCAACAAAAGATTAGTAATAGTCCTAAAATGTGGAAGCTCAACAGTATACTCTTTAACAACTACTGGGTGAAAGAAGAAATCAAAATGTTTTGAGAGTTCAATGAAAATGAAGACACAAGCTATCAAAATATTTGGGACACAGCTAAGGCAGTACTGAGAGGGAAGTTCATAGCCATACAAGTACACATTAGGAAATAAGAAAAGTCACAAATAAATGGCCTGATTGCATATCTTAATGACCTAGAAGAAGAAAAAGAACAAAGGAACCCTAAAGCAACCAGAAGGACAGAAATCACTAAAGTTAGGGCAGAAATAACCATTGAAAATAAGAAAACCATACAAAAGATCAATGAAAGTAAATGTTGGTTTTTCGAAAGAGTGAACAAAATTGACAAACCTTTATCCAGACAAAACTATAAAGGGAGAAGACCCAACTAAGTAGGCTCATAAATGAAAGAGGAGATGTCACAAAAGACACTGCACAAATTCAGCATATCATGTGAGACTTCTATGAACAACTATACGACACCAACCTAGAGAACCAGGAAGAAATGGATGATTTCATAGATACCTATGAACTTGCAAAATTAAGTAAAGAGGATCTAGATAACATGAACAGGCTCCTTCACAGCTAATGAAATTGAAGTCATTATCAAAACCCTCCCAAAAATAAAAGTCCTGGGCCAGATGATTTTACAGATGAATTCTACAAAACCTTCAAAGAAGAACTGATACCTCTACTTTTGAAAGTATTCCAGAATATTGAAGATGCTGGAATACTCCCAGCTTCTATGAAACCAACATCACTCTGATACCAAAAGCAGACAGGGACACAACCAAAAAAGAAAACTACAGACCAATATCTCTGTAGAACATAGATGCTAAAATATTGAACAAAAATGTAGGCAACCAGATACAGCAATATATTAAAAAGATTGTTCATCATGACCAAGTGGGGTTTACCCCAGGCATGCAAGGTTGGCTTAATATACGTAAATCAATCAACATGATCTACCACATCAACAAAAACAAGACCAAAAAAAAACCCACAACGTCGATCAATTGATGCAGAGAAAGCCTTTGACAAAATACAACATCCCTTTATGATCAAAACACTACAAAAAATGGGAATAGACGGAAAATTCCTGAAGATAGTGGAGTCTATATATAGCAAATCTATAGCCAACATCGTACTCAATGGTGAAAAACTAGAAAGAAATGAAAGACGTGTATACTGAAAATTATGAGTCACTACTCAAGGAAATTCAAAAAAAAAACAAAGAAGTGGCTTCATGGGTTGGAAGAATTAATGTCATCAAAATGAATATACTACCCAGAGCCATATACAAATTTAATGCTATCCCCATCAAGATCCCAAACACATTTTTTAGGAGAATAGAACAAATGCTACAAATGTTTATCTGGAACTAGAAAAGACTGAGAATAGTCAGAACAATCTTGAGAAGAATGAACAGAAATGGAGGCATCACACTCCCAGACTCAAATTGTATTATAGGGCCATTGTAATCAAAACTGTTTGGTACTGGAACATGAATAGACACACTGACCAGTGGAACAGAATTGAGAGCACAGAAGTAAGTCCCCACAACTATGGACATATACTATTTGAAATCTGTGCCCAGACTATTAAATGGGGAAAGGGGAGTCTCTTCAAACAAATGGTGTTGAAAAAAATGGGTTGAAAGTTACAGAAGAATGAAACTGAACCACTATGTTTCACCAAATACAAAAGTAAATTCCAAGTGGATCAAGGACTTGGATGTTAGACCAGAAACTATCAGATACTTAGAGGAAAATATTGGCAGAACTCTTACATTTTAAACTTCATACATTTTATACTGCATACATTTTAACGACATCTTCAATGAAACGAATCTAATTACAAAGAAGACTAAGGCAAGCATAAACCAATGGGACTACATCAAATTAAAAGCTTCTGCACATATAAAGAAACTACTACCCAAACCAAGAAACCCTTCACAGAATGGGAGAAGATCTTTACATGACATATAACCAAAATATATAAGGAGCTTTCCAAACTCAACAACAAGAAAACAAATAACCCCATCCAAAAATGGGGGGAGGACATGGACAGAATAGTCACCACAGATGAGATCCAAAAGGCAGAGAAACACATGAAAAAATGCTCCAAGTCTTTGATTGTGAGAGAAATGCAAAATAAAGACAACAGTGAGATACCCCTTCACTCCTGTGAGAATGTCATACATCAGAAAAGGTAACAGCAGCAAATGCTGGAGAGTTTGTGGAATCAAAGGAACCCTCCTACACTGCTGGTGGGAATGTAAATTGGTCCAACCTCTGTGGAGAACAGTCTGGAGAACTCTCAGAAGGCTAGAAATGGACCTACCCTGTGATCCTCCAATTTCTCTCCTGGGGATATATCCTAAGGAAACCAACACACCCATCCAAAAAGATCTGTGTACACATATGTTCTTGGCAGCACAATTTGTAATAGCCAAAACCTGGAAGCAACCCAGGTGTCCAACCACAGATGAGTGGCTGAGCAAGTTGTTGTATATATACACAATGGAATACTACTCAGCTATAAAAAATGGTGACTTCACCGTTTTTAGCTGATCTTGGATGGACCTTGAAAAATTCATGTTGGGTCCAGGTGGTGGTGCACCTGGTTGAGTGCACATGTTACAATGTGCAAGGAACTGTGTTTGAGCCCCCAGCCCCCACCTGCAGGCTTAAAGCTTCACAAGTGATGGAGCAGCACTGCAGGTGTCTCGCTGCCTCTCACCCTCTCTATCCCTCCCTTCCCTCTAGATTTCTGACTGTATCCAATAAATAAATATAGATAATAATTTTTTTAAAAAGAAAATTTCATTTAAGTGAAATAAGTCAGAAACAGAAGGATGAATATAGGATGATCTCACTCTCAGGCAGAAGTTGAAAAACAAGATCAGAAGAGAAAACACAGGTAGAACCTGAACTGAAATTGGCGCTTTGCACCAAAGTAAAAGACTCTGGGTTGGGTGTAGGGGGAGAATTCAGGTCCAAAAAGTATGACAGAGGACCTAGTGGGGATTGTATTGTTACATGGAAAACTGGAAAATGTTATGCATGTACAAAATATTGTATTTACTGTGGAATGTAAAACACTAATTCCCCAACAAAGAAACTTAAAAAAAAAAGGTAGATGTAATTTATTCAAGAGTTACAAAGCTACACACAAGGTGGAAATGGATTGAGGGAAAGAACTTCATGTAAGAATAAATACTTTCAAAATCAAAAGCAACTTTTTCAGAGAAGCAGCATGTATCTATCATGCTTTATTATGTTACATGAGATGGTTACTAATAATTTTTTTCTAAATGATCATATATCCCACCATTAATAGTACATTCTGTAATCAATAAAAATTGACCTGTTAAGTTTAAAAAGTCACCAATGTACAACAGCTTAAAGGATGGTTGGTGAAACAGTTTGTTTCCTACCAACTATTTTTCAGGGAAAAAAAGGAATATATGCATGTATACAGATACATGTATGAAAGGAGAAAAAGGATGATAATGGTGAAATGTTAATAATTGGAGAATATGAGTACTAAAATATAATTTGGCAATAAAAAAGACATGTAAACAACTTTTTTTTACAATAGAGGCCAGCAAACATTTTTTAACATTTTCATATATATATAGTTATATTTTGTGGGGATATGGGAGGTTGAGGAGGGCAGACAGCCCTTCATCTCTCTGAGACTAGTAGGAGTTCATCCAGAAAGCCTCCCTGCCCCTCCTCCCTCTCCCTAGCTGGCCTGGTTGCCAGCATTCTACATCTGGCCAGAGGGCAGGAGCTGTTTACTGAAACTCCTGCACAACTTATAGTAAAGTTTCCATTTCCTGCAGACAAAAGGGTATAGAAATTCCACAAATAGCATAACCGTTGAGATTGCATTAGACTTTGTCTTGATAAATCGCAACTTCTCTGTCCCCAGCTTGTTCCTGCTTCATGATATTGACCTTTACAATGATTGGTCTGACAATATTGTGGCGCAAAGCACAAGGATCAGCGTAAGGAACTAGGTCCCAGCACCCCCCCCCCCAGCTCCCCACCTGCAGAGGAGTCGCTTCACAGGCGACTTCACAGGTGAAGCAGGTCTGCAGGTGTCTATCTTTCTCTCCCCCTCTCTGTCTTGCCCTCCTCTCTCCATTTCTCTCTGTTCTATCTAACAATGATGACATCAATAATAACAACAATAATAACTACAGCAACAATAAGAAAAAACAAGGACAACAAAAGGGAAAATAAATAAATTAATTAACTAATTAAAAAAGAATAAATAGATAAAAATATTAAAGGTTTAGGTTAGGAATATACACAAAAATAAGCTATTTGAAACTTTTGCATGTGTGGAACTGGGCCTCATACATGAGTAATTTCACTACCCTGGGTCAGTTTTTAAAAATTCAGACATAACTTTACAAGATTAAACAAACAACCTAGCAACTGGGAGAATATATTTGCATATCATACATCTAATAAAGGATTGGTATAAAATATATAAAGACCTCACACAGCTCAACAACAAGGTAATAAACAATCCAATTAAAAATAGGATAAAATGACTTAATAGATGGTTTTCAAAAGAAGGCACACATATGGACAATAGTTATATGAAGAAATGCTCCACTTCACTTATTATTAGAGAAGTACAAATTAAAACCACAATGAGATAAAAACTTAAAATAGTTAAAATTAGAAATAGTTAAAATTAGAGAAGTAAACAATGAAATAGAAAGCAAAAAGACCATTAGGAAGATTAATGAGACCAAGAGCTGCTTATTTGAAAGGATAATGAAAGAAAGAAAGCTCTGTGTAAAATTACTCAGAAATGAGAGAGGATATTATAACACATGAGGCAGAGATATAAGAATCATGCATGACTATTATGGACATCTATATGGAAATAAATTTGACAATTTAGAAGAAGTGGACACATTCTTAAGAGTTATACCAATTGCCAACCTTGACACAAGAGGAATTAGATAAACTTAACAGATCAATCACTAGTGCAGAAATTGAAATAGTAATCAAAAGCTTACTCAGGAACAAAAGCCCAGGTCCAGATGACTGTAATAGTGAATTGTATAAAATATTCAAAGAAGAACTAACACTCATTCCCCTCAAACTCTCCCCCCCCCAAATAAAAATAAAAATAAAATAAGAGGGAACACTCCCAAACACATTCTGTGAGGCTAACATCATGCTGAATCCCAAAGCAGGACTCCATCAAAAATGAAAGCTGGGCACCAAAGTAAAAACCCAGTGGTGAGGGAGAGGGTGGACATGTGGCTTCCTGGGCAGGCAGGTGTGTGTGTGTGTGTGTGTGTGTGTGTGTGTGTGTGTGTGTGTGGTTGTGGTGAGGGGTGGGGGTGGGGGTGGGCGTGGGGGTGGGGGGAATGGGACACAAACTTTTGGTGATGGGAATGGTGTTTATGTACACACCTATTAAATTGTAGTCATATAAATCACTATTTAATTAATACAAGGGGGAAAATTGATTGTATGTCTAACAAAGGGACTTTTCAAAGTTAACCCAATTACCAAATAATGTGATGATAACAATAACTATCCATTGTCTTCTTGAACCCTAAGACAGCAGGAATCTCACATTTCCACTATAGAGCCTAAACTTCCCCCAGTCCTGGGACCCTAGGGTAGGGCCCACTTTCCCATATGCTTCTTCCAATTCTTATCAAATAATATTGTATCCGCTGATTGCAACCTAATCAATGCAACAAGTGCCACCCCAGCATGCTTCACTTCAGACTGTCCAGAGACTTCGGGTGTGGAACGACAACCCTTCAGCTTCATCACTCGGGTGAGACCTTTCCTTTCATACTATTCTCTAATTCCATCCCAGGTGGTTCACTTTTTAACAAAGTCCCAAAACCTAGATATAGACCAGGTTCCAGGAGATAGAGTTAATGTTCACACATATCCTTAAACAAACTAGGGCAAATATATACCTGAAAGCAGTAGTACACCAGAGTTTGCAGTGAGTACCCCCCTAACACTTCATCTCCACTATTCCAACCTTTGGGTCCATGATTGCTCAACAATTTGTTTGGCTTTGTATGTTAACTCTCTTTTCAGACACCAGGTTCCAGATGTCATCAGGATGCTGGCCAGGCTTCACTGGACTGAAGACCCCACCAATGTGTCCTGGAGCTCCGCTTCCCCAGAGACTCACCCTACTAGGGAAAGAGAGAGGCAGACTGGGAGTATGGACAGACCAGTCAACGCCCATGTTCAGCGGGGAAGCAATTACAGAAGCCAGACCTTCCACCTTCTGCAACCCACAAGGACCCTGGGTCCATGCTTCCAGAGGGATAGAGAATGGGAAAGCTATTGGGGAGGGGATGGGATATGGAGATTGGGTGGCTGGAATTGTGTGGAGTTGTACGCCCCCCATCCTATGATTTTGTTAATGTCTCCTTTCTTAAATAAATTAAAAAAAAAAGAGAAAAAAAAAAGAAAGCTAGGGGTCAAGCAGTGGCACATCTGATTAAGTACACACACTACAGTGCACAAAGACCCAGGTTCAAGCCCCTGGTAACCACCCTGATAACTCTTGCTCCCCCCTCAATTTCTCTGTCTTTATGCAATAACAAATAAACAAAATAAAAACTTTTGTGGTCCAGGAGGTGGCACAGTGGATAAAACATCGGATTCTCAAGCATGAGGTCCTGAGTTCAGTTCCCAGCAGCACATGTACCAGAATGATGTCTGGTTCTTTCTCTTTTCCTAACTTTATCATAAACAAACAAATAAAATCTTTAAAAATGAAAACTATAGACCTGTATTCCTGATAAACATTGATGCAAAGATCCTCAATAAAATCTTGGCTAGTCGAATCTAACCACACATTAAGAAAATAATGCACCAACATCAAGTGTATTCATTCCTGGGAAACAGGAATGCTTCAACATCTTCAGGTCATAAGCGGTGAAGCAGGTCTACAGGTGTCTGTCTTCCCCTCCTCATTCAATTTCTTTCTGTCCTATCGAACAACAACAATAACAACAACAAAGGCAACAACGTGGGGAAAATGGCCTCCAGGAGAAGTGGATTTGTAGTGCAGGCACAGAGCCCCAGAGATAACCCTGGAGGAAAAAAAAAAAAGCAACATCCTATTCCAAATGCAAGAACCAATTCTAATAACAAATGTTTACTTTCTGAGCATTTTAATTGGGCTCTGACTTTCTCAATATCCAGAAGCACCTATTTATATTGTTTGCTTAGATACTTCTGGTCCTCTGGTCATTGGTACCAAATGGAAGCTATTTTCAAATCAGAATCTTCACTTTTAATTTTACTATAAGCTCTGGGTGGGGAGGTTACAGTTAGACTTCTATTAGAATCATCAAGTGTCTGAATTCCTGGAGGATTGTTCTGGATTTAAGTGGTATACAAAACTGTTCACTAACAAATTCCAGTAAAAGCAATAGACTTGGATTTTTCAGGGTGAGAGATCTTTATGAACATTGCTTTCCAAGAAGAAGAATTGCTTTCCATCACTGAAACAACTCAACAACTCTGGATATTTCTGACTCACCCAAGAGGAGAATGAAAGCTCACCATCATAACCACTGGTCTAAGGGGAGAACTACTTTGTCACTCGTGATAGAAAAACAAGGCACTTGTTACATGATATCTTGTATAGATTAAGTCTGTAGGTGAGGTTACTATGCCAGTTGGAAATGGGGTTATAATTGCCAATTCCAGTCTGTGATATTTAAAATAATAATAGATTAATTGGCAACTGAGAAGTCACTAATACCACTGTGTGAACAGATTGGCCTATATTCTCTGAATTGCTGTGAATTCAACCTTGAGCTTCCAAATCTGGTGCACACAAAATGGTGCCACATTGTGTCTTGGTTTGTGGCTGTGTGAAGAGCCCGAGGACACCTCAAGTTTTGTGCTCCCACAGCTCTATATTGGTTCACAAGATAATATATGGGAAGTGTATTTATAATTGCTTTAAATTTCAATCAGTAGTAAAGAGCTAGAATTTTCATGCAAGACGCTTGTCGACTCCTGCTCAGGATGTGAAAATGTGCCAGGTTTGGAGAGGAAGGGATTAGGTATTTCTATGCCAACCAGTGGAGGTCAGTATTGAGTCACTTAAGTCCTTTTTAACTGGAAGCAGAAGTTACTGGTAGGTTCTTGCTCAAAACTCAACAGAAAAAGACATTCACAAAATAAGGGTGCAGTGCCATACTTTCAAGTATAAGTAGCAAATAAATATTTTTGAAGAATAATGGGGCACTGTATTAGCTGGAAGTTGAATGGAGAATGTTATCCTGCATGCTCGCAGCTTTAACTACCGATTGCTGTCCTTTAGCTATTTCCCCAAATTTCTCTCTGCTGATAGATTTTGGTATTTAAAAGGAGCATTATCTGTGCTGGTCTCATTATCTATGAAAGCTTTTAAAAGCATGGAAAAGCTGGAAGTTTCCCAAGAGAAAAGGGTATCTTCAGCGGACATTATCTTTCTCAGGATCATAATTTCCATCTTTATGATGTTGAAATCCTCCTCATATAGTCATCCTAAACAGAGATTCAATCCTATCTCTGGTTTGCTAGTAGTCATTCTATGGGTAGGCCTGCCTCAATAATCTCAAGACACTGCATGAGTGGGGAATTTAATGAGGAAGTAACCTGGGGCTATGCACTTTAAAACTAACCCATTAACATCAGGAAAATCTAAGGAGACAGCTCCAAGGGGCCATTGATAGTTTTTTCCTTGCCTCACCTCACCTTTTCCTCCACTCTTTAAGTGTCACAAATGTTCTCACCACAGTTTGAGGTTTTGAAGATATAAAGGACTGAGTGGAGTATTTGCCCAAGTCAAATATTTAAGCTCTTAAAATTCCCATAAGCACATTATTTTGATCTTCCTTATTACACTGACTTGGCTGAAGGAGACAGAAGTCTTCAGGCCCTGCTTTACACGGTCTGAACATACTTGTGTGGTTGTATTTTCAGATGCCTATGCTCTTCATCAAAGGGCAGCTGAGGACAAACAATAGCAGCTCTGTTTGTTTATGCCTGAGAGTGTACGTAGTAACTAGAAACTTAAAATTATACTTAAAGGAGTTCTCTTTATTCCTCAGAAATGTGATTCTGCCCAAAGCTTTGATAAGCAAAGAACATTTCTTAAGCTGAAGGGGTAGAGTTTTTTTCTAGATTTCTGAGTTTGGTATCCTTAACTTTGTGTGTACATGCATGTGTTTGCGCATGTTCATGTTTAAGATCTCAATTGCTTTCTTACACTCAGTCAACCAGCGCTGGGCACTAGCTCTAGATTTTTCTCTTCTGAAACAGTTACTATGCTCTTCAGTTGTCAAATGACACCCTGTTCTTTCATAACACAACTTTTCATGCACATACACCACTGTCCCTGCTATTTTCAACTGTTTTATATTCCTTTCCTTGTTTTCCCTATAATCTGCCACTTAATCAATTCAATTGATTCACCAAACCTATCAAATGTTACCTCTTACATAAAGCGTTCAGTACCCCTTGCCAATTCTTTCTGTCTATGCAAAATAATTATTCCCTTCTTTATCCTTCTGGAATGGTCAACCAAAAATGGAAATAAGTAATGCGACAGGAATGTAGTTGTTAAAGAATCTAAAGTGTGATATCAGATTTTTTTTATAATTGCAGAGAAATAGGTTTCCTGTAGTTAATAAATTGCACATACAGTAACTAATCTGACCCATCTGCTATGCCAACCAGTGGAGATGGTTAGGGGGTCAAATGAAATAGAGAATATTATCAGAAAATAACAGAAAACAGTGAAACCAAATACAAGAATTTACAGTGTAGAATTTACCTGCATGTTAGGGAAGGGGGGCATTTTGTGAATGTGCTAGTGAGAAACTATTGTGGACACCACTCTGTTACATGCACACACACACCTTATGCTCTCTTACTCCATTCTCTAGGAGTCTATCATGTTAACTTTCAGGAAAAGTAATTGATTAACAATGCATATCTGTCCTACTGTACTGTTTCTTAGTACCAACGCATGTCACACTGAGAGCTTATTATGAAAAGATATTAATTAACCATGTTATCTCAATGTTTTACAAGAGATAGACCACCAACCTCCAGTGATTCATTCTGCATGACCAGACTTATTCCAGAAGCTGAAAAGCTGTGTGATAAGATCCTCTATCTTAAGATAGTTCCATGACCTTTCATAAACCGTAAGGCACACCCTGAGAGAAATATGGTTTATCTGAGACATGAGTCTGTTATCTCCTCAGGTTTTCTAGCATATAACAATACATGTGTTTTCCTTTCACTAGTCCCTGCCTCTTGATTAACCGTTTTTGTTTTTGAGCAAGCATTCACTGAACCTTGGCATTAAGTAACAAATCCAAATCATAGTCATCTATGTTATTTGGATGTTGGAGTATCTGTGTGCACAAGTGTGTAGTAAAACAATAATGTTTCATCTTTTCTTGTCTGCTATACCCCTCTCAATCCAGCTATACTGAAATATATTTCAGGGAAAGGATGTGTTAACCAAAAGCAGAGAAAAAAGAGTCTCCTCTGGGTTTTGAATTGCCTATGTGAAAGCCAGAAAACACCAAAGAAGAGTGAGAGCAAAGATTCCAACTTCCAGGAGAAAGATGAAGTTTCCTCAGTCCATATGAAAGAAACAATTTGAAAAGCATGAAGTACTTAAGAATGAGGTTAATTATGGTCTTTTGTGTAAAGGGAAAAGTTTTATCATGTAATATTGTAAAATATTGAGACAGGGGTACTCCCATAAAGCATTCTCTTCTTTTTTATCTCATAGCTGGTTTTTTTTTTTTAAAGAAGTATTTATTTATTTATGAGAAAGATAGGAGGAGAGAGAGACAGAACCAGATATCTTTCTGGTACATGTGCTGCCAGGGATCAGACTCAGAACCTCATGCTTGAGAGTCCAACACTTTCCCCACTTCACTACCTCCTGGACCACTCATAGCTGTTTTTTTTTTTTTTTTTTTTTTTTAATTCACCTGAAATGGGAGGGCTGAGAGCTTGGAAATCCAATTTTTCTATCTCACTTCATGTTTTCTTTTTTCCTTCTCATGTCAAAGGCTGATGGGTAGTATCAAAAGATGATGGATGGTATTTTACCTGCCTCTGACTCTCTTCTCTCTCCTAATAAATTGAAAGTTGATGTTCAGTTCCAGTCCTTCTATCTAAGGCTCCTGCTCCTTTTACTTGTCATTCTATAATGCTTATTTATTAAAACAAAATCATATCAAAAATAAAATACAAAAATGATTGATAATCTTACCTCTCCAATGCAGACTTTTTTTTTTTTGCCTCCAGGGTTATTGCTGGGGCTCTGAATCCACTGCTCCTGGAGGCTTTCTTTTCCTTTTGCTGCCCTTGTTTTATCATTGCTATGGTTATTATTATTGATGCCATTGTTGTTGGATAGGACAGAGAGAAATGGAGAGAGGAGGGGAAGACAGAGGGGGGGGAGAGAAAAACTCCTGCAGACTTGCTTCACTACCTGTGAAGGGACTCCCTTGCAGGTGGGGAGCCGGGGGCTCTTACGGGGGATTGCTGCACAACGGCTCAACCCCCCCTCATTCTCATTTTTGTTTTTTTATATTCATTTCAGATCTTTGCCATGCCTTCATGTGTGATGCAAGATTAGGATGCAGTCTTGTAACAAAGGCTCTGCAGGGGTATGATGTCGAAATAGATTGGCGAATCAAATATACTTCAGGAAGCAAGGCGAACCTACTGCTAGTTCAGCTCACTAATCCTAAAGAATTCTCATGTTCTGGTGACATAACAGTGCTGCCTTTGACATTGCAGGGAAAGCATTTGATATGGTTATACCTTCTCTCCCACTTAAGTCAGGGTATCCTGAAGGAAAGCTATTAGGCATGGTTTGTAAATTAACAGCTCTCTTATTATTATTATTATTAATTTTCCCTTTTGTTGCCCTTGCTTTTGTATTGTTGTTGTAGTTATTATTGTTGTTGTTGATGATGTCGAGAAATGATGATGAGAGAGAGAGACACCTG
This sequence comes from Erinaceus europaeus, assembly GCF_950295315.1. Taxonomy (NCBI): domain Eukaryota; kingdom Metazoa; phylum Chordata; class Mammalia; order Eulipotyphla; family Erinaceidae; genus Erinaceus; species Erinaceus europaeus. Next base: position 82,869,115 of record NC_080168.1, on the reverse strand, counting down.
CAGACATGCTTCACCACCTGCGAAGTGACGCCCCTGAGGGTGGGGAGCCGGGGGCTCAAACCGGGATCCTTAAGCTGGTTTTTGTGCTTTGTGCCATGTGTGCTTAAGCCGCTGCGCTACCGCCTGACCCCCAATAGCTCTCATTCTTTATCTAATACTGAGGTTCTTAACATAAGTGAGATATATTCTCTCAAGACAGATAGAGACCAGGTTTGAAATTGTAGAAGAGCTGACATTAAATTCTGCCCGAGTCAAAAAATTACCTTTCTGTGTAGAACTTCTGTTAAACAGGCTCTGGGTCCAAAGAAAAATTTGAGATTGGCTTAGGGTGGTTTTCTCCCCTCTCTACATTCCTCCCTCCCCACTGCCTTTGGGCTTTCTCTGTTGCTTAGGTGCACTACAGGTGAGTGCCTGTTCTGTCATTTATACACCACTTAAGTGTAAGAGGCAATTTACCAATAAGCTCCTGGAGTTTACTTAGTGGTGGGGGTGGGGACACTCCCTTATAGAGTATACTTTCAAGGCTCAGTTCAAAGGAAATGTGTTCAGTGGTCATGACCTTTGTAGAATTTACAAAAGAAAGATATTTAAATTGCAATTAGTTAAGAGTTCTATTTTCAATGTATTTACCTTTCCATCACACTTTTTTCCCCATGAGGAGTTTCCTAAAACACTTTTGGGAGTAATTAAAGGCAAGTTGCCATAGGGATTCATTAACTTTGGGGTTAGTGAAGTATATTTATGTGATGCATAGTCACTTGTATGTGTAGTGACTGAGTTAATACACTCTCTGGCTAGAACTATCCTCCACGATGAAATTTTAAGCAGAAGTAACAGAGTCTTTGGCTTATTTGATAACTTAGTTAATGAAGAGGATTTATTTGCCACATTTTCTGCCTATTTGACATAGAAAGCTGACATCAATGAAGAAAATGGGAAATTCATATGAATCACTGCTACATAATAAATGTTTCAGTAGTTAACGAGTACCATTTAGGATATGCTATTCTATAAGAACCATCAAACAAACAAACAAAACCTTTAAATAAGCTTAAATCTGATAGTTGCTTCCCTTCCCTTCCCTTCCCTTCCCTTCCCTTCCCTTCCCTTCCCTTCCCTTCCCTTCCCTTCCCTTCCCTTCCCTTCCCTTCCCTTCCCTTCCCTTCCCTTCCCTTCCCTTCCCTTCCCTTCCTTTCCCTTCCCTTCCCTTCCATTCCCTTTCCTTTTCTTTCCTTAGAAACAATGGTAGAGAGAGTGAGGCACCAGAGTATCACTTCAACCTTCATGAAACTTTCCCTGATTCCATACATAGTGCTCCCATGTAGTGCTAGAGATGAAAATCTGGGTCCTCATGCATGGTAAAGTATATATCAGGTGAGCTATCTTCCAAGCCCTTATTTTGATTTTTTTATGTGTCTCATAATCAAGCCAACAGGCTCCAATACAACATTTAATTCAAAAAATAGTTTTTCTGTAGGAAATTATTGTATTTTTGAAAATGTGAATGGCATGTATATTTTTAGAATGAATTAGCAACTGTTTTATATATACCATGGGGTTCTCTGCTTTCAAGAATCTGTTAATGAAGGCTTTTGCAGAGAATATTTATCAACTATGTCAGGTTAAATTTTTATACTTGATAGTGGGTGTCTCCTTTTAGCAGAGGATGACACTGAGTCATGGAGAGCTTAAATAAGGTTGTTGAGAAATAAATGCAATTCAGGAATGAATACAAAGAAATCTGGATACTCTGGACCCACACTTTTTTCAAGAATTAATGTCTTGATGTGCTCATGTAATGTGCATTCACCAAATACACTGAACAGTGAGATATCACACACCCTCTGTGCAACATTTCACAAAAAGCAGACAACCTTCTGGATGCTGTTGTCATATTGTGATGAGGCTCTGAATGTTTGGCAATACAATGACACTCCAGATGTATATTTCCCTAAATTAAGACCATTTATTTACAGACATACAAAGGGAAAATAAACCTCAGTTTGCAGGAGATTTTTTTTTTTTTTTTTTTTTTTTTTTTTTAGTAGCTACTGTCTTGATACAGCACAGGCTCCCATCTCTGTTTATGGCTGAAAATTAGGCACAGTTTGTGTGTCAGGTAGAGGGTGCCCCTGAGTAAACAGCACCTTTGCCTCCTCATGTTCCTCCCAATTTCTGCCCCCAGTAAATACCCTAACAAGCAACTGGAGAAGATCATCCCCCTTCACATCATCTGCACTAAGGCGAAGTCTTTAGCATTTTTAGATATTCTAGCCCAATATTTCTTTTCATCACTTGTGGCATTTTTTTTTTCCTGAGTATCAATTCCACATCTGAAAGTCACAGTCTAGAGTCTCTGACCCTATGTTCTTCTCAGAAACTATTTCTTCCCTTATAATATTTTTACTTTTTGATCTCTTGAAAAGTAACACAGTTTTCTGCCTTCCTGCCTTTTTTCCTTCCTCACCCCTTTCCTTCCGCCCTCCCTCCCTTCCTTCTTTCCTCCCTTCCTTCCTTCCTCTCACTCTTTCATTTTTTTTTCTTCTCTGTATTTTATTCCTGGATACAGAGGACAAGAGTAATAGTTCTGCATTTTAAGAAATATGTTGGGTTAAGAGGCAGAAAGCAGGGGGCCAGGTGGTGGTGAACATGGTTGAGTGCATATGTTAGAATGTGCAAGGGCCCAGGATCAAGCCCCTAGTCCCTACCTGCAGGGGGAAAGCTTCACAAGTGGTGAAGCAGGGCTGCAGGTATCTCTCTGTCTCTCTCCCTCTCTATTTACCCTTTCCCTCTCCCTTTCTATGCAATAAATATAGACAATAAAAATAAATAAATAATTAAAATAATAAGAGGTAGAAAGCAGATTGATGGTGAGAACTGAATATTTAAAGAGAGGTTATGGCAATGAGAAACTTCTTATTAAATGTTAATTTATTAAAAGGCATTCCTTTCCTTACCTTCATCTTTTTACTACTTTGGTTGTATTATTATTATTTTTTCACCGTTTTCACAAACACAGAGGGGAAGTGGGGGTGGATTCATATGGAAGGATACAGACTGGTATACACACTTTCACCCACATTTCAAGCAAAGGCTGAGGAGTGTGGTCTAGCCATGTGAGATTGAAAAATTGGTTTGTCAAGATCAGAAGAGAAAACACAAGTAGAACCTGAACTGGAGTTGGTGTATTGCACTATAGTAAAAGACCAACTGGGGTGGCAGGGGGAGAGTACAGGTCCAAAAAGGATGAGAGAGGACCTAGTGGGGGTTGTATTGTTATGTGGAAAACTGGGAAAGGTTATGTATGTAAAAACTATTGTATTTACTGTCAAATGTAAAACATTAATCCCCCAATAAAGAAATTTAAAAAAGAAAGAAAGAAAAATTGGTTTGTTAAACTTTTAGCTAGGATCCACCTCAAGAAAAGTGACAGCAAGGTCGAATCTCTCAGTGAATATTTACCTACTGGTAACTGTGTACCTTGTAGATTAGAGGCAGGAATATATCATGAAGTGAAACTCACAGTTAAAGGGCTGGGATTATTTTCAGTTCCTCTGTGGCTTTGTAACAGCATAATGGGAAATTCTTGCCAGTGATGTGAATAAAATTTTGAAAGAGGGAAAGGTGGAAAGGTGGTGGCGGCACCTAGTTAAACCACACATTACCATTTGCAAGGATCTAGGTTTGAAGGGGAGGGAACAATTCACAAGTGGTGAAGTAGGTCGGCAGGTATCTCTCTTTTTCCCTCTAAGTCTCCCTCTCAAATTCTCTCTATCCTATCAAATAAATTAGAAAGAAAATTAAAAATGGAAGAAATTAAAAAGAAAAAAGTGACTGCTAGGAGCAGAGTTCCAGTGATATCCCTGACAGCAAAAACACAAATAAATAAATAAAAGAAAGAATATTTTAATTCAATGTAGACAGTTTCCTTCTGTTTAAGTTGTCAGTTTATACTATTACTATTTTAACTGTATCTTAGATGATAACAACAGAGAAAAAAGATGATAACAACAGAAAAAAAATTGGCTGAAAACCAATTCATGTAACAGATTTAGTAGGTGATTATTCACATTTTTATTCAAAAGGCCTTTCTTGAGTTCTTTGTAGTATTCCAGGAGCATGACAAGCAGTAAATCTCCCTCCCCCCTCAATCCATTTTCTGGGCTCTGGGGTTGTTGCAGTCAGAGATGAAGTAGCTGTGCTACTGGTCAAGTAAAGTATTGAGGAAGTAAGGTGAGGGGATGGGATACAGAGTTCTGGTGGTGGAAATTGTGTGAAGTTGGACCCCTCTTATCCTATGGTTTAGTCAATGTTTCCTTTTTATAAATAAAAAATTAAATTAAAAAAACTGCCAGGGGCATGGTAGAAAAGAGAAAATGGATGCTACAGACACTGAAGAGATGAAAGGAGTGATATTAGTAAGCTAGTTGGAGAAAGGGTCAAGAGGGAAGGAGTCAGTGATGACTAAGTTTTTAATAATAACTATTGGAGAATAACAGATGCCAAGAAAAGAATCTTGAATGTCATGGGGGAACTGGTGTCCTGGAAGATGGCATGGAGGTTAGAAAAATAATCACCATGAACAAACTATATATAGATCTTATCTCCACTAATGATTTACTAAGAATTTACTGTCTCAGGAAACATGTCAGCCACTAAATAAGGATCTAGTTACAAAGACCAGTGAAAAACAGTTTGTCTTCAAGATGCTCTAGGACTTTGTGAAGGAGGTGTAGGTTATAAGCTTCTTGAAAACCCCTCAAGAGGAAGAAAGGGGTAATAAAGAAAGTACAAAATTAGATGTTACTAGTTTTCTTTTTGTTGTTGTTGTTAACACTTTTACTCTAGGAAGCAATTCCCTTGTATGTGTATGTGTGTGCACAGTTTCAATATATATGAAGACTGACCAAGTGTTCAAGAGTGAATATTAAAGAAACTTAAATTATAGTGTGCCAGTGGTAGAAGAATATACCAGTCAATGATGGGTATAGTGTGCAGGTGCTTACTGGAGGGAGAAAAGAAATATGCAATGTGACAATTTCTTGCAAATCACTATTTCTCTCAAAATCATTAAAATAAATAAATAACAGATTACAGTGTCAAATGAACACTTAATGTGGAATTTCACATTTTTCTGAGCACTAATTTAAAATCTTATAAGCTAAGCTACCTATTTTTCATGATCACTCTATTTGCACATAAAATAGTTTAGTAGCATCTTTTTAAAATTTATGGAACAATTATATGAAAACTATCATATTTTCCTAGTGATCTGAGGTGAGATTAAAGAATTGATAGGAGTTGTATAAGTAAAGATGGTCATGACCCAAATCATGGTTATTGTTGCCATGTTTGTGTTTATAATTTATTCCTTAGGAGATACAAATGACTACAAAAGATACTGAGCCAGGGAACTGTTTCAATTAAATACATAGTGTAGGAAGGTCAGGGAGGCAGTGATGTGGAAAGCAAAGGATCCAGGAAATGAGGCAGAAAGCCATTTACAGATAATCTAACAAAGTATTTTCAAAGTATCTGGGGACCCTCAGGGTCCCCCAAGACCATCACAGAGCTATGCTAGGCTCAAATTATTTTATGGTGGTATGAAAATGATATTTGTCTTTTTTTAAATTCTTATTCTCTCACTGATGTACAGTGGAGTTTGCCTGAATCTAAATGATGCTTTATTACATCATCTTACAGGTGGTTGGTAAGACATAATCTTTTTATTCTTGAGTTTAAAACATGTTTTGTTTCAAAACAATTTCTAAAATATTATATATAATATACTAACTAATGATACTTATTAATAATTCTCAAGGTGTTATGTGAAAACTATCATATTTTCCTAGTGATCTGAGTTGAGATTAAAGAACTGATAGGACTTGTATAGGTAACTGTATCCTTCCAGGGGCAAAGAACACCCACCTATCTTTCTCTAGAAATGTAGTTAATGTCAGACACTGTCTTATGAGAGAATCCTTAGTTGCTATCTGATTCCCACATGACAATATGTTGCAAATTACTAGTAAATGCTCTTTTCAGTAATATGCTTGCTCTCAACATGTTAGTCATTAGTACCAAAGAGTGTGACTCCACATTTGTAAATGCTGTTAAATTCAGGTTTTAAGTTTAAAAAAAAAGTTCCTGATGAAATATGTTTGGTGGGCTTAGCTCTATAGTTGATATGTATTAGTAATCTGTTGTGTGCAGAAAGTACTACTAGGAATGGTACAGAGTTTTACTACCACAGCTTTTGATTAGGTCGTTCTGTCCTCAGTAGCCCACAGCTGTTCAGGATCCTCACTGTGACTCTACACTTAGTCTCTAAAGTGACCAAACCCAACTACTTAGTCTTTCTTCAGCTGTACTTTACTATCTGCCAAGATCTCAGACTTATGCAGGGAGGTGCTTTTTGCTTATAGTTGGAAGACAAACTCAGTGTTGCTGTATTAATGGCATAATGTATTGATATTTAAATTGTGTTACTTAAAAAAATATATATATATATATGTATTAAGACCCTAGAATCTTGCAGATACTGTGGGTTAGATATCTCTACCCTCATTCCTACTCTCCTTATAGTGGGTGTTCGTCTATTTTCTAAAAATTTTATTTCCCTATCTTGGGGAAATGTAGAAAGGTATCCTTATGACAACAAAAATCCTATAAACCAACATTTCCTCAATACAGTGATATTGGAAATGGAAAAAAAAAGACATTCCCCAGGATACTTTTGGAGGTTGGATGAAGGCATTTCAGACCAATTAGATATGCACTTAAGGGATACAGTAACAATATCAACAGCTAAAGTGAATTTATGTTGCACTAAACCCTGTTTTTTAAAATGTCTTATTAGTGATTTAATATTGTTTTACAAGATTATATGATAATAGTAGTATAATTCCATACAGTTCCCACCACCAGAGTTCTGTGTCCCACCCACCCCATTGGAAACTTTCCTATTGTCTACTCCTCTGGGAATACAGACCAAAATTCTTTTTGGGGTGCAGAATATGGGAGTTCTGATTTCTGTTATTGCTTATCTGCTGGACATGGGAATTGGCAAGTTGATCCATCCTCCAAGCCTCCTAAATCCTGACTGTTACAACCACAGAGAATATTGAATATTTAAGGCTACTGCATAAGGAATATGTTTGGAAATGCTATTTTTCAAAAGAATATCCAGGGATGTTCCAAACCTTAAATCTGAGGGAATATGGACTCCAAGGATAGTAATGACAAGTACTGTGCCTGATAACGTCTGCCATGAGAATAAAAGATGGTGGCTGTATATGTGCCATGCTTTTTGCTATCTCTGGCCTAGAAGCTATTGAAGAGCTTCTTAACTCTATAATTTCATGAAAACATAGACTGTACCAAACATCTGTTCCTTATCTCATGCCCTTCTTGTTGTCACAAGAAAATACAAATAAATTAGTGACTTGGTTTTCTATTGGAACTAACAAGAGGCTAGAGATTTATGCATAAGCCATTAGGGAATGTAAAATGATACAAAATAAAGTGCAACATTTTTGAGTTTTAAAAAATCTAACTTTATTAAACACATAAATCATAGAGTAATGTCTCTATTACCTAAGCTTTCTTTCTCCAAATTAGTCACCCATAATCCAAATGTAATTCATAGGTATATTTTACTTTGATCATATAGGTCAAATAAATTAGTTGACAAAATTTGTAAAATGGAGTTTTTACTTTACAAGTTAAAAAACTGGCAATTAAGAGCAGAACTAAATATGCTATTATCTGATATGATAAGAACTATTTTTGTTTCTTTAGTGTTTGTAGTTATGTTTCACAAATGACAGTAGTTATCTGGTTAGTTTCTCTGATTATCATTATTATTTTTTCTTTTGACACTTGCAGACCTGTTCACTTGTGAAACAACTTTCCTGCAAGTGGGGAGCCAGTCTCTGATTATTTTGTACCAGGGATTCATGTATGTGTTATTACACTGTCCCAAAGGCAACTATTTAAATTCCAGATAGAGAAACGGAGAAAGAGGGAGAGGTGCCATAGCACTGAAGCTATCACTAGTGCCATGGTGCTCCCTGTGGTGCTGGGAAGTTGAACTTGGATTCATGCATAGCATTCATGTTCTAGCAAGTAAGCTATCTTTCTGTACCTGTTTCTTTTATCTATAAAATTCCCTAAATTCTACTGTGCCCTTGAAAAATATTCATTAAGCTAATAGAAGTTTACCCACCTGATAGTGTATACCTTCGTGATGGAAAAGCGAAAAGCAAAAACAGATAGGTGAAGAAGTCAGAATCTAAAAGTTTGGATTTATCACTTGTTCTTTATTGGAATGATGTAGTCAGATGATGGCTACTTCTCAGGAAAAATAGATGTTCTTCAATCCAAGAAAAATCAGACCAGATAAAAATTCACAGTTAAAGCAAGAAATGAAGAACATTAAAAATGGTACATATTTGATTAAATTATTATAAAAGATCTATAGAACTTTATCAAAATTAACGTCTGTTCAAAATTCAGCATTAGGAAAAGAAAAGCAAGTTACAGAGCATTTTTTGTTGTTGTTGTTGCCTCCAGGGTTACTGCGGGGGCTCGGTGCCTGCACCATGCTCATTTTTTCCCCTTTTGTTGCCCCTGTTGTTTTATCATTGTTGTGGTTACTATTATTGTTGTTGCTGTCGTTGGATAGGATATAGAGAAATCGAGAGAGGAGAGGAGACAGAGAGGGGGAGAGAAAGATAGACACCTGCAGACCTGCTTCACGGCCTGTGAAGCAACTCTCCTGCAGGTGGGGAGCTGGGGGCTTGAACCAGAATTGTTACCCTGGTCCTTGCGCTTTGCGCCACGTGAGCTGATGTGCACTTAACCGCTACCTACCACCGGACTCCCAGTTACAGAGCATTTTTAAAGTGGGATATTCTGCCACCCGGCTCCCTGTAAGTCTAGAAAGACTGTTGGGGCTGGGTGCTGAGAGAAACAAAAACAAAGGGAGATTGTTCTCTCAGAATATCCCTTCCACACTCTTCAAATTTAGGCTGAGGGAATCTGGGCTAGGAAACCAATCTTAGTGTCAAATCTCCACCCACCTCTCCCCAAATTGTGTGCATACCAGTGGTTCTGCGTGTGCTTCCTAGCATGTGCTTCCCAGCATGCTAGTGTTTCATCTATCTGCCAACAGAGTTGGAATCTCCTGGGGGATGGGGGGGTGGATATGCAGTAAGTATTAAGTATGTTAGTTCTCAGGCTGTACTCCAAACTTATTAGAATGATAAGTGGTGGAACCTGCCTGTCTAGATGTTAACTAGTTTTCAGGGATTCCTGGAGAATGGTGAGAGACCCATGGTCCTTGAACAGTACAGGCAAGTACGAAACCCTAAGTCTGTCATTAGCATAAACAGAACATGTTGAATGAAGAACAAAGTAAAAATAAAAGGAGAAGGAGGTGAAAAAAGGGGAAAAAGAAAGATTCCTAACTTTGGTTAAGTCATGTAGGAGAAAGAAGAGGAAAGAGCCCTATTATTCTCATTATTTCAGATATACTTGGGGCAGCTGGGTTGGGTTCGTCTTGAGTTGAAACCCAATAAAAGCCTAGCACAAGCCCGCATAACTACAGGCCAACAGGGGAGAGTGCAGTCTTGTAGTTGTACTGAGTATGATTACTAATGTGACAGGTGATAATCAATTTGGCTGACACTGTTTTTCTTTAAACAACATTCAATAGTAATGGAGCCCTGTTACTTTTATATAACCCAATCACCGTAGATTAATTGGTCCATTTTCTGCCAAATTCAGTAGCCATGTGTTTTTGTTTTTGTTTTTTTGTACAAAACACCTCAAATTTATTTATTTAATATATTCATCACAAGGGCTTAACAAGAGACTGCACACACCCCCACACACACCACAGTTAAAGACAGAGTCCTATACAGACACACACACAAAAAGATACCATCCAAGGTGGGGGGGAAACAATACAAGGTGAAAGGCTGGAAAGGTTGAAAGTGTGTGTGTTTGTTTCATGAGTGGTGGAGTGGTACTATAATGTCTTCCCTCTTCTCTTTCTCTTTTTCCCCATATAGCTCTCTGTCTCTCACCTTTTGTCTAAAAATAATGATCACTTGGAGAAATGGAGTCCACATAGATATGATATATATCTCTAATAGATCCCTCTCTCCACCATCACTGGTCATTTCCATTAGGAACATCATCATAAGCTCTCTTGTGGGCCCCTCTTGGACTTTGCTCTCACTGTAGAGCAACAATGGTAGGGACTGCCCCACTCTCTTAAGGGAGGCTGGGTCCTTTTCATGAGAGATACAAAGAAAGAAAGACTAGATCACTGCTCATCTCTGGTTTATGGTGTGCAGGAGATTGAACCTGGTACTTGAGAGCCTCAGGTTTGAAAGTCTTTTTGTATAACCATTATGTTATCTTCCCTGCCCTAAAAATCTCTCTCTCTATCTCTTTATATCATTGTATTGAGTGGTTAACTGCTTACAGTATAGTTATTGGTACATGAGTACAGCGTCTCATCTCTTCATCATAGGTGTCTGCAAAATAACCCCCTTACTTCCAGTAGGTCCTTTTCTACCATCATGCATCAGGACCCCAATGCCGTCTCTACCCCCTCCTTTTCCTCCTTTCCCTATAATTGCTTTGGTGCAATTATAATGTGGAATTTCTGAATATTACCACATTTAATTCTGTAAGGGAAGATTTTTTTCTTTTCTTCTTCTTCTTCTTTTTTTAACCAGAACACAGCTCAACTCTGGTTTATGGTGGTGTAGAGGATTGAACCTGAGACTCTGGAGTCTTAGATATGAAAATCTTTTTGCATAACCAGTATGCTATCTCCCCTGACTGAAGAGATATTATGTTTATATTATAGCTATAGGAAGGAAGGTTAAGAAAAGGTAAATAACTTACTTAAGTTTCTAGAGTCAAAGAATGGTGAAGAAACTAGGACCCAACTCAATCCTAGCTAAAGCTCACATACCCATTCTCCCATCTACAATGCTTTAATCCCACTGTGGAGCTATACGCTTCTGGTCAAAGCACTGTTCACTGTAAGCATCTCCAGAAGTTGCTCCACTCACTATCCTCTCTTATCTTTTTGTCTAATGCAATCTTTATTAATTTTTATCAGTAACATTTACTTCATATCAGTATAGTTTATATAGACATTCTTCAGGTGCACTCACAGACACTGCCTCATTTAGTACTCATAGAAATCCTGAGAAATGATATTATTGTTTGCTGTTTATAGATGTTTGCCTGGGCCCTGGCGTAATGATGGGAGGAAGTCTGTATCTGAGCTGACTTTGAAAAGGAGACAGGCACGGCCCAGGCCACTAGGAGAGTCGGGCAGCTCCCCTGCTCCATCCTCTATTGCTGACCTATGGCCTATTTACATAATCATTGTTTTGCCTGATCTATCTTCTTTCTACCTCAAGACCCGCCCTACCTGCAGGGTACATTAATCCCGCCAGTTAAAACCCTAGCAACCATTGCTATAGAGGCTTTCTGCCTTCCCCTCTTTCCTTTTCTCCAACCCCTTTCCTAGCCATTTCCTTTTCCGACTTGACACTTCCGGTTCTAAATATATAAAAGTGTTGTCTCTGATCAATAAAGACACATTGCGTTCCTACTCCACCACAAGTTCCTGGTCTCTCGCCCATGTAGCTAAGTAAGCAACAGTCAGATTGGCTCCGGTCGAGTTCTCTCCAACCCAGAGAGCACATGCCTGGGAAGAAACACCTTCATGCTAGTCAGGCATAGGAGCCTGCAGGGCAGACCATGAGACTATAATCAAAGCAGAATGGACAGGGGGGACAGCATAACCACCCAGGTATTTCAACACCAGGGCTCAATTCACTTTGTAGGGAAATTACAAATTTTGGATAGCTTTAGTTCTTGTTTTGCTGTATATGGAACTTACATATTCCCTTAACTCCTGACTCTGAAAATTCTTGCTTCACTCAGAAGTTTTGTTTGTTTTTAAGGTTCAGCTCATGAAAACATTATTCACTTTCTTCCATCAGCACATATGTATTAGCATGTTTTACATGAGTAATTTCCCTCCAATCTGTAGCCAGTTCCTTCCCAGCCATTCATGCTAGACTAATTTTACTTAAATGAAAAATCAATAATGGGCTGGAAAGATAGCATAATGGTTATGTTAAAAAAAAAAGACCTTTATGCTTGAGACTCTAAGGTCCCAGGTTCAATTTTCAGCATCACCATAAGCCAGGGCTGAGCAGTGCTCTGATCTCTTCTCTTCTCTCTCTCTGTGTATACATGTGTGTATTTTGCTCCTAGTATTTTTTAAAAATTAATCATGCTTTTTCCCTTATTTAACATGCAAATTTCTTATTCCAATGTATAGTATCCTTCATAATTTAGCCCCTATCTGTGTCCACAGGACTGTTTCATAGCAATGCTAAACTGCTTGTTCTCATATACCTTTTTATCTTTAGATATCATTGCCCCTCTGCCTATAGTTTTTACTATCTCTCAGTCTCTATCCCATTCTACTACAATTGTCCCTTCTTGTTTCTAGCAGTTTACTTTCCCAATGGCTGATGCTTGTAGATCTCTCTTTTCTCACCAGTTTGAGTCTGATTTTATTTACTAACCCCAATATACATTCCTGTAGATAGATCTTTTCAAGAGTAGGGAGACATTCTATAATGATGAGAAAGCAACTGATGTTTTCTTTTTTAGCACACTGAAGGACATAAAGTTGGGATTGGTGTAAGATGTTTTTGTTTGCTTAATGAACTAGAGGAATGTCTTCAGACAGCACTACAACTCTGGTTATCATCACATCTAGAAAGAGAAATACTCTATATCCTATCTCATATCTCATATTAAAGTCAGTCTGAAAGATGAAGATTTAGAGAAAAAAGATATGGTTTGTAGTAACTAGAACTAAAAAAATGGGCCAGAAGAAAGACACCTGGTACATGCATGAGCTATTGAGTTTCCAAAGTAAAATTCTGTAGAGTCATGGTAGGTGTGGAAATTATACAGTGCCATGTAGCAGACATGAAAGAAAGCTGCACTTATTTTGGATGTTAATCAATAAACCCAGAAGACAGATTAGGGGAGAAGATGCCAAGCAGAAAATTAATCAACTTCAATGTGCCTTTGAAAAATGGATAGCTTGTTTATATCTGGGTGTTGAATTAAAACCTAACAAATTTTCTCACCTCTGTTTGTTGTTGTGGTTGCTAATGCATTTTAAGAAAATTATTTAGATGAATTGCCTAAGTAAATTAAAGAGACCCACCACAAATTTATGAAGCACATGCAACCAACATATTGAAGTATTTTCAGTATCTCTTTTCTCTTACTCTTTCTGCTTTTTTCACTCTTCCTTTCCTCTATTCTTTCTTAATCTTCTAGTAATTTCTCCATCCTCCATTTTCTTCTCTTAAGCATTTATTTTCCTCTCGCATCAGTTTTCTACCGTTAAAAGGTGGGAGTGGAAATCTGCTGAAGGAGTATCACAACAGAACACTAGGAAGACTGTTGAAACTCTGTCTTCAGCTGGACTAAAATACATATTGATACAATTCTTTTAATTTACAAGTTCATTCTTTCTAGACATGAGCTTTTCAAAATTTATTAGCCTGATAGACTCATATTTTTTAGTCAAGGGAGAGACCATTTACATTTTACAAAAGCAGGACATACTAATGACTCAGGGTGGCTTTTCACTAAAAAATGTTATGGGACCCTATAGTGTGAAAAGACTAATCAAGATCCCTGTCTTAGACAGCTATGAGCCCTGTGATTGATTTCTGGAAAACATATACAAAGAAACCAGTAAAAGAAATAAATTGAACACATATGTATAATCATTATTCATATGAACATTCTCTAGTACTTCAATAACACAGCTACACACACACACACACACCTCTGCTTCTTTCTATTAGAGTCTTAATAATTTCTGTTTAATGAAACACAAATGTTTGTGTGATTCATATTGAGAAGCATGGTCTAGTTGGGAGTTTGTTAAAGTACTGGCTAGAATGGTTGTGTTCATCTAATATAAATGTCTATAGGCCTTTCAAAGCTCCTTGACAGGGCATCCTTTGAGCATGCCAGTTGCTATGGTCACCAGTGTACTGATTTGCAAGGAAAATTGGAAGCCACACTCATTACGTCAAAAACTACACTGTAGTATAAAAAGAGCATGTTTGCTTCAAGAGTCTAAAATTGAGGTTTGTTAGCCCTCCCCGCCCACACTCTTCCATCAAACAATGTTTCATTCAATAGCATAAGTCAAAGTTTAAAACCCCCATCCTCCAGATGGAATACAACTGCAGAGTGTGAATGGAAAATCATGGCTCACAGAATCACAGTACAGGCTCATAGGTTGACCTATTCTGGTGACTTTCAAGGATAGTAGAAGGATTATTATTTCTTGAGTTGGGTGGGTAGCATAGCAGTAGAGTGAAAGACTTGTACCTGAGAGAGGTCCCAAGTCTGATATCTGATATCATCAATAACTAGAACTCAGCTCTGGTACACAAACATATAAGCAAACATTTTGGTTTTCTTTCTATTGTTCTAATTCCTTCAATTATATATACTCTATTTCCTATGAATTAGACTGAGAGAACAAGTTAACTCACTGACATTCAAGAGTGAGATATTGAGGGTGGAAACATAGCAAGTAAATGGCTGTTGCCATCGTATAGAAACTTTATAATGTCAACACATGGAGCAAAGAGAGGAGCATATATATTCCCTCACCTTCCTCTAGCCTTTTAACATCTTTGTTGCAAACTTTGTTGGCATAGCCTAATAGACAGTAGCTATCAAAGAAGAATGGCTTCCAGATAACCATCCCCCAATGTCACTAAGAGTGTGGAGGGTGGGATTATAGCTCAAAGACAACTGCTCAGTGATAAGTGCAATATCTCAGCCCCCCTTGACTTACTATTCTCAGAAGTGAAGAACCTTTGTTCACTACTATAAGCTTAGAAATTAACACAGAGCCAGGAATATGATAATTTTTGGGAAATGTTTTCTAAATGAAAAGTGATTGCACTAATGAATAGAATTCCAGAAGAGAAGTGCAATATTTGATTTTACTCCTTTGTTTTTTACTCAGTTAAGATTTCAATCATTGTAATTTTTAATTGTTTTCAACATGAACTTCCTGCTCAAAGCTTCATTTATTATAAGGGTTTTCATTTAATGTGAACTTAATGTTGTTTTAAAGGTTCAATATAGCTTTTATTATTTACATAAAGATCACAAGTTAAGGTATCCTTATTTCTACTGTACAGATAAGAAAATGAAACTTTGCAGTTAAACATGTTCATGATGAACCAGCTAGTAAATAAAAGAACTGGAATTTAAAGCTGTGGTGTGTTTGTTTCCAGAGGCTGCATTTTCAACACCTAGATTCACATGGTCCAGTCTTTCACAACTGCTTTTAAAAGCATTCACTGGAAACTCCTTAAACTTTTTTTTCTGTCTTATAAGCACTGTCAGCAAACCAGTTCTGAACTCAGCTTACTTTCTTGCAAAATTCAATTTTCTTTGTCGTTTACCTTCCTCCTTTCTCCATTTTCTCTCCTTTTCTCTCATCTCTCCCATTCCCTCCCCTCCCCTCCCCTCCTCTCCTCTCTTCTCCTTCCCTCTCCCTCATTCTACCACAGGTCAATCATTAGAAATATTCAAGGGAAAAATCAGACACAATGAAAAATGGCTGAACTAGTCACCCCGTAACCATTTGAGTAGGAAATCTTTGCACCTCATATAAAGTGATTCTAATGTATAAGGGACATACTGGACTACTCTGAACCTCCAAACACATATTTCATCATCATTGAAATGCTCACTCATGAGAAGAGTTTCAGAGTTTTACTAAGCCTGTGAATTGTGTGGTTTTTATATGCAAGCTTTTTCTCTATTTTTTTTTATTGTTTTATTAGGGAAACAACGATTTACAAGATAGTATCACATAGGTATAATCTCTCATCCTTTTATGATAGGTATCTGTGTGCTGATCCCACCACCAATTTAGGTTCTGTACATCCCTGTGTACTGAGTCCCCAGTGCCCGCTTAGCCTCCTCACGTTTCCTTCCCCTAATATCACTGGCCTTGTTTCAGCAGATCACATTCAGTTCAGTGCTGGTTCCATTCTTGTACTTATTGTCTATGGCTGCTTTGACACAAAAACAGAGTTGACTATTTAAAGCAGATAATGTATGGCCAAAAATGACCAAAATATCTTCTATCTATCTTTATAGAGTTTACTGGCCCCAGGTTGATACAGACCAATAACAACAACTGATTTCTCCCCCACCTCATCAGTGTTTGCAGTTGCTTCACCTTGGGTTCTTGGGGATGGGAAGTCTCTTCAGCCATCACTCATATAAGGAAAACAGGGCTTCAAAGCACACTAAATACAAATCCTTGTGCTTGAATTCTGAGTGTGGCTTCCTATGTTAACCTTACAATAGTATCCCCCTCCAAGATATATGCAATCCTTGGGCAAGTGGAAAGTGGTACCTGATATTTAGAGGCTTTAAGTTGATTATTTAGGACATTTCAGAGATTTTTTTTAATAAGAGAAGTGGCCAAAGACTTCAGTTTTAGAGAGAATTATCCACATAGAACGATAAACTCTCTACCAAGTATTTTCAAGTAGATACAATAAGCAAACCATTTTTATATTGCTTTTTAAAAATCAGATCACTGATTGCATGTTTTCAGATAATCTAAAAACAAAAATATATCTGAATACTATGATTCCTTTTCTAAAACATCCCATGTTACTTAACTTCTTTGACAGTTTTGCAACAACAACAACAACAACAAAACGAGTATTATTAACCCCTACAACTATGGACATCTAATTTTTGATAAGGGGGCTCAAAGTATTAAATGGAGAAAGGAAGCTATCTTCAATAAATGGTGCTGGGAAAACTTGGTTGAAACATGCAGAAGAATGAAACTGAACCACCGTATTTCACCAGAAACAAAAATCAACTCCAAATGGATCAAGGACCTGGATGTTAGACCAGAAACTATCAAATACATAAGGAAAACATTGGTGGAACACTTTCCCACCTACACCTCAAGGATATCTTTGATGATGCAAACCCAACTGCAAGGAAGACTAAAGCAGAAACAAATCAGTGGGACTACATCAAATTGAAAAGCTTCTGCACAGCCAAAGAAACTATTACACAAACGAAGAGACCACTCACAGAATGGGAGAAGATCTTCACATGCCATACATCAGACAAGAGACTAATAACCAAAATATACAAAGAACTCAGCAAACTTAGCACCAAAAAACCAAATGGCTCCATCCAAAAATGGGCAGAGGATATGAACAGAACATTCACTACAGAAGATATCCAAAGGCAAACAAACACAGGAAAATTTGCTCCAGGTCACTGATTGTCAGAGAAATGCAAATAAAGACATTGAGACACCACTTCACCCCTGTGAGAATGGCATACATGAAAAAGGACAGCAGCAAAAAATGCTGGAGAGGCTGTGGGGACAAGGAACCCTTCTGCATTGCTGGTGGGAATGTAAATTGGTCCAACATCTGTGGAGAGCAGTCTGGAGAACTCTCACAACATTAGACATGGACTTCCATATGACCCAGTAATTCCTCTCCTGGGGATATACCCCAAGGACTCCATAATACCCAATCAATAAGATATGTGTACGCCTATGTTTGTAGTAGCACAAACTGTAATAGCTAAAACCTGGAAGCAACCAAGGTGCCCAACAACAGATGAATGGCTGAGAAAGCTGTGGTATATATACACAATGGAATACTATGCAGCTATGAGAAAAATGAACCCACCTTCTCTGACCCATCTTGGATGGAGCTAGAAGGAATTATGTTAAGTGAGCTAAGTCAGAAACATAAAGATGAGTATGGGATGATCTCACCCATAAACAGAAGTTGAGAAAGAGGAACAGTGAAGGAAATTCAAAGCAGAATTTGACTGAATTTTGAGTAGGGCACCAAAATAAAAACCCTGGGAAGAGGGTGAGGGTGATGTTCAGCTTCATGGGGCAGGGGAGGAGGGATGGGATAGGATGGGACACAGTCTTTTGGTGGTTAGAATGGTGTTTATGTAAACTCCTATTAATTTGTAGTCATAAAAATTACTATTTAATTAATATGAGAGGGGAAAAATTGATTGAATGTCTCAAACTTTTTAATGCACAGACCATATGCCGAGTCTTTGATATCTTGACTCTTAAAAATTTAGACCAGGGAGAACAGAAGCAACCGGTGGCACAGCTATATACAAATTATGTCAAAGGACATAAATTATGATGATGTTGTGTATGATATATCAAATCATAACAAAGGGATTTTTCAAAGTTAACCCAATTGCCAAATAATGTGATTGTACCAATAATTATCTATTGCCTTCTTAAGCCCTAAGACAGCTGGAATCTCCCACTTCCTCTATAGAGCCTATATTTCCCCAGTCCTGGAACCTCTAGAGTGGGGCTCACTTTTCTGCACGGCTCTCTCATTCATACCAAATGGTATCACATCTACTCATCCCAACCTAATCAACACAATGAGTACCACCTCAGTATGCTTCACTTCAGACTGTGTCCAGAGATGTCAGTCATGGAATGTCAGCCCTTCTGCCTCATTACTTAGGTGAGACTTTTCCTTTCATAGGACTCTCTAATTCCATTCCAGATGGTTCACTTCTTAACAAAGTACCAAAACATATATATCAGGTCCTGTGAGATAGAGCATATGCTCATATGTATCCATAAATTAGGGCAAAATATATACCTGAAAGCAAAAGTACAAAATAGTCTGCAGTGAGTCAGTATGAAGTTCATAATGACATAGTGTCTACTTAGACTTAGCTACCCTCCTCACCTTTTTCCTATTATGCTTCCCTCACTCACTCCCAAGCTATCCTTATCAAAGCAAGGACTTCAAAAGCTGATTAAGGGCAGACTGGCATACTTTAACGATGACTCTTTATCAGGCCACCCCATCAGTTGGGGCCCTAGTCAGGGAATCCTGAGAGTTCCAAACAGACTAGATGGGCCTAGACCTTTAATAGATCAGCTCCCCTGTTACCGGTCATCTCTATCAGGAACGACAAAACAGACCCCTTTGTGGGCCCCCATAAGAACCTGCCTTCAACTTGGATCAACAACAGTAGAGAATGTTCCATCCTCTGAAGCGCGGCTGGACAACATACTCTACCTTCTACTTGAGGAAAATGGGTCCTGATATTGGGGCAGCTTGGACCATTCCTACTCATGACCACAGAATGTGAGCTCAGATCTACAGGGATTCAGAGGTCATATAGGCTCCTAAGATAAATATGGGCCCCAGATCACATCAAGTTGATGAGGTTTATATTCAACAATATTTATACACCTCTGCTATATTTGGGAGTTACTGTCTTCCCTGATCCAGCTTTCTGGCCCTTTTTCCAGCCATGACTTCATTCATCTCCCCGGACAATAACTTGGATCCACCTGCACATCAGATTTCAGACTCAGAGGAAAAAAAAAAAAGGAACAAACCAGTATAGCCACAGACCCTTTGGAATATAACTCAAATATGCCTACTAGCTATCTACAAAACAGAGACTCCCCCAACTCTTCATCTGCACTATTCTAGCCTTTAGTTTAATGATTAGTCAACAGTTTTTTTTTTGGCTTTATATGTTAACTCTCTTTTCAGCCACCAGGTTCCAGATGCTAACAAGATGCCACCAGACTTCCCTGGACAGATAACCCCACCAATGTGCCTTGGAGCTCCGCTTCCCCAGAGCCCTTCCCCACTAGGAAAAGAGACAGACAGGATGGCAGTATGGATCGACCTGTCAATGCCCATGTTCAGCCGGGAAGCAATTACAGAAGCCAGACTTTCCACCTTCTGCATCCCACAATGACCATACTCCCAGAGGATTAAAGAATAGGAAAGCTGAAGATGGCGGACTGAGAAGCCGCTAGCGGCGTGAGCTCTGATCACATCTTCTGGAAACGATAGGATTTTCTGCCTTTAGCAGGCCAGTCAATAAGGGGCCCTATCGGTGACACCAAGGAGGTGACTTTAACTTAATTTGGGTTAAGAATTAGAGTAAAGGTGGCACGAAATAGAGGGCGGCTGCTAGAGACTTACCAGGCGGCGCCGGGCAAGGCGAGTGGGCCGGGCATTGTCCTCCACCTGGGAAGGCGGCTCCTCCACTGGTTGCAGAGCGCTGCTGGGCGGCCGGCAGAGGACCCAGAGGGAACACTATAGCTCGGGGGCTTTCTTTTGGGAGTCTCCAGGGACCACCGCGACCCTGAGGGCGGATCCAAAGACTTCTTGAGTATAGCTCTCATTGGATCAAAGGACTTGGAGCTAGTTTTCATTTTTGAGAAATCCTTTAAAAAAAGTCAGAAGGGGGGGGGTTTACCGGAAGATGGCGGACTGAGAAGCTGCTAACCGCTGAGCTCCGAACACATCTCCTGGAAACAATAGGATTTTCTGCCTTTAGCAGGCCAGCCAATAAGGGGTCCTTAGACACCAAGGAGGTGACTATAACTTAATTTGGGTTAAGAATTAGAGTAGGGAAAAAAGGGGAAAAATTCTTTTTTCTTCCTTTTAATTTTCAAGCATACCTCCTTCCCGCACCCCCCATATAAGCAGTCCCTGGGGACCAGCTCCTAGCAGGATACCCCACACCACCAAACAGGGTGCTTTTTTGAATTCACTGATACACATTTAGAAATTTCCTTTCACTGCTCTTTAATTACAACTCTTTTACTTATCTTCTCCCTTTTCTCTCTCTTGTCTCTCTCTCTTTTTTTTTTTTAATCTTGTCATACATTTCTTCCTTCTTCTTCGCCTTTCTGAATTTGTGAATTATTTTGGGGAAGAAATCTGACTCAGAGTGGACTCTCTACGTGTGTATCTCTGTTCTAGTTCCCTTTCCCCTCTTGGGACCCCTAGAATATACACTGGATAGTAGATTTTCATAACTGTCTATCCTTGCTAACCTATCTTTCTTTTCTCTTTCTTCACTGGGATTTGGTTACTATTTTTTCACGGACTGAAGAAATTGTTTGGCTAACTGGTAACGATTAAACTACTTCAATACTTACTTCAGTTGCTACTGTAATTCCGGAGGTTGGTGAGTGAAATTGTCATAAAGGTATTTAGTAGAGTGTTACTTCTACTCAAGACACAACAACTGAGGAACAACAGAGCATAAAAAAAGAGAGAAACACATAAATAAAAAAATGGGTAGATCAAAAACAAATAAAACTGCTACCCCAATGAATGAAGACAAGAGCCCAGAAGAAACTACAAATGACCCAGAAGTAACCATAGATAAGAAAAGTATGCAAGCAATAATAAACTTATTAATCACAGAAATGAAAACAACATTGGAGGAAAGGAATGGCAGTATTAGGGAAACAACAGTTGAGACCCCCAAGGAAAATACTGATTATCTTGAGGCAATGAGAGAACTGAAAGCTGAAATAGGTGTAATGAAGAAAGAAGCTGAGGCAAGGGAAAACAGACTAACAGAAGCAGAAAAAAGAATTAGTCAGACAGAGGATGAGTTAGAGAAAAGTAAGAAAGAGATGAAAGAGCTTAAAAAGAGGTTGAGAGACAATGAAAACAACAACAGAGACATATGGGATGATCTCAAAAGAAGTAACATTTGTATAATTGGCCTGCCAGAGGAAGAAAGAGAGGAAGGGGAAGCAAACATTCTAGAGGAAATAATACAAGAAAACTTCCCAGACCTGAATAACACAAAGGATATCAAGATTCAAGAGGCCCAGAGAGTACCAAATAGAATCAACACAGACCTGAAGACACCAAGACACATCATAGTCACAATGAGAAGAAGTAAGGATAAAGAAAGGATCCTAAAGGCTGCAAGAGAGAAACTAAAAGTCACATACAAGGGAAAACCCATAAGATTATCTGCAGACTTCTCCACTCAAACTCTAAAAGCCAGAAGGGAGTGGCAAGATATCTATGGAGCCCTGAATGAAAAAGGGTTTCAACCAAGGATAATATATCCTGCTAGACTTTCATTCAAACTAGATTGAGGGATCAAAACCTTCTTAGATAAACAGCAGTTAAAGGAGGCAACCATCACCAAGCCGGCCCTGAAAGAGGTACTAAAAGACCTCTTATAAACAAGAACATCACTATAATACTTGCAATATATCAGAGTAAACAAATTGTTTTTTAGAACAATGGCACTATAATACATTAAATCCATAATATCAATAAATGTCAATGGCTTAAAATCACCCATCAAAAGGCACAGGGTGGGGGGATGGATCAGAAAACATAACCCAACCATAGGCTGCTTGCAAGAATCCCATCTGTCACAACAAGATAAACACAGACTTAAAATGAAAGGATGGAAAACTATCATACAAGCTAATGGACCACAAAAAAGGGCAGGAACAGCCATTCTCATCTCAGACACGATAGATTTTAAATTAACTAAAGTAATAAAAGATAGGCAAGGACATTACATAATGATTAGAGGATCAATCAGCCAAGAAGACTTAACAATTATTAACATCTATGCACCCAACGAGGGACCATCTAAATACATTAAGCATCTACTGAAAGAATTTCAAAAATAAATCAATAGTAATACAATAATAGTGGGAGACTTCAATACCCCACTCTCACACTTAGACAGATCAACAAAGCAGAGAACCAATAAAGATACAAGAGAATTGAATGAAGAGATTGACAGACTAGACCTCTTGGACATTTTCAGACTCCGCCACCCCCCAAAACTGGAATACACCTTCTTCTCAAATCCACATAACACATACTCAAGGATAGACCACATGGTAGGCCACAAAGACAGCATCAATAAATTCAAGAACATTGAAATCATCCCAAGTATCTTCTCAGACCACAGTGGAGTAAAACTAATATTTAACAACAAACAGAAAATTATAAAAAGACACAGAATTTGGAAACTAAACAACATGCTCCTTAAGAACCACTGGGTCAGAGACTCACTCAAACAGGAAATTCAAATGTTCCTGGAAACTAATGAAAATGAAGACACAACCTATCAAAATATTTGGGACACAGCTAAAGCAGTACTGAGAGGGAAACTTATAGCCATACAATCACATATTAAACACCAAGAAGAAGCCCAAATGAACGACCTGACTGCCCACCTCAAGGACTTAGAGGAAGAGGAACAAAGGAACCCTAAAGCAACCAGAAGGACAGAAATCACTAAAGTTAGAGCAGAAATAAACAACATCGAAAATAAGAGAACCATACAAAAGATCAATGAAGCCAAATGTTGTTTCTTTGAAAGATTAAACAAAATTGACAAACCCCTAGCCAGACTCACCAAACAAAAAAGAGAGAAGACTCAAATTAATAGAATTGTAAACGATGCAGGAGATATCACAACTGACACCACAGAAATCCAGAGAATCCTGCGAAACTTCTATAAAGAACTATATGCCACCAAGCTAGAGAATCTGGAAGAAATGGAACAATTCCTAGAAACCTATGCAGTTCCAAAACTGAACCAAGAAGAACTACAAAATCTAAATGCACCAATCACAGACAAAGAAATTGAAACCGTTATTAAGAATCTCCCCAACAACAAAAGTCCTGGACCAGATGGCTTCACAAACGAATTCTACAAAACTTTCAGGAAACAGTTAACACCCATACTTCTTAAGCTATTCCATAAGATTGAAGAAACAGGAATACTCCCTTCCACCTTCTATGAAGCCAACATCACCCTGATACCAAAAGCTGATAGGGACAGAACAAAAAAGGAAAACTACAGACCAATATCTCTGATGAACATAGATGCCAAAATATTAAACAAGATCTTGGCCAACCGGATACAGCAACACATTAAAAAAGATTGTTCATTATGACCAAGTGGGATTCATCCCAGGAATGCAAGGCTGGTTCAACATCCGTAAGTCAATCAATGTCATTCACCACATCAATAAAAGCAAAGCCAAAAACCACATGATTATCTCAATAGATGCAGAGAAATCCTTTGACAAAATCCAACACCCATTCATGCTCACAACTCTACAAAAAATGGGAATAGATGGGAAATTCCTCAAGATAGTGGAGTCTATATATAGCAAACCTACAGCCAACATCATACTCAATGGACAGAAGCTGAAAGCATTCCCCCTCAGATCGGGGACTAGACAGGGCTGTCCACTGTCACCGTTACTCTTCAACATAGTATTGGAAGTTCTTGCCATAGCAATCAGGCAAGAGAAAGAAATCAAAGGGATACAGATTGGAAGGGAAGAAGTCAAGCTCTCACTATTTGCAGATGATATGATAGTATACATAGAAAGACCCAAAGAATCCAGTAGAAAATTACTGTAAGTTATTAGGCAATATAGCAAGGTATCGGGGTACAAAATCAATGTACAAAAATCAGTGGCATTTCTTTATGCAAACACTAAATCTGAAGAAGACATCCAGAAATAACTCCCATTTACTGTTTCAGCAAAATCAATCAAATACCTAGGAATAAAGTTGACCAAAGAAGTGAAAGACTTGTATGCTGAAAACCATGAGTCGCTACTCTAGGAAATAGAAACTGATACCAAGAAATGGAAAGATATACCATGCTCATGGATTGGAAGAATAAACATCAACAAAATGAATATTCTCCCCAGAGCCATATACAAATTTAATGCAATACCCATCAAAATTCCACCAAGCTTCTTTAAGAGAATAGAACAAACACTACAATCATTTATCTGGAACCTGAAAACACCTAGAATTGCCAAAAATATCTTGAGGAAAAGAAACAGAAATGGAGGCATCACACTCCACGACCTTAAACTATATTATAAAGCCATCATCATCAAAACGGCATGGTACTGGAACAAAAATAGGCAAACAGACCAGTGGAACAGAATTGAAAGCCCAGAAGTAAATCCCAACACCTATGGGCATCTAATCTTTGATAAGGGGGCCCAAAGGATTAAATGGAAAAAGGAGGCTCTCTTCAATAAATGGTGCTGGGAAAACTGGGTTGAAACATGCAGAAGAATGAAATTGAACCACTTTATCTCACCAGAAACAAAAATCAACTACAAATGGATCAAAGACCTAGATGTCAGACAGAAACAATCAAATACTTAGAGGAAAACATTGGTAAAACACTTTCCCACCTACACCTTAAGGACATCTTTGATGAATCAAACCCAATTGCAAGGAAGACTAAAGCAGAAACAAACCAATGGGACTACATCCAATTGAAAAGCTTCTGCACATCCAAAGAAACTATTAAACAAACAGAGAGACCCCTCACAGAATGGGAGATCTTCACATGCCAGACATCAGAGAAGAAACTAATCACCAAAATATAGAAAGAGCTCAGCAAACTTAGCACCAAAAAAGCAAATGACCCCATCCAAAAATGGGCAGAGGATATGAACAAAACATTCACCTCAGAGGATATCCAAAAGGCTAACAAACATATAAAAACTGCTCTAGGTCACTGATTGTCAGAGAAATGCAAATTAAGACAACACTAAGATACCACACCTCACTCCTGTAAGAATGGCATACATCAAAAAGGACAGCAGCAACAAATGCTGGAGAGGATGTGGGGACAGAGGAACCCTTTTACATTGCTGGTGGGAATGTAAATTGGTACAGCCTCTTTGGAGAGCAGTCTGGAAAACTCCCAGAAGGCTAGACATGGACCTTCCATATGATCCAGTAATTCCTCTCCTGGGGCTATACCCCAAGGACTCCATAACACCCAACCAAAAAGAGGTGTGTACTCCTATGTACATAGCAGCACAATTCATAATAGCTAAAACCTGGAAGCAACCCAGGTGCCCAACAACAGATGAGTGGCTAAGAAAGCTGTGGTATATATACACAATGGAATACTATGCAGCTATCAAGAACAATGAACCCACCCTCTCTGAATCATCTTGGACAGAGCTAGAAGGAATTATGTTAAGTGAACTAAGTCAGAAAGATAAAGATGAGTATGGGATGATCCCACTCATCAACAGAAGTTGAGGAAGAAGATCTGAAAGAGAAATTAAAAGCAGGACCTGATCAAATTGTAAGTAGGGCACCAAAGTAAAAACCCAGTGGTGAGGGGTAAACATGCATCTTCCTGGGCCAGTGGGGGGGTGGGATTGCGTGGGAGGGATGGGTCACAGTCTTTTGGTGGTGGGAATGGTGTTTATGTACACTCCTAGCAAAATGTAGACATATAAATCAGTAGTTAATTAATATGAGAGGGGGAAAATCAGTTGTATGTCTCAAAGTTTCTCAAAACACAAACTGAATCTTTTTAATATATAGGCTGTGTATTTGATATGCGGACTCTCTCAAAAGCCTAGACCAAGTAGATTAGAAGCATCCAATAGCACAGCTATATACAAGATACTGGATACTGTACAGTAAACCATAACAAAAGGACTTTTCAAAGTTAACCCAATTAACAAATAATGTGATGATAACATTAACTATCGATTGTCTTTTTGAACCCTAAGACAGCAGGAAACTCACATCTCCACTATAGAGCCCCTACTTCCCCCAGTCCTGGAACCCTTGGGTAGGGCCTACTTTCCCGTATGCATCTCTCAATCCAAACCAAATAATATTGCATCCGCCGATCACAACCTAACCAACGCAACGATTGCCTCCTCAACATGTTTCACCTCAGACTGCATCCAGAGACTTCACATGTGGAATGACAACCCTTCGGCTTCATTACTTGGTTGAGACCTTTCCTTTTATAGTACACTCTAATTTCATCTCAGGTGGTTCACTTTCTAACAAAGTCCCATAACCTAGGTATACACAAGTTTCTGTGAGAGAGAGCTTATGTGCACACGTATCCATAAACTACTGCAAAATATGTACCGGAAAGCAGAAGTACATTAGAGTTTGCAGTGAGTACCTCCCTAACACTTCCTCTCCACTATTCCAAGCTTGGGATCCATGATTGCTCAACAAATTGTTTGGCTTCGTATGTTAACTCTCTTATCAATCACCAGGTTCCAGATGCCACCAGGATGCTGGCCAGGCTTCCCTGGATTGAAGACCCCACCAATGTGTCCTGGAGCTCTGCTTCCCCAGTGACACACCTTGCTAGGGAAAGAGAGAGGCAGACTGGGAGTATGGACCGACTAGTCAATGCCCATGTTCAGCGGGGAAGCAATTACAATAGCCAGACCTTCTACCTTCTGCAACCCTCAATGACCTTGGGTCCATGCTCCCAGAGGGCTAGAGAATGGGAAAGCTATCAGGGGAGGGGGTAGGTTATGGAGGTTGGGTGGTGGGAATTGTGTGGAGTTGTACCCCTCCTACCTTATGTTTTTGTTCATTAATCCTTTCTTAAATAAAAAATAAAAAAAAAGAATAGGAAATCTATCAAGTGAGGAGATGGGATGTAGAGTTCTGGTGGTGGGAATTGTGTGAAGTTGTACCCCTCTTATCCTATGGTTTTATCAATGTTTCCTTTTTATAAAAAAAGAAGAAATAAGCATTATTTTACATAATTTATCAATGGAAAAATTAATAGAGAACTACATACATTTTCAATATATCCAATTATTTTCTTTGAACATCTTAAAATAAATTTTCTTAACACTATATCAATGAGTAGATATACTTTTGTAATTGTATGGCAAGTAGGCATTTATATATGAGAACTTTATCCCTAATTTTGGAGAAAATTATTTTGACTCTAATATATAATATTACAGTCTGCATGTACATCACATTTGGTTCTCCCAGGATACACTAGATGAAAAGTTAATAAATAGGACAAATAACAGTAATTATTATATTTGTGTATTCTTGCTTAATTCATACATAGTGCAAGTATTTGATTAATGCCTACTTCACTGAATTTTCATCCTCTTTAATGGAATAATGTCTCTTTTGTGATATTAATTGTGATATTGCTATTCAAACCACAAAAATACTATAAATATAAAGTAAGAACAGCTGTCAGAAAATCTTACAAGTATTAATGTATATTTGATCACAGGCAGCTTAAAAATATTGTTGACAAATAGTTAAACACCAAAAGTATTAAATGTTGAAGTAGCCAGACTGCTCAGGTCTCTTTTCTGAAATGGTTTTGGTGCACATGTATCCTCCTGCTGGAATAAGAGAACTTATAAACTGGAAGATATCAGAGTACAAGCTACCTGAAAGATTCTGATTTTTAATTTAAGGTAAGTGCTCATTTATCTATGAAAAATAGTTTCTATGAATTGAGGCAAAAAATGAAGATGAGGAGTGGAAAATGAAAAAATGTTATATATCTATTCTATTGTCAACACTGACACTATATTCATAGACAATAAATAATTCTACTCCACCTAGATATCAAACTCAAGCAAATATTACTAAGACATAGGCTCCTAAGAACATTCCTAAAATAGACTTCCTAGTTTTCTTCCATCGTAAGCTCCATACTTTCATCTGATCTATTCCTTCTTTGTGGTTCCATTAAAATGGTTTCATCAGT
Organism: Erinaceus europaeus; assembly: GCF_950295315.1. Lineage (NCBI taxonomy): Eukaryota > Metazoa > Chordata > Mammalia > Eulipotyphla > Erinaceidae > Erinaceus > Erinaceus europaeus. The sequence continues at coordinate 82,840,579 of NC_080168.1, read as the reverse complement.
ATGGTTTATTAAAAAATTGTTTTGTTTTCCATCTTATTTTATTTTAGCCACCAAGTTCCAGATACTACTATGATTCCATCTTACTCCCCTAGGTGGATGAACTCACAAATTCTTCCAGGAACCTCACCTCTCCAGAACCCTGCCCAACTAGTGAAAGAAGAAACAGGCTGGGGGTATGGATCGGCCTGTCAACACCCATGTCCAATGGAGAAGGAGGGACAGAAGCCAGAAGTCCCACCTTCTACAGGCCCCCCAAAATTTTGGTTCATACTCCCAGAGGGATAAACAAAAGGGAAGTTTCTAATGGAAAGGATGGGACATGGAGCTCTGATAGTGGTAACTACATGGGAATTATACCTCAATTTTCTTATAATCCTGTAAATTAATATTAAATCACTAATAATAAGATTGAAAAAAAGTAAATTACAGCCTATTCTTAGCCAGTTGTTGAATTGATAAGACAACATAAATCTATAGAAACATTTCTCCAGTAAATTTTACATTACTGTCATCAGGCATTCAAGCATTTGACCAAAGCACTAGGAAGGATTAAATTAAATTAATGAGAGGGAGGGAGGGAGTGAGGGGGAAGAGAGAGAGAGAGAACTCCCAGTGACCTGGTAATATCACAGTTTTCGTCTCCTTGTAGTTTTAAGATATTGTAGGAAAGAAGAATCTCCTAGAAACCCTCATTGGAGACATGTTAGACTTTTCCAAGTTTCTCTTATCTAACCACTGCCTACAAATATAATTCCCAATCATAAGGGTCTATTCAAAGTTAGTTTTTAAAAATTCATTTAAAATTAACATCAGAAAATAAACAGCACACATGTCTTTGTATCCCATCATATTTCTCCTTCCCACTCTGGAATTTGACTTAAAGTTGCTCTCTATTTAGTATGTCCTATGTATCTCAATCTAATAACCGAGTATTAAAGTTATACCCTTTATTCATGGATTCATCTACTAGGTCACTTACTGATAACTATACTCACTCAATAAATATGCATGGAAACATGTCAAGTAAGGGTCCAAATAACAAAGATTCTGTCATCAAATAAACATCCAAATTTAAACAAGACATGGAATAATTACAGATGTGTCCTTGATCTAAAAGGAAAAGTAGAAGCAGCCCAGCCTGAGAAGTTTGTGTGGGCTTTATGAAGAAAATAATTTTTATCTGATTCCTGAAGTGCAAATAGGATAGGGTGAGATGAAGTAGAGAGTAGGAAGAGAGAAGAAAATGTGGAAAAGAGTTTCAAGAAGAAGGCGTTACCTGGGTAAGGTCATAGTCAGTAAGAGTTTAGAAAGACCAGGGTGGTGGTGGTGGTGGTATATGTGTTTGTGGGGGTGTATGTGTACACATATGTGTTTTGTGCACATGTGTGTGTGAGGGGGTATACATGTGATTTTTGCTGTTGACTACTGGGAGATGTCCAAGGTGAGGATAGAGAAGTAGAAAGGCACTAGATCATGCAGATCTTGTAAGTTGTGCTAATAATTTTGGCCTTGAACATATGAACTATAAGAAGTCATCAAAGTCATGTGAGAACTATAGTGGTTATCTATGGGAGAGTGGAAATACAGGGTGGTGGGTATAGTGTGGAACTATACATCAAAATCTTACAATCTTGTAACATACTATTAATAACAAAAAAATTTAAAGGGGCCTGGCAGTGGTGCACCTGGTTAAGTGCACATATTACAGTGCACAGGGACCCAGGTTCAAGCCCCTGGTCCCCACCTGCTGGTGAGTGGTGAAGCAGTGCTTCAGGTATCTCTCTGTCTCTCTCCCTCTTCCCCTGCCCTCTCAATTTCTCTCTGTATCTATCCAATAATAAATAAAATTATTATTTTTTAAAATAAGTTATCAAAAGGGTTTAAATAGAGAGCAAAATACAACTCAGAAACCACTTCTAAAGAAGTTTTCCTATACTGTTTAAGTATGTTATTTGAAAATCTACAATACTAATCTTGTATCAGACACATATTACTATAGATCTTTATCTACTATACTATGATCTCCATGTGGGCAAGAATTATGTATTTTTCATTTCTGTATAATTTGCAACATGGCTAGTGGAAAGATTTTTCTGGCATGAAAAGGGCTTTGGAACTGGGCAAGTCTGGCTTTGATTTCTGTAATTTTGCTTTTCCAACTCTATGACACTAACCATGTACCCATGGTTATAGGCAATAAGGATGTGCATTGCTGCTGAGAATTTTAAAACAATAGTAAAGCCAATAGAAAATCAATCTGCTTTTTATTATCACCATGTGCTGACAATCTAACCAATATGAATGATAAAATATTCCTCCCTAAAATAATATTTTTGTGGGCCTAGGCTATAAATAATTGTAGTTGTTACCATTCACTTTTTCCTCAGCACTTTATTATGAAAGTAAAAGTCAGACATATAGAAGTATTGGAATAATTATGCATTCAAAACTTCTCACTGAGATTCTTAAATTAAAATATTTTATCACTTCATCTAATTTTGTATCTATTTAGCTATCAAGTCTTCAATTTATCTCATTTAATCAATTTTTATACATTTCAAAGTAAGATGCATTCAAGAACATACTTCACCCTAAGTGTTTAATATTAATGTCTATCTTTAACTGAAGTTATTATTTATAATTATTTACTATTTATTTAAGATTATTTTTTCTTTTGAGGCAAAATTTACATAATATGAAATACACAGATCCCAAGGGCACTGTTTAATTAATTTGTACAAATGCATGTGTGTGTAGAAGTAAAAAACCATCAAAATAATGAAGGAATCATAAACCAAAAAGATAAATACTGAATGATCTCATCCATAGGCAGAACTTAAGTACCAGGATGAAAAGGAAAAACACAAAGTAAAACTTGAACTGGACTGTAACAAAGGACTCTGGGGAAGGAGGGGAGGGAGGGGGTGAGGAGGGATGACTTTGGGGTCCTGATGCATGGTGGTGGAAATGGACCCAGGTTGAGAGTGAGAGACTCATCATGTGTCAACAACTGTATTGTAAAGTGTTAATCCTCTCCATATATATAGTCATTACCCTAACAAGTTTGCTCATGTCCCTCCCCAGAAAATTCCACTGTTCTGATTTTTTTCAAAATAGATCAGTTTTACCTATGCCAGAATTGTATATAAATGAGATGCTAACTCATATTATTCCATTGAATTTTTTTTTTGTACATTGATTTTGTAGCCTGATACCTTGCTATATTGCTTAATAACTTCCAGTAATTTTCTATTGGATTCTTTAGGTCTTCCTATGTATACTATCATATCATCTGCAAATAGTGAGAGCTTGACTTCTTCCCTTCCAATCTGTATCCCTTTGATTTCTTTCTCTTGCCTGATTGCTATGGCAAGAACTTCCAATACTATGTTGAAGAGTAACGGTGACAGTGGACAGCCCTGTCTAGTCCCCGATCTGAGGGGGAATGCTTTCAGCTTCTGTCCATTGAGTATGATGTTGGCTGTAGGTTTGCTATATATAGACTCCACTATCTTGAGGAATTTCCCATCTATTCCCATTTTTTGTAGAGTTTTGAGCATGAATGGGTGTTGGATTTTGTCAAAGGATTTCTCTGCATCTATTGAGATAATCATGTGGTTTTTGGCTTTGCTTTTATTGATGTGGTGAATGACATTGATTGACTTACGGATGTTGAACCAGCCTTGCATTCCTGGGATGAATCCCACTTGGTCATGATGAACAATCTTTTTGATGTGTTGCTGTATCCGGTTGGCCAAGATCTTGTTTAATATTTTGGCATCTATGTTCATCAGAGATATTGGTCTGTAGTTTTCCTTTTTTGTTCTGTCCCTATCAGCTTTTGGTATCAGGGTGATGTTGGCTTCATAAAAGGTGGAAGGGAGTATTCCTGTTTCTTCAATCTTATGGAATAGCTTAAGAAGTATGGGTGTTAACTGTTTCCTGAAAGTTTTGTAGAATTCGTTTGTGAAGCCATCTGGTCCAGGACTTTTGTTGTTGGGGAGATTCTTAATAACGGTTTCAATTTCTTTGTCTGTGATTGGTGCATTTAGATTTTGTAGTTCTTCTTGGTTCAGTTTTGGAACTGCATAGGTTTCTAGGAATTGTTCCATTTCTTCCAGATTCTCTAGCTTGGTGGCATATAGTTCTTTATAGAAGTTTCGCAGGATTCTCTGGATTTCTGTGGTGTCAGTTGTGATATCTCCTGCATCGTTTACAATTCTATTAATTTGAGTCTTCTCTCTTTTTTGTTTGGTGAGTCTGGCTAGGGGTTTGTCAATTTTGTTTAATCTTTCAAAGAAACAACATTTGGCTTCATTGATCTTTTGTATGGTTCTCTTATTTTCGATGTTGTTTATTTCTGCTCTAACTTTAGTGATTTCTGTCCTTCTGGTTGCTTTAGGGTTCCTTTGTTCCTCTTCCTCTAAGTCCTTGAGGTGTGCGGTAAGGTCGTTCATTTGGGCTTCTTCTTGGTGTTTAATATGTGATTGTATGGCTATAAGTTTCCCTCTCAGTACTGCTTTAGCTGTGTCCCAAATATTTTGATAGGCTGTGTCTTCATTTTCATTAGTTTCCAGGAACATTTGAATTTCCTGTTTGAGTGAGTCTCTGACCCAGTGGTTCTTAAGGAGCATGTTGTTTAGTTTCCAAATTCTGTGTCTTTTAATAATTTTCCATTTGTTGTTAAATGTTAGTTTTACTCCACTGTGGTTGAGAAGATACTTGGGATGATTTCAATGTTCTTGAATTTATTGATGCTGTCTTTGTGGCCTACCATGTGGTCTATCCTTGAGTATGTGTTATGTGGATTTGAGAAGAAGGTGTATTCCAGTTTTTTGGGGTGGAGGAGTCTGAAAATGTCCAAGAGGTCTAGTCTGTCAATCTCTTCATTCAATTCTCTTGTATCTTTATTGGTTCTCTGCTTTGTTGATCTGTCTAAGTGTGAGAGTGGGGTATTGAAGTCTCCCACTATTATTGTATTACTATTGATGTATTTTTGAAATTCTTTCAGTAGATGCTTAATGTATTTAGATGGTCCCTCGTTGGGTGCATAGATGTTAATAATTGTTAAGTCTTCTTGGCTGATTGATCCTCTAATCATTATGTAATGTCCTTGCCTATCTTTTATTACTTTAGTTAATTTAAAATCTATCGTGTCTGAGATGAGAATGGCTGTTCCTGCCCTTTTTTGTGGTCCATTAGCCTGTATGATAGTTTTCCATCCTTTCACTTTAAGTCTGTGTTTATCTTGTTGTGACAGATGGGATTCTTGCAAGCAGCCTATGGTTGGGTTATGTTTTCTGATCCATCCCCCCACCCTGTGCCTTTTGATGGGTGATTTTAAGCCATTGACATTTATTGATATTATGGATTTAATGTATTGTAGTGCCATTGTTCTAAAAAACAATTTGTTTACTCTGATATATTGCAAGTATTATAGTGATGTTCTTGTTTATAAGAGGTCTGTTAGTACCTCTTTCAGGGCCGGCTTGGTGATGGTTGCCTCCTTCAACTGTTGTTTGTCTAAGAAGGTTTTGATCCTTCCATCTAGCTTGAATGAAAGTCTAGCAGGATATATTATCCTTGGTTGAAACCCTTTTTCATTCGGGGCTCGATAGATATCTTGCCACTCCCTTCTGGCTTTTCGAGTTTGAGTGGAGAAATCTGCAGATAATCTTATGGGTTTTCCCCTGTATGTGACTTTTTGTTTCTCTCTTGCAGCCTTTAGGATCCTTTCTTTATCCTTACTTCTTCTCATTGTGACTATGATGTGTCTTGGTGTCTTCAGGTCTGGGTTGATTCTGTTTGGTACTCTCTGGGCCTCTTGAACCTTGATATCCTTTGTGTTATTCAGGTCTGGGAAGTTTTCTTGTATTATTTCCTCTAGAATGTTTGCTTCCCCTTCCTCTCTTTCTTCCTCTGGCAGGCCAATTATACGAATGTTACTTCTTTTGAGATCATCCCATATGTCTCTGTTGTTGTTTTCAGTGTCTCTCAATATCTTTTTAAGCTCTTTCACCTGTTTCTTTGTTTTCTCTAACTCATCCTCTGTCTGACTAATTCTGTTTTCTGCTTCTGTTAGTCTGCTTTCCCTTGCCTCAGCTTCTTTCTTCATTACAGCTATTTCAGCTTTCAGTTCTCTAATTGCCTTAAGATAATCAGTATTTTCCTTGGGGGTCTCAACTGTTGTTTCCCTAATACTGCCATTCCTTTCCTCCAATGTGGTTTTCATCTGTGATTAATAAGTTTATTATTGCTTGCATACTTTTCTTATCTATGGTTACTTCTGACTGATTTGTGGTTTCTTCAGGGCTCTTGTCTTCATTCATTGGGGTAGCAGTTTTATTTGCTTTTAATCTATCCATTTTTTTATTTATGTGTTTCTCTCTTTTTTTATGCTCTGTTGTTCCTCAGTTGTTGTGTCTTGAGTAGAAGTAACACTGTACTAAATACCTTTATGACAATTTCACTCACCAACCTCCGGAATTACAGTAGCAACTGAAGTAAGTATTGAAGTAGTTTAATCGTTACCAGTTAGCCAAACAATTTCTCCAGTCCGTGAAAAAATAGTAACCAAATCCCAGTGAAGAAAGAGAAAAGAAAGATAGGATAGCAAGAATAGACAGTTATGTAAATCTACTATCCAGTGTATATTCTAGGGGTACCAAGAGGGGAAAGGGAACTAGAGCAGAGATACACACATAGAGAGTCCACTCTGAGTCAGATTTCTTCCCCAAAGTAATTCACAAATTCATAAAGGCAAAGAAGAAAGAAGTGTATGACACGATTAAAAAAAAGAGAGAGAGATAAGAGAGAGAAAAGGGAGAAGATAAGAAGAAGTGTTGTAATTAAAGAGCAGTGCAAGGAACTTCCCAAATGTGTATCAGTGAATTCCAAAAAAAAAAAAAAGCACCCTGTTTGGTGGTATGGGGTATCCTGCTAGGAGCTGGTCCCAGGGACTGCTTATTGGGTGGGGGGGGGGGTTGGCGGGAATGATGTATGCTTGAAAATTAAAAGGAAGAAAAAAGAATTTTTTCCCTACTCTAATTCTTAACCCAAATTAAGTTATAGTCACCTCTTCGGTGTCTAAGGACCCCTTATTGGCTGACCTGCTAAAGGCAGAAAATCCTATTGTCTCCAGGGAAGTGTGTTCGGAGCTCAGAGGCTAGCAGCTTCGCCGTCCACCATCTTCCGGGAAACCCCCCCCTCCAGACTTTTTTAAAGGATTTCTCGAAAATGAAAACTAGCTCCAAGTCCTTTGATCCAATGAGAGCTATACTCAAGAAGTCTTTGGATCCGCCCTCAGGGTCGTGGTGGACCCTGGAGACTCCCAAGAGAAAGCCCCCGAGCTAAAGTGCTCTCTCCGGGTCCTCTGCCCGCCGCCCAGCAGCGCTCTGCAACCGGCAGAGGAGCCGCCTTCCCGGGCAGAGGACAATGCCGGGCTCACTCGCCTTGCCCGGCGCCGCCTGGGAAGTCTGGAGCCCCGCTAGTCCGTGTCACCTTTACTCTAATTCTTAACCCAAATTATATTATAATCACCTCTTTGGTGTCACCCCTTATTGACTGGCCTGCTAAAGGCAGAAAATTCTACCGTTGCCGACGATGCCATCAGAGCACTCACTGTTAGCAGCTTCTCAGTCCGCCATCTTCCTCCAAAATTCCTCCATTGAATTTTTTTCTAATTTTCTTAGTAGTATTCTTTTGTATGAATATATCACAGTGTGCTTTTTTTGTCTATTTCCTTACTTGTAAAATTATAATTTTTATACAATTTAATACAATCCAAGACACCCCGCCCCCCGCCGAGTACCTGAATGTGAAAATTCAATGTAAAATTCTACACACACACACACACACACACACACACACACACACACACACACACTGATGATAAATTGTACCTAATTTATAAATTAGGTACAATAAGAAATACACATAATATGGTCTGTTTCTCACTCTTCTAAAATATCTTAGAGCACATAAATGATTGACTGCAGGTAACTAAAACAGTGGCTGCTTGATATATTTGCAAGGCAATATGCAGAGTGCCCTTTGGTTCCTTGTGCAGAGTACAGGAAGCAGGGTTTCCCTCCAGCCTATTTGTATAGAGGGTATTTCTTGCTTTCAAAATAGTCCTTGAGAGGAGGCAGCAGTAGTAGAATACTCTTCCATTGTTGCAGAGAACAATTCAGTGTTAGCAACTAAAATCTATTTGAGATAGACAGGCACTATTTACGAGATGGAGAATGTGTATATAAGAGTAGGTGGCGAAGGAACAGTGAGGTGGAGTTTTGGGGTGTACCACAAACATAATGGGAAGAATTCTGTGAAGAGAACAATACCCTGTACTGATGTCTGTGAGGTTCTTCTAGTCCAGGAGAATTTGATTATGTTCTAACAGTACATGTAAAGGGTGGTGCAAAAGAAAGACACAAGTATAAAAAGTAAAAACTATATGCCTACTAAGTGTTCCAATAAGCAAAATTACTGAAAATCTGTAGACTACCAAGAGTATAGTGTTTCCAAACCTCTTGGTTAGAGATATAATTACCTAGATAGAGATCTGAGATATTTGGTTTATGTTTAATAAGTTAGTTTGGGCTTTCTATTTAGCTATAAATTAGAATCACCTTTAATGAAGCATTTAGAAACTTTCATGTTCTGGCTCAACTGCAGAGATTCTGGTTTAGTTGTCTGGAGTGAGACTTAAGTATCATCAGTGTTTGGGTTTTTTTTTAAAGTTTCTTAAATAATTCTAAAATGCAAACAGACTGAAAACCACTAGTCTGATATAATGACAAGTTGTTGGGATATTCATCTTTGTATTTGCCTAGGGGTGGGGGTGGTGGGGGAAAAGGTGGTCATTCTATCTTTATCTCTATTTATGTGGTAACCAACTGATTAAGCAGTCATAATGCACACAGAATGGGCATCATTTAATGCCCTCAGTATACTACAGAACATCCTTACTACACTATAGATGAATGATGCTCTTGCCTGATTCATACTTGCATCTGCTCGGGGAGCTACATTTGCTGAACTCTGAGAACACTACAGAAGTTACCATTAGAGTATTTAAGAAATGTATCTGCATGAGACAAGTGCTACAAAAGTGCTATTTGTTCACATTTAAGACTATCTGTTAGGTCACCTAATAGATCTAAGTTTAAATTAATAAAAGGACAGCCAATAAATTTGAGAATGCAATTATCTTTCCTCTGAGTGGTTCCACTCTATTCTTTCAAGTTTTGTATGTCACTGCAAAATGACTTCTTAAAAGGCAGTACAGTAAGTGGTCATATCATACAAATCAGTAAATGCAGTTTTTCTTTACAACTGCATGTGTGCTTTAATTCTCTATATTCCACATGTAAGCAAAACCATCTGGTAGTTGTCTTTCAATCTTGTTTACTTCACTAAGCATAATCACCTCCAGCTCCATCCATTTTGTCCTGAAGGACACAATATCTTTGTCTTCAACTGCAGAGTAATAATCCATGGGATATATACTCCGCAACTTCTTTATCCAGCTATTTTTTACATGAATTTAGGTTACTTCCACATTTTGACTATTAATGCAGTTATGAAGATACACATAACCCCGCTACTTCTAGTGGCCATTTTCCTCCACCCCATTTTATTGGATAAGACAGAGAGAAATTAAGAGGGAAGATAACTATATCATTTAGATGTATAAAATTTTATATGCTCAACTTAGTAAGAGTTCTTCTCTTAACTTTAGATTTAGAAAAATGAAAATGAGAGGCTGGGCAGTGGTGTACCTGGTTAATCGCACATATCACCATGCACAAGGATGACAGTTTGAGCTCTTCCTTCCCCACCTGCAGGGGGTAAGCTTCAGGAGCAGTGAAGCAGGTTTGCAGGTGTTTTTCTCTCTCCCTCTCTATTTCCTCTCCCCTCTCAATTCTCTGTGCTGTTAAATAAAATAGAAAGAAAAAATGGGAAAAATGGTCACAGGGAGTGGTGGATTCATAGTGCTGGCACCAAGCCCCAGCAATAACCGTGGTGGCAGAGAAAAAGAGAGAGAGAGGGAGAAAGAAATGAAAATGAACTTTGGAAAGTTTTTATGTTCAGGTGTATAGAAAACTAGGAAAAGGGCACTATGTAAACAAAAGCATTAAACAGAAAGAAAATATAAGCACAAATAAGTTCCTTTCTATTTCTGATTCTTAGTAATTATAATAGAACATTTTAGAATAATGAAGTTATTATAAGCCACTGAACTGTGGGATTGGCTTGGCTTATTCTTGAGTCAGAGAGGTTTTGTTTGTTTGTTTGGAATGCTCACTTCTTGCAGTAATTATAGCAACCTCAACAATACAAGCTTTATCCTGCCAGTTCTATGTCCAACAAATTCTCAGGGAAGGACTACTCTAACATCTGAGGGATGATTTTATAATTTTATTATTTTTAAGTATGTCATTTACTTTTTATTATTATTCAATTCATAAATCTATCCATCTCCAATTGCAATAACTACCTCAGTAGTACACACACACACATCTCCCCACTTCCCAACCCCCACATTTTCCACCTATTATATCTACTTCTCCCAAAGATCACCAAAGGGATTTCAGTTCAGTGTATATAGTCACTGAGTGGATCCTGGTAGGCCCTCTAGTTTGTGACTGTGACTATGCAAAATGTTTCTCCCTGCCTACTGGCAATAAAACCACAAAAAGTTCAGTTGCGTGCCTCACTATTAAATAAAAGCGAAACCCTAGAGAATCATCTAGACATTGAGTCACCAGAATACAGACTTGTCTGTGAAATCTGGAGGAGGTTCTGTCATTTAGATTTATTCTGTATTTTCTTGTTATCTGCTTAGAGTCTGGAATCTCAAAAAGAAATTCTGAGGCTTACCCTAAATGTTTAACCAAATCAAGCTTTCTAAGTCTTTCTAATATAGGTGAAATGCAAAGGAAATATGTCAGGGTTTTCTCATGATTCTAAATACATGTCTTATTTTTTTTGGTTCTTACCTAAGCCTTTATACTTACAAAATAGTATAGGGAATGTTTTTAAAAAATATTTATTTATTTATTCCCTTTTGTTACCCTTGTTTTATTGTTGTTGTTGTTGATGTCATTGTTGTTGGATAGGACAGAGAGAAATGGAGAGGAGAGGAAGACAGAGAGGAGTAGAGAAAGACACCTGTAGACCTGCTTCACCGCCTGTGAAGCAAATCCCCTGCAGGTGGAGAGCCAGGGCTCAAACCAGGATCCTTATGCAGGTCCTTGCGCTTTGTGTCACCTGCACTTAACCTGCTGTGCTACCGCTTGACTCCCACCATTCAGTTTTAACATGGTGTGGAGATAAACAAATGGCATAATTTCTACAGCCTTAGTATTTGAAAGAAATATATAAAAAGTTAAATATCACCCAAAGAGCCATGGTTTATGGGTCCAGGAATATACTAAAATAGCTAAGTTATCAGCTAATCAAGAAAATAAATACTTTTCCACTTTATAATATCTGGGACATGAGAAGTCAGTGAGAAAGGTTATAGGCATGTACTTATATTACCCTTTCTCAAAAAGCATTCTGTGAAGCTTTAGTTCTATTAATCTCCTTGACCAAGAATAAATACGTAAGTAAATAAAATATTTACTTTTGGAAAGTGCTTTTGAGAAATGTTGTTTCCTTTATGTTCTTGGAGATATACAATAAAAATAAATCTACAATCACCTCTAAAGAGTTCTGTGGTAAGGAAGCCTATTAAACTGTGTTTAACCTTGTGTTTAGATTCTAGATTCTAGACTCACTCAGGCACAGAAATTCTTTTTGTGCACACATAACATTAATATCCCACAGGACAAATATTTCCTAGAATTTACCTAGGGAACTGCAATTTTAGTCTATTAACTTTCTTATTTTTCCTTAAGATAACTATTTTCTTATGGGTAATTGGAACAAGCTGCATTTTATTTTTTTGCCTCCCAAAACCCAGCCTAATGTGATTTCTCTCTAGCCTTAAGTTTAGCTTCTTCCTATCTCCTGAGAGGTGGTCTCTTGGTCAGGGGTGAACCTAGAAGACATTGGTAGCTATAGCCTCAGGTTCACTTTCAAGGTTTGCTGTCAAAGTGTAGTTGTGGACAATTGTACTCTACTGTAAACCATTAACTCCCAATAAAATGATAAAAGAAAAAAAGTATGGTTGTAGAACAGACCGCACTCATCTTATATGAGTGGCTGTTAGAAATACAGAATTCCACAGATACCCAGGCAATGCAAATAAACATGAAAGTTTAGGGTTTTGGTGGAATTCACAGTGCTGTGAGCTAGATTCTGGAAGACTTTTCAAAGCAGGAAAAAGATTCCCTTGTCTGAGAAAAGAGTGGAGCATGGAGAAATCTTTTAGTACAGAGTATGGTCAATCTGATTGACTTTACTGTTGAGAGTTCACTGACTTGTATCCTAACAAATCAGGGAAAAATGATTTTCTAGTTTAATATAATAAAACTGTGATAATCAAAGAAGGGGGAAGTATTTAGTCTGCTGCTGGCTGATTCCCAGTGAGATTTTGAAAAACTGTTAGGAAGGTGAATTATCTATGCAGAAGGAGATAATTGATGGTGTTAGATGAATTAGAAAATGGATGGGAATTTTGGCCAGGGGGGAACCGTACAAGGAGGCAAATATAAACAGTGTTAAGGACAGGTGAGATATCATAGTGGTCCTGTAAAAAGGCTTTCATGCTTGAGACACTAAAGGTCCCAGGTTCAATCCCCAGCACCTTCATGAGCTGAAATGAAACAGTGTTTTGGTAAAAAATAAAAATAAAATAAATAAAGGGAAAAGAAAAGCAGCAGAAGAAGAAGGAGAAGAAGAAGAGGAGGAGGAGGAAGGAGGAGGAGAATAATGCTACTACTACTACTAATAATAATAATAAGAAGAAGAAGAAGAAGAAGAAGGAGAAGGAGAAGGAGAAGAAGAGGAAAGAAGGAAGAAGTACTGAGCTGTGGAGAAGGCAAGCTGAGTTAGAGACCTCAAGTCTAATAGCACCATAAGGTCAGCAGGGTCCCTGAAATGGGAGAATGTTGTCTGTCTTCCAGGCCCTTCACAGCTCCTCTTGAGAGACTATGGACACCCTGAGGGCAGGTTTTGATCTTACTATCCCCAGAACCTGGCATAATGCAAAACATATAAAGGAATACAAACAAAATGCTTAAAGTATATGAAAAGTAACGATGAAAAGAATGCATTTCTAATCTAAAATGTGCCAAACTAAGTTTAAACAAAGGCCTTAAAGATTAGCAATTATTTGTTAATATTTATAAACTACATCCTAAACTACTAAAACAATTGCCTGACTTGGTAAAATAAAGAGAACCACTGGCTGATGTAGTACAGAAAAAATATAAAATGTATAAAAATAAATATAAAACATGTAAAGTTCATTAGACTCTGTTAAAGTCCAGTTAGATCAGTTCAAGCAGACAAAACAGAAGACCCTTCATTTCTGCCTCTTTCACTTCCCTCATAACCACTGCATGGTTCCCAGTCTTTGTTGTTTTTAAACTTTATTTTTGTTTTTAAGATTTATAGAAACACTAAGTTATGCTACACAGGCTGACTTTTCACTCTGCATCATATTGAAGGCTATTTGCTTTGTACTTAAATGTCTACATTTCTCCCATGGGATTCTGGTTTGTTATTTTATCTGAAAGACTCAGAAGAGCATGAAGACCAGTATAGTCTTAGGACCTTGATACATATTTGTTGAATGAGCAGGGACCAGATATTGTATTTTTAACTGTTGTGTTCTGACACTGATCTCTTCTAAAATTTGTATTTCTTTTCCAGTGATTTTAAGTGAAATTATGATTATATTATTGGGCATTATATTTTCTTTTTTTTAACTTTAAAATTTTTTATTAGTGATTTAGCCATATTAACTTTTGTTTCTGGTGAGATAAAGTGGTTCAGTTTCATTCTTCTGAACGTTTCAACCCTGTTTTCCCAATACCATATACTGAAGAGTTTCCTTCCTCCATTTAACAAAATCTTATAAAAAAATTAGATGTCCGGGAGTCGGGCGGTAGCACAGTGGGTTAAGTGCACATGGCGCAAAGCACAAGGACAGGCATAAGGATCCCAGTTCAACCCCCCGGTTCCCCCACCTGCGGGGGGGGGGGGGTCGCTTCACAGGCTGTGAAGCAGGTCTACAGATGTATCTCTCTTCCCCTCTCTATCTTCCCCTCCTCTCTCCATTTCTCTCTGTCCTATGTAACAATGATGACATCAGTAATGACAACAATAACTATAACAACAACAACAACAACAACAAAAGACAACAAGGGCAACAAAAGGGAAAATAAATAAATAAATATTTTAAAAAATTTAGATGTCCATAAGTGTGGGGGGTTATTTCTGGGCTTTTAATTATGTTCTACTGGTCTGTGTATCTATTTTCATTCCAGTACTAGGAAGTTATAATATAGTTTGAGATCTGGGAGTGGGATGCCTCCATTTCTGTTTCTTCTCCTCAAGACTGTTTTGGCAATTCTAGGTGTTTTCTGCTTCCAGATAAATGGTTGTAATTTTTTTCTATTCTCTTAAAGAAAATTTGTGGGACCTTAATGTTTATCACAATAAATCTGCATATGTCTCTATGGAGAATATTCATTTTGATAATATTCTTCCAATCCATGAGTATGAGATAACTTTCCATTTCGTTGTATCATTTTATATTTCTTTGAATAGCGACCCATAGTTTTCAGTATACAAGTCTTTCACTTCTTTGGTTAGGTTTATTCCTAGATATTTTATTGATTTTACTGTGATAGTAAATAGGAGTTATTTCTGGATACCTTTTGCTTCTGACTTAGTATTTGTGTAAAGAAATGCCACTGATTTCTACACATTAATTTTGCAGTCTGGCACCTTGATATATTACCTAATAATTTCCAGGAGCTTTTTGCTGGATTCTTTAGATTTTTCTATGTATACTATCATATCATCTGCAAAGAATGAGAGCTTGACTTCTTCCCTTCCAATCTGTATTCCTTTGGTTCCTTTCTCTTGCCTGATTGCTATGGCAAGAACTTCCAATACTATTTTAAAGTGTAATGGTAATTATGGACAGCCTTGCCTGGTTCCTGATCTGAGGGAGAATGCTTTCAACTTCTCCCCACAGAGTATGATGTTGGCTATAGGTTTTCTGTATATAGACTTCACTATCTTGAGAAATTTTCCATCTATTCCAATTTTTTTGCAGTGTTTTGATCATGAACACGTGTTGGATTTTGTCAAAGTCTTTAGCTGCAACTATTGAGATAATCATATGGTTTTTGGTTTTGCCTTCACTGATGTGGTAAATCACGTTGATTGATTTATGTATACTGAACAAGACTTGCAGTCCTGGGATAAATCCCACTTTTTAATATACTGTTGTATCTAGTTGGCTAGATTTTCATTCAGTATTTTAGCATCTATCTTCATCAAATTTACTGTCTGTAGGTTAACTTTTTTTTTATTGTGTCCTTATCAGCTTTTAGTATCAGGATGATGTTGGCTTCATAGAAGGTGGAAGGGAGTAGTCCTGTGTCTTTGATATTTGAAAGAGCTTTAAAAATAAAGGCATCAAGTGTTTCCTGAAGGTTTTGTAGAATTCATTAGTAAAGCCATCTGGTCTTGGAATTTTATTGTTGGGAAAGTTTTTAATAACTGCTTTGATTTCTTTGACTGTGATTGGTCCATTAGGTTTTATAATTCTTCCTGGTTCAGTTTTGGAAGGGTATATTTCTAGGAATTCTTCCATTGCTTCCAGGTTCTCTAGCTTGGTGGTATGTAGTTGATCATAGAAGCTTTGCAGGATATTTTGGATTTCTGTAGTGTATATTGTGAGCTCTCCCCTATCATTTACAATTCTATTTATTTAAATCTTTTCCTTTTTTTTGTGAGTCTGGCTAAAGGTTTGTCAATTTTATTTATTTTTTTTAAGAACCAACATTTGGGTTCATTGATCTTTTGTATGGTTCCCTTATTTTCAATGATATCTATTTCCACCTTAATTTTAGTGATTTCAGTCCTTCTGCTTGCTTTATGGCTCTTTTGTTCCTCTTCTTCTAAGTCCTTAAAGTGTGCAGTAAGGTCATTTATTCGAGCTTTTTCTTGTTCTCTAACGTGTGCTTGTATGGCAGTGAGTTTCCCTCTCAGTAGTAATATACACATAATTAGCCTACCCAAGGAAGAAAGAGAGGAAGAGGAAGAAAGCATCCTAGAGGAAATAATAGAAGAAAACTTTCCCACCCTAAACAACATAAGGAACAGTAAGATTCAAGAATTCCAGAGAGTTACATACAGAATCAACCTAAACCAGAAGACACCAAGACACATCATAGTTACAATGGAAAGAAGTAAAAATAAAGAAAGGATCCTGAAAGCTGCAAAGAAAAACAAAAAGTCACATATAGGGGAAAACTCATAAGACCAAAAACTTGCTATATATCAGAACACTCAAAAGAGGGTTGAATAATGGCACTGAAATGCCTTAAGTATAAATAAATGTCAATGACCTAAATTCACCCATTATAAGGCATAGAGTAGAAAGATGAATCAAAAAACACATCCCAACCATATGCTATCTATAGGAATCCCACCTGACCCAACAAGACAAACACAGACTCAAAGTGAAAGGATGGAAAACTATCATGCAAGCTAATGGACAACAATAAATGGGCAGGAACAGCTATTCTCATATTTGAAAAGATAGACATTATATTAAAGTGAAAGGAGATATTTTTTTCTATCCTCTCCTCTCCTCTCCTGGATCAACTAGGAATACCAAAGGAGATCACCTAGGACTGAAAAAGGACAGGATTAAAATGACTTCAGGAACCCACCAGATCATCAGTGAGTGCTGGTGGACAGAAAGGAGCCCAGGGAGAGACTGAGTGGCTGGTAACAGTCCGGCAGTTTATCAATTAAGGCACCACCTCCAGTCTGATTCACCAACAAGGGGACACTGAGGGGAGGAAAGAACTCCCCTGGGACTCACCAAGTGCAACTGTGAGTCTCCATTGCTACTGTCCTCAGAGTCTGGAGGAGTGGCAGGGAGGCCCTGTGCTGACACCAGACATCAGAGAACTAACCAGGAAACTCAGGAGAAAATCTATACCTCGGTGGCATAGCGGTGGGGGTGTGAAAGTCTCTTTGTATAACTACTAGATTATCTCTGCCCCACCCTGCTTTATCTCTTGGTCAGGAGTCAGTGATTAAGCTAAGAAGCCTACTTATAGCTTAAAAGCCCTCAGGATCCCATAGCATACAGGGAGAAAAAGAATAAAAGAGGTCTTTAAGCCACTGATCTAAAACTCAAGGATTAAAATAATATTGAAAAAACTGTCAACTTCCACAACTGTGAACACTTTACCTTACTTAGACATAAGTCAATCCAGGCAATAGTGATCAGTAATTTGAAAAGTACTGAGAGAGGGACATCATAGCATAATATATAAAATGGTTAAACCAACAAGAAGAAATATTGGAGAAATGAACCAGGACAAGAGTCCAGCTAAAAGCCCCCTAAAGGGTGAAGCACAAAATAATGAGATCAACATCCAAACACTAGTTAAGGAAATAATCACAGGAGTGAGTAAAGAGTTTGAAAGAATTGTCACCAGAAATGCAAAAACAACAAATGAGACTCTGAAAGAAAACACTAATTATCTTAAGGTTATTAGAGAACTGAAAGCTGAAATAGCTGAGCTAAGCACAACTAACTGAACAAGGTAAAACAGTATCAGAACAGGGTAACAAAATAGATGAACTCCAGAAAACAGTAGAGGGGAGAGAGAATAGAATAAATGAGGCTGAAGACAGAATTAGCAAGATCAAGGATGAATTAGGGGCAACTAAAAAAGAAGTAAGAGATCTCAAAAAGAGATTAAGAGATACTGAAAACAAAAGAGACCTATGGGATGACTTCAGAAGAAACAATCTATGCATTATTGGCTCACCAGTGGAAGAAAGAGAGGGAGAGAAAGAAAGTATTCTTCAGGCCATAATGGCTGAAAACTTCTCTAGTCTAGACAACATAAAAGACATAATGGTTCAAGCAGCCCAGAGGGTCCCAAACAAATTTACCCAGACTTGCAGACACATCATATTAAGAATGGAAAGGAATAAGGGTAAAGAAAGGATACTGAAGGCTGCAAGAAAAAAACAAAGAGCCACCTACAGAGGAAAACCCATAAGATTAGCAGCAGAGTTCTCCACGCAAACACTACAGGCCAGAAGAGAATGCAAGATATCTATGGAGTATTCAGTGAGAAAGGCTTTCAACCAAGACTACTGTATCCTGCTAGACTGTCAATCAGACTAGATGGAGGCATAAAAACGTTCTTAGGCAAGCAACAGTTGAAGGAATCAACCAAGCCTGCTCTGAAAGAAGTTCTGAAAGGTCTCCTAAAAACAATTATACCACCATAAATAGGCCATATATCAGAATACTCTAAAACTCTACAAGAATGGTGTTAAAATATCTTCAATCTTTGATATCACTTGTTGGGATTATGTGTAAGCCTGATAGAGCTTAGGGAGAACCACTCCCGTCCTGGGATGGAGGTCTGAGAAGATATCCTCTTGGCAAGTCTCTCTCAATTGAGGTGAGCAAAAGGGGGGAAACTCAGACTTGGTTCTTTCCTTCTTGACTCTCAGGCCCACAGAAACCCCAGTACTGCCCTCCATTAACTGCAGGCCACATGACTGCAGATTCACTTATTCAAAGTCACCTTCTGGTCACAAAAGAACACACCTTATCACACACTTCATCACACACGTAAGACCCCAGACAAGAGAAATTCCAAACTATATGGCTTTTTGATATACATCTTCTCTCTGTCTCACCTTACGGGTTTAACCCCTATGCTTCTCTCAAATACCTTTGGATAATTAAGTTGCTTGTGTTATGGAGAATAACTGTCTTGCATCTCATCAATTCCTGTCATACCAGCCCCCTACCTTAGGGGCATGCCGACCGTTAAGAAACCTGTAATTTCTGACATATTTCAGTAATAATCCCCTTTGTTTTTCTATTTAACTCATGTCCACCTTGCTAATAAACGAGTTCTGAGTTCTGAGTTAACATGCTGAGGAGCTCCCTGGTGTCTTTTACTTCGTGTATCCCGTCATGAGCAAGAAAGAACCAGTCTGTTAACCTTTGCCCTGGAGATCACCCCACCAGAGAGACCCCGGCAATCACTAAATGTCAATGGCCTGAATTCACCTATGAAAAGACACAGAATAGGAAGATGGATCAGAAAACACAACCCAACAATATGTCTACAGGAAATCCACCTAACTCAACAAGACACCCAATGAGAAGCCATCTAAATACATCAAACATCTACAGAAAGAGCTACAGCAATATATTAACAGCAACACAGTCATAGTAGGGGACTTCAACACCCCACTCTCTCAACTTGACAGATCATCCAGGCAGAAAATCAATAAAGACCTAAGGGAGCTAAATGAGAAGATAGATAAACGAGACCTATTCGACATTTTCAGAGTCATTCATCCCAAGAAACTGGAATAAACATTTTACTCAAATCCACTTGGGTCATTCTCAAAGACAGACCATATGTTAGGCCACAGACAGAATCAGCAAATTCAAGAGCATTGAAATCATCCTAAGTTCTTCTCAGACCAATCTGGAATTAAACTAACACTTAACAATCAACAAAAGATTAATAATAGTACCAAAATGTGGAAGCTCAGTAGTACACACCTTAACAACGACTGGGTCAAAGAGAAAATAAAGGAAGAAATCAAAATGTTTCAATGTTTCAAAATGTTCAATGAAAATGAAGACACAAGCTATCAAAATATTTGGGACACAGGTAAGGCAGTACTGAGAGGGAAGTTCATAGCCATACAAGCACACATTAGGAAACAAGAAAAAGCACAAATAAACAGCCTGATTGCACATCTTAAAGACCTAGGAAAAGAAGAACAAAGGAACCCAAAAGCAACCAGAAGGACAGAAATCACTAAAGTTAGGGCAGAAAGCAATAACATTGAAAATAAGAAAACCATACAAAAGATCAATGAAAGTAAATGTTGGTTCTTTGAAAGAGTGAACAAAATTGACAAACCTTTAGCCAGACTCACAAAACAAAAAAGGGAGAAGACTGAAATAAATCAGAACATAAATGAAAAAGGAGAAATCACAACAGACACCACAGAAATTCAACATATCATGCGAGGCTTCTATGAAAAACTATATGCCACCAAGCTAGAGAACTAGGAAGAAATGGACAATTTCCTAGATACCTATGAACTTCCAAAATTAAGTAAAGAGGAAGTAGATAACATGAATAGACCCATCACAGCTAATGAAATTGAAACAGTTATCAAAAATCTTCCCAAGAATAAAAGTCCTGGACCAGATGGTTTTACAGATGAATTCTACAAAACCTTCAAAGAAGAACTAATACCTCTACTTTTAAAAGTCTTCCAGAAGATTGAAGACACTGGATTACTCCCTTCCAGCTTCTATGAAGCCAACATCACTTTGATACCAAAAGGAGACAGGGACACAACCAAAAAAGAAAACTACAGACCAATATTTCTGATGAACATAGATGCTAAAATATTGAACAAAATTCTATCCAACCAGTTACAGCAGTATATTCAAAAGACTGTTCATCATGACCAAGTGGGGTTTATCCCAGGCATGCAAGGTTGGTTTAATATACATAAATCAATCAATGTGACCCACCACATCAATAAAAGCAAGACCAAAAACCACATGGTCATATCAGTAGATGCAGAGAAAGCCTTTGACAAAATACAACATCCCTTTATGATCAAAAAACTACATAAAATGGGAATTGATGGAAAATTCCTGAAGATAGTGGAGTCTATATCCAACATCTACAGCCAACATCATACTCAATGGTGAAAAACTGAAAACATTTTCCCTCACATCAGGTACTATACAGGGCTGCCCACTATCACCATTACTATTCTACACAGTGTTGGATGTTCTTGCCATAGCAATCAGGCAGGAGCATGGAATTAAAGGCATACAGATTTGGAAGAGAAGAAGTCAAACTTTCCCTATTTGCAGATGACATGGTAGTATACATAGAATAACCTAAGGAATCCAGCAATTATCTTTTGGAAATCATCAGGCAATACAGTAAGGTGTCAGGCTACAAAATTAACATTCAAAAGTCAGTGGCATTCCTCTATGCAAACACTAAGTTAGAAGAAGTTGAAATCCAGAAATCAATTCCTTTTACTATAGCAACAAAAACAACAAAATATCTGGGAATAAACCTAACCAAAGAAGTGAAAGACTTATATATACTGAAAATTATGAGTCACTACTCAAGGAAATTCAAAAAGGACTCAAAGAAATGGAAAGATATTCCATGTTCATGGGTTGGAAGAATTAACATCATCAAAATGAATATACTACCCAGAGCCATATACAAATTTAATGCTATCCCCATCAAGACCCCAACCACATTTTTTAGGAGAATAGAACAAATGCTACAAATGTTTATCTGGAACTTATAAAGACCTAGAATTGCCAAAACAATCTTGAGAAGAATGAACAGAACTGGAGGCATCATACTCCCAGATCTCAAATTATACTATAGGGCCATTGTCATCAAAACTGCTTGGTACTGGAAGATGAATAGACACACTGACCAGTGGAATAGAATTGTTAGCCCAGAAGTAAGACCGCAAACCTATGGACATCTAATCTTTGACAAAGGTGACCAGACTATTAAATGGGGAAAGCAGAGTCTCTTCAACAAATGGTGTCGGAAAAACATGAATTGAAACATGCAGAAGAATGAAACTGAACCACACTATATTTTACCAAATACAAAAGTAAATTCCAAGTGGATCAAGGACTTGGATGTTAGACTAGAAACTATCAGATACTTAGAGGAAGATATTGGCAGAACTCTTTTCCACATCAATTTTAAAGACATTCTCAAGGAAACGAATCCAATTACAAAGAAGACTAAGGCAAGTATAAACCTATGGGACTACATCAAATTAAAAAGCTTCTGCACAGCAAAAGAGACCACTACCCAAACCCAGAGACCCCTCAACAGAATGGGAGAAGATCTTTACATGACATACATCAGACAAGAGGCTAATAAACAAAATAAACAAAAAGCTTGCCAAACTCAACAACAAGAAAACAAATAACCCCATCCAAAAAGGGGGCGAGGGCATGGACAGAATATTCACCACAGAAGAGATCCAAAAGGCCAAGAAATACATGAAAAAATGATCCAGATCTTTGTCAGAGAAATGCAAATGAAGACAACAATGAGATATCATTTTACTCCTGCGAGAACATCATACATCAGAAAAGGTAACAGCAGCAAATGCTGGAGAGGTTTTAGAGTCAAAGGAACCCTCCTGCACTGCTGATAGGAATGACAATGGGTCCAACCTCTGTGGAGAACAGTCTGGAGAACTCTCAGAAGGCTAGAAATGGATCTACCCTATGATCCTGCAATTTCTCTCCTGGGGATATATCCTAAGAAACTCAACACACCCATCCAAAAAGATCTGTGTACACATATGTTCTTGGCAGCACAATTTGTAATAGCCAAAACCTGGAAGCAACCCAGGTGTCCAACAACAGATGAGTGACTGAGCAAGTTGTGGTATATAGACACAATGGAATACTACTCAGCTATAAAAAATGGTGACTTCACTGTTTTTAGCTGATCTTGGATGGACCTTGAAAAATTCATGTTAAGTGAAATAAGTCAGAAACAGAAGGATGAATATAGTATGATCTCACTCTCAGGCAAAGGTTGAAAATCAAGATCAGAAAAGAAAACAGAAGTAGAACCTCAAGTGGAATTGGCATATTGCACCAAAGTAAAAGACTCTGAGGTGGCTGGGTGGGAAGAATACAGTTCCAAGAAAGATGACAGAGGACCTAGGAGGGGTTGTATTGTTATATGGAAAACTGGGAAATATATGCATGTACAAACTATTGTATTTACTATTGGATGTAAAATATTAATTCCTCAGTAAAGAAATAAAAAATAATAATAAAAAGGAAAGAAAGGTGAAAGGAAAAATGGATATAACCAGAGAGAAAGAAGAAAGAAAAGGGAAGGAAAAAAAAGGGGCAAAACCACACCAACACAGATGCCTCCCCCAGGTGAAATTACAAAGAACACTCAGGCAACAATCACCAAATAAACTAACAAGCTAACAAACACAATATGAAACAGACAGCCTGTAAGTCTAGTCAAACTAGGGGAATAAGTACCCCACCCCACCCAAACTGTCCTTTTGTATGCCTTTAGCTGAAATGCAGTGAGGCAGTTTTAGATGACTTCCCACTGAGTTCTGACAAAAAGTCCAACTTTGGAATTTTGCTTGGTGAGCTTAATTCCACTGGTGAGCATCTTGGGAAATAGGTCTCGGCCCTATTTCCCAAAACAAGCCACAGCTAGCCTGGAGAATAGGTGTTGGGGGTTTGGAAGACTCATGGTTTTGCTTTTCCTTTGACCTTTAAGCTCCTTTTTTCTGTTTTGTAGGTGAGTTATATTGCCTTGTGTTTTCTCTTTGTCTCCTCCTCTACAGTTTATCTCATACAGGCCTGAAAATCCTGTTCCCACTTAGTATTCTCAGGATTTGAGCCAGTTTTTTTTTTTTTTTTTTTTTGAGAATCTGCCTGGTTGCTGCCCTCAGGCTGCTATCTTGACTCCACCCAAAAAATATTTATTTTTAATTAGGACCAAAAAGAAAGAGAGCTAGAGATAGAGAAAGTAGAATACTGTTTTCCTCTGGATTATGGCTGGGCTGGGGATTAGATCTGTTGCCTCTAAGCTTTAGGCTTGAAAAATCTGCTGCACTACCTTCCTAATCGTGTGTGTGTGTGTGTGTGTGTGTGTGTGTGTGTGTGTGTGTATTTTGCCCCCTACTGTGTGGTCTTTAGTAACAAATGCTTAAAATTTTCATATAGCCAATCTAGATATCATTTCACTGAGGCCTGATGGTACTTATGAAGGGATTTTTCTATTTTGGCCTATGTAACTTTTTGCACATTTATTCCTGTTTATATTTTTTTCTTTTAATGTATTTTTAAAATTATCTTTATTTATTGGGTAGAGAGAAATTGAGAGGGTTGGGGAAGGTAGAGAGGGAGAGAGACAGAGACCTGAAACACTACTTTACCACTCGCAAAGTTTTCCCCCTGCAGGTGGGGAGCAGGGGCTTGAAATTTAGTCCTTGTGTCCTTGTGTGTTGTAACATGTGTATTTAACTAGGCATGCCACAACCTGGCCCTTGTTTTTTGTGTGTTTTTTAAAAATATTTATTTATTCCCTTTTGCCCTTGTTATTTTATTGTTGTAGTTATTATTGTTGTCATTGTTGGATAGGACAGAGAAATGGAAAGGAGGGGAAGACAGAGAGGGGGAGAGAAAGATAGACACCTGCAGACTAGCTTCACTGTCTGTGAAGTGACTCCCCTGCAGGTGGGGAGCTGGGGGCTTGAACCAGGACTTCTCACCACGTGCACTTAACCGACTGCATTACCGCCCGACTCCCATTTTTTTTTTTTTGACCACTTCTCTGTATTTTAAAAATTTCTTGTCAAATTAAGTTAAAATATGGGGGTGGGTGTTGGTGCACCTGGTGAAGTGCACATGCTACAGTTCACAAGAAGCCAGGTTCAAGCATCCGGTCGCCACCTGCAGAGGGGAAGGTTTGCAAGCATCAAAGCGGTGTTGCAGATGTCTCTTTTTTTCTCTCCCTCTCTGTCTTCATCTTCCCTCTTGATTTCTCTCTGTCTGTACCAAATAAGTAAAAATAAACATTAAATATTTGTTTTAAATTAAAATAAAAATTCAATATTAAAAATATAGAGAGGATTGTAACCAACTCTTATCACACTGGCTAAGAAATGAAGGAGAAAATGGTTTAGAGAATTAATTTATGGTGGATATGGAATAGAATTTAGAATGTGTTAAGCCATGAAGTAGACTAAATAGTTTCTCTTTGTGTGAATAAAAAAGAAATTTTTCTAATAATCTGAGTTGTCTATAACTATCCCCCTAGAAATATGTGCATTTACATACTTTTGGAGCTGAAATTTAGTAGTATTCTCTCACACACATCACTGCATTTTTTTCCCACAAGTTTTCAGATGTCAGGCATCAGGAGACAAAACCTCAGACCTGACTCATTCAAAGGAACTTTCCAGACTCAAGTTTTCTCTGATTTAGTCATTAGGTTTGCAAAAGTCCCATTTTTAATTATCTTACCACGGTTGGCTGACTTATTAAAAAATAACAAAATACACAGAAATATATCTGAGGTTAGCACTTTATAGTTGGGTTTGTACAAAGTGAGAACAAGAAGAATTACATTTTTGGATGTGCTTGTTCTAGCATGTTTTTGAATGTTAGTCATCATCTCAGATTGACTGGAGAGAATATAAAAGACATTTTAATTCATGTGACAGTATTCAACTCATCCCACTTTTCTTATAAAACTGTTGTGGAACTGTATTAATGTAAGACAGTTTTAACTAAATTGTTTTATTAATTCCTGTTATCATTGAACCACAGTAGCATGTTCAGCCAGCCACTGGAACAAATGAAAATCCATAAGCATGACACAAATCTGACAAAACTATACTTCTACCTATAAATATATCAGAGACTTCAAGAGTTGTTCTATGCCTGCTCAAGCTTGAGCCCAAATAATTACTCACACATAGCAGCAGCCATATTCTCCTATTCTCCAAGCCTACTCACAGAGAACTTCTCTTCTTTTTTTTTTTTTTCTCCAAGGTTATTGTTGGGGGCTTTGTGTATACACTACGAATCCACTGCCCCTGAAGGCCATTTTGTTGCCCTTGTTGCTGTTGTTGTTGTCATCGCTGTTTTTGTTGCTGTTGGATAGGACAGAGAGAAATTGAGAGAGGAGGGGAAGACAGAGAGGGAGAGAGAAAGATAGATACCTGCAGACCTGCTACACCGCCTGTGAGGTGACCCCCTTGCAGGTGGGGTGCCAGGGGCTCCAACCTGGATCCTATGCCTTTCCTTGTGCTTCATGCCATGTGTGCTTAACCTGCTGAGCTACCATCAGGCCCCCAGAACTTCTCTTTTTTAAGTTTACATAGCTACAAACACTATCCTATCAAGAGAAAAATTTGTTAATTTTTTTCACTAAAATTCTCTCTAATTAGATGATGAAAAAGACTTCCTACCTCTACCAACTGAACATTATTAAAGAGGATAATTAAGTTTTTTGTTTAATGTAAGTAAAATTTCACCATGAAAAATGTCATCTGGTATAACAAAATTCCTTAAATAAGCAAAAAATGTAGCATGAAGCTGGCTGGTGTTCTTATCATGTAGTTTGATACAGGAATTTTCCTATAATGAATAACAACTAGAATGATGAGAGTCTTCCTCACTGGAAGTAATATTTTAGAATGATTTTCATTGATTTATTACCAATTAATAGCCACTAACTGGTTGCTGGTGCCTATTATTTTTTATGATTTTCTCTGAAGTAAGATATACATGTTACTGTTTCCTTCAACTCTGCTCATGTTAGAAACACTAGCAAAACCTCTTAATTTTGTCAGCACTACTGACCAGTTAGCTATTCTTTTCCAATGGTCCTAAGAACTTTCACTCAGGTTAGCAGAGGATTCTTGTTCATACTTTCAGGCTACAATTAAGTCCTTCAAATTTCCTAATCAAATCATATACTGGAAACTTTATATAGCAAATATTCAGTCTCTTTGCTTTGCTTTCATCTGGAATTTCAGTAACCCTAACATCAACATACAGTAATAACCAAAAGTGATACATATATAGTTTGTTAAGTATTTTGAAGGAGTAATCAAAAGATGACTATTTTTTTCTTTCTGAAAAAATGACTACTTCTATTCAGTTAATAGCTTTTAAATGTTCTTTTTATGTTGGTTCATATACTAATGCAGGAGAGAAACAGAGCACATGATGCCTGGCTATATGATGCCTGAGATGGAACACTGGACCTCATGCATCCAAGTCCGTACTCTAATAAATAAATAAATAAATAAATAAATAAATAAATAAATAAAGGAATCGGGTGGTGGTGCAAAGTGCAAGGACTGGTTAGGATCCGGGTTCAAGCCCCCGGCTCCCCACCTGCAGGAGAGTTGCTTTACAGGCGGTGAAGCAGGTCTATAGGTGTCTCTCTGTCTCTCCTCCTCTCTATCTCTCCCTTGTCTCTCAATTTCTCTGTCTCTATCCAATAACAAATAAATTAAAAAAAGGGAACAAAAACCAAGTCCGTATTTTACCCACTGAGTCAATACTCTGGCTTCAATTAGTATCTTTTTACTTAAAATATACTTGCTACATTAAAATCAGAGCTTCTCAATGTTCATAGAAACCACTTAAAAGTCTTGACAAATTAAAGAATCTAATTTCTTAAATTTGAGGGAGAGGGCCTGAGGTTCTGCATTGAGAATAAGCTTCCAATTACAGCTGACAATGTCATTTTGGAACCACACTGTTAGCAAAAGGATTCTAAATTTCCCATAGTCACTTGAATTGTACCTAGAACACCTTGTCTGAGAAGGTTTTGATGCCTCCATCTAGTCTGAATGACAGTCTAGCAGGATATAGTATTCTTGGCTGAAAGCCTTTCTCATTGAGCACTCAATAGATATCTTGTCATTCTCTTCTGGCCTGTAGTGTTTGTATGGAGAAGTCTGCTGCTAATCTTATGGGTTTTCCTTTGTAGGTGACTCTTTGTTTTTCTCTTGCAGCCTTGAGGGTCCTTTCTTTATCCTTATTCCTTTCCATTCTAAGTATGACATGTCTTGGTGTCTTTAGGTCTGGGTTAATTCTGTTTGGGACCCTCTGGACTTCTTGAATCTTTATGTCTTTGATGTTGTCTAGACTAGAGAAATTTTCAGCTATTATGGCCTGGAAAATGCTTTCTTCCTCTCCTTCTCTTTCTTCCTCTGGTAAGCCAATAATGCATATATTGTTTCTTTTGAAGTCATCCCATAGGACTCTGTTGTTGTTTTCAGCATCTTTTAATCTCTTTTTGAGATCTCTTACTTCTTTTTTAATTGTCTCTAATTCATCCTCAATCTTGCTAATTCTGTCTTCAGCCTCATAGATTCTATTCTCTCTGCCCTCTACTGCTTTCTGGAGTTCATCTATTTTGTTGCCCTGTTCTGATACTGTTTTAGCTTGTTCATCTAGTTGCATTCTTAGCTCAGCGATTTCAGCTTTCAGCTCTCTAATAATCATGAGATAATTAGAATTTTCTTCCATATTCTCATTTGTTGTTCCTGCATTTCTGATTACAATTTTTTCAAATTCTTTACTCACTCCTGTTATTTCCTTAGCTAATGTTGGGATGTTGAACTCGTTGTTTTGTGCTTCA